>NC_047016.1:14382917-15050007 GCF_902652985.1 Pecten maximus
AGACCTATCTCATCGATCGTGGACTACAGATGGTATATATCTAATATCACTGGTTATATCCTTATTGTCTATACATAAAAAACGTATATAACACACGTAAATAATACATGTACATAACACACGTACATAATACAAGTACATACAACATGTACATAATACACGTACGTAACACACGTACATAATACACGTACATAACACACGTACATAATACACGTACATAACACACGTACATAATACACGTACATAATACACGTATATAATACACATACATAATACACCTACATAATACACGTACATAACACACGTACATAATACACGTACATAATACACGTACATAACACACGTACATAATACACATACATAATACACGTACATAATACACGTACATAACACACATACATAATACACATACATAATACACATACATAATACACGTACATAATACACCATAACACACGTACATAACACACGTACATAATACACGTACATAAAACACGTAAATAATACACGTACGTAACACACGTACATAATACACGTACATAATACACCTACATAACACACGTACATAACACACGTACATAATACACGTACATAAAACACGTAAATAATACACGTACATAATACACATACATAATACACGTACATAATACACGTACATAACACACGTACATAATACACATACATAATACACGTACATAATACACGTACATAACACACATACATAATACACATACATAATACACGTATATAATACACCTACATAACACACGTACATAACACACGTACATAATACACGTACATAAAACACGTAAATAATACACGTACGTAACACACGTACATAATACACGTACATAATACACGTACATAATACACATACATAATACACGTACATAATACACGTATATAATACACGTACATAACACAAGCGCATAAAACACGTACATAACACACGTACATAATACATGTACATAACACACGTACATAATACACGTAAATAATACACGTACATAATACACGTACATAATACACGTACATAACACACGCGCATAAAACACGTACATAAAACACGTAAATAATACACGTACGTAACACACGTACATAACACACGTACATAATACATGTATATAACACACGTACATACAACACTTACATAATACACGTATATAACACACGTACATAATACACGTATATAACACACGTACATAATACACCTACATAACACACGTACATAAAATACGTACATATTAATACACATACATACTATTTATCACACGAAATAATACTTATCACATGTACATAATACTTTTCACATGTACATACAATTTATCACGTATACATAAGGCATTTAAATAATATACATGTATTTATGATATGCACATGTCTTTATATAGCTGAAATGAAATATTTGTGACTGTTGGGGAAATATACAAATTAGAAGTCAGAGTTTCTTTATGCCGTATTAATAGTTGTCGTGTTTCAAAACACGTCTGTTATAAAATCAATAAATTAAAAGTTTAATTGGCAAGGTTATGTGTGAATAATTATCCCTACCGACTTTACATTGACCTTTGACATGTAGGTAATGAGAAATCACGCATCATTCATGGTGCACTTTGACCTATTATAAATGAACAGATGTATAAACTTTGACCTGTAATAAATTAAGTAGCCACACCGATTTTACAGGAATGTACCCCCTCACCTGTCGTTGCATTCTGTACCAGAACAACATTCTCTGGCTCAGCGTTGACGAATGTGGCGATAGTGTCTCTACCGACCTTCCATTTACCAAGGTTAGTCCGGCGGAACCAGTCATCTGGGTGATCATCCATCTTGTCAATGTAACTAAAATACAGCACTCCGATCATAAAGAATGGGTTTATGGCCGGATAGTAATACTACTTATAAGTTTGATAACTTGTGCCCAATTCCCTTGTATATAATAGGATACAATGAAATATGTTTAAATAAAAATACTTAAATTCAAACCTAAATAAAACAATATTCACGAAGAAAATCAAACAAGTACGTACGGCGATATAATTTCTATCATATTTATGATATTGGATAATTAAACATGATATTTACAGTTTTTGGACATCCTTCACCCGTCTCGGTACCATTCCAAACGAACCGTGGTTAAGAAACATCGACCCCTTCCTCATACAAAACTCTTTTCTTAACTCCTGTCCAAAAGGAGGCAGCGTCATCACATCCGAACCCATATTAGTATAATCTAAAACACAAAACAGCACAGCCATGTGTCTTTAGAATACACGGTACGATCTCCCCGATACCAAGACGTCACTTATTACCATACCTAAATCGAGGAGTTTCTGTAGAATACACGATACAAACTCCCCGATACCAAGACGTCACTTATTACCATACCTAAATCGAGGGGTTTCTTTAGAATACACGATACAAACTCCCCGATACCAAGACGTCACTTATTACCATACCTAAATCGAGGAGTTTCTGTAGAATACACGATACAAACTCCCCGATACCAAGACGTCCTTACTACCATACCTAAATCGAGGAGTTTCTGTAGAATACACGATACAAACTCCCCGATACCAAGACGTCACTTATTACCATACCTAAATCGAGGAGTTTCTGTAGAATACACGATACAAACTCCCCGATACCAAGACGTCCTTACTACCATACCTAAATCGAGGAGTTTCTGTAGAATACACGATACAAACTCCCCGATACCAAGACGTCCTTACTACCATACCTAAATCGAGGGGTTTCTGTAGAATACACGATACAAACTCCCCGATACCAAGACGTCACTTACTACCATACCTAAATCGAGGAGTTTCTTTAGAATACACGGTACAAACTCCCCGATACCAAGACGTCCTTACTACCATACCTAAATCGAGGGGTTTCTTTAGAATACACGGTACAAACTCCCCGATACCAAGACGTCCTTACTACCATACCTAAATCGAGGGGTTTCTGTAGAATACACGGTACAAACTCCCCGATACCAAGACGTCCTTATGTGATAAGAGACCCGAAAGGTCAGGATGACTTATAGCCATCGTGTTCCGTCCTCCGTCGTCGTGACCCGTGTGTAAACTTTCACATTCAAATCACTACTCCCCCCTTAACGCCATAGCGGAGTTCAACCAAATTTGGTCTGAAACATCACTGACGGAGGGCAGTCATAATTTATATAAATGAGGCTGGTCAGAACTTGGCTGAAATTTTTCTTTAACTGCTATCTGTCCTTAATCGATTACAGCCAATTTTGGACTGATATATAAATCAGGCTTTACATAAATGAGGCTGGTTCGACCCCTAGGGATAGAGGACTGGGGTCCCAAAAACAGGAATTTAGCTGAAATATTTGCTTTAAAACGCTATTCCTCCTTCATGCCAAATGGATTCCAACCAGATTTGTTCTGAAACATCATAGTTTTGTATAGACAGGACTGGTTTGATTCCTTGGAATGGAAGGACGTGTTCCTGCTGTACGTCTTTGTCATATGACCGTTTAGGCCATGGGCTTCTTGTTATTTAACAGTAGGTGAATGGCGGTTAGAGGTTTATGCAGACAATCCGTTTCGCCAATTAAAAAGTGATTATTTATTACACATCTCTTATCACATAAGTCTCTTATCACATAAGTATATTTTGCAATACAAATATATACATAACAGTTGAAGAATATAAATATCAGATTGTACCGGATGCAGGCCCAGTCTCCCCAGTTCTAATGACTGTTTTAATAGACAAATTCTTCGTATAAAGTCAGTTATTAGCTGACAAAATAAAAATAGATTATCATCTTCTGACATTTAATTTCATTTGTATCTATATACATTTCTCTAACAAGTGAAATATTGAGAATATGTTCGTAAAGTTGTTTAAACCGTTAATTACCTGGCGAAAAAGTGCACCTGACGACAGACGATTATATAAACGCTTGACCTTTCAATCACGTATGTAAATGAAGAATCTTGACAGGCTGAGGGAGCAGTTTGAAAAATGGCGTTCTGAGCGAGGCATTCGGCGATGTTTTCACGGATTATTGTGTTTTGGATGAAACAATTCGTATTGAGTAACGGTAGCTTAAACATGAATGTTTCCTGATGACGGTCGCATATAGTGTGCACCGTGTCAGTTTTAATAAATGTGTTTTTTAGCCGATTGAAGTGAGATGGGGTGTCGTTTCGCTCGTGACGGAGTTTCCGGCCTTCACTTTTACACAGTACACATACCACTGATATCATTTTTTTAAATTCTCATTTTCTACGCAAGCGCCTGTGGCTGTCCACTCACCTGAGGTTACGTGGCCAGTACTCTACGACTGAGCTATCGCGGTACCCTCACCTGAGGTTACGTGGCCGGCACTCTACGACTGAGCTATTGCGTCGCGGTCCCTTCACTACTCCAAAAATGTTAGAGTATTACACGGCGAGAAACTTATGATGGGCGCCGTGTAACCTCTAACTTCCCAAAGCGGATTTACACTGCGCAGAATGTCAATTTTTCAGGATTTTGATTATGTGTTCAATGGTGTAATGTCATTACCTCTTTTTCATGAATTCATCATTAAATCTATACAAATAGTAATCAAAGACACACAATCACGATTATTTACATTTCCATAACAACTCTGATTGAAATGGTGTGGTAAATACAGAAAAGGAATATAAGGCAAAAACAAACGAAAAGCTATTTTCTTTGTACTTTATATTTGTTCCGCTAGGTACACACATTCCGTATTTTTGACAACAAATGTCGCCATATTCGAAACAAATAGAGCAAAGTGTTTTGTTTCAAAGTATTATTTATTTGGGGTGAATTAGTGATTGAACTGTTCAATACCTAAACTGGAAGCACACACCGTTGTCATCAAGTTTAGACTTATAAATACTGATATTATTGTCTCTTTCTTTCCGCCCTGATTTCCCTTTCTGTCCTGAAATCAGGGCGGAACTTGCACAGTGTAAAATAGGGTTCGGTTGCTAAAGGTCGGTTGGCGTCAGAACCAAAAAATAGCCATAGACCTTTAGCTAGCTGAAGTATCCCTTCACCTTAGGTTACATTGCCAGCGCTCTGACTGATCTATCGTGGACCCCTCTACTCATAAATAAAAACACGGGAGTACATTCCTCAATCCTCATACATGTAACAATTTTAATTTTCAACTTATTTCAAACAATCTTGATAAAGCACACAATAGCAGCCGTTTCTGTCACATTGACAAACGACTGGTCCGTTTATACGTTTTTATATCGCGGGAATCCAGGTGTCGCTATCGTGGTGCTCCACCTGGCGTTGGTACCACTGCAGACCGCCATATTGGTCCTGACCGTCGTTAGTCGTAACAAGCCTGATTTCTCCGTCGGCTGTAAAGTCTGAAGCCTTCAGCTCTATGTTCGGGGGAACCGCATCCACCGCCAAGGAATCTATGTGTTTAAGCCACGTATTTAGTCTACTGAGTGGAGATCTGGCCATGGTGCTTGTCTGTATGGTGGATAGGTCACTGGAGTAATTCATCGGGTACTGTACTTCTGGAAATAAAATTAAGGATATTTCAATACTTGAAAACATCATAAATGACTTTGAAACGAGATGCCAGATTATTAATAAAACCATTATTCAAACAGTCGATAAAACACTTGACAAATACATTAAGTATTTTACTGCATCCCTGTATTCAGATCATTGGGCTTGGCACGAATACCTAGCCACGGTCTAAATAGAATAAATACAGTGTCAAGTACGTAATAACGACGGTATGGTCCAATATAGGTACTGGATCATATGTCCGTACATTTATAATTCGTGCAAAGCCCCTGTGGTCCTGATAACGTCCTGTATATTAACAAAACAGTTGTTTACACTAAGATAAATGAAGAAAATAGGACATTGGGAGGGGGAGGGGGGGATGCTGGGTACCGATTACAATACATTTTCCTATGAGTTGGCTGCTTCATAGACTTTATTATATTCGACAAAATAACATTTTGAAACTTTTTTTGTGACAAGTACCTATTTTTCTGATTCTGTAAATCTAGGTCACTGATTCAATGTCATGTTCCTAAAGTAAACCCCGTGTTGTAGATAGTCTATTTCTGCGAGGAATGGAGAAACTCTTTATAACAGTGTCAAACACCGCCAGCTAGTAAATCGTACTTTATATCACTGTAAATACCAACCATTTGCTGTATTCTGTGCATCATCACCAGAGCCCGACAGAGAACCGGAAGTTGCTGTTTCATTGTCACTTAGTCCAGAATCATTAGTTACGCCACCACATGCTTTCCTTATATTCCTCATTCGTCGACTCCTTGTTTTGCTTCGTTTGTTACGGAACCAAGAATGTATCAATCTGGTATCAATGCCCGTGAGCATGCTCAGTTTCTGGCGGATATGACGTGCGGGTCGTGGGTTACTCTGATAGGCTTGTTCTAGTATAGTTCTTTGATGTGGGTCTAGGTTTAACGCCAAACGTTTAGTAGTGTGACTGTCACCTCTGGAAGCAACGTTTCCTCCATCTGAAGCTGTAAATATAAAATATAAATAGTACATGTCGTGCATTAACTGTTAATACAAAACAAACCGTTCAACCATGACAAAGTGTGATCAACATATACAATTCACGCGTAAACCATGACAAACTGTGATCAAACATATACAATTCACGCGTAAACCATAACAAAGTGATCAAACATATACAATTCACGCGTAAACCATTGAAACACACAACATTTCGATGCGTCGTTTAGTTTGAAATATATGTAACATTCCCAAACAGATATACGTTGTCAACCGATTATTAATCTATATATTTACCTTGCATCGTGATTTTTTGGAGATCCCGTTCACATAAGAGCTTGTCATCTTCCCGGATGTAGAATTTATCACCGGTCTGTAATCTAACGTGGCACAGAGCGCACACAAAACATGTCTCGTGGTAAACGTTGTTTCCCGCCATTCGGACGGACTCCTCTGGGGCTACCAGGCCCGAACACCCTGAACACACCCCGCCAAACCTCCTGGTAATACAAACGTACGACAATGGTTAAAACAATATCATCACCAAGTGTGTGACCAACACAGGGCTGACTACAACAAAAAATAACATTTCTCAAGCTGTGACTAACGACATAATCGTTAAAATGAAAACATTGATGTCATATTCATATTCTAATGAATTAATTAAATCCATATTCTTGAGTCATATATCATTTATAAACGTTACATAGATATAACGGACCCTGTTAAATTATCCGATTTGTAAAGCTAATTCACAAACGTGTAAATGAAGTGTCAAATTTATTGAAAACTAGTAAACGAGCTTTGACACTGATCCGCCGGCGTCGTCAGTGCTGTTTACGCCTGGAATGCTCACCTGTAGAAGTCAGATTGGCAGTATACGTCACTTCCGTCAGAAAAACAAACGTCTGACACTTCAACGCCACATGACGTACATCGAACACATGCGCTGTGCATCAGTTTATCCTGCACGCGAACCACTAATCTGTCGTAAATTCCATTTCCACATCTACAACAGGTTGGGGCGCTGGCTGATGGAGAGATGGAAACATAACTATTATTGTTGTGTCAACATACATAAACGTCAAAACAAAAACATCGTCACCAACAATCCAGAACAAAAATATAACAATAGCCTGAATATATAAATGCTTAATTCAGTTTAAAAACATACAAACATTAAACAAAAGTACGTAAAACTTCTTTTAGATAGTAATGTCACAGATTTACAAGAAAAAGATCTTTGCTTTCATCACTCACCTCCGCTCCAGGAAGTGTTGCCAACCATGGGAATTTGCTCCGGAGGATGGGGGACCACAGCGACGGGCGTCAGCTCTCCGGTGTTGGGGACCGATGTGGACGAAAGGCGTTCCAAAGGTGATGTACAGGTACTCATCGTGTTTGTGACCCGTGTAGTTCAGTAAATAAACGTTAAAATGTGCGTCCTCGACAACCACTGCTATGGTACTGACTTGTCCGCGAGTAGAACTTGTCATCCACCGTGTAAGAGACGTGAGTGAATTATGAAGATATCTGGTTGTGACCTGACTATTTATCGTGACCTCGCAGACCAAACATTCCAGGTAGAGACATATAAATTAGACATATACAGGTATGCATAGTTAATCAACTCCTATTATACCGTGATCCCGATATGGATAGGGTAGATTAGCGAGGTCATTGTTCGGGTGAACGGTGAAATACCCCTGGGTAGTTCCGCGACGCCCAGATTGCAGGTAGCGTGTCTGGGGCGGGGTCGGGATTCACCTGCAGACAGCTGTATACAGACAGCGTGTGGGGTCAGCTTTAAAAGGTGATCAACCCTCGCAAGTGACGAATGAATGTCTGGGGTCAATATTCGAGACAGGTAATTCGATTGACCAGACGGATAAATATCGTCCAGGATAACGGTAGTTTTCAAAGAATCTCGCCTTTGTTTACTTATATTGTTGACAAACTTTCGACAGATAATTGGTACCCGTTTTTACCTGTTCACTACCGGCGTGAACGAAATTCGGTCAAGAAACCAGACGTTTGGACGAGACGAGATAAAATGTAGACATTTACAGGGAAAATCAGGATGTCTAATGTATATCTCACCACAAACTCCTAACCGTGACAAACAGAGCCCGTGTTAGCCTTGGTGTAAATATACTAAAACGTTACGGCAATGGTCGATATATTGATTAATAAAGGCTATTTACCCGTATCGAGATATTAACTTAAAAATGAAATATCACTCCCGAATTATGTAAAATATTTCGAGATAACATCCCAATATTTTCACAAGTTAAAGTTTATGACGATAGATAATGTCTTTAGAAAACAGTCCTAAATCTACAATAAGTTGTTGAAAATATTGTACGGGGTTGGCTTATTGAAATGACACAGACTAAATGAAATGCAATCAAATATTGACCACATCACTCTTCGATCGAGTTTGTATCATATATATGTATATGTTATGACATGTTTTCATATCAGAGACATATAGATATCTCGAGTCCTGTATGGTAAGCTAAGTTGTCATTTATTCACGGAGCAATATTGATCAAGTATTTAATCAAATTATATAAGATAATATTTTATCTATTAAATCAGATAAAAGATATACATCTTTATCAGATACCGTATCTAATCAAGATACCGTATATACATCATCATAATAATGTAATCATTTAAGATACCGTATATAATTATATAAGATACTTTATATAATCATTTAAGATACCATATATAATCATATAAGATACTTTATATAATCATTTAAGATACCATATATAATCATTTAAGATACCATATATAATCATATAAGATACTTTATATAATCATTTAAGATACCTTATATAATCATTTAAGATACCTTATATAATCATTTAAGATACCGTATCTAATCATTTAAGATACCATATATAATCATTTAAGATACCATATATAATCATTTAAGATACCATATATAATCATATAAGATACCGTATATAATTATATAACATACCGTTTATAATCATATAATATACCGTATATAATTATATAATATACCGTATATAATAATTTAAGGTACTTTATATAATCATGTAATACAGTGCTCCATGAATAAATAATTACTTGACTTGCCATACTTCTGAACATCTACCCACTCGAAATAAACTGGAAATTCTGTAGCTATTTTATCTATTACCATGGATGGAGGGCGAGATTTCAAATATGATAATAGTGGGCTAATTTAAAGGTCTTTGTTTTAATTGATGAAAATATTTCGCTTCCTCCGACATTGATTGAATCAGTATGGCGTTTGGAATTGTTAGTAGCAGTGTGGCGTTTGACATTGTTAGTAGCAGTGTGACGTTTGACATTGTTAGTAGCAGTGTGACGTTTGACATTGTTAGTAGCAGTGTGACGTTTGACATTGTTATTGAAGTTTAACATCGTTAGTAGCAATGTGACCTTTGGCATCGTTGAAGCAGTGTGGCGTTTGACCTCTTTAGTAGCGGTGTAACGGTTAACATCGTTAGTAGCAGTGTGACGGTTAACATCGTTAGTAGCAGTGTGACGGTTGACCTCGTAAGTAGCGGTGTGACGTTTGACACTGTTAGTAGCAGAGTGACGGTTGACATCGTTAGTAGCAGTGTGACGGTTGACCTCGTTAGTAGCAGTGTGACGGTTAAGATCGTTAGTAGCAGTGTGACGTTTGACCTCGTTAGTAGCAGTGTGACGTTTGACCTCGTTAGTAGCAGTGTGACGGTTGACATCGTTAGTAGCAGTGTGACGGTTGACATCGTTAGTAGCAGTGTGACGGTTAACATCGTTAGTAGCAGTGTGACGGTTGACCTCGTAAGTAGCGGTGTGACGTTTGACACTGTTAGTAGCAGAGTGACGGTTGACATCGTTAGTAGCAGTGTGACGGTTGACCTCGTTAGTAGCAGTGTGACGGTTAAGATCGTTAGTAGCAGTGTGACGTTTGACCTCGTTAGTAGCAGTGTGACGTTTGACCTCGTTAGTAGCAGTGTGACGGTTGACATCGTTAGTAGCAGTGTGACGGTTGACATCGTTAGTAGCAGTGTGACGTTTGACCTCGTTAGTAGCAGTGTGACGGTTGACCTCGTTAGTAGCAGTGTGACGGTTGACCTCGTTAGTCGCAGTGTGACGTTTGACCTCGTAAGTAGCAGTGTGACGTTTGACACTGTTAGTAGCAGTGTGACGGTTAACATCGTTAGTAGCAGTGTGACGTTTGACCTCGTAAGTAGCAGTGTGACGTTTGACACTGTTAGTAGCAGTGTGACGGTTAACATCGTTAGTAGCAGTGTGACAGTTGAACTCGTTAGTAGCAGTGTGACGGTTGACCTCGTTAGTAGCAGTGTGACGTTTGACCTCGTTAGTAGCAGTGTGACAGTTAACATCGTTAGTAGCAGAGTGACGGTTGACCTCGTTAGTAGCAGTGTGACGGTTGACCTCGTAAGTAGCAGTGTGACGTTTGACACTGTTAGTAGCAGTGTGACGGTTAACATCGTTAGTAGCAGTGTGACGGTTGACCTCGTAAGTAGCAGTGTGACGTTTGACACTGTTAGTAGCAGTGTGACGTTTGACATTGTTAGTAGCAGTGTGACGGTTAACATCGTTAGTAGCAGTGTGACAGTTGACCTCGTTAGTAGCAGTGTGACGTTTGACATTGTTAGTAGCAGTGTGACGTTTGACATTGTTAGTAGCAGTGTGACGGTTAACATCGTTAGTAGCAGTGTGACAGTTGACCTCGTTAGTAGCAGTGTGACGTTTGACATTGTTAGTAGCAGTGTGACGGTTGACCTCGTTAGTAGCAGTGTGACGGTTTACATCGTTAGTAGCAGTGTGACAGTTGACCTCGTTAGTAGCAGTGTGACGGTTTACATCGTTAGTAGCAGTGTGACAGTTGACCTCGTTAGTAGCAGTGTGACGTTTGACATTGTTAGTAGCAGTGTGACGGTTAACATCGTTAGTAGCAGTGTGACAGTCGACCTCGTAAGTAGGTCACTTAGCCAACATTCTGAATTTTGAGGTATAAAGGTAGGGTATTTTGTTGGCCAAGTGAGACTTAGTATGAAAGGTAAGAACAATAGGAGATAATTACTGGTAAGACTATAGACTGCTTCATAAAACTTCAAACTTTAAGGAGGATAACATCGTGATCTATTTCTATTGAGTCATTTCTTATTTATTTCAATTTCGACAGACCAAAAGGTCCAATTACAGAATTGATAACAAATTAATAAAATATATCATAAGATAAAATAAAATGCACAGTAAGAACAAATACGGTATTTAAAGAGCATACACGTGTAAAATAGAATTGACGTCCTAAATATATATCATCTAGACAATCATGTTATGAACAGTAAAAAATCTAATTCTAAAAACAAATCTCCATGTCCAACTTAAATCTTTCAAGACGCTAAAAACCTGTCAGAAACATGCCCAAGGTAGTTAATTTGGACACTACATTTTCTTACATTAATCCGGCATTTACAGGGACACAACAGAGTTGAGCTACTCAATCTTAAAAACCGATGAATTAACGTCTACATTCTAGACTAGGAAAATTGAATTGTGTACACATTTGCAAGTAGGATATACCATTATAGTTTAATTTTGATTTAATCCGAGACGCGTATATCACGTAACAGAAATGTTTGTAAATTGCCTGCAAGTACGTTTTAAAAACCCAAACATTGACATGGCCTTACCAACCACTTATTAAACATGCAATGGAAAGTAAAAATTTTGAGTGAGCCATACACCTAAGTCTTTAACATGTGTTTCCTTCTGAAGAGATTCACACGGCAAAAAGGAAAGTTTTGGAAAAACGTACAACATGGGGTAAATGATTTAAATTGTGTAATTTCTGGCCTGACATTACATTGTGTATATAGACATTTTTTTAAGAAACACACCACTGCTAGTTTGACATAATCAGAGACCTATATCAATTAGTATATAGGTCTCTGATATAATTTTATAAGAACTGGTACGAACGGAATAGATTTGATTTGGTTTCTTTTCGTATTTTTTTTAATAAAATAAATAAATACGTACACACAGACTTAAGTAACAGAGATTAAAGACAATTGTACTTGTTAATACATCTATCATTAAAATTACAATTTAAACTTGAAATTGGATATGAAGCTAGGTTTCATCATATATCTCAATTACATAAAATTTGGTATAATTTAAATATTTACCGCAAACATCTACGATTTATTATGATAAGTAGTCTACATAAATTCATTTAAATCTTTATCACATAAGTTATATTCAACTTGTCATTTTCATATTTTCTTTCATGAAAAGTAAGAACAGACTTTAGCTGAAACTCACTCAGGTGTAAATTTTGACATCTTGGTCAGGTAATACATTTCAGAATGTTTGCTAAGTGAGAATGAACCGTAAGTAGCAGTGTGATGTTTGACATCGTTAGTGGCAGTGTGACAGTTGACCTCGTTTGTAGTAGTGTGACAGTTGACCTCGTTAGTAGCAGTGTGACGGTTGACCTCGTTAGTTGCAGTGTGATGTCTGACATCGTTAGTAGCAGTGTGACGTTTGACATCTTTAGTAGCAGTGTGACGGTTGACATTGTTAGTGGCAGTGTGGCGGTTGACATCGTTAGTAGCAGTGTGACGGTTGACATTGTTAGTGGCAGTGTGACGGTTGACATCGTTAGTAGCAGTGTGACGTTTGACAATGTTAGTATTAGTGTGACGTTTGACCTCGTTAGTAGCAGTGTAACGTTTGACATTGTTAGTATTAGTGTGACGTTTGACATCGTTGGTAGCAGTGTGACGGTTGACATCGTTAGTAGCAGTGTGACGGTTGACATCGTTAGTAGCAGTGTGACGTTTGACATCTTTAGCAGCAGTGTGACGTTTGACATCTTTAGTAGCAGTGTGACGGTTGACATTGTCAGTAGCAGAGTGATGTCTGACATTGATGAAAAAAATGTGACTTTTGACATTGTAAGAAGCAGTGTTAAGTTTGACATCGTTAGTAGGAATGTAAATTTGCAATAGATGGTAGTATGACGTTTGACATTGTGAAGGGAATGTTATGTTTGATATGGTGAGTAGGAATGTGACGTTTAACATTGCTTGTATCAGTGTGACGCTTGACATTGTAAGTAGCAGAGTGAAGTTTATTATCGTTAGTAGTAATGTGACCTTTGACATCGTTGAAGCAGTGTGACATTTGACCTCGTTAGTAGCGGTGTAACAGTTAACATCGTTAGTAGCAGTGTGACAGTTGACCTCGTTAGTAGCAGTGTGACGTTTGACACTGTTAGTAGCAGTGTGACGGTTAACATCGTTAGTAGCAGTGTGACGTTTGACATTGTTAGTAGCAGTGTGACAGTTAACATCGTTAGTAGCAGTGTGACGGTTGACCTCGTTAGTAGCAGTGTGACGTTTGACACTGTTAGTAGCAGTGTGACAGTTAACATCGTTAGTAGCAGTGTGACAGTTAACATCGTTAGTAGCAGTGTGACGTTTGACATTGTTAGTAGCAGTGACAGTTAACATCGTTAGTAGCAGTGTGACGTTTGACATTGTTAGTAGCAGTGACAGTTAACATCGTTAGTAGCAGTGTGACGTTTGACATTGTTAGTAGCAGTGTGACGTTTGACATTGTTAGTAGCAGTGTGACAGTTAACATCGTTAGTAGCAGTGTGATGTTTGACATTGTTAGTAGCAGTGTGACGTTTGACATTGTTAGTAGCAGTGACAGTTAACATCGTTAGTAGCAGAGTGACGTTTGACATTGTTAGTAGCAGTGACAGTTAACATCGTTAGTAGCAGTGTGACGTTTGACATTGTTAGTAGCAGTGTAACGTTTGACATTGTTAGTAGCAGTGTGACAGTTAACATCGTTAGTAGCAGTGTGATGTTTGACATTGTTAGTAGCAGTGTAACGTTTGACATTGTTAGTAGCAGTGTGACAGTTAACATCGTTAGTAGCAGTGTGACGTTTGACATTGTTAGTAGCAGTGACAGTTAACATCGTTAGTAGCAGTGTGACGTTTGACATTGTTAGTAGCAGTGTAACGTTTGACATTGTTAGTAGCAGTGTGACAGTTAACATCGTTAGTAGCAGTGTGATGTTTGACATTGTTAGTAGCAGTGTGACGGTTTACATCGTTAGTAGCAGTGTAACGTTTGACATTGTTAGTAGCAGTGTGACGGTTTACATCGTTAGTAGCAGTGTGACAGTTAACATCGTTAGTAGCAGTGTGACGTTTGACATTGTTAGTAGCAGTGTAACGTTTGACATTGTTAGTAGCAGTGTGACGTTTGACATTGTTAGTAGCAGTGACAGTTAACATCGTTAGTAGCAGTGTGACAGTTAGCATCGTTAGTAGCAGTGTGACGTTTGACATTGTTAGTACCAGTGTGACGGTTGACATTGTTAATACATGTGTGACGGTTGACATTTTTAGTACATGTGTGACGTTTGACATTGTTAGTACATGTGTGACGTTTGACATTGTTAGTACCAGTGTGACGGTCGACTTTGTTAGTACATGTGTGACGTTTGACATTGTTAGTACCAGTGTGACGGCTGACCTCGTTAGTAGCAGTGTGACGCTTGGCATTGTTAGTACATGTGTGACGTTTGACATTGTTAGTAGCAGGTAACGTTTGACATTGTTAGTACCAGTGTGACGTTTGACATTGTTAGTACCAGTGTGACGTTTGACATTGTTAGTACCAGTGTGACGGCTGACCTCGTTAGTAGCAGTGTGACGTTTGACATTGTTAGTACATGTGTGACGTTTGACATTGTTAGTAGCAGTGTAACGTTTGACATTGTTAGTACCAGTGTGACGTTTGACATTGTTAGTACATGTGTGACGTTTGACATTGTTAGTACCGGTGTGACGTTTGACATTGTTAGTACATGTGTGACGTTTGACATTGTTAGTAGCAGTGTAACGTTTGACATGTTAGTACAGTGTGACGTTTGACATCGTTAGTACAGTGTGACGTTTGACATTGTTAGTAGCAGTGTAACGTTTGACATCGTTGGTAGCAGTGTGACGGTTGACATCGTTAGTAGCAGTGTGAGGTTGACATCTTTTAGTAGCAGTGTGACGTTGACATGTTAGCAGGTGTGACGTTGACATCGTTAGTAGCAGTGTGACGGTTGACATTGTAGTGCAGGTGACGTGACATCGTTAGTAGCAGTGTGACGTTTGACATGTTGTAAGTGCGTTTACCTGTGACAGTGTAAGTTTGACATAGATGTAGTGACGTTTGACATGTGTGACATGTGAGGGTTATGTTAGCAGTGAGGTTGAAGTGGTGACGTTTACATGCTTAGACAGTGTGACGTTTGACTTTAGTAGCAGTGTGACGTTTGACATTTGTAAGTATGTCGACGATATGTGACTTGAATTGTGACATTTGACTCGTTAGTAGCGGTGTAACAGTTAACATGGGTTAGTAGCGTTGACATTTTGACATTTGTTTGATAGCAGTGTGACGTTTAAACATGTTATGCAGTGTGACGTTACTTTCTTTAGTAGCAGAGTGAAGTTTGACATTGTTAGTAGCAGTGTGACAGTTACATCGTTAGAGCAGTGTGACGATTTGACCTCGTTAGTAGCAGTGTGAACGTTGACATGTTAGTAGCAGTGTGACAGTTAACTCGTTAGTAGCAGTGTGACGTTGACATGTAGTAGCAGGACGTAACATCGTTAGTAGCGTGTAGTTGACATTGTTAGTAGCAGTGTGACAGTTAACATCGTTAGTAGCAGTGTGACGTTTGACATTGTTAGTAGCAGTGGACGTTTGACATCGTTAGTAGCAGTGTTAAACATCGTTTGACATTGGGTTACGTAGGCAGTGTGACGTTTGACATTGTTAGTAGCGGGTGACAGTTAACATCGTTAGTAGCAGTGTGACGTTTGACATTGTTAGTAGCAGTGTGACGTTTGACATTGTTAGTAGCAGTGACAGTTAACATCGTTAGTAGCAGTGTGACGTTTGACATTGTTAGTAGCAGTGTGACGTTTGACATTGTTAGTAGCAGTGTGACAGTTAACATCGTTAGTAGCAGTGTGATGTTTGACATTGTTAGTAGCAGTGACAGTTAACATTCGTTAGTAGCAGTGTGACGTTTGACATCGTTAGTAGCAGAGTGTAACGTTTGACATTGTTAGTAGCAGTGTGACAGTTAACATCGTTAGTAGCAGTGTGATCGTTTGACATTGTTAGTAGCAGTGTAACGTTTGACATTGTTAGTAGCAGTGTGACAGTTAACATCGTTAGTAGCAGTGTGATGTTTGACATTGTTAGTAGCAGTGTAACGTTAACATTCGTTAGTAGCAGTGTGACATTTGACATTGTTAGTAGCAGTGTAACGTTTGACATTGTTAGTAGCAGTGTGACAGTTAACATCGTTAGTAGCAGTGTGACGTTTGACATTGTTAGTAGCAGTGTGACGGTTGACATTGTTAGTAGCAGTGTGACAGTTAACATCGTTAGTAGCAGTGTGACGTTTGACATTGTTAGTAGCAGTGTGACAGTTAACATCGTTAGTAGCAGTGTGACGTTTGACATTGTTAGTAGCAGTGTGACGGTTGACCTCGTTAGTAGCAGTGTGACAGTTAACATCGTTAGTAGCAGTGTGACGTTTGACATTGTTAGTAGCAGTGTAACGTTTGACATTGTTAGTAGCAGTGTGACGTTTGACATTGTTAGTAGCAGTGACAGTTAACATCGTTAGTAGCAGTGTGACAGTTAGCATCGTTAGTAGCAGTGTGACGTTTGACATTGTTAGTACCAGTGTGACGGTTGACATTGTTAGTACATGTGTGACGGTTGACATTTTTAGTACATGTGTGACGTTTGACATTGTTAGTACATGTGTGACGTTTGACATTGTTAGTACCAGTGTGACGGTCGACTTTGTTAGTACATGTGTGACGTTTGACATTGTTAGTACCAGTGTGACGGCTGACCTCGTTAGTAGCAGTGTGACGCTTGGCATTGTTAGTACATGTGTGACGTTTGACATTGTTAGTAGCAGGTAACGTTTGACATTGTTAGTACCAGTGTGACGTTTGACATTGTTAGTACCAGTGTGACGTTTGACATTGTTAGTACCAGTGTGACGGCTGACCTCGTTAGTAGCAGTGTGACGTTTGACATTGTTAGTACATGTGTGACGTTTGACATTGTTAGTAGCAGTGTAACGTTTGACATTGTTAGTACCAGTGTGACGTTTGACATTGTTAGTACATGTGTGACGTTTGACATTGTTAGTACCGGTGTGACGTTTGACATTGTTAGTACATGTGTGACGTTTGACATTGTTAGTACATGTGTGACGTTTGACATTGTTAGTACCGGTGTGACGTTTGACATTGTTAGTACATGTGTGACGTTTGACATTGTTAGTAGCAGTGTAACGTTTGACATTGTTAGTACATGTGTGACGTTTGACATCGTTAGTAGCAGTGTGACGTTTGACATCTTTAGTAGCAGTGTGACGGTTGACATTGTTAGTGGCAGTGTGACGGTTGACATCGTTAGTAGCAGTGTGACGGTTGACATTGTTAGTGGCAGTGTGACGGTTGACATCGTTAGTAGCAGTGTGACGTTTGACAATGTTAGTATTAGTGTGACGTTTGACCTCGTTAGTAGCAGTGTAACGTTTGACATTGTTAGTATTAGTGTGACGTTTGACATCGTTGGTAGCAGTGTGACGGTTGACATCGTTAGTAGCAGTGTGACGGTTGACATCGTTAGTAGCAGTGTGACGTTTGACATCTTTAGCAGCAGTGTGACGTTTGACATCTTTAGTAGCAGTGTGACGGTTGACATTGTCAGTAGCAGAGTGATGTCTGACATTGATGAAAAAAATGTGACTTTTGACATTGTAAGAAGCAGTGTTAAGTTTGACATCGTTAGTAGGAATGTAAATTTGCAATAGATGGTAGTATGACGTTTGACATTGTGAAGGGAATGTTATGTTTGATATGGTGAGTAGGAATGTGACGTTTAACATTGCTTGTATCAGTGTGACGCTTGACATTGTAAGTAGCAGAGTGAAGTTTATTATCGTTAGTAGTAATGTGACCTTTGACATCGTTGAAGCAGTGTGACATTTGACCTCGTTAGTAGCGGTGTAACAGTTAACATCGTTAGTAGCAGTGTGACAGTTGACCTCGTTAGTAGCAGTGTGACGTTTGACACTGTTAGTAGCAGTGTGACGGTTAACATCGTTAGTAGCAGTGTGACGTTTGACATTGTTAGTAGCAGTGTGACAGTTAACATCGTTAGTAGCAGTGTGACGTTTGACACTGTTAGTAACAGTGTAACAGTTAACATCGTTAGTAGCAGTGTGACAGTTAACATTGTTAGTAGCAGTGTAACGTTTGACATTGTTAGTAGCAGTGACAGTTAACATCGTTAGTAGCAGTGTGACGTTTGACATTGTTAGTAGCAGTGACAGTTAACATCGTTAGTAGCAGTGTGACGGTTGACCTCGTTAGTAGCAGTGTGACGTTTGACACTGTTAGTAGCAGTGTGACAGTTAACATCGTTAGTAGCAGTGTGACAGTTAACATCGTTAGTAGCAGTGTGACGTTTGACACTGTTAGTAACAGTGTAACAGTTAACATCGTTAGTAGCAGTGTGACAGTTAACATTGTTAGTAGCAGTGTAACGTTTGACATTGTTAGTAGCAGTGACAGTTAACATCGTTAGTAGCAGTGTGACGTTTGACATTGTTAGTAGCAGTGACAGTTAACATCGTTAGTAGCAGTGTGACGTTTGACATTGTTAGTAGCAGTGTGACGTTTGACATTGTTAGTAGCAGTGTGACAGTTAACATCGTTAGTAGCAGTGTGATGTTTGACATTGTTAGTAGCAGTGTGACGTTTGACATTGTTAGTAGTAGTGACAGTTAACATCGTTAGTAGCAGAGTGACGTTTGACATTGTTAGTAGCAGTGACAGTTAACATCGTTAGTAGCAGTGTGACGTTTGACATTGTTAGTAGCAGTGTAACGTTTGACATTGTTAGTAGCAGTGTGACAGTTAACATCGTTAGTAGCAGTGTGATGTTTGACATTGTTAGTAGCAGTGTAACGTTTGACATTGTTAGTAGCAGTGTGACAGTTAACATCGTTAGTAGCAGTGTGACGTTTGACATTGTTAGTAG
Source organism: Pecten maximus (assembly GCF_902652985.1). Lineage (NCBI taxonomy): Eukaryota > Metazoa > Mollusca > Bivalvia > Pectinida > Pectinidae > Pecten > Pecten maximus. The sequence continues at coordinate 14,402,630 of NC_047016.1, forward strand.
CAGTGACAGTAAACATCGTTAGTAGCAGTGTGACGTTTGACATTGTTAGTAGCAGTGTAACGTTTGACATTGTTAGTAGCAGTGTGACAGTTAACATCGTTAGTAGCAGTGTGATGTTTGACATTGTTAGTAGCAGTGTGACGGTTTACATCGTTAGTAGCAGTGTAACGTTTGACATTGTTAGTAGCAGTGTGACGGTTTACATCGTTAGTAGCAGTGTGACAGTTAACATCGTTAGTACCAGTGTGACGTTTGACATTGTTAGTAGCAGTGTAACGTTTGACATTGTTAGTAGCAGTGTGACGTTTGACATTGTTAGTAGCAGTGACAGTTAACATCGTTAGTAGCAGTGTGACAGTTAGCATCGTTAGTAGCAGTGTGACGTTTGACATTGTTAGTACCAGTGTGACGGTTGACATTGTTAGTACATGTGTGACGGTTGACATTTTTAGTACATGTGTGACGTTTGACATTGTTAGTACATGTGTGACGTTTGACATTGTTAGTACCAGTGTGACGGTCGACTTTGTTAGTACATGTGTGACGTTTGACATTGTTAGTACCAGTGTGACGGCTGACCTCGTTAGTAGCAGTGTGACGCTTGGCATTGTTAGTACATGTGTGACGTTTGACATTGTTAGTAGCAGGTAACGTTTGACATTGTTAGTACCAGTGTGACGTTTGACATTGTTAGTACCAGTGTGACGTTTGACATTGTTAGTACCAGTGTGACGGCTGACCTCGTTAGTAGCAGTGTGACGTTTGACATTGTTAGTACATGTGTGACGTTTGACATTGTTAGTAGCAGTGTAACGTTTGACATTGTTAGTACCAGTGTGACGTTTGACATTGTTAGTACCAGTGTGACGGTTGACATTGTTATAGTACCAGTGTGACGGTTGACCTCGTTAGTACCAGTGTGACGGTTGACATTGTTATAGTACCAGTGTGACGGTTGACCTCGTTAGTAGCAGTGTGACGTTTGCCATTGTTAGTAGCAGTGTGGCGTTTGACATTGTTAGTACCAGTGTGACGTTTGACATTGTTAGTACATGTGTGACGGTTGACATTTTTAGTACATGTGTGACGTTTGACATTGTTAGTAGCAGTGTGACGGTTGACATTGTTAGTGGCAGTGTGACGGTTGACATCGTTAGTAGCAGTGTGACGTTTGACAATGTTAGTATTAGTGTGACGTTTGACCTCGTTAGTAGCAGTGTAACGTTTGACATTGTTAGTATTAGTGTGACGTTTGACATCGTTGGTAGCAGTGTGACGGTTGACATCGTTAGTAGCAGTGTGACGGTTGACATCGTTAGTAGCAGTGTGACGTTTGACATCTTTAGCAGCAGTGTGACGTTTGACATCTTTAGTAGCAGTGTGACGGTTGACATTGTCAGTAGCAGAGTGATGTCTGACATTGATGAAAAAAATGTGACTTTTGACATTGTAAGAAGCAGTGTTAAGTTTGACATCGTTAGTAGGAATGTAAATTTGCAATAGATGGTAGTATGACGTTTGACATTGTGAAGGGAATGTTATGTTTGATATGGTGAGTAGGAATGTGACGTTTAACATTGCTTGTATCAGTGTGACGCTTGACATTGTAAGTAGCAGAGTGAAGTTTATTATCGTTAGTAGTAATGTGACCTTTGACATCGTTGAAGCAGTGTGACATTTGACCTCGTTAGTAGCGGTGTAACAGTTAACATCGTTAGTAGCAGTGTGACAGTTGACCTCGTTAGTAGCAGTGTGACGTTTGACATTGTTAGTAGCAGTGTGACGGTTAACATCGTTAGTAGCAGTGTGACGTTTGACATCGTTAGTAGCAGTGTGACAGTTAACATCGTTAGTAGCAGTGTGACGTTTGACACTGTTAGTAACAGTGTAACAGTTAACATCGTTAGTAGCAGTGTGACAGTTAACATTGTTAGTAGCAGTGTAACGTTTGACATTGTTAGTAGCAGTGACAGTTAACATCGTTAGTAGCAGTGTGACGTTTGACATTGTTAGTAGCAGTGACAGTTAACATCGTTAGTAGCAGTGTGACGGTTGACCTCGTTAGTAGCAGTGTGACGTTTGACACTGTTAGTAGCAGTGTGACAGTTAACATCGTTAGTAGCAGTGTGACAGTTAACATCGTTAGTAGCAGTGTGACGTTTGACACTGTTAGTAACAGTGTAACAGTTAACATCGTTAGTAGCAGTGTGACAGTTAACATTGTTAGTAGCAGTGTAACGTTTGACATTGTTAGTAGCAGTGACAGTTAACATCGTTAGTAGCAGTGTGACGTTTGACATTGTTAGTAGCAGTGACAGTTAACATCGTTAGTAGCAGTGTGACGTTTGACATTGTTAGTAGCAGTGTGACGTTTGACATTGTTAGTAGCAGTGTGACAGTTAACATCGTTAGTAGCAGTGTGATGTTTGACATTGTTAGTAGCAGTGTGACGTTTGACATTGTTAGTAGCAGTGACAGTTAACATCGTTAGTAGCAGAGTGACGTTTGACATTGTTAGTAGCAGTGACAGTTAACATCGTTAGTAGCAGTGTGACGTTTGACATTGTTAGTAGCAGTGTAACGTTTGACATTGTTAGTAGCAGTGTGACAGTTAACATCGTTAGTAGCAGTGTGATGTTTGACATTGTTAGTAGCAGTGTAACGTTTGACATTGTTAGTAGCAGTGTGACAGTTAACATCGTTAGTAGCAGTGTGACGTTTGACATTGTTAGTAGCAGTGACAGTAAACATCGTTAGTAGCAGTGTGACGTTTGACATTGTTAGTAGCAGTGTAACGTTTGACATTGTTAGTAGCAGTGTGACAGTTAACATCGTTAGTAGCAGTGTGATGTTTGACATTGTTAGTAGCAGTGTGACGGTTTACATCGTTAGTAGCAGTGTAACGTTTGACATTGTTAGTAGCAGTGTGACGGTTTACATCGTTAGTAGCAGTGTGACAGTTAACTTCGTTAGTACCAGTGTGACGTTTGACATTGTTAGTAGCAGTGTAACGTTTGACATTGTTAGTAGCAGTGTGACGTTTGACATTGTTAGTAGCAGTGACAGTTAACATCGTTAGTAGCAGTGTGACAGTTAGCATCGTTAGTAGCAGTGTGACGTTTGACATTGTTAGTACCAGTGTGACGGTTGACATTGTTAGTACATGTGTGACGGTTGACATTTTTAGTACATGTGTGACGTTTGACATTGTTAGTACATGTGTGACGTTTGACATTGTTAGTACCAGTGTGACGGTCGACTTTGTTAGTACATGTGTGACGTTTGACATTGTTAGTACCAGTGTGACGGCTGACCTCGTTAGTAGCAGTGTGACGCTTGGCATTGTTAGTACATGTGTGACGTTTGACATTGTTAGTAGCAGGTAACGTTTGACATTGTTAGTACCAGTGTGACGTTTGACATTGTTAGTACCAGTGTGACGTTTGACATTGTTAGTACCAGTGTGACGGCTGACCTCGTTAGTAGCAGTGTGACGTTTGACATTGTTAGTACATGTGTGACGTTTGACATTGTTAGTAGCAGTGTAACGTTTGACATTGTTAGTACCAGTGTGACGTTTGACATTGTTAGTACCAGTGTGACGGTTGACATTGTTATAGTACCAGTGTGACGGTTGACCTCGTTAGTACCAGTGTGACGGTTGACATTGTTATAGTACCAGTGTGACGGTTGACCTCGTTAGTAGCAGTGTGACGTTTGCCATTGTTAGTAGCAGTGTGGCGTTTGACATTGTTAGTACCAGTGTGACGTTTGACATTGTTAGTACATGTGTGACGGTTGACATTTTTAGTACATGTGTGACGTTTGACATTGTTAGTAGCAGTGTGACGGTTGACATTGTTAGTGGCAGTGTGACGGTTGACATCGTTAGTAGCAGTGTGACGTTTGACAATGTTAGTATTAGTGTGACGTTTGACCTCGTTAGTAGCAGTGTAACGTTTGACATTGTTAGTATTAGTGTGACGTTTGACATCGTTGGTAGCAGTGTGACGGTTGACATCGTTAGTAGCAGTGTGACGGTTGACATCGTTAGTAGCAGTGTGACGTTTGACATCTTTAGCAGCAGTGTGACGTTTGACATCTTTAGTAGCAGTGTGACGGTTGACATTGTCAGTAGCAGAGTGATGTCTGACATTGATGAAAAAAATGTGACTTTTGACATTGTAAGAAGCAGTGTTAAGTTTGACATCGTTAGTAGGAATGTAAATTTGCAATAGATGGTAGTATGACGTTTGACATTGTGAAGGGAATGTTATGTTTGATATGGTGAGTAGGAATGTGACGTTTAACATTGCTTGTATCAGTGTGACGGTTGACATTGTTATAGTACCAGTGTGACGGTTGACCTCGTTAGTACCAGTGTGACGGTTGACATTGTTATAGTACCAGTGTGACGGTTGACCTCGTTAGTAGCAGTGTGACGTTTGCCATTGTTAGTAGCAGTGTGGCGTTTGACATTGTTAGTACCAGTGTGACGTTTGACATTGTTAGTACATGTGTGACGGTTGACATTTTTAGTACATGTGTGACGTTTGACATTGTTAGTAGCAGTGTGACGTTTGACATTGTTAGTACCAGTGTGACGTTTGACATTGTTAGTACATGTGTGACGGTTGACATTGTTAGTACATGTGTGACGGTTGACCTCGTAAGTAGCAGTGTGACGTTTGACATTGTTAGTAGCAGTGTGACGTTTGATATTTTTAGTAGCAGTGTAACGTTTGACATTGTTAGTACCAGTGTAATGTTTGACATTGTTAGTACATATGTGACGTTTGACATTGTTAGTACATGTGTGACGTTTGACATTGTTAGTACATGTGTGACGTTTGACATTGTTAGTAGCAGTGTGACGCTTGGCATTGTTAGTACATGTGTGACGGTTGACATTGTTAGTAGCAGTGTGACGTTTGACATTGTTAGTACCAGTGTGACGGTTGACATTGTTAGTACATGTGTGACGGTTGACATTTTTAGTACATGTGTGACGTTTGACATTGTTAGTACATGTGTGACGTTTGACATTGTTAGTACCAGTGTGACGGTCGACTTTGTTAGTACATGTGTGACGTTTGACATTGTTAGTACCAGTGTGACGGCTGACCTCGTTAGTAGCAGTGTGACGCTTGGCATTGTTAGTACATGTGTGACGTTTGATATTTTTAGTAGCAGTGTAACGTTTGACATTGTTAGTACCAGTGTGACGTTTGACATTGTTAGTACCAGTGTGACGTTTGACATTGTTAGTACCAGTGTGACGGCTGACCTCGTTAGTAGCAGTGTGACGTTTGACATTGTTAGTACATGTGTGACGTTTGACATTGTTAGTAGCAGTGTAACGTTTGACATAGTTAGTACCAGTGTGACGTTTGACATTGTTAGTACATGTGTGACGTTTGACATTGTTAGTACCGGTGTGACGTTTGACATTGTTAGTACATGTGTGACGTTTGACATTGTTAGTAGCAGTGTAACGTTTGACATTGTTAGTACATGTGTGACGTTTGACATTGTTAGTAGCAGTGTGACGTTTGACATTGTTAGTAGCAGTGTGACGTTTGACATTGTTAGTACCAGTGTGACGGTTGACATTGTTATAGTACCAGTGTGACGGTTGACCTCGTTAGTACCAGTGTGACGGTTGACATTGTTATAGTACCAGTGTGACGGTTGACCTCGTTAGTAGCAGTGTGACGTTTGCCATTGTTAGTAGCAGTGTGACGTTTGACATTGTTAGTACCAGTGTGACGTTTGACATTGTTAGTACATGTGTGACGGTTGACATTTTTAGTACATGTGTGACGTTTGACATTGTTAGTAGCAGTGTGACGTTTGACATTGTTAGTACCAGTGTGACGTTTGACATTGTTAGTACATGTGTGACGGTTGACATTGTTAGTACATGTGTGACGGTTGACCTCGTTAGTAGCAGTGTGACGTTTGACATTGTTAGTAGCAGTGTGACGTTTGATATTTTTAGTAGCAGTGTAACGTTTGACATTGTTAGTACCAGTGTAATGTTTGACATTGTTAGTACATGTGTGACGTTTGACATTGTTAGTACATGTGTGACGTTTGACATTGTTAGTACATGTGTGACGTTTGACATTGTTAGTAGCATTGTGACGGTTGGCATTGTAAGTAGCAGTGTGACGTTTGACAATGTTAGTAGCAGTGTGACGGTTGGCATTGTAAGTAGCAGAGTGATGTCCGACATTGATGAAGAAATGTTACTTTTGACATTGTAAGAAGCAGTGTTAAGTTTGACATTGTTAGTAGCAATGTATATTTGAAATTGATTGAAGTAGTATGACGTTTGACATTGTGAAGGGAATGTTATGTTTGATATGGTGAGTAGGAATGGGACGTTTAACATTGCTTGTATCAGTGTGACGCTTGACATTGTTAGTAGCATTGTCATCTTCGACATCGTTAGTAGTAGTTTACTCTCTTTACCATAGGTACAAATGTATAACTGGCTTATTTCAGAGACAGTATCAGGGTATTCATCGTTATCAACGTGCACTCTCGATTTACTCTTAGTAGTATCAATTTAACATTGTTTTCTGTAGTGTATATGCCTTATCTTACAATAAACCTATATATTAGCCTTTCACGTAACACTCGCCCTACACATGTATACGTATGTACATACATGTCCGATACAGAGCTGAATACATTTTCTAATGGTACAGAGGTTCAAGTTTAATAATATTCTGACGACCACTTTTGACGTCCGCAAAGAGAAACAGTCTATTTACGTATCCGAGTTAGCACAGGTCAACACAAATATGGTATCATTTATACATTATGCGTGCGTACGGTGTAAAATAGGCTAAATATGAAAACACGCCGACAGTACAGACCGAGCCAGTGTTTGTGGAGCAAGGGAGTAACTCCATGTTGGAGTTTACGTGATGTGGCAAATTTTATGAAACCTCTCCCATACCAGTCAGTGATGCTGAACAGTTCGGACGTTCCGGCTACACAACTGATTCGTTGACGAAGAAAGGAGGGACAGAGGTCGTTTAAGGTATGTAGTACTGTCGTACGTTTACACAGCTAACAAAATCACCTTATACCATATCGGCGTGTCAAAACGGTACACACATAAGATATCAAATAAATACCTGCTGTATGATCGACTGACATAGATTTACCTGATCACCGACGGAAGCCTACAAGCATAAAGCAAGATTCACCAGTCACAACTGACTCCGCTACGAACTCCCTTCAGGTCACGGAATCGATCACATCATGGTACCGGAACGCACCGAAAGTCTATTGTGAGGGGCGAAACTCTTATCAAGTGTCTTATGTACGTGCGGCCTTAATATAAGTGTATGTGTTTGTACTTTGATATCAATTACCGCTGAAATTTAATAGAGGTTTATAGTCGGTATAATGCTGTCATTACTAGTTCTAATAATCCCATGCTGTTTACTGTACATGCTTGACATGTATCGAATTTCACGTGAAAACTAAAACATTGCTGGCCTGATAGTGTGATGCCGGTACAGCACTGTACTTCTAGGTGTACCGCCTGACCGCGGCTACGATTGTTTAACTGCGAAAGCAACATATGTTAAATGTCACAAAATAATACTTACACAATACACGTGTATATATATAATAATAACTTACAAGCATTCACTCAAAACCCCCTCAAGATATTTCAAGGAAATTTTGTAGAAACCTTAAAATTGCCAAGGGTCAACAAAATTGTGAATTATGGTCTCAAGTTTGGACCATAATACTAAGTGCAATGCAGTTCGATATATACTATATACCATGACCGATAACATCAATCCATCAACGGTAAATCAACTACAATTGGTGATCGATTAAGATGGTACCAGACAGTGGTCATTACACCCCCTATTGTTTGTTACCAGACAGTGGTCATTACACCCCGTATTGTTTGTTACCAGACAGTGGGTCATTACACCTAATATTGTTTGTTACCAGACAGTGGGTCATTACACCCCATATTGTTTGTTACCAGACAGTGGGTCATTACACCCCGTATTGTTTGTTACCAGACAGTGGGTCATTACACCCCATATTGTTTGTTACCAGACAGTGGGTCATTACACCCCGTATTGTTTGTTACCAGACAGTGGGTCATTACACCCCGTATTGTTTGTTACCAGACAGTGGGTCATTACACCCCATATTGTTTGTTACCAGACAGTGGGTCATTACACCCCATATTGTTTGTTACCAGACAGTGGGTTATTACACCCCATATTGTTTGTTACCAGACAGTGGGTCATTACATCCAATTTTGTTTGTTACCAGACAGTGTGTCATTACACCTAATATTGTTTGTTACCAGACAGTGGGTCATTACATCCCATATTGTTTGTTACCAGACAGTGGGTCATTACACCATATTGTTTGTTACCAGACAGTGTGTCATTACACCTAATATTGTTTGTTACCAGACAGTGGATCATTACACCCCATATTGTTTGTTACCAGACAGTGGGTCATTACACCCCGTATTGTTTGTTACCAGACAGTGGGTCATTACACCCCATATTGTTTGTTACCAGACAGTGGGTCATCACACCCCATATTGTTTGTTACCAGACAGTGGGTCATTACACCTAATTTTGATTGTTACCAGACAGTGGGTCATTACACCCCATATTGTTTGTTACCAGACAGTGGGTCATTACACCCCATATTGTTTGTTACCAGACAGTGGGTCATTACACCTAATTTTGTTTGTTACCAGACAGTGGGTCATTACACCCCATATTGTTTGTTACCAGACAGTGGGTCATTACACCCCATATTGTTTGTTACCAGACAGTGGGTCATTACACCCCATATTGTTTGTTACCGGACAGTAGGTCATTACACCCCATATTGTTTGTTACCAGACAGTGGGTCATTACACCCCATATTGTTTGTTACCAGACAGTGGGTCATTACACCCCATATTGTTTGTTACCAGACAGTGGGTCATTACACCCCATATTGTTTGTTACCAGACAGTGGGTCATTACACCTAATTTTGTTTGTTACCAGACAGTGGGTCATTACACCCCATATTGTTTGTTACCAGACAGTGGGTCATTACACCCCATATTGTTTGTTACCAGACAGTGGGTCATTACACCCCATATTGTTTGTTACCGGACAGTAGGTCATTACACCCCATATTGTTTGTTACCAGACAGTGGGTCATCACACCCCATATTGTTTGTTACCAGGCATTGGGACATTACACCTAATATTGTTTGTTACCAGACAGTGGGTCATTACACCCCATATTGTTTGTTACCAGACAGTGGGTCATTACACCCCATATTGTTTGTTACCAGACAGTGGGTCATCACACCCCATATTGTTTGTTACCAGACAGTGGGTCATTACACCCCATATTGTTTGTTACCAGACAATGGGTCATTACACCTCATATTGTTTGTTACCAGACAGTGGGTCATTACACCTAATATTGTTTGTTACCAGACAGTGTGTCATTACACCTAATATTGTTTGTTACCAGACAGTGGATCATTACACCCCATATTGTTTGTTACCAGACAGTGGGTCATTACACCCCGTATTGTTTGTTACCAGACAGTCGGTCATTACACCCCATATTGTTTGTTACCAGACAGTGGGTCATTACACCCCATATTGTTTGTTACCAGACAGTGGGTCATTACACCTAATTTTGTTTGTTACCAGACAGTGGGTCATTACACCCCATATTGTTTGTTACCAGACAGTGGGTCATTACACCCCATATTGTTTGTTACCAGACAGTGGGTCATTACATCTAATTTTGTTTGTTACCAGACAGTGGGTCATCACACCCCATATTGTTTGTTACCAGACAATGGGTCATTACATCTAATTTTGTTTGTTACCAGACAGTGGGTCATTACACTCCATATTGTTTGTTACCAGACAGTGGGTTATTACATCTAATTTTGTTTGTTACCAGACAGTGGGTCATTACACCCCATATTGTTTGTTACCAGACAGTGGGTCATTACACCCCATATTGTTTGTTACCAGACAGTGGGTCATTACACACCATATTGTTTGTTACCAGACAGTGAGTCATTACACCCCATATTGTTTGTTACCAGACAGTGGGTCATTACACCCCATATTGTTTGTTACCAGACAGTGGGTCATTACAACTTATTTTGTTTGTTACCAGACAGTGGGTCATCACACCCCATATTGTTTGTTACCAGACAGTGGGTCATTACATCTAATTTTGTTTGGTACCAGACAGTGGGTCATTATATCTTATTTTGTTTGTTATTAGACAGTGAGTCATTACACCCCGTATTGTTTGTTACCAGACAGTGGGTCATTACACCCCATATTGTTTGTTACCAGACAATGGGTCATTACATCTTATTTTGTTTGTTATTAGACAATGGTTATCACACCTAATTGTTTGTAGGTCAGCTTACAAACAGACAACAGTCCGGGAAGGAACAGTAGAGATCCGGTAGATGACAGCACTGTACCGGATTTCGAGTCTTATGTCAAATCCGACAAACATGACCGCAGTATCCGAGCTTTTATTTTTTGTATTGTTTAGGACAATGTAAATAGCCATATAACGTTTTTGTGTAAACTCGATAACACATCAGGAGCGTTCGGGTTACAACAACGGTAAGTGGCGTGATACAGATTTACTACATTTTTGCCAGTGATATGTATATGTTATATTATACGGACAATCATTCAATATCCTCTTTGTATTATGAGTGTAACTGCTATTTCTTATTTGTTATTATGTTTTTGTTTATTTGGTATTATTTGTTTATTATTATTGCTTTGTAATCATTTATTTGTTTATTTGATGTTATTAATTTGTTTATTTGATAAAACCTGGTGAGACTGTTTGGTGAATCGGGTTGAGTTCAGCTCTTATGAAAATATCAAATTATCTACTTGAATTGTTACAAGTAAAGCTATTTTGTGTTGATCATCGACACGATTATTTCATTAAAAGTAAACAGTAAAGTTTACTGTTGATCTCTTATCAGTCAGTGTAACTTTTTTCCACTGTTGGCCTCAGTATTGTGTAGGGAAATAGTCCTCTCAAGATGGCGGATCAGAAATATCACTGAAGGTGCATTAAGTAGGTTAACACTTCAGCTAAGATATCACGTAATATGTATAAGTACACTCTGGGCGAGCATTAACAAATTGGTGTATTGACGTCACAGGAAGCGATATCGTCATACTTTTGAGGTATTCACTTGCTAGAACGAATACCCTACCTACATTGCTTTCCGGCAGGGTAAGAAATCAGTGCCACTACAGATGATGTAAAAAATATATAAACAAATTTGTAGATTGAATGTAAGTGTGTAGCTTGTATACACGGTAGCTAAATCCGTTATGTAGCTTAGCAACGTAGAATTGTGATTATTGCTCCAGAAATCGACAGAAATGGAATTGCCCAATTTAATTAAATTCAAACTTTATTTATAGTAGGTACATTTTATAACATATCAACATTATCTCTAAAGAGCTATTAAAACCGAATAATATACATGTACATTGTAATATCTGTGACCAAAGTGAGACTGAGAATTAATTTCACTTTCTATTTACATGTCCTCGACACTCAGAATTAAGGAGGAAATCGATTAACACACATCTGTGATTAATGAACTCTACATAAAACTAGAAGGAACAATTTGTGTGTATATAATCTACAGTGATATATAATGATTGGAAACATAAAGAAATCAATGCGCAACCAGTATGTGAACACACATAGAGATGTAACCATTCCTCTTACAGAAATGGCAATCAAGTGTCATCAATCAAACAAGCTGAACCAAGCTTTCAACGACACGAAAACTGATTCTGTTATTCTGATAATTGTATGTTCTGATAATTGTATAAGCCATCTGTTATTCTGATTATTGTATAAGCCATCTGTTATTCTGATTATTGTATAAGCCATCTGTTATTCTGATAATTGTATAAGCCATCTGTTATTCTGATTATTGTATGTTCTGATTATTGTATAAGCCATCTTTTATTCTGATAATTGTATAAGCCATCTGTTATTCTGATTATTATATAAGCCATCTGTTATTCTGATTATTGTATAAGCCATCTGTTATTCTGATAATTGTATGTTCTGATTATTGTATAAGCCATCTGTTATTCTGATTATTGTATAAGCCATCTTTTATTCTGATTATTGTATAAGCCATCTGTTATTCTGATAATTGTATAAGCCATCTGTTATTCTGATTATTGTATAAGCCATCTGTTATTCTGATTATTGTATAAGCCATCTGTTATTCTGATTATTGTATGTACTGAATATTGTATAAGCCATCTGTTATTCTGATAATTGTATAAGCCATCTGTCATTCTGATAATTGTATGTTCTGAATATTGTATAAGCCATCTGTTATTCTGATAATTGTATAAGCCATCTGTTATTCTGATTATTGTATGTTCTGAATATTGTATAAGCCATCTGTTATTCTGATAATTGTATGTTCTGATTATTGTATAAGCCATCTGTTATTCTGATTATTGTATAAGTCATCTGTTATTCTGATTATTGTATAAGCCATCTGTTATTCTGATAATTGTATGTTCTGATTATTGTATAAGCCATCTTTTATTCTGATTCTTGTATAAGCCATCTGTTATTCTGATTATTATATAAGCCATCTGTTATTCTGATTATTGTATAAGCCATCTGTTATTCTGATTATTGTATGTTCTGATTATTGTATAAGCCATCTTTTATTCTGATAATTGTATAAGCCATCTGTTATTCTGATAATTGTATAAACCATCTGTTATTCTGATTATTGTATAAGCCATCTGTCATTCTGATTATTGTATAAGCCATCTGTTATTCTGATAATTGTATAAGCCATCTGTCATTCTGATAATTGTATAAACCATCTGTTATTCTGATTATTGTATAAGCCATCTGTTATTCTGATAATTGTATAAGCCATCTGTTATTCTGATAATTGTATAAGCCATCTGTTATTCTGATTATTGTATAAGCCATCTGTTATTCTGATAATTGTATGTTCTGATTATTGTATAAGCCATCTTTCATTCTGATAATTGTATAAACCATCTGTTATTCTGATTATTGTATAAGACATCTTTCATTCTGATAATTGTATAAGCCATCTGTTATTCTGATTATTGTATAAGCCATCTGTTATTCTGATAATTGTATGTTCTGATTATTGTATAAGCCATCTTTCATTCTGATAATTGTATAAGCCATCTGTTATTCTGATTATTGTATAAGCCATCTGTTATTCTGATTATTGTATGAGCCATCTGTTATTCTGATTATTGTATAAGCCATCTGTTATTCTGATAATTGTATAAGCCATCTGTTATTCTGATAATTGTATAAGCCATCTTTCATTCTGATAATTGTATAAGCTAAACCATCTGTTATTCTGATTATTGTATGAGCCATCTGTTTTCAAAGTTTTAGTTTGACTAAATATAAATAATTTAAGAGAATTGAAAAGATTAGGAAACATACATTATAGAGGCAAACAGATAGCAAGGCATCATTGTAATAATGAATTGTAAATATGATATCTTACACGTGGCCTGTTTGATATTTTAATCTTGTTTAATTACATTGATGTTTTAACAGTGTGGAGTTACATTCAATGGAAAATGATGGAGACGTTAAGGTCTCTCAAGGACGCGACCCGGACAAGTCTCAAGGACGCGACCCGGGCAAGTCTCAAGGACGCGACCCGGACAAGTCTCAAGGACGCGACCCGGACCAGTATTCTCCCGTTGCGAAGTCCGGGGGCACGGACGAGGAAGGAAGTGCTGATCACCTAACACAACTCCTGGAGGTCCCTAGGGAAGGCCGACCACCTTCCGAGGGAAGTACCGAAGAGGAGGAGCTAGTCCCGGACGGGGGCTGGGGATGGTGGTGTGTGATAGGTTGTGCCCTTGCTCATTTCGTCACTAGTGAGTATTGTGGTGTGGGATATCCCCTGTTGTAGATATTCTGTAAGCATCTTTGTACGGTTCGTTGACGTAGAGCACTGGGTACGTGTTGACAATATATGTCCCAGATTCTGATCCCTGAATCACTTTTTTTTTATTCTGGGTCATAATAACGTGTCGAGCCCCTACGGTAGCGTTGACTGAGTAACTCCTAACAATCTTAGAGGATCTTATGATAATTAGCCAGAGTCCTTTAGCTAGGTGAAGTAGGTCCGAGTGTGAGAACATTTTACATGTAACTACTATAGTAGATTCAGATTTTATTTCTCTCTTTCAGACATACTACAGTATGAGATCTGTTTTAATAAGACCCACTTACTGACGATCTATAAATAGATCTATAAATAGATCGACTGTAAACTGTACTTCTGTACTGTTGTCCTAATGGTCTGTCATAACAAAAATTCTACACATGATAAATGTGATAAGGTTCTGGTTATACAATGTAAGTTTCTAAGATCACGTGCCAAATATGTCTAATGTATACATAAACACGATTTGATACTAGTTAGCGGAATGAGTTCTGAGTTGACTTCGTTATCTCCCTCACGACCTTGCAGATCTAGTCGGATAAAAGCATGTATAATTCGATATAATTAGAAACTATACAATGTATTAATGTAAAACATGGATTCCCGACTTGGACACATTCCCTTTCTTTGTTTAGGTGGACTGGAGAGGTCTGGCGGCGTAATTCTTCTCGAACTCCAAGAAAGGTTTGGTTCGGGAGCAGCATCCACAGCTTGGGTTATCTCCCTTAGCGCAACGCTTCGCCTTTTGTTTGGTACGTACTTCGTACCGTGGAGTCCTCGTCTATATCATAATCATGTACAGTCCTATAATATTTGTACATATACGTCCATACAGCCATATACTATAATCATGTACTAGTTAACCATTTTATGAATATTTGTTCATAAGACGCTCATACAGCCACTGTTTGCTACCGAAAATGTTATAACTATTACGGTAGACAGAATTCACGGATTCAATAAATCCTACACTGAAATAACATTGATCTGGGACTCTATTTATCACACACTCATACATTGTTAATTAATTTTCTATTAAACAGACGAATCTCAAAAGACAACCGTGTGGCGGCATTCATAATACACATGTACAGTGTATAATGACGTTCCAATCTAAATATCAGCCGTAAAGCACAGGGACTTGGAACGAACACCCATCCATGGTCTATACATACAAGTATCGATACTATAGTACATATATAGACCGGGGTTGGGAAATCGTGCTAAGTCCCTGTTATGTGAAGCGTGATTTAGCCATTTTTTGGATTTGATTAAACATGAGATGACAACGTATGTGTGTTACAGTGACAATGTATGTGTGTTACAGTGACAATGTATGTGTGTTACAGTGACAATGTATGTGTGTTACAGTGATAATGTATGTGTGTTACAGTGACAATGTATGTGTGTTACAGGCCCGGTAGCTAGCATCCTTAGTAACAAATACAGCTGTCGGTCCGTGGTGATTGTAGGAGGTCTGTTGGTGTCTATCGGTGTGTTTGTTAGCGGATTCGGACCGAGCATCGCCTTTCTATACTGCAGCTATGGACTTTTCTGTGGTAAGGAAGCATCATGTGACTTTATGTTTTGTATTTTACACGTAATCTCGCAGAGAAGCATTTTTGTGCGTGGACAAATAAACAAGATGTTGAATATTTATTGCAAATATAGTATCATCATCACTATTCTCACAATGTGAGCTGAACAACGACATTATAACTCGATAGAACACGGGGAAATACGAACAAAACAAAAACGTATTTGTATGAAGACCCTTGAAAAAGTACAAGGACCACGTGTTCGAGAAGGGTAAGCGTCATTATCGGGGTTACGTCACACTATCAAAATTAGAATTAAGGTGATGACAACAGAACCACAGGCACATCAACAAACATAGCTGACTGACTTCCTATCGCACAAGGAAATAAAACATCTCCATATGGGACCATGATGGCGACCGTAACACTTCCCCGTGGTGTTCATCAATCTGTATCTCTCGAAACTTTGTGTTATTAATATTTCCTTCAGTGGTCGACATCTGACGCGGAAATCATGATGACGAGAACCCTGGAATATCGAATCGACTAGGAAGTTTAAACACTATGGTTAGTCAAAGCAGGAAGGTTACTGTCTAGAAATGGAAAATCAAAATTTAGGGAATTCAATACAAGCTCTCACTGCTGGTTACTTTATAAGTAAAGATCGGGTTGAGTAGCTGATGCTGAAGAGTCTGTCGTACCCTTGATTTCTATCTAGATCTACAGTGTCACGTGCGATCGACATGGTCAATAAAGTCTATTATTTTTATTTAATGATCACACGTCATCAATAAGCCTAACGTGAAAATGATGAACTAGGTCTCTGTTTTCTCCGTACTTAAATGACCTTAGCTGTTGATAGAACTTTAAACAAATAAAACCAAAACTTGCGCATTCTTGAATTCATTCATTGTATAGGTTTGGGCAAGTCCCTGGCCTACACCCCGGGGTTGGTGATCGTTGGTCAGTATTTTAAGAAGAAACGTGGCCTGGCCGTAGGTCTGGCGACAGCTGGTGGAGGGGTAGGGACCCTCTTTTTACCTCCTGCGATTAATCGTCTGTTCAAAGAATTGCGATTCACGGGCTCCATGATGATTCTGTCCGGACTCTCTCTACAGCTTTGTGTAGCTGGCGCCTTGTACATGCCACTCAGCAAATACCGCGCACTGTGTCTGCGCATGACTACAGACTCGTAAGTAAAGCACGTGTTTCCATATTTTGATACTTAAATATCTTCCCTTATTTGCTGCACAAAAATATTTAGAAAAATTGTAGCTGTTTAACTGTCAGCCATTTATTGTTATTTCAGAAATACCACAAAGGGAGTGAGTTCCCATAGCGACGAAGAACTGAACTCTAACCCAGTCCTAAAAAGTGTACCCGAAAAACCGAAGTTTTCTATGATGGGAATTATAAAATGTACATTATGTTCTCATAAAAGTACTGTTAAACACTCTCATCAACATACTAAGAAAAAGCTCATTGACTGTAGTCTTCTAAGAAATCCGACTTTCACTGCCTTGTGTGTTGCAGTGTTGTTTTTAGCTCTTGCCTTTAATTCCGTTCTTGTGTTTATTCCATCACTTGCCTCTGCGATCGGCCTGACGGGTCTTCAGGGAGCGTACGTCCTGTCCATAGCTGGTATTTTCGATACGGTTGGTCGCCTGGCGTCTGGTGTCGTGCTGGACATGGAACGGGTGAAGAGGTTCCGCATGTTGGTATATAACAGTGCGTTGTTCCTGTTGTCCACACTGACCTTCGCACTGGCATATGTTACCACGTTAACCGAGTTGTCGGCTGTCGCAGCAATGTATGGACTACTTATTGGTACTTATTCGTCTCAGAAATCTGTGATACTCGCTGACATTTTAGGGCCTGGTGCCTTGACGAGCTCTTTCGGGATCCTGATATGTTTCCAGGGATTTGGTACTCTTATTGGCCCCCCGTTTACAGGTGAGTTTCCTGGGAACGCCGAGAGCGATTCCGGCAGAAGGAATCGAACTTACATTTTATGAAAACGTACATAACACATATAAATGTTTGTGATAGTAGGCTGCCTGTGTATGTAAGACATATGGGTGTTAATACTCTATACTTCTATACCACGCTTTGATACACTAGTTATTGTCACACCACAACAGTTTATAAGACATGTTAACATTCACAGATGTCTCTCGTGAAAACATGTTGATATTCACAGATGTTTTTCACGGAGACATGTTGACGTTCACACATGTCTGTCAAGAAAATATGTTGACGTTCAAATATGTCTGTCATGAAAACATGTTGACATTCACAGATGTCTCTCACGAAGACATGTTGACGTTCATGGATGTATTTCACGAAGACATGTTAACGTTCAACTGATGGACACTTTTGTAGTGTCATCATACTGGAATGTCACACCAGGACACATTAGCACGGCACCAGAAATAGACAATTTCAATTTTCAATTTTTTATTTACCTTTAGGCCATACAACCCATCAGTATAAATACATGTATAGCAACAAAACAATAAACATAACACGGATGTGTCGTAATTATTAATTATACACATGTAATAGCGGTGGCCCTAGTGACCGATTCAACCCTAAATATTAAAGCCACACAGGTGGTCTGAACTAGTGGTCCAAAAGGGCCGTTCATAATTAATAATTTGGAGAGAAAAAAACGAAAAAAAAAAACCCCAGTAAAACATAAGAAATTAAAATAATTAGGTTACCTAACTGACAAAGAATTGTATAATTTATGTAACATCCTACTTTCTACAACTAATGCTCTGTTCTTTCATCAGCGTTTTACAGTCGTTTTGATTATTTGCAGGCTTCCTGAAAGACAATTTGGACTCCTTTGCTGTGGGGTTTTATGTATCAGCTGCTATCAACTTTCTTGGTGCTCTGATTCTACTTACTGGAAATGTCTACCAATACAGAAAAAACAGCAGAAAATCGGAAACAGAAGATTTGGAAATGGACCCAGTCTAATGGGTGTTTACGAGGAGAGTGGTTTGGGGGCACGATTCTGATTAACCAGAGCTTGTTATACTGCTGAGGTTAATATTACTATTGTGTTAGACGTGACTAAATATATAATTGGAATATACTGGTTATCTTATTAAGATAAATGAACTTGAATTTCAAGTATTAATACTGTCGGTTTTCTGTGTAGAGTTATCGTTTTTGCTGTCGATATAAATGCTATCTAGGTGGCGGCGTCAGTTAGGATGGCATAGCTATATATATATATATGTCATACGATTACAATTTGTATTTATATTGGCAACACAGACAGCCATTGGGTAGTTATATTTGCATTCAAGAGATGTTTAGTTACCCGAGAAGAACTGACCTAATCTAATCCCATCTTGTCTGTCTCGTCGCCGTGCGTCCGTAAAAATTGACATTTGCAAAAAGGACCATATTGACTGAAATTTTAACATCTTATCCTCTTATGACCCGTACATGGTAGAATCAGATACTCTTCCAAGCTGTAAATGTCTTAAGGTGCTTTACCGAAATTGTGAATTCCGTGATCCTGGGGTATTACGTTATTGTTGCGGAGAGGGTAAACTTTACTAAAGATTATATTAGTACAATGTATAGCAAACTCACTTTTTTGACCAACGTTGTTTAATTTCCATTGGAATGAATTCAGACCTGGTCAGAATTATCAGTAGGGGATGACAGTTTGATGGGGTTCACATATCGGACCAGACTGACCCCCAGTGGTTCGACTACGGGGCTTTGAAAAAATATTCTTCTCAACACCCAGATAGGATAAAATAATCTTTCTATATGGAAAGTTGTTCAGTTACTTTACTGTCATTGCGAATTTCATAACTTTGGGGTACACTTTGTTTTTGTTTTTTGTTTATATGTTTTAGTTAAAGTGGTTTTGTTGTTTTTTTTGACAATTTAAATGCTATTTTGTGAATGTTTTAAAGACAAAATAGTACAGTGTATCTGTATTTTTATAAGAACTCATGAGACCTAAATGTCAATGGACCACTTGTTTAAAGCTGATCTTGTATTAGGTTTTAACGCCTTTTGTATATATTTTTTACAGGAAGAGCTGTCCAAAATACTAACCATTTAAATGTCTAACCGGACGTGACGTAGATCATTATCGACAACGCCATATCTACAGTCCAGTACAATGTAACGTAGAGCTATTGTCTATGAATACAGTAATTTCCTAACACCGGTGTATAGCCCACGCGATGCAAAATAATGTATTTAAAATCTTTGGTAAAATCAGTTTTAGATAACCCGCACTGGTAGATAGCCTGCGGGTATTACGACGATTAAATTCACATTTATTTTATGTCCTTGAACAAAACGGACGCTGTATCAGCAGCAGTGAAGACTACACAATTTTCTTTTTCGTCTTTTTTTTTATATGTATTACATTTCCGTAAAAACACAAATCATCGATAGTACATTCCGGTAGAATCCCGCAAAAGAAATCCCCAGATGTAAAATACAAACTTTTTGCAGTAAAGATGATTTAATACAGATCGTTTGAAGATTTTCTTTGTTTGTTTACAAAACGTGCGTTTTGTGTACAATAAATGTATGTGTTGTTATTGTTCTACATAATGCAATGGAACACGATGTAGGACCGATGACAATGTCATTTAAAATAACGGTTACCTATCTCTTCCAGATGATAATACCACATGGATAATAAAAAATAAATACAATGAAAGCCCTTAGTTTGTCCTGGTACTATTAACCAAACATCATCCTTAGAAATTTAATATCAGCCGCGGAAACCAAACATCATCTCTAGAAACCTAATGTCAGCCCTGGGAACCCAACATCATCTCTAGAAACCTAATATCAGCCGCGAAAACCAAACATCATCTCTAGAAACCTAATATCAGCCCTGGGAACCCAACATCATCTCTAGAAACCTAATGTCAGCCATGGGAACCCAACATCATCTCTAGAAACCTAATGTCGGCCATGGGAACCCAACATCATCACTAAAAACCTAATGTCGGCCATGGGAACCCAACATCATCACTAAAAACCTAATGTCGGCCATGGGAACCCAACATCAGCTCTAGAAACCTAATGTCAGCCGTGGAAACCCAACATTATCCCTAGAAACCTTGTGTCAGCCATGGGAACCCAACATCATCTCTAGAAACCTAATGTCAGCCGTGGAAACCCAACATTATCCCTAGAAACCTTGTGTCAGCCATGGGAACCCAACATCATCTCTAGAAACCTAATGTCAGTCGCGGAAACCAAACATCATCTCTAGAAACCTAATGTCAGCCCTGGGAACCCAACATCATCTCTAGAAACCTAATGTCGGCCATGGGAACCCAACATCATCACTAAAAACCTAATGTCGGCCATGGGAACCCAACATCATCACTAAAAACCTAATGTCGGCCATGGGAACCCAACATCATCACTAAAAACCTAATGTCAGCCATGGGAACCCAACATCAGCTCTAGAAACCTAATGTCAGCCGTGGAAACCCAACATTATCCCTAGAAACCTTGTGTCAGCCATGGGAACCCAACATCATCTCTAGCAACCTAATGTCAGCCGTGGAAACCCAACATTATCCCTAGAAACCTTGTGTCAGCCATGGGAACCCAACATCATCTCTAGAAAACTAATGTCAGCCATGGGAACCCAACATCATCTCTAGAAACCTAATGTCGGCCATGGGAACCCAGCATCATCTCTAGAAACCTAATGTCGGCCATGGGAACCCAACATCATCACTAAAAACCTTGTGTCAGCCGCGGAAACCAAACATTATCCCTAGAAACCTAATGTCAGCCGCGGAAACCCAACATTATCCCTAGAAACCTTGTGTCAGCCATGGGAACCCAACATCATCGCTAGAAATTTAATACCAGCCATGGGAACAAAACATATCACTAGAAATTTAATAGCAGCCATGGGAACAAAACATATCACTAGAAATTTAATATCAGCCGCGGGAACCAAACATCATCTGTACACGGATACGGCAATGTTGACTCGAAGAATACAGTATCGTTGATCAGAAACCAATAATCTGTCAAGAAATTCAATGTCGGCCCTGGCGACCCAAAATAAGTTATTTACACTTACCTAGAACGTCTTTCATTGCGTTGCGATCCCTCATAAAGTTCGCGCATGCATATATATTTTCATTTGTAAAGTAAAAATCGAATGCATGCAGATATATTGTATATTAATACATTATGTATATACATATCAGACAGGCTGTTACGAGATTTGAATTCAGTCAGGACTGAGATATTGATTATTGTACAACAGACACAGAATATATCAGCACATTACAATATAAATGGAATTGCGTTCAACAGTTGTTTCTTCCGTTTAAAAAGCGACCAATCAACAGGCAAGATAATTTAAGTACGACCTCTTCTATGCTTGTATTAGCACAGAACTAATGCCGACATCACAGTGCTACCTCACTGAAGTATACTGTCGAAGACACCCAGCAGGACACCCCACCCGGCCACATTATACAGACAACGGACGATCCACTCGTCCCGCTCCCCAAAATGCCGTAATGCGAGTGCAATGAAGAACATACTACCATTGTTATAGACTCTTGTATGACCCGGCCAGGGGACAGTACCCAAAGTCTTCCTCACAGGGGCGATAGCTCATCTATAGGCCAATAGCGACATCGTGTCCTGGGAGACCTGAGGTAGCACACTACAGTAGAACAGCCTGGCCGTGGGCGACTTTATTGTTAAGCAAATAACTCCTGTAGTATGATATGCATAAAAATGAAAAAATAAATGTACACTATAATTGGTATATTTATTATGAAGTAGTTTATACAGGCTACACATTTGTTTGGAACAAAAATGGGTTCCGGATTATAAGTATCCGTATTTTCCATAAGTATTTTCATTGGAAAATTAGTTTTGCCTACAACGAAAAACAGAATGTAACTTAATGATGAACATATGTCAGAACAAGATTAAATCTGTCTTTAAGATAGAGATATTTAACTTCAAATAGGTTTCAGGGAAAAAATGTGTAGGGAATTGTGTCATTTTGGGTCAGATATCATGATATTTTGCAATTTTTTATTTTTTTTTTAAGTGGTTACCATGGTTTGGTTTTCACAGATCTGAAAAACAAAAAAATCTTACCTTCACAGCTGTATTAACATTGCAAATGGTGTATAGATTACAATATATATATATAGTTTAGTATAGGTAATGTGTAGGGTTAACTGGCTATGTTTACATAGCTAAAACATGTGCCTTATTTTTCAGAATATGGCATATTTTCTGTACACTGCTACCTCAGTAAGAAAATACCTTAAAGAGAAGAGAAAACAAAAGATCCAAAATTTGGTCGCCTCTTATGAATCCTGAAATGGGGCAGCAATTGTCTTTCTAAAACCGTCACTGATTCTAAAATAGCATCACCTGCGATTCAGGTGTAGACATAACATCCGCTACGAGTCTGATGTAGGAATAATATCAGTTACGAGTCAGATTTATGAATAACATCAGTAACGAGTCAGATGTAGGAATAATATCAGTTACGAGTCAGATATAGGAATAACATAAGTTACAAGTCAGATATAGGAATAACATCAGTTACGAGTCAGATTTATGAAAAACATCAGTTACGAGTCTGATTTATGAATAACATCAGTTACGAGTCAGATGTAGGAATAAAATCAGTTACAAGTCGGATTTAGGAATAACATCAGTTACAAGTCAGATTTAGGAATAACATCAGTTACGAGTCAGAAGATAAAACATCAGTAACGAGTCAGATTTAGGAATAACATCAGTTACGAGTCAGATGTAGGAATAACATCAGTTACGAGTCAGAAGATAAAACATCAGTAACGAGTCAGATTTAGGAATAACATCAGTTACGAGTCAGATATAGGAATAACATCAGTTACGAGTCAAGATTTAGGAATAACATCAGTTACGAGTCCGATTTAGGAATAACATCAGTTACAAGTCAGATTTAGGAATAACATCAGTTACAAGTCAGATTTAGGAATAACATCAGTTACGAGTCAGATATAGGAATAACATCAGTTATGAGTCAGATGTAGGAATAACATCAGTAACGAGTCAGATTGAGGAATAACATCAGTTACGAGTCAGATTTAGGAATAACATCAGTTACAAGTCAGATATAGGAATAACATCAGTTACGAGTCAGATATAGGAATAACATCAGTTACGAGTCCGATGTAGGAATAACATCAGTTACGGGTCAGATATAGGAATAACATCAGTTACGGGTCAGATGTAGAAATAACATCAGTTACGAGTCAGATTTAGGAATAACATCAGTTACGAGTCAGATTTAGGAATAACATCAGTTACGAGTCAGATATAGGAATAACATCAGTTACGAGTCAGATGTAGGAATAACATCAGTTACGAGTCAGATATAGGAATAACATCAGTTACGAGTCAGATGTAGGAATAACATCAGTTACGAGTCCGATTTATGAAAAACATCAGTTACGAGTCCGATTTATGAAAAACATCAGTTACAAGTCAGATGTAGAAATAACATCAGTTACGAGTCCGATATAGGAATGGCATCAGTTACGAGTTAGATTTAGGAATAATATCAGTTACGAGTCAGAAGATAAAACATCAGTTACGAGTCCGATATAGGAATACCATCAGTAGCGTGTCAGATGTAGGAATAACATCAGTAACGAGTCAGATTGAGGAATAACATCAGTAGCGAGTCAGATTGAGGAATAACATCAGTTACGAGTCCGATGTAGGAATAACATCAGTAACGAGTCCGATTTATGAAAAACATCAGTTACGAGTCCGATTTATGAATAACATCAGTTACGAGTCAGATGTAGGAATAAAATCAGTTACAAGTCAGATTTAGGAATAACATCAGTTACAAGTCAGATTTAGGAATAACATCAGTTACGAGTCAGAAGATAAAACATCAGTAACGAGTCAGATTTAGGAATAACATCAGTTACCAGTCAGATTTAGGAATAACATCAGTTACGAGTCCGATGTAGGAATAACATCAGTAACGAGTCCGATTTATGAAAAACATCAGTTACGAGTCCGATTTATGAATAACATCAGTTACGAGTCAGATGTAGGAATAAAATCAGTTACAAGTCAGATTTAGGAATAACATCAGTTACAAGTCAGATTTAGGAATAACATCAGTTACGAGTCAGAAGATAAAACATCAGTAACGAGTCAGATTTAGGAATAACATCAGTTACGAGTCAGATGTAGGAATAACATCAGTAACGAGTCAGATTGAGGAATAACATCAGCTACAAGTCAAGATTTAGGAATAACATCAGTTACGAGTCAGATATAGGAATAACATCAGTTACGAGTCCGATGTAGGAATAACATCAGTTACGGGTCAGATATAGGAATAACATCAGTTACGAGTCAGATTTAGGAATAACATCAGTTACAAGTCAGATTTAGGAATAACATCAGTTACGAGTCAGATTTAGGAATAACATCAGTTACGAGTCAGATAAAGGAATAACACCAGTTACGAGTCAGATATAGGAATAACATCAGTTACGAGTCAGAAGATAAAACATCAGTAACGAGTCAGATTTAGGAATAACATCAGTTACGAGTCAGATGTAGGAATAACATCAGTAACGAGTCAGATTGAGGAATAACATCAGCTACAAGTCAAGATTTAGGAATAACATCAGTTACGAGTCAGATATAGGAATAACATCAGTTACGAGTCCGATGTAGGAATAACATCAGTTACGGGTCAGATATAGGAATAACATCAGTTACGAGTCAGATTTAGGAATAACATCAGTTACAAGTCAGATTTAGGAATAACATCAGTTACGAGTCAGATTTAGGAATAACATCAGTTACGAGTCAGATAAAGGAATAACACCAGTTACGAGTCAGATATAGGAATAACATCAGTTACGAGTCAGATATAGGAATAACATCAGTTACGAGTCCGATTTATGAATAACATCAGTTACGAGTCCGATTTATGAATAACATCAGTTACAAGTCAGATATAGGAATAACATCAGTTACAAGTCAGATATAGGAATAACATCAGTTACTAGTCATATGTAGGAGTAATATACCTACGACCCAGAAAAAAACAACAAAGAATACCGATATGATAACGAAACCATAACGTAAATTCGAAACTATCAAATTACCGTATGATAATATAAAGACGGGCATTCCTCATTTCAGTACTAAATTCCTCAACTTCATAAAACATATACTTACAAAGTTCATAGGCTGCAGAGACCAATTGCTCAAATAAGCTTGTAGAGGTGAAGATGTTGAATATCTCCTAAGAGCATTTTATGAATCTTTCACATTCATTCATTTAAACGTCCTCTTCTATTAAAACACCTTATTTTCCACGTCTTAGTTCTTGGGTTAGTAGGTCTTTCTTTTCCAAGAAAGGCGGACAGCGTTTGGAGGACATGGCTGTGAGTTATTTTGGTAAACACACGACGGAGTCAAAGATGAAAAAAATATCTGGTTAATCTTTGTTAGGTTTGGTGATCTTCAAACAGG
The DNA here is from genome assembly GCF_902652985.1 of Pecten maximus. Lineage (NCBI taxonomy): Eukaryota > Metazoa > Mollusca > Bivalvia > Pectinida > Pectinidae > Pecten > Pecten maximus. The sequence goes on from NC_047016.1 coordinate 14,428,803, forward strand.
CTATTAGCATACTGATGGGAACTGTGCCACTCTCTCGTTGACATACTGATGGGAACTGTTCCACTCTCTCGTTGGCATACTGATGGGAACTGTGTCACTATCTCGTTGACATACTGATGGGAACTGTGTCACTCTCTTGTTGACATACCGATGGGAACTGTGTCACTCTCTCGTTAGCATACTGATGGGAACTGTTCCACTCTCTCGTTGACATACTGATGGGAACTGTGTCACTCTCTTGTTGACATACCGATGGGAACTGTGTCACTCTCTCGTTGACATACCGATGGGAACTGTGCCACTCTCTCATTGACATACTGATGGGAACTGTGTCACTCTCTTGTTGACATACTGATTGGAACTGTGCCACTCTCTCGTTGGCATACTGATTGGAACTGTGCCACTCTCGTTGACATACTGATGGGAACTGTGCCACTCTCTCGTTGACATACTGATGGGAACTGTGCCACTCTCCCGTTGACATACTGATGGGAACTGTGTCACTCTCCCGTTGACATACTGATGGGAACTGTGTCACTCTCTCATTGACATACCGATGGGAACTGTGCCACTCTCGTTGACATACCGATGGGAACTGTGTCACTCTCTCGTTGACATACCGATGGGAACTGTGCCACTCTCCCGTTGATATACTGATTGGAACTGTGCCACTCTCTCGTTGACATACTGATGGGAACTGTGCCACTCTCCCGTTGACATACTGATGGGAACTGTGCCACTCTCTCGTTGACATACCGATGGGAACTGTGCCATTCTCTCTCGTGGCATACTGATGGGAACTGTGTCACTCTCTCATTGACATACCGATGGGAACTGTGCCACTCTCTCGTTGACATACCGATGGGAACTGTGCCATTCTCGTTGACATACTGAGGGGAACTGTGTCATTCTCGTTGCCATACTGATGGGAACTGTGCCACCCTCTCGTTGACATACTGATGGGAACTGTGCCACTCTCTCGTTGACATACCGATGGGAACTGTGCCACTCTCCCGTTGATATACTGATTGGAACTGTGTCACTCTCTCGTTGACATACTGATGGGAACTGTGCCACTCTCTCGTTGACATACCGATGGGAACTGTCCCACTCTCTCGTTGACATACTGATGGGAACTGTGCCACTCTCTCGTTGACATACCGATGGGAACTGTGTCACTCTCTCGTTGACATACCGATGGGAACTGTGCCATTCTCGTTGACATACTGAGGGGAACTGTGCCACTCTCGTTGACATACTGATGGGAACTGTGCCACTCTCTCGTTGACATACTGATGGGAACTGTGCCACTCTCTCGTTGACATACTGATGGGAACTGTGCCACTCTCGTTGACATACTGATGGGAAATGTGCCACTCTCTCGTTGGCATACTGATGGGAACTGTTCCACTCTCTCGTTGACATACTGATGGGAACTGTGCCACTCTCTCGTTGACATACTGATGGGAACTGTGCCACTCTCGTTGACATACTGATGTGAACTGTGCCTCTCTCGTTGACATACTGATGGGAACTGTGCCTCTCTCGTTGACATACCGATGGGAACTGTTCCACTCTCTCGTTGACATACTGATGTGAACTGTGCCTCTCTCGTTGACATACTAATGGGAACTGTGCCACTCTCTCGTTGACATACTGATGTGAACTGTGCCACTCGCTCGTTGACATACTGATGGGAACTGTTCCACTCTCTCGTTGACATAGTAATGGGAACTGTGCCACTCTCGTTGACATACTGATGTGAACTGTGCCACTCTCTCGTTGACATACTGATGGGAACTGTGCCACTCTCTCGTTGACATACTGATGGGAACTGTGCCACTCTCTCGTTGGCATACTGATGGGAACTGTTCCACTCTCTCGTTGACATACTGATGGGAACTGTGCCACTCTCTCGTTGACATACTGATGGGAACTGTGCCACTCTCTCGTTGACATACTGATGGGAACTGTGTCACTCTCTCGTTGGCATACTGATGGGAACTGTTCCACTCTCTCGTTGACATACTGATGGGAACTGTGCCACTCTCCCGTTGACATACTGATGGGAACTGTGTCACTCTCCCGTTGACATACTGATGGGAACTGTGCCACTCTCGTTGACATACTGATGTGAACTGTGCCTCTCTCGTTGACATACTGATGGGAACTGTGCCACTCTCCCGTTGACATACTGATGGGAACTGTGTCACTCTCCCGTTGACATACTGATGGGAACTGTGCCACTCTCGTTGACATACTGATGTGAACTGTGCCTCTCTCGTTGACATACTGATGGGAACTGTGCCTCTCTCGTTGACATACCGATGGGAACTGTTCCACTCTCTCGTTGACATACTGATGTGAACTGTGCCTCTCTCGTTGACATACTAATGGGAACTGTGCCACTCTCTCGTTGACATACTGATGTGAACTGTGCCACTCGCTCGTTGACATACTGATGGGAACTGTTCCACTCTCTCGTTGACATACTAATGGGAACTGTGCCACTCTCGTTGACATACTGATGTGAACTGTGCCACTCTCTCGTTGACATACTGATGGGAACTGTGCCACTCTCTCGTTGACATACTGATTGGAACTGTGCCACTCTCTCGTTGACATGCTGATGGGAACTGTGCCACTCTCTCGTTGGCATACTGATGGGAACTGTTCCACTCTCTCGTTGACATACTGATGGGAACTGTGCCACTCTCTCGTTGACATACTGATGGGAACTGTGCCACTCTCTCGTTGACATACTGATGGGAACTGTGCCACTCTCTCGTTGACATACTGATGGGAACTGTGCCACTCTTTCGTTAGCATACTGATGGGAACTGTTCCACTCTCTCGTTGGCATACTGATGGGAACTGTGCCATTCTCATTGACATACTGATGGGAACTGTGCCACTCTTTCGTTAGCATACTGATGGGAACTGTTCCACTCTCTCGTTGGCATACTGATGGGAACTGTTCCACTCTCTCGTTGGCATACTGATGGGAACTGTTCCACTCTCTCGTTGACATACTGATGGGAACTGTGCCACTCTCTCGTTGACATACTGATGGGAACTGTGCCACTCTCTCGTTGACATACTGATGGGAACTGTGTCACTCTCTCGTTGGCATACTGATGAGAACTGTTCCACTCTCTCGTTGACATACTGATGGGAACTGTGCCACTCTCCCGTTGACATACTGATGGGAACTGTGCCTCTCTCGTTGACATACTGATGGGAACTGTGCCACTCTCCCGTTGACATACTGATGGGAACTGTGTCACTCTCCCGTTGACATACTGATGGGAACTGTGCCACTCTCGTTGACATACTGATGTGAACTGTGCCTCTCTCGTTGACATACTGATGGGAACTGTGCCTCTCTCGTTGACATACCGATGGGAACTGTTCCACTCTCTCGTTGACATACTGATGTGAACTGTGCCTCTCTCGTTGACATACTAATGGGAACTGTGCCACTCTCTCGTTGACATACTGATGTGAACTGTGCCACTCGCTCGTTGACATACTGATGGGAACTGTTCCACTCTCTCGTTGACATACTAATGGGAACTGTGCCACTCTCGTTGACATACTGATGTGAACTGTGCCACTCTCTCGTTGACATACTGATGGGAACTGTGCCACTCTCCCGTTGACATACTGATGGGAACTGTGTCACTCTCCCGTTGACATACTGATGGGAACTGTGCCACTCTCGTTGACATACTGATGTGAACTGTGCCTCTCTCGTTGACATACTGATGGGAACTGTGCCTCTCTCGTTGACATACCGATGGGAACTGTTCCACTCTCTCGTTGACATACTGATGTGAACTGTGCCTCTCTCGTTGACATACTAATGGGAACTGTGCCACTCTCTCGTTGACATACTGATGTGAACTGTGCCACTCGCTCGTTGACATACTGATGGGAACTGTTCCACTCTCTCGTTGACATACTAATGGGAACTGTGCCACTCTCGTTGACATACTGATGTGAACTGTGCCACTCTCTCGTTGACATACTGATGGGAACTGTGCCACTCTCTCGTTGACATACTGATGGGAACTGTGCCACTCTCTCGTTGACATGCTGATGGGAACTGTGCCACTCTCTCGTTGGCATACTGATGGGAACTGTTCCACTCTCTCGTTGACATACTGATGGGAACTGTGCCACTCTCTCGTTGACATACTGATGGGAACTGTGCCACTCTCTCGTTGACATACTGATGGGAACTGTGCCACTCTCTCGTTGACATACTGATGGGAACTGTGCCACTCTTTCGTTAGCATACTGATGGGAACTGTTCCACTCTCTCGTTGGCATACTGATGGGAACTGTGCCATTCTCATTGACATACTGATGGGAACTGTGCCACTCTTTCGTTAGCATACTGATGGGAACTGTTCCACTCTCTCGTTGGCATACTGATGGGAACTGTTCCACTCTCTCGTTGGCATACTGATGGGAACTGTTCCACTCTCTCGTTGACATACTGATGGGAACTGTGCCACTCTCTCGTTGACATACTGATGGGAACTGTGCCACTCTCTCGTTGACATACTGATGGGAACTGTGTCACTCTCTCGTTGGCATACTGATGAGAACTGTTCCACTCTCTCGTTGACATACTGATGGGAACTGTGCCACTCTCCCGTTGACATACTGATGGGAACTGTGTCACTCTCCCGTTAACATACTGATGGGAACTGTGCCACTCTCGTTGACATACTGATGTGAACTGTGCCTCTCTCGTTGACATACTGATGGGAACTGTGCCACTCTCCCGTTGACATACTGATGGGAACTGTGTCACTCTCCCGTTGACATACTGATGGGAACTGTGCCACTCTCGTTGACATACTGATGTGAACTGTGCCTCTCTCGTTGACATACTGATGGGAACTGTGCCTCTCTCGTTGACATACCGATGGGAACTGTTCCACTCTCTCGTTGACATACTGATGTGAACTGTGCCTCTCTCGTTGACATACTAATGGGAACTGTGCCACTCTCTCGTTGACATACTGATGTGAACTGTGCCACTCGCTCGTTGACATACTGATGGGAACTGTTCCACTCTCTCGTTGACATACTAATGGGAACTGTGCCACTCTCGTTGACATACTGATGTGAACTGTGCCACTCTCTCGTTGACATACTGATGGGAACTGTGCCACTCTCTCGTTGACATACTGATGGGAACTGTGCCACTCTCTCGTTGACATGCTGATGGGAACTGTGCCACTCTCTCGTTGGCATACTGATGGGAACTGTTCCACTCTCTCGTTGACATACTAATGGGAACTGTGCCACTCTCTCGTTGACATACTGATGGGAACTGTGCCACTCTCTCGTTGACATACTGATGGGAACTGTGCCACTCTCTCGTTGACATACTGATGGGAACTGTGCCACTCTTTCGTTAGCATACTGATGGGAACTGTTCCACTCTCTCGTTGGCATACTGATGGGAACTGTGCCATTCTCATTGACATACTGATGGGAACTGTGCCACTCTTTCGTTAGCATACTGATGGGAACTGTTCCACTCTCTCGTTGGCATACTGATGGGAACTGTTCCACTCTCTCGTTGGCATACTGATGGGAACTGTTCCACTCTCTCGTTGACATACCGATGGGAACTGTTCCACTCTCTCGTTGGCATACTGATGGGAACTGTGCCACTCTCGTTGACATACTGATGGGAACTGTGCCACTCTCTCGTTGACATACTGATGGGAACTGTGCCACTCTCCCGTTGACATACTGATGGGAACTGTGTCACTCTCCCGTTGACATACTGATGGGAACTGTGCCACTCTCGTTGACATACTGATGTGAACTGTGCCTCTCTCGTTGACATACTGATGGGAACTGTGCCTCTCTCGTTGACATACCGATGGGAACTGTTCCACTCTCTCGTTGACATACTGATGTGAACTGTGCCTCTCTCGTTGACATACTAATGGGAACTGTGCCACTCTCTCGTTGACATACTGATGTGAACTGTGCCACTCTCTCGTTGACATACTAATGGGAACTGTGCCACTCTCGTTGACATACTGATGTGAACTGTGCCACTCTCTCGTTGACATACTGATGGGAACTGTGCCACTCTCTCGTTGACATACTGATGGGAACTGTGCCACTCTCTCGTTGACATACTGATGGGAACTGTGCCACTCTCTCGTTGGCATACTGATGGGAACTGTTCCACTCTCTCGTTGACATACTGATGGGAACTGTGCCACTCTCTCGTTGACATACTGATGGGAACTGTGCCACTCTCTCGTTGACATACTGATGGGAACTGTGCCACTCTCTCGTTGACATACTGATGGGAACTGTGCCACTCTTTCGTTAGCATACTGATGGGAACTGTTCCACTCTCTCGTTGGTATACTGATGGGAACTGTGCCATTCTCATTGACATACTGATGGGAACTGTGCCACTCTTTCGTTAGCATACTGATGGGAACTGTTCCACTCTCTCGTTGGCATACTGATGGGAACTGTTCCACTCTCTCGTTGGCATACTGATGGGAACTGTGCCACTCTCGTTGACATACTGATGGGAACTGTGCCACTCTCTCGTTGACATACTGATGGGAACTGTGCCACTCTCCCGTTGACATACTGATGGGAACTGTGTCACTCTCCCGTTGACATACTGATGGGAACTGTGTCACTCTCTCATTGACATACCGATGGGAACTGTGCCACTCTCGTTGACATACCGATGGGAACTGTGTCACTCTCTCGTTGACATACCGATGGGAACTGTGCCACTCTCCCGTTGATATACTGATTGGAACTGTGCCACTCTCTCGTTGACATACTGATGGGAACTGTGCCACTCTCCCGTTGACATACTGATGGGAACTGTGCCACTCTCTCGTTGACATACCGATGGGAACTGTGCCATTCTCTCTCGTGGCATACTGATTGGAACTGTGTCACTCTCTCTCGTGGCATACTGATGGGAACTGTGTCACTCTCTCATTGACATACCGATGGGAACTGTGCCACTCTCTCGTTGACATACCGATGGGAACTGTGCCATTCTCGTTGACATACTGAGGGGAACTGTGTCATTCTCGTTGCCATACTGATGGGAACTGTGCCACCCTCTCGTTGACATACTGATGGGAACTGTGCCACTCTCTCGTTGACATACCGATGGGAACTGTGCCACTCTCCCGTTGATATACTGATTGGAACTGTGTCACTCTCTCGTTGACATACTGATGGGAACTGTGCCACTCTCTCGTTGACATACCGATGGGAACTGTGCCACTCTCTCGTTGACATACTGATGGGAACTGTGCCACTCTCTCGTTGACATACCGATGGGAACTGTGTCACTCTCTCGTTGACATACCGATGGGAACTGTGCCATTCTCGTTGACATACTGAGGGGAACTGTGCCACTCTCGTTGACATACTGATGGGAACTGTGCCACTCTCTCGTTGACATACTGATGGGAACTGTGCCACTCTCTCGTTGACATACTGATGGGAACTGTGCCACTCTCGTTGACATACTGATGGGAACTGTGCCACTCTCTCGTTGGCATACTGATGGGAACTGTTCCACTCTCTCGTTGACATACTGATGGGAACTGTGCCACTCTCTCGTTGACATACTGATGGGAACTGTGCCACTCTCGTTGACATACTGATGTGAACTGTGCCTCTCTCGTTGACATACTGATGGGAACTGTGCCTCTCTCGTTGACATACCGATGGGAACTGTTCCACTCTCTCGTTGACATACTGATGTGAACTGTGCCTCTCTCGTTGACATACTAATGGGAACTGTGCCACTCTCTCGTTGACATACTGATGTGAACTGTGCCACTCGCTCGTTGACATACTGATGGGAACTGTTCCACTCTCTCGTTGGCATACTGATGGGAACTGTTCCACTCTCTCGTTGACATACCGATGGGAACTGTTCCACTCTCTCGTTGGCATACTGATGGGAACTGTTCCACTCTCTCGTTGGCATACTGATGGGAACTGTGCCACTCTTTCGTTGACATACTGATGGGAACTGTGCCAATCTCTCTTTGACATACTGATGGGAACTGTGCCACTCTCGTTGACATACTGATGGGAACTGTGCCACTCTCTCGTTGGCATACTGATGGGAACTGTGCCACTCTCGTTGACATACTGATGGGAAATGTGCCACTCTCGTTGACATACTGATGGGAAATGTGCCACTCTCGTTGACATACTGATGGGAACTGTGCCACTCTCTCGTTAGCATACTGATATGAACTGTGCCACTCTCTCGTTGACATACCGATGGGAACTGTGCCTCTCTCGTTGGCATACCGATGGGAACTGTGCCACTCTCTCGTTGGCATACTGATGGGAACTGTGCCTCTCTCTCGTTGACATACTGATGGGAACTGTGCCACTCTCTCGTTGACATACTGATGGGAACTGTGCCACTCTCTCATTGACATACCGATGGGAACTGTGTCACTCTCCCGTTGGCATACTGATGGGAACTGTGCCACTCTCTCGTTGACATATCGTATTGTTCCATTATACAGTACTGTGTTATTCACATAATACCCAATGTATTCAACCACTTAAGGCATTGTCTAACAATTAAAACCCTGGTGTCTCCTGTTAACACATACGGACGGTCTGTCTGGGACTGAGATCGACAGGGTTTGTTACATGTTACACGTTACATACATGAACATAATACAATGTACTTATATAGCGCATCTAGAACAATCGGTACCGAGTTAGCAAATAAAAAATACAACTGTAGATGATGTCATTTTGATCACATTGTTGGACATCCCACTGGAAACGTGATCAAATGGTTACACATGGATACTAATGTCTACCGCATAAAACATCTTTTGGAAATTAAGCTAAATGTGCCTTTTATGCTGAATTGTTTTAACTAAAGAGTCCAATTAAGGAATGTCCTGATTAATAGCTACAACATATCGATTTCCATAGTCTATTGACAGACATTTCAAAGCTACATCTCTGAATCCGTGTTTTATATGTAAACTACAAGCACTGTAAATTGACTGGGTATTAATAATTAATATGAGATAAAGTTACATGGGATATACCATTAGTCGTTATAACCGGAGTACCAGGGAGGGTGGATACACGACTCGTGATCTGCGACATTGTCTACACATTCGACTAAGAACTGATTCGGGATGTTAAATGGCCTATCATTAATACTGCTGTAAATATCAATATAAGATAAATTGACGGGAATGACTGGTGATTGATTTCTGACCAAAGTTATATCATGAACATTTCAAACCATTCCGGTTCTTCAAACATTAGTAACAATACGGATTATAACGATGTCTCTCAGAGCGATGTTTATACATTTGTTATATATGGAATCATTCTGCCGATCATCGTGGCCTTTGGGTACCTGGGAAACATAATGACGGCCATTGTACTCTGGAAAAAAGAAATGGCGTCCACGAATACTATCCTTCTCCGTGTGCTGGTTCTAACTGACATGGCCTTAATAACAGAAATGTTGCTGTTTTTGTCTTTGCCGACATTAATTTCTAACTTGGTTGACTATGATCTCGGTATAAATGTGATATATAATCAAGGAGCCACTGCTGCTAATTATATAACTATGACGTCACAGCAGTTTAATATATACGTTCTTGTGTTCATCTCATTAGAACGGTACATCGCTGTTTGTCATCCACTAAGGTATGCGAATTACAAAAGTCGAGGAAGAACCATTGCTCTCCTAAGTGGAATTATCTGTTGTTCTGTGGTTTACAATATTCCTCGTTTATTAGCAACAACAGTCGACCCCACTACCTGTATTAACGCTAACTCCACTTTTACCTGCTATGAAATAGTGTACACAGAGTTCGGGGAAGGTTATTTCTACCAGGAGGTTTACTCGGTATGGATATATGGCGCCACCTACTTTGTCATTCCTCTCGCTGTGCTGTTAATAATGAACATTTTTATCATAAAGGAACTTACAAAGATGAGAAACATACGTCGAAACCTGGGTGTAGTTGATTCGCGTCACACCAAGACAGACAGTGTCACTGTCAGTTTGGTTATCATCATGGCCGTGTTCGGTGTGGTCCAAACTCTTGGATTTTTTAACCAATTCCGGAACTTCGATGAGATTCAATGGCCGTTGTTTATTATTATTGTTAATACATTATATGGAATCAACTCGAGCATTAATGTATTGATTTATGTAGCTGTTGGGAAGAAATTCAGAAGGAATGTTTACGGACTTTTCAAAACGTGTTTCCGTTGTTCTAAGTTAGGTATGAATTCATCAGAACATTATCAGGTGTCAGAAATCAGTGTCATGTGAAGTAGAATTAAATACCTGTTCACGATAGTGTTATCATAGTTTTATATGTACAGGAAGACTATCAGTCTGGTCTATTTGATACCAAAGAACGGGTTCATCAAGAATGAGGTTCATTTCAACATAACATTATTTATATTTCAAGAATACATTTCGGAAAACTTCGGTTATTAGAAATACCACCTTTTGATAATACAAACAATGTATTACTTATCATTGCATTGACTGTCATATCCAAGTGTGAGAAATTGACAAAATTATGCATTATTAGATTTAATTATATATTTCTGAAAAAAATAGAAGATGCTTTATAGTATTTGCGTGAGATGTATCGATGCTGTTTACCGCCGCTGTCAAAACCTACTTCTAAAAACAACAACTAAATATTAGTCATGTATGTGTATAGAATGGGTATAGCCTGTAATGACCGATGGAGGCACTCTCATGTGAACAGATCACCTTTAAACACACGAAAAGTTAAGCCTATGTAAAGAAAAAAGAGCAAAAAACAAAATAAAGAAAGCCTATTCAAAATAAAATAGGGAGCGATAATACACCAGATTTTACTGGTGATAATATTTCACCATTCACATGGGTTATGCTACCTTTGTCGCACCGCACTATAAAAAATTGCTGCCTTTAGACTTCAGTAATTGTTCATACATAGCACTGTCGGTATGACAGATATTGACGTCTGGATTCCGTGACTCGCCCATTATTTGTATACACCCCCGGGAATACACGTCCCGCGGCTGAAAACCATTTTATGGATGACTGATGATTTAACGTTCCTGAAACGGTAATTCTGTAATGGTTTGGATGATGATAAATTGATAATGATGATGGTTTTAACTGTCGAAATTCAAAATGGCCGCCTGTCGATAATCTTGTTCCTTTACAATCAGTCTCAAAATTAAACATGCACAACCTGGGACCAAAAGGGATCTACACATGTTTGAGAGAAATCCTTGTGTACTTTTCAAGAAAGAGCGATACTAAGGAATTGATTTCGGACGGACGTCCTGTCGTCAGTGATAATTTACCTGTCGTCAGTGATAATATACCTGTCGTCAGTGATAATTTACCTGTCGTCAGTGATAATTTACCTGTCGTCAATGATAATTTACCTGTCGTCAGTGTTAGTTTTCCTTTCGTCAGTGTTAGTTTACCTGTCGTCAGTGTTAGTTTACCTGTCGTCAGTGATAATATACCTGTCGTCAGTGATAATATACCTGTCGTCAGTGATAATTTACCTGTCGTCAGTGTTAGTTTTCCTTTCGTCAGTGTTAGTTTACCTGTCGTCAGTGTTAGTTTACCTATCGTCAGTGTTAGTTTACCTGTCGTCAGTGATAGTTTACCTGTCGTCAGTGATAGTTTACCTGTCGTCAGTGTCAGTTTACCTATCGTCAGTGATAGTTTACCTGTCGTCAGTGTTAGTTTAACTGTCGTCAGTGATAGTTTACCTGTCGTCAGTGATACTTTACCTGTCGTCGGTGTTAGTTTACCTATCGTCAGTGCTAGTTTACCTATCGTCAGTGATAGTTTACCTGTCGTCAGTGTTAGTTTACCTATCGTCAGTGTTAGTTTACCTATCGTCAGTATTAGTTTACCTATCGTAAGTGTTAGTTTACCTATCGTCAGTATTAGTTTACCTATCGTCACTGTTAGTTTACCTATCGTCAGGGATAGTTTACCTGTCGTCAGTGTTAGTTTACCTATCGTCAGTGATAGTTTACCTGTCGTCAGTGTTAGTTTACCTATCGTCAGTGATAGTTTACCTGTCGTCATTGTCAGTTTACCTATCGTCAGTGATAGTTTACCTATCGTCAGTGCTAGTTTACCTATCGTCAGTGATAGTTTACCTGTCGTCAGTGTTAGTTTACCTATCGTCCGTGATAGTTTACCTGTCGTCAGTGTCAGTTTACCTATCGTCAGTGATAGTTTACCTATCGTCAGTTTTAGTTTACCCATCGTCAGTGATAGTTTACCTATCGTCAGTATTAGTTTACCTGTCGTCAGTATTAGTTTACCTATCGACAGTTTTAGTTTACCTATCGTCAGTGTTAGTTTACCTTTCATCAGTGATAGTTTACCTATCGTCAGTGTCAGTTTACCTATCGTCAGTGTTAGTTTATCTGTCGTCAGTGTTAGTTTACCTATCGACAGTTTTAGTTTACCTATCGTCAGTGTTAGTTTACCTATCGTCAGTGTTAAGTTTACCTGTCGTCAGTGTTAGTTTACCTATCGTCAGTGTTAGTTTACCTGTCGTCAGTGTTAGTTTACCTATCGTCAGTGTTAGTTTACATGTCGTCAGTGTTAGTTTACCTATCGTCAGTGTCAGTTTATCTATCGTCAGTGATAGTTTATCTATCGTCAGTGATAGTTTACCTATCGTCATTGTCAGTTTACCTATCGTCAGTGTCAGTTTACCTGTCGTCAGTGTTAGTTTACCTATCGTCAGTGTTAGTTTACCTGTCGTCAGTGTTAGTTTACCTATCGTCAGTGATAGTTTATCTATCGTCATTGTCGGTTTACCTATCGTCATTGTCAGTTTACCTATCGTCAGTGTCAGTTTACCTGTCGTCAGTGATAGTTTACCTACAAATGTATCGTCATTGTCAGTTTACCTATCGTCAGTGTCAGTTTACCTGTCGTCAGTGTTAGTTTACCTATCGTCAGTGAAGTTTACCTGTCGTCACTGTTACTTTAACTATTGTCAGTTTTAGACTACCCGTTATTATATGTATAACATGGATATCCACATCTAAACCTATATAAGGCGTTTCCTCGAAAATAAATAAATCATCATTCCTAAAAGCTCGTAGAAACGTCTATTGGCGAAGATTTATTGGAAATAAACTGAAATAGTTGACAATGACCGAAGTTTTCAATAAACTAATGAATGGTCAACAATTCATCATGCTGGCACAAATCATCGACATGACACCGCCAAAGTCCAGGACGACTTATCATCTACATGATCTAGAGTATATATGATGACTGTTTTGGGCACGCTGTAATCCATTCATGCCTAATACGACCGTTGATACAGACATCAGCGCAATGAATGCATCACTTAACCTCAATATTTCTGTAAACGGCAGCAATGGAACTGAGAACAATGGCGCAAGCACAAGTCATATAGCAGAAAGCAAATTTGTTTTATATGGAATAATTTTCCCGGTCATTGTGACATTCGGATACCTGGGAAACATACTGACGGCCATTGTACTCTGGAAAAAGGAAATGGCGTCCACGAATAATATTCTTCTCCGTGCGCTGGTCCTCTCAGATATCGCAATGATAACCACGGGACTCGTTGCTCTATCTTGTCCTATGCTGCTAACGAAAGCTTTAGACTTTGATCTTGTCGTTAATGTGCTAAACAGTTTAGCATTTTCTACCATCAATTACTTGATGATGACGTCACAGCAGTTTAATGTATACGTTCTTGTGTCCATCTCCGTAGAGCGGTATATTGCTGTTTGTCATCCACTAAGTTATGCGAATTACAAAAGTCGAGGAAGAACCATTGCTCTCCTATGTGGAATTATCTGTTGTTCTGTGGTTTACAATATTCCTCGTTTATTAGCAACAACAGTCGACCCCACTACCTGTATTAACGCTAACTCCTCTTTTACCTGCTATGAAATAGTGTACACAGAGTTCGGGGAAGGTTATTTCTACCAGGAGGTTTACTCGGTATGGATATATGGCGCCACCTACTTTGTCATTCCTCTCGCTGTGCTGTTAATAATGAACATTTTTATCATAAAGGAACTTACAAAGATGAGGAACATACGTCGGAACCTGGGTGTAGTGAATTCATCCAACGCTCAAAAAGATAGCATCTCTCAAAGTCTGGTTATCATAATGTCAGTGTTCGGTGTGGTCCAAACTCTTGGATTTTTCAACCAGTTCCCGAACTTGATGTCTGACGGTATCGATAAAGACCACTACAGAATGATTGTCAATACACTGTATGCAATTAATTCTAGCATTAATATCTTGATTTATGTGGCAGTGGGGAAGAAGTTCCGGAGGAATGTCACTGAGTTTTTCAAAGAATGTTTTCACTGTCCTTCCGTTGTTGCTTCTTCTGGGCAATATCAAGTACACGCAACAGGGGTTAACAACATCCGAGTTTCAGTGCTGCCAGGTAATTCCAAACTTTGAGAGTTAACAAATTCCAAACTCTGAGAATTAACCAATTCAAAACTTTTAGAATTAACCAGTTCAAAACTTTGAGAATTAACCAGTTCAAAACTTTGAGAATTAACCAATTCAAAACTTTGAGGATTAACAAATTCAAACTTTCAGAGTTAACACAAAAGGTGCGTGCTTTATGAAATCATGTTTTTTTTTATTTAACACAACAGATGTGCGCTTTATGGAATCAAAACTTTAAGAGTTAACATAACAAGTGAGTGTTTTATTGAATCAATTTGTTTTTAATTTAACATATCAGGTGCGTACTTTATAGAATCAAAACTTTGAGTGTTCACTTTTTTTACTATTGTAAGAACAAAATAACACTGCCAAAATCAATAGATTTTTTATCGATGCTTAACCATTGGTCTAGAAAATATTTTATAGTATGAAAAGCAAATACATCAATAAAATTGAACCAAACAATAAGGATTCGGAAACAAGTACGGGGAACTTATACCAACCCGACAAACAGGATAATGACAATTATATACCCGTGTATCATTTACTTATGTTTCCTGAACATTAACATTCAATTTCATAAAGGCACCTAAGTGATTATGATATACTATGAGAAATTGAACTTGTGTATTCTAAACATTATATACAAGTGTTATTTAACATTCAATTTCATAAAGTGACTTGAACTTGCAGGGATTACGATAACCATATACTCGTGTTAAAGGAAGAGACAATTATATAGACTAGTGTGTTTTTGTAATAATAAGATTGAACTATTTATTACGTGAATAATTTCGTATGTGAAGACTGCATATATGAGAACCACCGATATATCATACTCAGTTACTGGTGATATTGTGAACGTTATCCGTGATTTCTCGGATTATACTGATTTGTGCTTTATTATTCAATCAGTTTCATGATCATACATGATTTGTTTTACTTGAACTATTAAAATGTCATTTAAAGTAAAAACAAAAAACAAACAAAAACGACAAACAGTGCTATGACATTGGTGGATAATGTAACATACTGAACAAGTACACGGTATGACGGCAGTGTACGATATAACATACTGAACAAGTACACGGTAGGTATGACGGCAGTGTACGATATAAAATACTGAACAAGTACATGGTATGACGGCAATGTACGGTATAACATACTGAACAAGTACACGGTATGACGGCAGTGTACGATATAACATACTTAACAAGTACACGGTATGGCGACAGTGTATGGTATAACATACTGAACAAGTACACGGTATGACGGCAATGTACGGTATAAAATACTGAACAAGTACACGGTATGACGGCAATGTACGGTATAACATACTGAACAAGTACATGGTATGACGGCAGTGTACGATATAACATACTGAACAAGTACATGGTATGACGGCAGTGTACGATATAACCTACTGAACAAGTACACGGTATGACGGCAGTGTACGATATAACCTACTGAACAAGTACACGGTATGACGGCAGTGTACGGTATAACCTACTGAACAAGTACATGGTATGACGGCAGTGTAAGATATAACATACTGAACAAGTACATGGTATGACGGCAGTGTACGATATAACATACTGAACAAGTACACGGTATGCCGGCAGTGTACGGTATAACATACTGGACAAGTACATGGTATGACGGCAGTGTACGATATAACCTACTGAACAAGTACACGGTATGACGGCAGTGTACGATATAACCTACTGAACAAGTACACGGTATGACGGCAGTGTACGATATAACATACTGAACAAGTACACGGTATGACGGCAGTGTACGATATAACATACTGAACAAGTACACGGTATGACGGCAGTGTACGATATAACCTACTGAACAAGTACACGGTATGACGGCAGTGTACGATATAGCATACTGAACAAGTACACGGTATGACGGCAGTGTACGATATAACATACTGAACAAGTACACGGTATGACGGCAATGTACGATATAACATACTGAACAAGTACACGGTATGACGGCAATGTACGATATAACATACTGAACAAGTACACGGTATGACGGCAGTGTACGATATAACCTACTGAACAAGTACACGGTATGACGGCAGTGTACGATATAACCTACTGAACAAGTACACGGTATGACGGCAGTGTACGATATAACATACTGAACAAGTACACGGTATGACGGCAGTGTACGATATAACATACTGAACAAGTACACGGTATGACGGCAGTGTACGATATAACATACTGAACAAGTACACGGTATGACGGCAGTGTGCGATATAACATACTGAACAAGTACACGTTATGACGGCAATGTACGATATAACATACTGAACAAGTACACGGTATGACGGCAGTGTAGGATATAACATACTGGACAAGTACACGGTAT
The DNA here is from genome assembly GCF_902652985.1 of Pecten maximus. Classification (NCBI taxonomy): domain Eukaryota; kingdom Metazoa; phylum Mollusca; class Bivalvia; order Pectinida; family Pectinidae; genus Pecten; species Pecten maximus. The sequence continues at coordinate 14,445,730 of NC_047016.1, forward strand.
GACGGCAGTGTACAATATAACTTACTGGACAAGTACACGGTATGACAGCAGTGTAGGATATAACATACTGAACAAGCACATGGTATGACGGCAGTGTGCGATATAACATACTGAACAAGTACATGGTATGACGGCAGTGTACGATATAACATATTGAACAAGTACATGGTATGACGGCAGTGTACGATATAACATACTGAACAAGTACACGGTATGACGGCAGTGTACGGTATAACATACGGAACAAGTACACGGTATGACGGCAGTGTACGATATAGCATACTGGACAAGTACACAGTATGACAGCAGTGTACGATATAGCATACTGAACAAGTACACGGTATGACGGCAGTGTACGGTATAACATACTGAACAAGTACACGGTATGACGGCAGTGTACGATATAGCATACTGGACAAGTACACGGTATGATAGCAGTGTACGATATAGCATACTGAACAAGTACACGGTATGACGGCAGTGTACGGTATAACATACTGAACAAGTACACGGTATGACGGCAGTGTACGATATAACATACTGAACAAGTACACGGTATGACGACAGTGTACGGTATAACATACTGAACAAGTACACGGTATGACGGCAGTGTACGATATAACATACTGAACAAGTACACGGTATGACGGCAGTGTAGGATATAACATACTGAACAAGTACACGGTATGACGGCAGTGTACGGTATAACATACTGAACAAGTACACGGTATGACGGCAGTGTACGGTATAACATACTGAACAAGTACACGGTATGACGGCAGTGTACAATATAACATACCATAATAATATACCATATTCTTTGAGGAGTTCTGATCAACACAAAAATCATAATCTTATTTTTTTATTAACAAGAAACATAATACTATATATTATATAACAGTTTTGAAAATAAACATTACCACATCTGCTGGTAAATACCAGTGTTTTCCATGATTTTTTGAAGTGTCAGCTTCAAAATGATTGAAACATGATTATTAAAGTGTAACATGGATTGAATAAGTTTGTTTCTCAGAAACATGTCCATTATTGTATATACTGATAGCATGCACAGAGAAAATCATGTCAAGCTTTCTGCACACCCATCTTGTCATGTTTGTAAGTGTAATTTTCATAAACATTTGCATCTTTTAATTCCTCCATCTTATTCGTAGGCAGTTTTACTTCTTTCCAATAGGCTGTTTCACGCCCGATTGCCTGAGGCATTAGATATCACATTGACTGTTTTGGGCCCGAAGTTTTATGTTTTCTGAATGCTGCTTGATTAATTATTTAACTGAATGCGAAATTTTCAGCTGTCTAATTAGCTGTCATGTTTGCAGCTGTCTGATTGGTTGGAAAGTTTACAACTGTCCTATTGGCTGCCAAATTGTCAGCTTCTCATTGGCTGCAAAATTTTCATTAGTGTGATAGACTGCCAAACTGTCAGCTATCTAATTGACTGTTACACTTGAAACTACGTGACATTTTCACTTGTCTGATTGGATATCTTTTTCTTTTGTCTGATTGGTTGCCAAGTTTTCAGCTCTCTGATTGGCTGCTACACTTCCAATTGTCTCTCCCGATGTAACACTTTCTGCTGTCTGATTGACTGGTTCATTATCAGCTCCTCCGATGACAGAATGTTGATCAGTTGGTAATGGCTGGTTTTCACTGGAACTTACCAGTGGTGAGAAAGATAAAGTATTGGAATTGATGAGCAGAGTGACTGGGAAAACACCTACAATCAAAAGAGTAAAAATAGTACGTAAAAACATACATTTAAACAAATTACTCAAAAGGCAATTAACAATCAGAGTAACATAAACACTGAAACATTTTTATCAATATTCACATTGATAACATGGTAAACATTTTGTCACAATATGATGCCACAGTAATGAAAGTTGAGCCAATATCTGTACACACTATTGGTACAGGTTGTAATATGAAAATTGGAGTGATATTTTTAAAATTTAATTGTAAAGATTCTGTAGCTTTGGTCTTAAGATTAACCTTCTCTTTATAGGTATCAAGAGAAATGTCCGAAATAACTGGGTAAAAAATCATATATTTACTGGTAGTCAGCCATGCATAGAATTTTCATGAAAGTGGTAAAAGCCAGGAAACTATGTACAAGAAAAATACTAAATATCCCCATACAATATCTTAGTAATACATTAATTTTAACTATATACAATACCTTCCTGGTGGGGAAGTCCTGTGGCCAACTGAGAAGAACTTTGGGCCAGCTGTTCTACAGGAATCGCAAACAATACATGACCTTCAAGACCAGGATGTTTAAATGGCACTGTTACATTAGAGGGAGAGCCTTTTGGTATGGATGAACCAGCTGCGATGGGTCCACCAATCACAGGAACCTCACCAGTTACTACAGGGTTGGACTGGATGTGTACAGGATCTGTTCTCTGGGAAGATGGGCTGCCCATTCCAGGGAACACAGTGATAGGTCCCATTGTATTGGACGATTGAAGTCCTGTACCCTTGGGAATACTGGAACTACACTTGACTGTTCCTGCTGTAATTGATGTCTGTGGCCCGTGAAGAATGGTAACCGAGTGAAGTGGTGGCATAACCTCAACTGAAGCATCATGATCTACACTGTTCCCACTAGTAACACTACTTTCAGAATTTCCTGTTATCTCAGTTCTCATTTTCTTAGCTACACTAGGTCCCAGAGAGTGTTGACTAGGTGACACAGATGTTCTACTGCTGTGTTTGGAACTCTGGTTTAATTCCAATGGTATCACATCATCCAGTGCCAAATAACTTTCATCTTCGAAGGTCACATCAGAGTCATTCTCACCAGTACAAAGTCTGCTCTTTACTAGTTTCTCCTCTGTTGAGACAATGCTATGACTATAGTGCTTCTGCACTCCACTTTCAGTAGAGTTATGACTGTGATCCTCCATATTTTCATGTCCTGAATTGCAATAACTAGATAGTCCAGAAGCAGAAATCTGACCTTTATTTTGAACATCTCCAAGTTCAGTGTGAGTAGTGTCTGTCATCAATCTCTGATCTAGAAGCGATTCATCAGTTTTTGTCTGATCAACTTTCTCTTTTTTCCCTTCTACATTCTTGCCCAGTTTCCTTTTGCGGCCCTTTGTCTGTATATCTGTTGTCGGTTGAGATTCAGACATATCAGCATTCTTCTTTTTAGCAATTCTAGTACTTTGACGTGTTGGATGCAATCTTTTTTTCAGTGGTTTCTCCTTTGAACTCAAATCATTCACAGAAATACCTTTGAACAAAGAGAAACCAAAACTAATGTTAGAATTTGCAACTGTCAATTTGTAATATTCAGTACATTTTGAATCACATATACATGTATTTGTCATTGCATGAAAAACATGGTATGATTTTTTTATGTATAACCGATAATAAGCGCTTTTCAACCAAATAGACCCAAATACCATTTGTTGCACATGCATCAGGTGCATTTACTAACTCCACATCCAGATATTATTTTAAGTAAAGTCTACTACTATCACTGGTCTATGGTATTTTGACAAAGCAGTGGAAAAAGTCATATCCAAGTTCAGTGTACAAGCTGGTACCGACCTTTGTAAGGGTCAGCGTGACACAGATATTACAGTATGATACTGGGTCATTATTATTTTGCAGTTTGAGTGATACATCTTATACCATTGTGTTTGTTAAGTTATATGTGTCACCATGTTATTGCAAGCAACCTTTAGTGAGTATCTCTCTCTACGACTCCTTGTTATACACAGGTTTATGTGTTATACACAGGTATACGTACCCGTTGTTTCAGGAACTATAAAACAGAGATAAAGAAGGGATTTTGCCTGGGATTTATTTTCACTCGCTGCAGAAGATGTCTCGTTATTCACAGGTATATGTACCCAGGGACTTTAACCTCATCTCGTCATATATAATATCTCATTATAGGCAATCTAGGTGGCTAAAAAACAGAGTTAAAGTAGGGATTATGCCAGGGACTTATTTCACTCACTACAGCAGATGTTTCGCTATTTCGTTACAAATGGAGTTTACTGTAATTCTGATGCTAAGACACATTTGTACTAACCCTGTTCACGAAGTTCTTTGTTGAGACGCCTGACTACCATCCTTCTACGTATAATTCTCTGTCTGTGTTCCTTATTTAATAACTGGTTGCGATAGAAGTGTTTACCATTAGAACAAGGGTACCTGAAACATTAAAAATTCAGACATCATACATAATGCATGGTTTTAATTTCTATTAAAAAGAAGAAAACCAGGACTTAAATAGCCATACCAACATCTCATGGGTTGACTTTGAGTGTATAGAATGCCCCAGGTCCTTGCTGACTGTCTAATAGGGAACTGTTTGTCTTGTAACACAATCATGTATATACCCTTATACTTCACCCTGTTGTTGGCTGACCTTAAAAATACCTTGTAAGATGTCATAACCAATGTTATTGCTGGTGATGTTTTGATTACTACAATCTCCAGTTCTGTGTTTAAATAGTTAGATACTATATGTCAGGTTTGCAAAATATCCTTTCTGTACTTCCAAAAAAGAACAAAGGGGAACCTGCATATTAAGTTTCAGAAATTACCTCCCTGTTCTTCTCAAGAGGCTCTTGATCTATATACTGATATACTGTATAACATGGTGGAATTAAAGATGTGTAACATATAAGAAAATCTATTTGAAAAGCCCTTGTCCAGTTTTCTCTTATGGGAAATTTCTACTTAAGATATTATATAATACATTGTACATCTGTAAGTCCTAGTGGCTTGTAGGCAATTTTTCTTCTGATTGGACTCAAAATTATATGGGTACAATTAGGGACTTAGGGGAACCTGCAAGCCTACCTTCAAGAAACAGTGATAGTAAACTTCAAATGTCAAAATCCAAGATGGCTACCCGTCAGCCATTTTTTTTGAAACTCAAAATAAAATGGGCACAAACAAGGACCAAGTGAAGTTTGAAAAAGACTGTTTCTGTACTTCTCAAGAAACAGTGATAACAAGGATTGTTTATGGATTGATAAACAGACCACAGACCAGGATTAATGGCAATTTGAATAGCTTGCCATCTGATGATTGTGGGCTGTTGGAAATTGTTCATTTAAGAGCAAGCATCATGTTCTAACCTTTTCCTTTTATATTCTTTCCTAACCAGTGCCTTTTTCACCTTGGCTGCAAAGATTTCTCCCCAGCAGCCAGCAGATCTCCCATGTCAACATCTGGTTCCGGCTCAGCTGGCTTACTCTCCAACATTTTCCTCCTTTTGGCCATCCTTGCTTTTTTACCTGATAAAAGCGAACTAACTTCTTCCTCCTTTTGTGTGTTACCACCAACTTTGACAGTAGAGAGTAAAGCAGGCCATGTAAACAATCCTTCAAATCGCTTCTGGAGCAACTTGTACTCTGGGGTAGTTCTAACATCACTTAAGGTGTCTCTCAGGGAAGAGCTTTCAGAGTTCTTTGTAAAAGGATCCTTATTTACATGCTTTGCTCCACGCATCACCGCAGCACTAGACCTATTCTTGAAAGAGTTCAGCACTGTTTTTACTAGACTTTCATCTTGTGATTCCTTCTTGCTTTGTGAAGAAATCAATGAGGATCTAATCTGCCTGCTGACATTTTTGTAATACTTCTCATTATACATTGATCCCGCACTGGCTGTGAGAAGCTGGAACTGAACAACAAGTCCAGCAAACGCTTCTAAGTTCTTTACTCCTGGTGGAAGTAACGGGATGTTACTTGGAGTAGGTGTTCCTTGTTTTTGTACAACAACAACTCTGGGAGGCTGTGCTGTCGTTGCTTGGATGTTACTAACACTGGCTGACACTGTACTAACCGGTATGCTGGTAGAGTTTGACCGTGTCTGTGGAACAACTGAACTTTGTCGTTTGTTTCCCACCGTTTGTTTACTGAGCTTTTGAAACCCAGAGTCAACTTGTTTTCTCAAAACTGTTGGTTGAGAGCTAGAAATTGGTGTATTTCCACGGAGAGTCTTTGAGCTGGTAACAGCAGTGGCTGTATGGATACTACTCTGGGTCACAGCTCCCTGAACATTTGTTGGTTTGACAATAGTCACAGTCTTCTTTGATTTTGATCCAGATACATGTCCAGACAAATGAGAAGACTTATTGGTTACTGACACAGTAAGTCCTTGTAATTTATCAACTGACAAGGTACTAGCTTTTGGAGCAGACTTTCCTTCTGTTGCTGGTACTGCAGGAGTTTTTCCTAAAGTTACGGTCTTCTGATCTTGAACAGTCTTCAATTGTGAATTGGAGGCAGGCTGGGCTCTCATACATGCGGGCAATGGAGGGAAAAGTTTCTTCAGAATTGCTAAGTTATCCTTTTCTGATTCAGACATTTGATTTTCTGGTTTCCTCTGGGCATTTTGCAAAGCTTTATGACCATTCACTTCAAGAGCCTGAACAACAGAATAATCAGGTTATGATTCAGTAATAAATTTTTTTTTTAATTTCCCACAGGGAAAAGTTTAATGATTTTGTGAAATGGAATATGCATACATTTTTACTTCTAAATTTGAATTTTATTTCATCCATGCATATCAAAACAGAGTATGATTTCTTTAACACAGGAGGTCAATATTTGGCCTACTTACTGACAACATTAGTGTAGTGGAGATTGAGGTGAGCTGTGCTATATTCTCTGTAACTTCTTTATTGGCAGATTTCCCATATGGATAGACTGTAAAAATAAAATATAACAAAGATGACAGCAAGTTAAGTTAAGAACCATAAGTTGCCTCAGTCTTTTCTCTGCTTGATTTTCTTTGCTACTTTGAGAATATTGTATATTTCAATCTTAATGTTCGTTTTTTCCAAAACTTTATCTACTATAACTATAAGTATGAAATATTGCTATTCCAGTAAACTGTTTATTCTACGGGACTCAAGAAATAAAGGAATTCTATGTGGGTACTATGTGGTTCTGTTTTATCTAAATCATTCCTGTTGGTGGTTCCTGTTGAAAAAACCTTGAAGTTCTCTTGTTGGGTAGATCATTTTACTGGAATAGCCCTTTTAACAAAGGATAATAACTGTTTCAATTCCATCTAATCAAAATGCCGCTCTAAAAATACATTTACTTGAAATTATTATAAAGTTTCTAAGTTTCAAAGTGATCAGTCGGAAACTAAGAGAGGAAATCTCCAGACAAGATTGAATTACTGACCTAAACAAATGGCATTCATTCTTTAAAAATAGTCTTACAAAATGGAGCTCAAGAAAACAACTGCACATGATTTTAAAGTAAAACAAAATTTCAAAAAGACTGGTTGGAAACTGCAAGACCTCTACACAATCAAAATTTTATGATAGGGGCTTACAGACTTTTGATGGATGCATGGAAACTGGAAATGTATCAATGAAACTACTTACAGATATAGAACTTTTTTGGACGACCTGCACCACTACGAGTAATCATCGACATGTAGTTCTTCATTTGGACTATGTCAGCCATTTTCCTGTCAATGCGTTGGTCCTTGGTGAATCGACGCAAACGTTTTTCCGTTGCTGCATTTCCATGATCCTTGTACTTGTTTGTTATTGCAAGCATGTCAGATACTTTAACAGTACAAGGGTCTTTGTCCTTGAAGAGGTCATTCATTTCTATCTGCTGTTTTTTGTTCTTCAAAAGAATATTTGAGAAGAAAAATTAAATTCCCCATTGCCAATAACAAAGCCTAATATTTGTTTATTAAGATATTAAGAACAAGGTAAACATTTCTAACATCATTGTCTCCAGAAATTCACAATGAAAAAACAACTTACCAATTTAACAAAGGGTACAAACTCCTGAGCGGTTTTGGAGGGAATGAGCATCTTGTCCTGTGATGTGACAGTCTTACTCAAAGTCTTCTGTAAATGGTGTTCCACAAGTTTCTTCAACTGAAGTTTACGCTGCCACAACTGTTCCATATTACGTGTTTTGAACCTGTGGCTCAGTGGTGGACGTGGCACAACAATGTCACCTGTTGGAAAAGTTACACAACATATCACTTTCAAGAATTTAAAATACATCTTTGTTTCATGAAATGATTAGAGTTGTACAAATTATCCAGATAAGATAAAACCTCAGATAGAGATATATGAAGAAGTAGATAAAAGATCTACATTTGAATGTTCAATATATTTTCCAACAAATTAATCATTCATTCCTATCGCTGATGAACTTATGTGTTCAGTCTTAGTATTTGGGGTATACATGTACATGTAACCATCTTCAATCAGCAATTAACCTCAATTAACATCACAGAGACTGGAGACATAATGCCTAATTTGTAACCCACCTTTAAAGAAACTTTAGAAAAGATTTTGGAAAGATAGTAGCTTATAGAACTGCCCTATTATTATGATCTATGACACTGTAGCTTATAGAACTGCCCTATTATTATGATCTATGACACTGTAGGTTATAGAACTGCCCTATTAATATGATCTATGACACTGTAGGTTATAGAACTGCCCTATTATTATGATCTATGACACTGTAGGTTATAGAACTGCCCTATTAATATGATCTATGACACTGTAGCTTATAGAACTGCCCTATTATTATGATCTATGACACTGTAGGTTATAGAACTGCCCTATTATTATGATCTATGACACTGTAGGTTATAGAACTGCCCTATTATTATGATCTATGACACTGTAGCTTATAGAACTGCCCTATTATTATGATCTATGACACTGTAGGTTATAGAACTGCCCTATTATTATGATCTATGACACCGTAGCTTATAGAACTGCCCTATTATTATGATCTGTGATACTGTTATCTGGAATTATTATCGGGAACAAAATTAATGTTTGATATTTCAGTACATCAGATGTTAGGGTAACAAAGCTGTACACTTGAAACAGGAGAGGAAAAATGACCAGTCCAGGACTTAAACCCAGGATCTTCAAACTCTAGACGGACATTATAAACATTTGAGCTACCTGGTCACTGGAGTTCAGACCAGTCCAGTTCCACTACATCCTTCTGACACAAAATCTTTGACTAGGAAGGCTCTGAGACTCTGTACAACTGTTCCACCTTGCATTGATAATTTTACTTTAACATCAAATCTAATAGGAAAGCAAAGTTGCAGCAGCCAGACCAGGGCTTAAACTTGGGACCCAAACCTGAGACCTCTGAACTCTAAAGAGAGACTAACCATTTGAATTACCTGGCCACCAGCGTTCAGCCTAGCCCAGTTCTGCTACACACGTATTTAACACTACCATTCTCACTGTAAAATGCTTTAACTTGTTTCTGTAATTATATTTCGCCATATAAATCTTATACATTTTCATTAACTATATGGGCAACTGTTAGGAATTCTGATGCTGATATTGTAAATTCATTGAATTAATTTAGATAAATGTCCTTACCTGCCTGTTTGTCACGTATCTGTTTGAGATAATCTTCTCGTTGCACACCTGTTGCAAACGTTCCCATAGGTACTTTAAGGTCAGAAACTGGTGGCTATTAGAAATAAAAATGACTAAAGTATCAAATTAGATTGAACATCATAAAACATAAAACGTAAAAGTATTCACCAAATCTAACAAAATGTAGGTTTATTCAGACTCATGAAAAGGATTATAATATACCAACAATTTTATACACATATGTTTGGTTGTTCATTTCAAATCATTCCCTGCAAGGGGGCCACTATCCCTCCATTGGTAGAGCACAGGACAAAAGCAAACTGCCTCAGGTCACCTTTCTCAGGAAGCTGAGATTGCAAATATCCTGCTGTTGTAGTTGCATCCTTGAACCAGATACTTCATCCCAATTACTCTGGATACATTTCATAGGTTGCTAGTATATGTTGTTCAGTGAGGTAACAACTTAATACTAAAAGGAGGCCAGATGTTAAAATGATTGTGATTGTTGACAAGGCAACATAAAACCAATCAAACAAACAAACTATATCTTTTGGTTTGTTTTGCTTAACACCCTATTAACAGCCAGGGTCATTTAAGGACGTGCCAGGTTTTGGAGGTGGAGGAAAGCTGGAGTACCCGGAGAAAAACCACCGGGCTATGGCCAGTACCTGGCAATTGCCCCACGTAGGTTTCGAACTTGAACCCCAGAGGTGGAGGGCTAGTGATAAAGTGTCGGGACACCTTAACCACTCGGCCACCACAGCCCCCAAACTATATCACACTACACTCTGACAAGTAACATTACCTGTGATTCCTGTTCATCTTTGTTGAATATGGTACCAAGATATGCCTTTGTTTCATCCTATAGAAAAAAAATTATAACAAGAAGTCAGAATAATGGCTGCATATCTCACAGTGCATCCAAAGCATAAAAATATGGAAAACAGAAAAGCACAACTATATTTCATCATAATATAGCCCAATGACTGCCAAAAATTGGTTAAAAAACATGATTAAGAGATTGCAAGACAAGATTAAAATTCTGAAAAAATAACAAAGGGACACAAAGAGAAATCGCTGAAATCATGAAGCCACTCAAGGAAAACAATTCCATAACCTGATAATGAAGCCTACTAAGTTCCATAGAGATCAGTTAAAATGGGCTGTGATTTACATTTTGTGTATTGAGCCAATCAGCTCGTATCTTCCAGGATTTGAGTCGCTTGTAACGTGATAGGATCATGTTGTCTGTCCGTCCTTCCATCTCTGCAGCCACTTTTGTCCAACTGATAGCAGAACCATCTGAAAATAAATATATTTCTTTAATACTAAATTTACACTATACCTTCTAACTAAACATGAGATTACGGCATATCACTGATGAAATTTACACTTTACACTTTACCTTCTAACTAAACACGAGGTTAAGGCAGATCTTTGCGTACAATCGATCATGATTGATTTAGTTCTATGTATTACAGTATGATATTTCCTCTTCTAGTCTGCTATGTCAATAAAACATTACTACACATTTGTTCTGTTAAGTATCAAAGTTGAAACATCCATAACTGTATACGGGCAAAAGGACATCACAAGAAAGAAGAATAACAAGTTAAAGGTCTGAGATGGAAGATGGACTGTGGATTACCTTCAACCAAGACTCTTCCAAAATCTTTATATAAATGTTCTATTAACTTGCAAAAGTTTATCCTGATCTTTACATGACACATTTTGATATTTCCCTACATTTTCTCTACAATCACAGCAATATTTCTTATCACTTGCCTTCACTTGTGTATTTGCTGGCCAATTGAAGTAATTTTTTGTCCTCCTCATAGGTCCAGGTGGTAGGTGGTTTGAGGTTGGGGTCAAGACAGTTGGTGTAGCGGTCTCGACACTGGTAGGCGGACCGCCCAGGAACCATTTCATGGATCAGCCTCCAGTTGGAAGTCCCATGGAGGTGAACAGCACTGAGTAACATCTGATGACAAAAGCACATAAAGAAATCTTTTGTTACAATGTATTAGTGACACAATTATCGATTACATTACCAAAGGCCTGTGAGCTGTATCATAAGCCTAGCTACAGATATAAGGTCAAGGTCACAAGCAGATTCAGAAACATATGATTTTTTTCCAAGTTAAAAAAAACATTGAATGCCATTCACTCACGAGGTCCTCCTCAGCTGACCATCGCCCTCTTTTGGTTGCTGGATCAATCTGTACCCATCGACGCTGACACTGCTTCCAGTTCCTACCCTCAATGAAGTAGCACACTACAACATTCATCATGTTCTCGGTACACATGGTTGTGAAAGTGAAATAAAGCACATTTTGGCCTACCTTAAACCCCAAATTTATTCTAGTGAATGAAATGTTTTTCTTTATCAGACATAAACATATTTCTTGAATTATACAGACAAAATCATATCGACAATATTACACTCGTACTAAACATCCAATTCCATTGCCCAACAATATTACACTGGTTCTAATACATTCCATTTCATTATCCAACAATATCTGTAAAGCTTACCCTGATTCCAGGATATCCTGTAGCCAACTCTACAGTTTTCTACTACTTCCTTCAGTAAATCATCTTCCTCCTCTGTCCACTGTCTGTAACCACAAAACATCAACCATAAACACATATACACGGTAATACAAAATACAAAGTATAAACCAATACTTTTTCATCAGTATGTTCTAAAACTTGACTTTGATTTTAAACTAAATTCTAATATAAATTTTGTTTTTATATTGTTGATGTCACTAAAGAATTTCCTGATTGTCCTTATTTGTGATAATCCTACAAGACTGACCTTGAGCTGAAGTTCACATTGAGGTTTTGTTGGTAATATTGAAGGCATTGATAAGCTGATCGATTTGTCTGAAAGAAAAAAAATACTACATTTATTAATTTCTAAAGAAATACAAGAATTCCAAGGAAGTGGATATGTCGCCTTCACAGCAACATAGGATTTGAATTTTAAAAATCAAACTGATCTGCTTTGCAAATCAAAACAAGTTTCATGCAAAATTTAAGTGTTTTTCATATAGAAACCAGAAAGCACTTTTTTGAAATTTAGGTTGATTGACCCAAAGGGGACTGGACAGATTTTCTATTTATTTACAGTGACTGTGACTTTCGAACCTGAAAAGCAATCCCAAGCAAGCACTTTTGATAAGGAAGTACTATACAAAGTTGGAGTTTAATTGGTCCAAAGGAACTCGAGTTATCAAATGGAAACCAAGTTTCTATTAATAGCAACAGTGACCTTGAACTTTGAACATCGAAACTTAAAGCAATCCCAAGCAAGCACTTCCTATATGAAAGCAATGCATCAAGTTTGAGTTTGAATTGCCCAAGGGATCTCAAGTTATCACAAGCAAACCTATTTTCTATTTATAGTAGCAAGGACCTTTGAACCTGAAAAGCAATCCTAGGCAAGCCCTTTTGGTAAGGAAGCACTGTGTGAAGTTTGAGTTTGATTGGTCGAAGGTAACTCGAGTTATTGCATGGAAACCAATTTTTTTATTAATAGGAACAGTGACCTTGATCTTTTATCTTTGAGCCTGAAAAGCAATCCCAAGCAAGTACTTTTGATAAGGAAGCACTGTATGAAGTTTGAGTTTGATTGGCCAAAGGGAACTCAAGTTATTGAATGGAAACCATTGTGCGGATGACAATGCCGCCGCCGACACCGACGCCGCCACCATAGTAATACCTATATGTCACCTTTTCAAGGCGACACAAAAAGTACACAATACCTATAACCCACAATCAAACAAGGGTTTCCCATTTGACCTTTATCAGGTGTATAACTTGAAAGCATGAGCTATCTTGTGTTAAGCTTTATAGCATTGCTTTACAACTCCTCCTACCATTAGTATTGTTGTAAAGATGGCCTAATATATGCTATTGTAACAATGTTACGCTAACAATGGCAATAGTAGTCCACAGTCACGCCGCACAGTACGAATATACGTCTGTACGCTTGCTTGACTATGTGTGAACTACACGGACGAGTGATATTCGCTTTACCACATCACTTCCGGTCCGAGTTAGCGAAGACTCATCTCTAAATAATACCAACTCGGACCAATTGATCACAACAGTATAACTACTATACACCCAACTTTACTATTAGTATAACTATAATACATCCTTACTTTACTATTAGTATAACTACTATACATCCCAATTACCAACTTTACTATTAGTATAACTATAATACATCCTTACTTTACTATTAGTATAACTAATATACAACCAACTTTACTATTAGTATAACTACTATACATCCTTACTTTACTACTAGTATAACTATTATACACCCCAATTACTATAAGTATAACTATTATACATTCCTATTTCACTTAGATTTTTTTTACAAATGTTACACATCTACAGATCAATATGTATAAGCCTATAAATAGACCACAATGAAATTGTTGTGGAACACATGGCTCTGGGAAAGCGTCTCACCCCTAGTTCTTTAGCTATCAAATCCCAGTTCCTCATCTCATGTTTGATGGCCAGTTCATGGAGAAGGTCTCTTTCCTCAGGTACCCACTTATCCTTGTTGATCTCTGGTTGTAATACATTCACCCAGAATTTCTTGCAGTCTTCAGAACCATGTTTTCCCGAAAACTGAAAATATTACAGACACCTTCAGTTGAACGAAATGACAGAGGGATTTGTTCAAAATAAACAAGAGATCCCAGAGGGATCTTGACACCCACCAATGAATGATCTTTATTAATTCTATGTCAGACTTATTTTCTCTCTACTTTTCCCTTCTTTCTTCTTTGCCTCTTAATAATCTAATTACAAGAACAAGTGGATCCTACATGTGAAGTTTGAGAAACATCCCTCCAGTTCTTTTCAAGAATAAAGAGATAACAAACTTCAATTCTCAAAATTCAAGATAGTTGTCTGACATCCATTTTGTTTTCCTGACCAAAAAATCTTAACTGTAATGACACAACTAGAACTAGGGACCAAGGGGGACCCTACACATGAAGTTTGAGGAATTAATACTTTTCAAGAAGTAGCAATAACAAACTTCAATTCTCAAAATCCAAGATGGCCACCTGTAAGCCATCTTTTTTTTTCTGACCAAAAATCTTAATTCAATTAGCGTAAGTTGAGGAATATCCCTCCAGTACTTTTCATCATCTGATGGTGGGCTCAAAATGTCTGTTAAAAGATATTCAATTGAGCAATACAGATGTACTTTGGGGAAAACAGTTTTTACATCTTAATGTGTCAAATCTCAAAATTTTGTTTTCCTATCGATCTCAAAATTGAATATACACAACTAGGGACCAAGGAGATTATACACGAACAAATGAAATTTGAGAAAAATAATCAAGAAATAGCAAATAACAAATGTTTTTTACAGATGAACACTGGACCATTGATGGAGGACAATTTGAAAATCCCTCATCTGCGGATGGATATAAAAAATATTTACTGTGTACAAATTTTGTACTTACATCAATATTTGATATCTTCATCCAATCAATATCATCTGCACCGACTTTGCTGAGGAGTTTCTCAAAACTGTTGGACCTGGAATGATAAACAACAGTAATAACATACCCTATAGCAGTAACTTACCTCCACGTACAGTCTCGCCATACTGGTGAATAATGGGAATTCAATAACTCTGCAAATCGTTTTGTGGCTATTATATATATTTAAAAAATTTAATTTCAAATTATGTCCAAACAAAATAATTAAACACCCCCAACCTGATCAACTGAGCAGCAGTAACAAACCATATCTATTCACTTTGATAATGCTGAAAACATGTTTCTAATAGTAATAATGCGAGGATGAACCTGCATCCTTTATAGAACACATGTACTTCAGGACCAACAATTTAAAGGGAGATAACTCTTTACCTGATGTCTTCTATCTCTTTGTCAATGTCCTTAAGGGTAGACTCGATCTCCTTCTTAACCTTTGACTTTTTATTTTTATCTGCTAACAGGAGTTTTTCTGCTTCTACTTCCTTCCTGAAAAAAAACGCAAAAAAGAAGACTGAAGTCTAGATATTTAAGTGGAATATGAAATATCAGATAAAGTTATGTGAAAAATGAAATATCAGATGAAGTTATATGAAATATGAAACATCCGATAAATAGTTACATGAAATATATGATATCTCTTATAATATTTAACGCAATTAATGCAATTAAAATGTACATAGCTTATGAACCTATGTTATTTTTTCTGCAACATATCTAAATTATTAAATCAATTACATTACCGTACATACATATAACTACAAAATTAATCTAATTTACTATTATGCAAATGATTTTTAAATTTTATATTTATACATATAATTAAAGAAATGTTTAATTCAGTTGTATCCATGACTGCTTAAAGACAATATTTAAAGGAATATATGTTAATACAAGTAACAGATAACAAAAGTGAACATGGAAACAGTGCTTGCACAAAGTTTAAAAGATGAAGGTGTGAATACATGCAAGCTTATGATAAAGTTGAAAAGATTTTACTTATTCATTAGAGGTCTGATAAGTTTCTCTTGAGCATCCCTCTCTACGGCCTCTTTCAGTATTTCTCTTTGTCCTCTCAACCCTGTAATACGACAACATCATATAACATATATGAAGCATATTTTAATATCATAGCATATATCAAATTAAGATATATAATAGTGTGTATATGATAAGTAGATTTATATTCTGGGGAGTAGAAAGCACATGTGAACCAGAAATATCAGTGTTACCAAATACCTAAGTTCAATATGTGTACATGTACAAAGATAATGCTAATATAAGCTTGCAGATCTGCTTAATTACATGCTAACAAATTACTCCACAAAATTATCAGATAAAGCAATGTGAAATCATTAAACCTGCAAGCTTACTATCAATAAACATTTTCTATTTGACTGGAAAACACCCTATCATCCACCTTAAGACATAAATAATGTTCAAAACATTTTCAGGAATATCTAATTATTTTTGTTTGTACCCTGTAGTAAAGTGAATCCTAAGACATGTATACCCTTAAAGCATTAACAAGAGTTGTCAACGACTACAGTGGAAACAAGAATGGTGTGGTCACATTCAAAGGAAACCAAAATATGTGGATCAGTGTATAAATGGTGGACTTCATAAAACTGGAACAAGAGAAAACTTACAGACAACAGGAAACAAATGGTCTTGTTTTAATTCTCCAAGTGATTTCTTTAATCGTACATCCTCATTCTGTGGTGCATGCTATTCAAAGAAAAAAATAAAATCAATATCTCAGATATACTTCCACCCATAACTTCATATCAATTCCAAACTGAAACACAATATGTGAAAATGTTATGATGGTAACGTATAAACATGTATCAGGATGTATCATAAAATAAATGTATGCTTTATTCGTCAATATGATTCCTTTATACATCAATATGATTCACATGAATTTGTTCCACGGGACCATGTTCAACTTGAACCTGAACTTTGACCTGAAAGTGTGACACCTGCGAAATCTAAATTGTTTTGTTGATTGTTGCTTTAAACATACCGATATGTAGTAAAGTGGTAAATTAAATAGGACTTTGTCAGGAATAATTTGTATTTGTGTTATATTTTCATACTTGTTTAAGTCATCTCAACTTTCCTAAGTCTCACATCAAAATAAACTTTGTATTGTATCAAACTAGCATTGTAATCTACATATGTACACACCCTTCCATTGATATCTTTAAAAAATGGAACTCTAAACCATGTAAGAGGCTTGATCACCGAGTGTGGTTCTGATGAAGAAATGTACTTCCTGCTGGCTTTCATACTTAATTCCTCCTCCAAAGTAGTCTGTGGAAAACAGCAATTACACTTTAATACATTTCAATTGTCCACAAACTTCTTACAAAGATATTTCTTTTTAAAGTATAAAAAAGAAGGAGTGCAGTTATATCATTACCAGTGTCACTGCCATGAAATGCTTCATTTGGTCCTTTGTCCTTTTGTTCCACACAATTCAAATCACACAAAATATCTTATAATAGAATTGAAAATGTACCACGTTTGAGTACAAAGTATTTGTCAATAGAGAACATAGACAGTGGGGGGAAAATACAGTAATTCATGATAGTGTCCAAACAGCTTTAATATCTTGACAGGGGAAGTAACTCTATATTAGAAAATGTTTAAATATCTCTTAATTTGCTATCCATAATACTATACAGAATATTCTAAATAAATTGCTGTTTACAATTAAAGCTCTTCTTTGAAATCATCCCTGATGCATGGTAACTTTTTACATTATTATGAAACCTCAAGCTCACTATCAACAGACTTATAATTACCAGCATGTGTTACCAGCATTAATTTTAGATAAGTACACATTACAGTTTATTAGTATATTAATACATTTAGAAGAATTTGCATAATTTAAAACATAAAAACTAACAGTTCTGGATACTTATCATTAGCTTTCCTCATGAAGGGAGGTATACAAATCGATTCATTGTCAATAGTCTGTAGTACCTGTTTACTCCTGTTTTCCTGCAGAGATATTTCAATTTTCCTGAGCAGGTCTAGAAGGATTTCTTGGTAGGCACGATTTAAGGCCAGACATGTCTCTGGATTGATGACAATCTCACCATCCTCCCCCATCATCTGCAGTTGTGCCAGGTCTGCTGTACCCAGCTGTATATCATCTGTTTCCTCTCCATCTCCGGATCCATCCTCATAATCCTGAGGTAAGAAACATTCAACTTAATCTAATAATCAATGTTTAAAAACAAACCTATATGCAAAGCCCACCAAAAATCTTGTTGGTCAAACAATGATAATAATCTACGTGAAAATGTGTCGGATCATAATATTTGGTGATGAACATTGCACTTTGTTTGAATAAGTTAAAATATGTTTTGTTACATGATATAATAATAATAATAATATAATAATATCTTTTATTTAACCAGGGTAACATATTTAGACAATGTCTAGTTTACAACATGGCCCTGCATCAAATATATTTACACAAGCATGGCATAATTTAAAAAAACGATATAATATAACAATGTAATAAATATATAATTATCATCACAGCTTAAATATGATTTATAAATGAACGCTTGTATATCACACAAGTGTTGCTGAAGGACATTATTAAAGCACAAGGAGTCGACTATACATACAATGCTAATATAGCAAAAGGTAAAAATTGACAGAATATACACTAATATAGTGTGAATTAAAATGGTACAATGAAGTAGGTGATCTAAAATTAAATTTAGAAGATTGAATATTACTATACTAAAATATCAGTGTAAGGGATGAATCACAGATATAACTATATATTCTATTAATAATCACAAAAGAAATATTTAGAAATTAAAACTAGACTAGTTGAAGTAATTTATAAAATATTGCAGTATATATATATATATATATATAGCTAAGATTTTGAGAAGTAAAGCTGCAGGTATCTAGTTTTAAAAATCCCAATACTAACTGAGTCTCTAATAGTATCATTAGCTTCGTTCCATAAAATTGAACATGTATATACAAATGAACGTTTGAAATAGTTTGTTCTGGCTGTTGGAACATACAATTTGTTTGATATAGAAGATCTAGTGTTTCTGCCATTCACATTTTTTACATAAGAAAACATATGTTGCTGTTGATCCTCTTGTTGGGAGAAAATTATACAATAAAGTGTACAAAGATACATGATATGTTGCTGTTGATCCTCTTGTTGGGAGAAAATTATACAATAAAGTGTACAAAGATATCCAAGGCATGTATTAACACTACCCGTAACAGTATACGTAGATAGAAACTATAAAGCCCATGCAGTCTTATGAATTAGAAATAATGGCTTTTTAATCATTCCCATAATATCCTCAATGTCAATAACATTTTCTGCAACTATGAATAGTATTTTTATGTTATCTTCGCATGCACTTTCCTGAAAATCTACATACTAATAACTTCACTGAACAGTTACATTTTAATTAAATTGATTATGCCAGATTGTTAAAAACAATTAAAATGACTAGTTAATTTGTATTCAGAACAAAATGCACAAGTAGCAGGAATGTACAAAAGGTCCAATGGTCCTATATCGCTCACCTTGCTCTACAGCAACTTTGAAGTTGATTTAGGTCATTTTTGCAGAAACTATATGTTGATAATATAACCACTTTATTCAAATGTCAGAAAAGGCTTCATGTCAATGAATTTTCTCAACCTTTATTCCAGCATAATACTGTCAGCTATAGGAGTCTCTTGGCTATCAAGCTGTCATTATTTAAAGATTTAAACTTGACTTTGAATGAAGGTCATATGCATTTGAACAAACTTGGTGGCCCTTCACCCCAGCATGTCACAGGTCCAATATTAAGTTCCTGGGCTTTTTGGTGATCGAGAAGGTGTTTATCTATTTTAGCCTTTTTGACCCCTGTGACCTTGAATGTACATAAAGGTCATTCATTTGAACAAACTTGGTAGCCCTTCACCCCAGCATGCTACAGATCCAGTATCAAGTTCCTGGGCTTTTTGGTTATTGAGAAGAAAGTTATTAAAGAATTTGGCCTATTTGACATCTGTGACCTTGAATGTAGGTCAAGGTCATTCATTTGAACAAACTTGGTCGCCCTTCATACAAGCATGCTACAGGCCAAATATCAACTCCCTGGGTCTGATGGCTATTGAAAAGAAGTTGTTTAAAGGATAAAGTTGACTCCAGATGGCCAGACAGGGGCCGAATGGCTTGACGGGACAGATGACCGACACTGCACTATGGCATAAGCTTACTTAACCTTTAGGTAGGTGAGCAAAAAAAAAAAAATTCAATTGACAACCCATCCACTAGATAACTAGAACGTTTTGTTCAATACCTCTTTCACAAGCATTATAGATCACCTTAAAGTACAATATTTACCTGATCTTCTTCATGAAATGTAATGATTCCACTTGAGCCAGGTTTGATATCTGCACCATCTGCAAAGACAATGTCCTGATATATACTTAAGCATTGAACTGCTTTCAGTTGTCAGTGATGGACTGATAATGCCAACCGGACAAAGGCAAATATAACGTGAAGGGCTGACGCGTTTCATTAAATTTGCCTTTTCCAGTTGGCATAATCAGTCCATAACTGACAACTGAAAGCAGTTCAATGCTTATATTTACCTCTTACGACTTAAAAACTCACTATAATTAACAGAATTCAAGTCTCCTCACCATTCTTGGGTGTGAAACTATTAACAGCTCTACTATGTACATTGTTCCGCGCAACAAACAGCATTTAAGATAATAGAAAATCAGATAAGGATAATAAATGAAGTACTAATATTCAAAACATATAAACATGAGGATAATACATATTAAACTGGTAACATTAAACTTTCTACGACAGAGGTTTATTTTCCTTTTTTTTTTATCTCGCTGGGGGCCAAGATGTGTTACTGTTATACATTCATTTGCCAGTTGGCAGATATGATCTGGTAACCACCTACAGTTGGTAAGGTCATAGTGGAAAATAATATATATCCATAAATTTTTACTGCTTAATGATGCTACATGTACACTGGCTGCTAGTATACTGCTTGTCACCCAAAGCATAACTTATATATATCTAAAACATAGGCCCATATAAAAAAAATACAGTTTAATGTTTATTAGATGAAAATTAAAAAGTTACTGTAATAAGTAACAATACAGGTCAGGGGTATTTATTCAGGATGCAATTACCTAGTATTTATTTACTTTAAGGAAAGAATAGCTCAGGCTTTCAATGGGTGTTTAAGGTGTCACTTGTAAGTATGTTATGTTTCTTATTGAATAAAATGCATTTTGTATACAACAGTCCATTCTGGCTAAGATTAATCACGAATCCTCTCTTTCTCAGAGATGCAGCATATGTTAATAATGTTTTCCTTGTCTTCATAACTAGATACTGCAATAAGCAACCCTATTCATATTGTGTTTTAGCTCTACTTTATTCTTTTTTATCCTGCATACCCAAAGGGTTAATTCATGCATGTATATGATGGTTTTATGCATTTTTACCTTTTACCTACTTTGTTATATATTGCAGGTATATAATAGTGCATTATTTCGTAATCTGTATTATAACTTAATATTGAGGTCTCAGTTCATCATAAGATTTTTCACACAAATATAGATATTTTCATGAAATAGTCTCACCCATATGTTGCTAGTCCTAAAATATATGACTTCAAAGGTTCATATTATGATATAAAAACTATATATATAAATACCACTAGGCCATGGCAATAATTTTAATTGTTATTATACTGTTTAATCAAATGCTGCATGTGCAGTATTTTTCTTTTAATTTGTGGGGGGGGGGGGATACTTAATAATGAAAAAAAGTACCTCTTCCTCATGATCTTATTTCCCAAATAGCAACTGTTCAAATGCCTAAATATGTATAACAGTGAGTGAGTAAGTGAAAAAATATATGTGATGATTGTTCAGACAAGAAAGGGGTTTTCCATGATTTTTATCTATTGAAATTATCAAGGTGCATAATAATTTGCATAAAACTAAGGGAGGTAATTATTTCCATATCAAAATGTTTTTGTACATTTAAAAATCATCATTTAAATAAACATTTGTGGTCTTAATCAATTCACTATTAACGTGATACAAAATAAAGGCACACAAGCACGTTTCAAAGAGATTTACCGTCGTAATCTGGAACATAATCTTGGTCAATGCGGAGAGCATTTTCATCGTCAATGTCTTCGTAATCGTCCCCTTCTTGCAAGACAAGTTCTAGACGCTCAATATCATCTTGAATTTGTTCCCTTTCATCCTGCTCGTCATCCTGTGATGACATACTGATATTTTTAGTCTTTCAAAATTAAACTTGAAAACAATAAAATTATTCTTCTGACTATATTACAGTTCGTCGAACCATATTCGCCATTTCCCTGATCCTCACACAGTTTTTACTTCCGCCGGAAGTTAATGGTGATCTCAAGGGGGAGACAGGAACTATTCTAATTCTAAGTTATATTTCGGTCATTTATTCAGTCGAAGTATATTATATTTTTTCAATAAACCTAATTCTTTCGTTACATTGTCTTTACTTGAAGAAAAATTAATTATGTCAAATGCCTGAAATATAACACCCCTTTCAGCGGCGACAAATGGACTGATCCCTCTATCTCGTGATGGACTGAAAAAAAAGAGTTCCAATAGCGGCCTTCCATATAGGCATTGGTTTGTCGAGGAAAACGTACTGTAATGACTAGCTGACAGCGCTACTCGAGAACATTAGAAGAGGTAATCATACTGATAAATGTTTTTTCCGTGTTAATGGTTCATATTTACTAAAAACATTCTTTAAAAAACAAGCGATAATTGCCAAATCCAGTGTTTGCAGGAAAAAAATAAGTCGGATCACCTGAAAAGAGGCAACTTTATGAACCCCAACTTTATTCATTAGCCTAGCCCAGTTTGCTTCTTATATTGTTGTCTTGACGGACATACAATGCGGTTGTATCGTCTTGCACCATTTACGATATAATGACGAAAAACAACATCTCTATTGACGCTGCTCCACTTTATTAGTTGAATGTTCAACACTGTAAGGAAGATGTGTTTTTGTCCCCTTTAATTACTTTTGTTGTATGGTGTTTCGTGGGTCTACATAAAGGTACAAAATATTTTGCTCAAAGAAAACAATTATCATGACATGATTATTGACTTTACTTTGTAGCTTAATACATTTCAGTAACTTATCGGATGAATTTATATGAAGGCAATCATAAAAATAAAACGTGTCACAGTTAATGAAATGAAAACTCATTATATTAGAAAGTAGAATGTGGACAAACCAACATTTATTCTCTTTAATCAAGGAATTTGAAGTGGCAAAATGGCGGCACAGTCAAGTGGAACTCAGAATGTTGATGTCCGTGAGCTTTTCAATATGTTGGAATCCAATGACATCAATGTTTCTAACGATATAACCAAACTGGTGCAAGAAAATCTCACATCAAGTAGGTATATAGCAGTTCTAGTAAGGATGTTCAAGTAGGTATATAGCGGTACTGGTAAGGATGTTCAAGTAGCTAGGTATATAGCGGTACTGGTGAGGGTGTCCAAGTAGGTATATAGCGGTACTGGTGAGGGTGTCCAAGTAGGTATGTAGCAGTACTGGTAAGGATGTTCAAGTAGGTATATAGCGGTACTGGTGAGGGTGTCCAAGTAGGTATATAGCGGTACTGGTGAGGGTGTCCAAGTAGGTATGTAGCAGTACTGGTAAGGATGTCCAAGTAGGTATATAGCAGTACTAGTAAGAGTGTTCAATTAGGTATATAGCGGTACTGGTGAGGATGTTCAAGTAGGTATATAGCGGTACTGGACAACTGGTGAGGGTGTCCAAGTAGGTATGTAGCGGTACTGGTAAGGGTATTGAAGTTGGTATATAGCGGTACTGGTAAGGATGTTCAAGTAGGTATGTAGCAGTACTGGTAAGGATGTTCAAGTAGGTATTTAGCAGTACTGGTAAAGGTATTCATGTAGGTATATAGCGGTACTAGTAAGAGTGTTCAAGTAGGTATATAGCGGTACTGGTAAGGATGTTCAAGTAGGTATGTAGCAGTACTGGTAAGAATGTTCAAGTAGGTATTTAGCAGTACTGGTAAAGGTATTCATGTAGGTATATAGCGGTACTAGTAAGAGTGTTCAAGTAGGTATATAGCAGTACTAGTAAGGGTATTTAAGTAGGTATATAGCAGTACTGGTAAAGGTATTCATGTAGGTATATAGAAGTACTGGTAAAGGTATTCAAGTAGGTATATAGCGGTACTGGTAAGGGTATTCAAGTAGGTATATAGCGGTACTGGTAAAGATGTTCAAGTAGGTATATAGCGGTACTGGTGAGGGTGTCCAAGTAGGTATGTAGCGGTACTAGTAAGAGTGTTCAAGTAGGTATATAGAAGTACTGGTAAAGGTATTCAAGTAGGTATATAGCGGTACTGGTAAGGGTATTCAAGTAGGTATATAGCGGTACTGGTAAGGGTATTCAAGTAGGTATATAGCGGTACTGGTAAGGATGTTCAATTAGGTATATAGCAGTACTGTCAATTGTGTTAATTATGAACTTTTGAAACAAGCAGTAGTCATTTGTGTACTTTACAGCAATTTATGGAATTGTCCTACCCCTGCAAAACAGTCTAATATTAATATTGTCATTAGTCATATCCAAAGTACATCTACTGTGGTTTTGATAGAAAAATAAAACAAAAGGTATAGGCTCTCTAGTGTTATTTGATTTCCTTCATACACTTATGCGTTGTATTATGCAAATGTTTTATTTCATACATTTAACAGCAAAGGAGGCGTGGCTTGTGTGCAGTCTTGTAGACTATTATTACATATCCCACTCTGAAAGAACACTACAAATTATCAAAGATGTCCGTGAACCTCATGATAAGGTAAATACAGTTACTGATTCTTTGTCTTTGCATCAAAAGACAAAAAAAAAGTTATTTTTTCACTGTTGTACACTGACCAAAGTAATGTGTGTGTTGGATACTTTGACCTTTATTTGTGGCTATCCTCTTTTGAACTGAAACTCAACAGTAATACCGTTTTAATATTACCTGTCCAATTGAAAAATTCAAATCATTAATCATGACCTTAAATCAAACAATTGTTATAATACTTGTATAACTGATTGACAAGTGATCTAATAGAAGAAGTTTTGTTTATTACTTTATATATAGCACTTAGTCGATAAACTGAATGAGGGTCTGAAGAGTGTGGAGCACCGACTGCCTGCGATGAAGATATTATTGTCTCTGGCCTGTAAGCAACCGATCTGGGTCCACAAACTTGTTACTCATCAGATCTTCAATGCTATCATCAAAACTTTAAAGGTATGCTCACAATGATATACAGTACGTATAACCCTACTTACTAGAATCTGAATTACTAGAATACCCCTATTGATTAAACTGTTTGCTTGGTCCCATCGAGGTCCTTATATATTCTTAGTAAATTAAACTTGGATAACTCAAACTAGTACTTCTTAAATACTCTGCATTCCTTGAATTATTTTTCACCCCTCTGCCTTCATATTCATATAGTATTAATCCTACCTATTCATCAAACGGACATCACACCACACCCTACTGCGATTGATATATCACCCAAGTGTTTAAACAGGTATCAAGTAAAGACAGCAGATAGTTACTGGATTAATGGTGGCATGATTACATACCGCGGTATCTACACTAGCTAATTAAAAGTATCAGTTATACTGTCAATTATAATAATTGTTTTATGGCAAACTTTCTAATAATATCAACTGCTGTATCAACGGAAATTGCATTTCTGTGTGAAACGAAATAAAGAAAGGCAATATAAAGGGAAGGTAATAAATCATCTACCTGAATGTGTTTCGTAATATTTTCTTCATGACTTGGAAGAGACTGATAATAAACATATTATGTCAATGGTCTATTAAACCTTGAAAACAAATTATAAAGTTTAATATAAAAATAGAAAAAGATGTCTCTGATTATATTCTGTTTACAGTAAAATGTTTTGGTTACAGACAGAAACAGACATCTCTGACTATATGTTTATTCTGTTTATTGTAAAACATTTTGGTTATAGACAGAAACAGACATCCCTGTGGTTATGACTGGTGTGATGACCCTCACAGTACTTCTGCCCTCTGTTCCTGCCCTCATTGGCAACCAGCTGACCGAAATCTTCAACATATTCAGCCGCCTGATAGCTTTTAATGAGAGGAAACCAGGTGAGAAATATTTAAGAAATCCTTTAACAGATGAGAACTATATACCTTGTAATATGATCACCTATTTCATTTTACGATAAAGTGTAGAATTTGTTATCAGTGAATTTATATTTTAAAGCAAATGTACATAAAACAGGTATTTGTGATCATTCAGACAATTTGTCTGAATTCTTATCTGTTTTGAGATTTATAAAACCTTTGATCAGGTTAGATGGAAACTAGACATCTTGGCTTTAGAAGTTGCTACTGTAATGTCTCTCTGCTGTGTATTGGTTTGACAGGAAATGTACCGGACGTGTTCCTGCTCCACCTACAAGTAGCATTGTATTCACTGTTCCACCGACTGTACGGCATGTTTCCGTACAATTTCCTCACATTCCTCCGTCACCACTACAACAAGAAGGAAAATGCCAAGGTCTTTGATGAATTTGTCAAGGTATTACCATTCAATGGTTCCCCAATAGTATACTGAAAGGAAAAAGAAATGCAATTAGATATTGCCCTATTTACTATGAAAAATAAGATGGTGTTATAGAATACAATGTATAATAATGATATAATTGAAAGATAGGAAACCCACTATTTGCTGTGAAAATTTCATCAATATATGTAGTACCCTTGTCAAATGTCAGGTTGATCCAAGGATGCCCCTCCCAAAATGAACAGTGTTCTGGGCCCGTCAGTATCTTGTTGACCTGCTTTGAAAGTAGTCAAATGTGTTTTATGATGATTTTTTTTCTGAATAAGCATATAGACATGTATTAGAGACAGGTTAATGATATGGGCCAGTAGCATGCCTTGATGAAGAGCTGTACAGTTTGTGGAAATGAATACCATTAGCATACTCTTATATTTGAATCATGAATTATTCAACTTAGCATTCATGTTGACTGTTTTAGCAGCAGTTGAACGATACAGGTTCATTGGGCCTTTTATGTTTTAATTCAAGTTGTTGGATGTGTGTGAAGTGTTCACTGAGACAACTCGTGTGGTAGAGCTAGCGACCCCATACAGTACTATTTCATGTCTGATCAATATCTTCAGTAATTATTGATAGATTAACATCAAACTTTAGAAAGAGGCCTAATTACCATGAATCCCACATATTTTGTGTTGTTGTAGCCCATGTTAGACAGAGTGAGACTTCACCCACATCTCATAACTAGCTCAAGGGACCATGAAGTTTCCTCTAAAAGGTAAGGGTCATATCCTGATGATGTTTTATTCTATTACTTTGTTATGTTTAAACAACTTAGATACAGATCATCATTATACACTATGTTATGAAAATCTGACAGTAGCCAGTAAGATGAATTTTCTACCAACCAATCAAAACACAACTGCCAGAGTCTTTTCCCCTTCAAAACCTGTCATGGTTGGTCTTCAATGAATTGATAATATTCAAATGCCCTAAATGTCAACCAAATTACCAGGTAAGATGGCTATGGTTATTGCCAGTCACTTTGGTACTTTAGTCACAGTACGCATAATGTCTGGATTTTCCTTTGTTATAATGGATACTACCTTGGAAAGAGATCAAATGTAGCAAAGAAACGGAAAATTCAGGAACTGATTTATGTTTTCAACACCGTTGCACTTGCTCCGTCAATTTGAATGCACTGCCGATTAGCCAAAATCCTTTTGTATAGTAAGCATTGAGGTCAACTGATCATGACTCTTTATTGGCCACTGTTGAATCATAAAGTAGTGTATAATGATCATGATGATAATCTGTATTTCAGTCAGCAAGGGATAGACTTGTGCATTCTTACGTACATAACTGAACAATGTCCTCACTCAAACAACCATAAA
Source organism: Pecten maximus (assembly GCF_902652985.1). Lineage (NCBI taxonomy): Eukaryota > Metazoa > Mollusca > Bivalvia > Pectinida > Pectinidae > Pecten > Pecten maximus. The sequence continues at coordinate 14,473,736 of NC_047016.1, forward strand.
TGATCCAGTTGATCTGAAATTTTATACACATGTTTATAACCATCAGCTTCTATTTGCATTTCAGCTCCCTGGGGCTAAAACTGAGGTCACTGTTATTGTCAATAGATTTTTGAAGTCTATGATTAACAGACTTCATCATCTTTTATAGAAGTTCAGGTTTCACCCAAATGGGGTCAAATGGGGTCAAAATTGAGACCACTCCAATTTAATATTCTCGTAGCCCTGGAGTTCCATACATTTGCATATCAGCATAAAATTTTTAATTTCAACCTCCAGGGGTCGAAATTGAGTTCACTTACTATAAATAGATATTTAACATCTTCATTTTACCAACTTCATTATTTTTATCTGTCAAATTGTCCTCAAGCATCATACTCTTATAAGTATGATTTCTGGAACGAATTTGCATTTCAATCTCCTAGGATCCAAATTAAGGTGACTGGATAGATTTCAGTCGTCCTCACTCTGCCACTTTCGTTAATAATTAGATAATGAACTTTTGTTACTTTGAATTCTTAACATAACTATCATATCTTGTTATGATATTTAGTAAATACTAAACATAACTATCATATCTTGTTATGATATTTAGCAAGGTTTTCCTGAGCGGCATTGTGATTAGACTATGTTGCCGCAAAAAGGTGGCAAGTAGATATCACTGTGTCAGTGTTGATGTCTGTGGCAATAGCCACACAGAGGTTTCCATGCGATAACCTAAAAACTATCCAAACATGCTTGCTTTGGATTGCTTTTCAAGTCCAAATGTCAAAGGTCAAGGTCATTGTTAGTAAAGATATGAAATTTGTTTCCATGCGATAACTCAAGTTCCCTTGCAGGGCCAATATATCAAACTCGAACTTTATGCAGTTTTTCCTTATCACAAGTGCTTGCATAGGATGTATTTTTATTAGTGCATAGGTTGAAGTTCAAGGTTGCTATTACTATAAATAAATAAAAATAAATAAATAAATCCTATTATCACCCATTTTTCTGCACAGACGACACATCCAATTTTGTGGAATTCTTGCTGCATATTTGTCACTCTGTATTTAATAGCGGAGGATTAATTTGTATTGCTTGAGGTGCCTTGTTCATATAGATACTTCTGTATATGTAGGTGGCGCCAGATGGAGGCCCAGGATGTAGTTATTGAGTGTGCAAAGATGTCTTTAGACATGACAGAAGGAATGTGGGAGGAGCTAACATGTCCCATCATTACTCCCCGCCACGCTCTGTACCAGCCCAAGAAACCATCACTGAAACTTGTCACATCTGAAACAGGTAAGTCAAACTGATATCCTCACACCGTTCTCATCAGGTGTTTAACAATAATTTGTGTTAATCAGTAATAAGACATGTCTGAAAAGCTCTTTGTATATATAATGAATGTTCCAAATTGAGTTCCTAGTAACTGAATGTTTACATTGAAGTGAAAGTTTATTGTTAATCACCTGTGCTTCGTTTGCTTTTATCATCAACTTATAATTTGGTGCTGTTGTAGAAGGAAGTATATTAAATGCAACCCATCAGTTGAACCTGGCCTCCCAGGAGCTGAGTCCTCCTTGTTTGATGACAGGGGCTGATGGGGTAGGACTGTGGAGCCCCTCTGTAGTGGTAGGCCTATCCACACCCCCACCTTCTCAGCAGACTACACCTCTCTCCAACAACTGCCACGATGCCAGCAGATGTAAGATGATCTTTTATATTTTTACATCAGTATAATGTCTGATATAATCATTTGATATTTTATAAATAACGTGTTTCATGTTTGCTATATATGTTAAATGCCTAGTGGCATTATCTATTTTTTTTTTATACTTTTCATGTTATAATTACATTATGATGAACAGTTGTGTAAACAAAGTAATCACAAATTCATTGCCGCGTTCATAGTTTGTCTTGTGAGGAACTTAAGGGCCATTTTGATATGAATGGGATCATTATCTAAATCATTGACAGCTGATAATATGTAATTATGAGGTGTGAGATGTTAATTGTTTTGATGTATCACACAGATACCTATGGAAACACCCCCTTGGCAACTCCCCCAGTAGATACCTCGAGAGCCACATCTCCAAATAACGATGAGTTGGACAAGGTTTGTAGTATTAAACACCCTTATTAATCATGCTTTCTCATTTACTATTTTCTCATTGTCTGTTTTAAAAACCAATTCAGAAAGGAATAGTCTGTTCATGCATCAGTAAATTTAAGCTGTTTCACATATTGATTTGATAACAGGATTCGGAGTATGACAACAAACCCTACATGGATAGCCCAGCCAGCCAACTTTAAATACCTACCTTGATGTATTGTGTGCTTTGGCAGACTCATTCTGTTAGGACATCAAACCTATAAAGGATCATGATATCTTTGTTTTATGATTGTTGGGTTAAGGTCCAGGTCACTGATACTATTAAAAACATCAGTATTGCCTATAATCAGAGTTGCATCACAAGGGGCTTGGTATCCTTTTTATGCCACATTTTGTATCATGTTGTTTTGGGTTTACCTGTGTTTGGAAAACAACTACAACCATATTTTATTTCACCTACAAGGGCTTTTTCTGAGGACTTTATAGGGCCGTTAATGGGCCCCATTCCCAATTGGAATTATTATACCCCCCCGCAACGAAGTTAGGGGGGGGGTATACTGGAATCGGGTTGTCTGTCCGTCCATCTGCCGTCCGTCTGTAGACACAAAGATGTACTGGCTACTCCTCCTAAACTACTGATCCGATTTCAACGAAACTTCATGATAATAATCCTTATACATTGTAGATGTGCATAATCTATATTACGTCGTAATTTTTTTGGTTACCATGGTAACCAGGGCACAGAACTTAGTTTTTTCATGACAATAATCCTTATACATTGTAGGTGTGCGTAATCTATATCACGTCGTAATTTTTTGGTTACCATGGTAACCAGGGCACAAAACTTAGTTTTTTGGGCGAGTTTGACGCAACGATGTACCGGTTACTTCTCCTAAACTACTTATCTGATTTCAACGAAACTTCATGACAATAATCCTTATACATTGTAGATGTGCGTAATCTATATCACATCTTATTTTTTTGAATGAATCCCATTCACACTTTACCTTTCTCATAACCTTTTTAATTTTTTCTTTGTTATAAATTGATCAATTGAAAAGATTTTCTCATGTGAAATCATTTCATAATGTCATGTACAACAATTTATTCATAATATAGATAAAAAAAGAATTACGGTAACCAAGAACACTGAATACGACTAAGTGAGATTTAACTGTATATCTTGTTTATTGTATAAATGAACACATAGTAACGATGGGGGTTGCAGGAGCGGGGGTATGAGTTGGCCCTCTGGACGACAGTTCTAGTTTCATTTTAAAGCCCAATTCCTATATTCTTCAGTTTATACCCCTGAAAAATCTTTTCCAATTCACCAATTTTCTTCCCAAAATGAGACAAAAAGGCCCCATCCCAAACCAGTGAGAAAAGGCCCTGCCTACATTGGACGACCTTTATGACATATGAACCTACTGGTTGGACAATGATGTCAGTACAACCTAAATATTATAAACATTTGCCCTGCTCCACATAGAAAACATACTATTACATTTCTTGATATGTTTCTATTACCGGTATTTAAATATCTTTTATTTTCTCTTCCTTAATATTGTGTTTTAGAGCTTTGGTAGAACAAGTAGTCGAAACTTCCAAACTGCTAAGGGAAGTGAGCTGAAGCGCCTGAGTACCGGCTCCATTGTGCCAGCCAAGGGGAGTGGTGCATCAGTCAGTGATGGAAAGCCATCAAGTGTTCCTCCTTCCCCACTCCGGGCTGAATTTACCTCAGACCCTCCACAGGGCATATTTAAACCAGTTCGCCTTGCCATCAGGTACCTAGCTTGTACATCTTGTGTTTCATACTTTTGGATTTAATTTACTGGAATCAGGTTGTCTGTCCATCCGCCTGTTGACACAACAATGTACCTGCTCTGCCTCCTAAACATTGTAGATGTGCGTAATCTATATCAGTTTCCGAGCGGTCAGTCAAGATGGCCACCACAGCGTCTGATTGGCTAAAAAAGTATTTCTCTATAACTCTTTTTACTGTTCCATGGAATTCAATAAAACTTTGTTGGAGGTGGTAACATGATGGAACTTTAATTTTGTTTAAAAAGAAGTTGAAATTGAGAACAATTTGTTTTAAAAAAGTTGAAATTGAGAACAAAATGACCACCAAAGAGATAACTTCTGATTGGTCGAAATTTAGATAATGTCCGATTTCGATGAATTTAGTGTGTAGGTGTAGGATGGCACTGCAAAAGCAATGGCAGCGTTTATTTTTGGAAAAAACAAAATGGTTACCATTTCCTGGCCTCTGATTGGTAGAAATTTAAATGTTGTCCTATTCTGATTGGTCAAAATTGCTGTATTGTTTGATTTCAATGTAAATTGGTTTATAGCAGTATTAGGGGACTGGAAATTCAACTGCATGGGTTTTGTTGCCATATTAACCACACGGAGGTATCTGATTTGTTGAAATTTGAATATTGTCCAATTTTGATGAAAATTTGTATATAGGGGTATTAGGGAACTGCAAGTTCAATTGTATGAGTTTGCCTTCCATAGTAATCACATGGAAGCTTCTGATTTGTCAAAATTTAAATATTGTTTTATTTCTATGAAAATTAGTCTATAAGGGTTTTGGGGATTGCAAATTCAACCACAGGGGTTTGTTGCCATATATAGACCACATTTGCATCTTCGGGAAGGTGTTTTGTGGTCTTCTGTAATGGTTTCCCATTACCATGAGTATTTGTCATATAAATGCAATTGGATTTCAACTAAACCTACCAGCAACAATCCTTATACATTGTAGATGTGCGTAATCTATATATAAGAGGTAGAATTTACATCCCCGTTAAGTAAATCTAAAAATGTACAAGACTACAATTATTTTCATTATTCTAATACAGCTGAGGGGGATATGAGTTGGCCCCCAGATGGCAGTTTAGTGATGTGTAATCTTATCACTTAACTCCAGTTATTGCAATATGAAATTTGAAAATAATACATCACACAATATGATTTCAAAATACCATTTGAACAATTTTTGTTTATTTTAAAAGTCGACTAATTAATCATTATGTCTATTTAACTATCAGAGAGCTCAAGTTTGACGCTATCAATGAAGGACAACAGTCGCTAGACCAAGACAAATCTGTGCCAATAAAGGAAGTAGGTGATAGCGAGAGGTCAGACTTGATGGAATCCTTCTCTATGGATACACTGCCAAGAGTTATGGACGATTTAGCAGGCCAGAGAGAGAGTGAGTGTTATAGATGGAAATAATTTATCCAGCTACAATTTACAGTGTCATAGCATGAAATATATAATTTCAATGTGTTTGAAATAGATTCACCTATGTTAGAGTTTGCTGACAGAAATTAATTCAGAAAATGAGACAAAATATGTATGATGAGTGATATTCAGAGCATGATATGAAAATTTCTTTTCCAGATCCTGATGATGATGACGATGACGACCAGGAGGTATCGGAGCTTACCAGCCAGAAACCAGCACTGACTGCTGAGTCTGTCCAGCAGTTCATGAAAAAGGTTAACAGAATCCGTTTCAACAGTCTAACAGCAGCCAACAGCATTCCAGAAAAACAGAAGTTTGGTGCTAGGTCAAGGTCGTGTCCTCACTTGCCAAAAATAGATTCTCTAGAATCTGAAAGCGATGACACAGATAGTGTTTCTCGGTCAGTCTCTGCCACCTTGAAAGTAAATGTCAGTCCACAGAGCAATGGTAAATTGAATTCCCATCAGGACCAAATAGTATCAGCATATCATTCTGAAAACTCTGAACCTTGTCCAAGAATGACGGTAAGAAATGGTGTGAAACATCCAGTGGATTCAGCACCAAATTCTAAAGGATCAGATTTGTTAACAGCGCTAAAGGAAAAATCACCATCATCTTGCCCGGTGATGTCAGCTGGTGCAGGACGGGATCCGTCACCAGACAGTAATAAGGTTGTGCCAAACATGTATATAGAAATGATGAAAACCCTGCTACAGCCAGGATCTATGTTAGTGTGCCAAAAATGTAACCAGGGTAATTCTGACAGCAGTCCTTTATCTGCTTTAGGTATGTATCTATATAATACTGCTGTATCTTTGATGATATGAATATACTTCAGTCTTGTAATAAATAATGTAAAATTAATTTAACAGAGAATAGTGCAAATTGCATTTGCACCAAAAAAAAAATTCAATATAGTTACTAAATGGTCAAATTTAAAATATGCATCTCTGAAATGATTTAACAACCGATTCTGTATGTTAGAATGTACACACTGATAGTTCAGACAATATCCTTTTTCCATGACAGGCCCTGCTGGGATGCCAACATCTTTCTCTCCACCAGAATTATTGGACCGCCATCTCCGCCTGGGAGGAGAGGTTCATGCCAAACAGCTGTCTAAAATACCAATCACTAGTCATGACTCTATCAGCTGGACTCATTTTGGAGGTAAATATCTGTATAGTCACTACACATTGGATATCTATATAGTCACTACACATTGGATATCTCTATATAGTCACTACACATTGGATATCTCTATATAGTCACTACACATTGGATATCTCTGTATAGTCATCTGACATCAGATATCTATATAGTCACTACACATTGGATATCTCTATATAGTCACTACACATTGGATATCTCTATATAGTCACTACACATTGGATATCTCTATATAGTCACTACACATTGGATATCTCTATATAGTCATCTGACATCAGATATCTATATAGTCACTACACATTGGATATCTCTATATAGTCATCTCACATCAGATATCTATATAGTCACTACACATTGGATATCTCTATATAGTCACTACACATTGGATATCTATATATAGTCACTACACATTGGATATCTCTATATAGTCACTACACATTGGATATCTATATATAGTCACTACACATTGGATATCTCTATATAGTCACTACACATTGGATATCTCTATAAAGTCACTACACATTGGATATCTCTATAAAGTCACTACACATTGGATATCTCTATATAGTCACTACACATTGGATATCTATATATAGTCACTACACATTGGATATCTCTATATAGTCACTACACATTGGATATCTCTATAAGTCACTACACATTGGATATCTCTATATAGTCACTACACATTGGATATCTCTATATAGTCACTACACATTGGATATCTATATATAGTCACTACACATTGGATATCTCTATAAAGTCACTACACATTGGATATCTCTATATAGTCACTACACATTGGATATCTCTATATATTCACTACACATTGGATATCTCTATATATTCACTACACATTGGATATCTCTATATAGTCACTACACATGTTGGATATCTCTATATAGTCACTACACATTGGATATCTCTATATAGTCACTACACATTGGATATCTATATATAGTCACTACACATTGGATATCTCTATAAAGTCACTACACATTGGATATCTCTGTATAGTCATCTGACATCAGATATCTATATATAGTCACTACACATCAGATATCTCTATATAGTCACTACACATTGGATATCTCTATATAGTCACATACACTGTATATAGTACCAATAGTATGTATATATCTAAATAGTCACCCCATATCGGATATCTTCTCTATATTTATGCTCTTGTTTATGTAATTATCTGCTTATTAATTATATCATAACTCTTCAAATAAATAAGTTATTAAAGCTAAATCATTATCTTTGTATATACATGTATTGACATTAGAAGTGACCAGTAGTAAGATATGAAGTGTTCTGTATCAGGGATGCCACCTGCAGATGAGGTCAATATTTTACGTGGACAGATCTTCATGATTCAGAACCAACTGATGTATGAGCGACATAAGCGGGAACTACATGCTAAGAAAAACCGACGTCTTCTCCGTAAAATAGCGAATGCCAAAGCTGTGGAAGAGCAAAATAATGCAATGGTATTTACGTATATTTGTCAAAGATTGATATTTAAAGAGGAAAAAAAAGATTTAAGCGAACAATACAACTCACCTTGTGATTTAACCTTGAGCCATGGGCAATTACAGATGGCCAAATATTTGTAATTACAGTTGACCAAATGTTTGTAGTTTGTTTGATCAAGTTCCCTTAAGGAATTAAGCCCTGTGGTAAATAGTAATGGTGACATTGACCATGAAATCTCGAAACTTTCACTGATTTGTAACTTTATGGTCTTTATGAAAAAGTGAGGTTTGAGCACTAATAGCTTTGGGTGTTATGTATGTACAGGAACATACATGCATATCCTATCCAACTTTCAGTAACAAGGGATAATTATTCTTAGAACTAACTGATCACTATAGCTAATTAGTTTTACTTCTTCCATAATGACTGTAGATTACTTGTTCAGAGTTTTCCTGAATTCAGGATCCACAGGCGTAAAAAATTCTTTCATTTATGAGCCCTTTAGTTAAATGCTTATACAGTGGACCCCTCCTATCATGATATTCTGCTTTCCAGAGGAAAATAATACAATAACCAGCATATTATGATAACTAACCTGTTCAGGTGTTTCTGATCTGAGACTGGGGCCCTAGTGTTGTTGGTAAATGGGGACGCCAATGAATTGTTCAGCTGTCAAATATGGCAAAATTTATTCAGGACAGAAAAATGTATCATAATACCATAAAGATAAGTACACATGCCCCAATCAGCATACCCTCACCTTTTTTCAGAAAAACAGGATGGTTACACAGAAACACAGAATTTTTTTCTGTTTGCACAGTGAACTTGTTAGGTAAAATATGGTAACCAGGATTCGTGTTGATTTGGTACACACACAAAAATATCATTATATAAAGCGGGATATACATGTAATTATATCCAATTAGTTATGATAAGTGATATCCACTGTACTGCACTAGAAAGATTTTGTCTATAATTTTAAAACATAGAATGATTATAAGAAATTACCTGAGTATTTAGGAATTCTTTTTTCAGTCTGATCAACTTTCCCAATATGAAACAGAAATACAACATTTACAAGTTTCTTTGCAACTGCTCCAAGAAGAAAACCGACGGTACAAAGAGTCTCAGGAGAGCAATGAATACGAAAGCAAAGTGCAAATGAGGTGAGACTATGAGGTATAGAAATACTTTGGTGAAGGAACTGGTCAGGTAACCAAATCATTATTTAACAGCTGGTAACACAAATTTACATATTGGCTATCGGACACATTTTAGGTTCAAATTCAAATATCTTTCTGATCATTTTTTGGTTCAGTATTATATACTTTCTTTTTCTGCAACTTTATAGATCCTGCTTAGCAGAGAATGAGGATCTGAAATCTGCAAAAAGTGAGCTGACAACATTGTTGGTGAGACAGAGGGAAGAACAGGACATCCTAAAACAGGTATGAGTACATCTTATTTACCAATAAAGCACTGCAGAATCATTTAAAATTCAACCAGTCAGATATTCTTTTGTTATATCAATCTTACCGTCATTATGCCATGATGTTATGGCACACTGTATAGGTAAGCCATTGTCACCATTCTTCTAAAGAGCTCTTTCTGAGAGGTTTTCTGATAACAAGATACAAATTCTGTTTATGTATAGTTTGAGGTGAAGGGTTGTCAAGCATTTGTATAAAATTGCCTTTACCAATTGTCAAGTTTAGGTGTCAAATGTGTTAAAATCTTCAAAGAAACATTGGTTAAATTTAATGCTAAGAGTTCAGATATTTGGCAGTTGTTAAAATGATATATGAAAAAATCTTTTAGTTTGTTCACATAAATTATTTTGACAAATGTAGCTTTCTTTCCAACCCCAATCAAATTGTCTAGGTTTGTAATAAAGACCCTGTGACACTTTTCTTCTATTCTAATACCTTCCAGAAGTGTGACAAATGCACAGTAATTAGGGGTTTAAGTCTTTATGATAATTGCAATCCTTGGTTGAACATTTCTTGTGTTTACAGAGGCTACAAGAGACAGAGTCTAAACTCTTCAAATCTGACAAGGAAAAAAGTTACCTACAGGAAGAAGTGCAGTTTACACAAAAACTAAAAGAGCAGGTAAGAACATAGCACCATACCCCACCCCTCTCTTAAATAAAAACAGAAACAAAACAGCAGGTGTGCAATGGAAAGATCAATCGCAGTAAACTACGGCAGAAGTAATAGATCTAGTCATCTGTTTTAATGCAAATACGACTTGCCTAAGATATGCTGGGGAAGCATCTAATGCATAATGATATTTGAAAGGTGAAATCAAAACAGGTTTGTACAGTGCTAATTGGTTGTTATGGTGTTATCTGTGACAACATTACAGGTATTCACACTACACAAGGAGGTGTTACTGATGGGAGAACTACACCAGCACTACCAGGAACAGATCAACTCAGCCAGGATACACACCAAGACTAAGCATGAACAGGACCTGCATGTCATGTCACAAACAGCCGAGATCACAGGTACCAGTCTTAGCTAGCTAGGATTATTGTATGTCACAAACAGCCGATATCACAGGTACCACTCTAAGCTAGCTAGGACTATTGTATGTCACAAACAGCCGAGATCACAGGTACCAGTCTTAACTAGCTAGGACTATTGTATGTCACAAACAGCCGATATCACAGGTACCATTCTTAGCTAGCTAGGACTATTGTATGTCACAAACAGCCGAGATCACAGGTACCATTCTTAGCTAGCTAGGACTATTGTATGTCACAAACAGCCGAGATCACAGGTACCATTCTTACCTGGCTAGCTAGGACTATTGTATGTCACAAAGAGCCGATATCACTGGTACCATTCTTAGCTAGCTAGGACTATTGTATGTCACAAACAGCCGAGATCACAGGTACCATTCTTAGCTAGCTAGGACTATTGTATGTCACAAACAGCCGAGATCACAGGTACCATTCTTAGCTAGCTAGGACTATTGTATGTCACAAACAGCCGAGATCACAGGTACCATTCTTAGCTAGCTAGGACTATTGTATGTCACAAACAGCCGATATCACTGGTACCACATTAGCTAGGGAATATTGTAGTTGTACTATAATGATACTATTTTCCTGCCCGTTCATCTGTTCTGTCAATCACACTTTTGTAAGATCTGCCTTTAGATCAGTCAGTAATTACTTTAGGATTTTGATGTTGTGGATGGAGGTACCCTTTCAATCTGACATTGTTGTTATGGTGAAAGGTTATATAATGTACTAGGTAGGAAGTTGTTTTCCCTAAGCAATAAGATGTTGACCCCCAAAACTAGCTTCTTAATAAGAATTATATATAAAAATAACTTTGATACTTAGGCATGATTCTGATTTTGTAAGTGAACTTATGCTCTCTCTCCGGCATCAGCTGTTCCATTTCGAAAACTTCTTCACGATAACTAAGATGCCCAGGGTTAATATATTGGACCATTAGCTAGCATGCTGGAACGAATGGTAACAAAGTTTGTTCAAATGCATGACCTTGACCTACTTAGGAAATCACAGGGCTCTAATGAAGAAAAAAATACATGCAAAAGGTTTGGGTAATTTTTGGAAAAAGTATGTTTGGAAGAAGAGCTACAGAACTTTTTTAAATAAACTTATTCTACACTTATATTTGAATGTAGAGGTAATCAACTTAGGATCTACGTAAATGATCTAGGTCAACTTTAATGTCGCCTTATTAGCAGGTGAGCAGCACAGGCCCATTGGGCCTTTTGTATTTCAAATATTTTCATGTGGGCTATTCCCCATTTTTGATAGATTTTGAAAAGTGAGTTCTGGTTGAGTATTCTTTAATCTGAATTGTTTTTATATCAGCATTAAAAAAGTCATTGAAGTGTGCAACCATGACAAGTGAGGCGAGTCAGGCACGAGTCAATCAGCTTGAGGCTAATATTAAAACCAAGGTAAGTAACACAGCACACACTCATTATAATGGGCACACTTTTTGCCTCACTTTAGAAATGGTTGTGGAGATAGCGATGGTAATTGTTTGTCTAGGTGATGATTGAAAAAAACATTTAAAGTTAACTGATACACACACAAACTCATTTCATCAATACACTCTCACACAAACTCATTTCATCAATACACTCTCACACAAACTCATTTCATCAATACACTTTTTCACAAACTCATTTCATCAATACACCTTTACACAAACTCATTTCATCAATACACTCTCACACAAACTCATTTCATCAATACACTTTTACACAAACTCATTTCATCTTTACGCAAACTCATTACATTGAAACACTTTTACACAAAATTATTTCTTCAAAATACACTTTTACATTGATTTCTTCAATACACTCTTACACAAACCGACTTCATCAATGCGTTTTTACATTGTTTTAGGCCAGACCTAAATCATTTTCAGACTGCATAAATATTCAAAGCAGTTTTGTAACGTGCGTTATTTTATGAGTACTCTCAAGTAGATTATTAGCTCACACGGCCCAAAGGGCTGTGAGCTTATGGCATGGCGCAGCATCCGGCGTCTATCAATATTTCCTTTAAATTCCTACTAATCATGAATGCCTAAATGGATGTTGATGAAATTTGGTCTGGAGCATTATTAGGCAAACAAGATCTAATGTTGTATAAATGGAGGATGTGGCTCCTTTGGGGCTAGAGGCGCGGGCCCAATATGGGAAATTGAAGTAAATCCTTTAAATCCCTACTAGTCCAGAACGTCTGCATGGATTTTGATCAAATTTGATCTGAAGCATAATAAGGCAAAGGAGACCTAACATTGTATAAATGGAGAATATTTGAAATATCACTTAAATTAGAATATTTTGCTAGAATATAAAATACTGAAATATAAAGGGGAGCGATGCAGGCCCTCTGGGCCTTTTGTTTTCTATCCAATTGCTTTAGACTTCAAATTCCAATTTTGCACATAATTGATCTTTTCTCTGCAAGACAAAAACATTTGCATTATGGATAAAAAGATGTGTTAATCTATACATTAACAAGATGATATCCATACTGAGCGACATGCAGCCATTAGACATATTTCAGACTTGAATAATGAATTTGTTGAGCAGGACATTGCCCTGGCTGAGATAAAGCAGAACCTAGAAAATGTGATCACAAACCATCAGGAAGAACTCAAGGTAGGTGACAAGTTTTCAGTCTCACATTAGTTACCAGTGGTATATATGGTACTTTGGTGACGAGGTTTGTGTCTATGTGTCTATAGGATGGTTAGGTTTCAAATAGACACGTCAACTAATCAAATATCTCCAGTTCAAATTAAATGACTGTAGTGATTAGATTTTAGAAATAATGAGAAGCAATTCATATTGGACATTTATTTCATTTGATTGATTGTTTGCGATTTATTATTTCAAATAAATGGTTTCAGGTATGCTTTTGCAGAAAATCATTAATTGTTCAATGTATATGGTTATGATGAATTGGGATGTGGATGATAATAAACAAGTGATTTTATGTTGACAGTCCATAGAGGAGAAATATCAGTCAATGGTGAAGGTCAACCAACAGCTGGAGGGTAGGATCTTGCGGCTGTACAGCCAGGTGGACGAACTCAGCAGGCCACGGCAGACTAAAGAAGGCCATGGCACTAAAGAAGGTACTCGGCTCTAACATCGTGTCATATTGTAGCACTGACAAACCTGAATAATCACACAACTCTGTCAGCATACCAACCCAGCTTAAATAAATTTGTCATATCCGTGTTTACTTTAGAGAATAACTAGCTGTCTAGAACAATCTTGTCGTGTTTGTTTACAAATATATCTAACATAAATCACGGAACAAAATGTTACACAGTATATAAATGCCACTTCAATGTATACATATTCTATAGATCAATTCATATTGTAGCACTGACAAACCTGAATAATCACACAACTCTGTCAGCATACCAACCCAGCTTAAATAAATTTGTCATATCCGTGTTTACTTTAGAGAATAACTAGCTGTCTAGAACAATCTTGTCGTGTTTGTTTACAAATATATCTAACATAAATCACGGAACAAAATGTTACACAGTATATAAATGCCACTTCAATGTATACATATTCTATAGATCAAAATCCAAGATTTAATTTTGTTTTTCTTACAGAATTACCAGTTACAAAGGAGGATTCTCCAACACGAGAGAGGACAGGATCAGATCCCACAATAGTGACCAACATCAGTAAAACTCCACTTTGCAAAATGACAAGTGTTCCGACGTACTGCGAAATGAAAGATCAGGGATCTGATATGTTAGCAGCTGGTTCTAGTCATGTAAAACATCAGTCAGGACATATCTCTCCCCTGACAAGTCCTTCCCAGCCTGTGGAAGGAGACATTATAGATCGACCCACACGGACAATGGAGTTAGACACTGGGTCTTTGTCATCGCGGGAGTCTGGGATGTTCGCCCCTCATCATAGTGTGTACAGTGAAGGGGAAGACCAGTCTCTCTCATCCAGGGGAAGTAATTTGCTTGACAGTGGTTACAGCACATAGGAATTTCAGTATTTTCTGTGGAAATTTATATTTTTTTTTTCAGGATTTTACTTTATACTTCTATTCTTTTCCTAATAATATGAAAAATGATCCTCAGAATGTTACCTTGTTATCTGTGGGTTTGTTTTCCCTGAAACGTCACTTCATTGCTTTAGTTTGCTTGCTGTTCACACCATCTGCATTATAGAATCCAATTTGTGATCCACTTCCATTGCATTTTGAAGGACTTGTAGATTGTGCTGTGGCTGTCGATCAGGGTCTTCAAAATAACTGCAGAAGAACTGAAAATATTGTTGCATTCTGTTTTTTTTGGCTTCCGTCCATCTGTCTGTGTCATATCCTCCTGTAGTATAACTTGTCCAAAATTATTCAATTTCATTATTTAAAGTTTACACATACATATTAGTAAGCCCCATGAACAGTTAAGTCATCAGTATGATGCATGCTTATTTGGGAATTATTAATGGGGTTACCCAATTATTTGTCACATGGTTTTGGTTAAATAACACTTATTGAGCATGCTATTAATTTCAATCAATTTCTATTGGTATGCAAAACAGAAATTCTCAAGCTATATTTCACCTCTAATATAATGCCTTCAACATTAACAACAGTTTCTCAAAGTATGTTTGATTTCCACCTTTCAGTATGATTACAATTTATTTATGAATACAACTTGTTTTGCAGTTTGATTACTGATAAGATGACAGTGTATTTAGGAATACAGCTTGTTATACAGTTTGGTTACTGATAAGATGACAGTGTATTTAGGAATACAACTTGTTATACAGTTTGGTTACTGATAAGATATGACAGTGTATTTAGGAATACAACTTGTTATACAGTTTAGCTACCGATAAGATATGACAGTGTATTTATGAATACAACTTGTTATACAGTTTGGTTACTGATAAGATATGACAGTGTATTTAGGAATACAACTTGTTATGCAGTTTGGTTACTGATGAGATGACAGTGTATTTAGGAATACAACTTGTTATACAGTTTGGTTACTGATAATATGACAGTGTATTTATGAATACAACTTGTTATACAGTTTGATTACTGATAAGATGACCGAGTATTTAGGAATACAACTTGTTATATATACAGTTTGATTACTGATAATATGACAGTGTATTTAGGAATACAACTTGTTATACAGTTTGGTTACTGATAATATGCCAGTGTATTTAGGAATACAACTTGTGATACCAGTTTGAGTTACTGATAAAGATATTGACAAGTTTGTTTTTTGGTTTGTATTTAGGAATACAACTTGTTCTACAGTTTGATTACTGATAATATGACAAGTGTATTTAGGAATACAACTTGTTATTACAGTTTGGTAAGATGACAGTGTAATTTATGAATACAACTGTTTATACAGTTGATTACTTGATTAAGATGACGTTGTAATTTAGGAATACAACTTGTTATTTACAGTTTAGTACTGATAAGATATGACAGTGTGATTTAGGAATACAACTGTTATACAGTTTGGTTCCTGATAATATGACAGTGTATTTATGAATACAACTTGTTATACAGTTTGATTACTGATAGGATAACAGTGTATTTAGGAATACAACTTGTTATACAGTTTGATTACTGATAATATGACAGTGTATTTAGGAATACAACTTGTTATACAGTTTGGTTACTGATAAGATATGACAGTGTATTTATGAATACAACTTGTTATACAGTTTGATTACTGATAATATGACAGTGTATTTAGGAATACAACTTGTTATACAGTTTGGTAAGATGACAGTGTATTTATGAATACAACTTGTTATACAGTTTGATTACTGATAAGATGACAATGTATTTATGAATACAACTTGTTATACAGTTTGGTTACTGATAAGATATGACAGTGTATTTAGGAATACAACTTGTTATACAGTTTGATTACTGATAAGATGACACTGTATTTATGAATACAACTTGTTATACAGTTTGGTTACTGATAAGATATGACAGTGTATTTAGGAATACAACTTGTATACAGTTTGATTACTGATAAGATATGACAGTGTATTTAGGAATACAACTTGTTATACAGTTTGGTTACTGATAAGATATGACAGTGTATTTAGGAATACAACTTGTTATACAGTTTGGTTACTGATAAGATATGACAGTGTATTTAGGAATACAACTTGTTATACAGTTTGGTTACTGATAAGATATGACAGTGTATTTAGGAATACAACTTGTTATACAGTTTGATTACTGATAGGATAACAGTGTATTTATGAATACAATTTAACAATGACTTGTGCATGGTGTATGTATATTCAATGTTTTACCCATGATAAAATTTTGATTATGCTGTTAAATTTCGTATCAAATGAATTCTATATGGTAGTTTCTGGGAAACTAGTAGTCTTTGCTATTTCTCTACAATGGACTAAATTTTCCACGTGGGAGATTTGTCTTGGTGATGCTGACCCATTTCGGTATCCTGGGAGATTTGTCTTGGTGATGCTGACCCATTTCGGTAGCCTGGTTTCCTGGGAGATTTGTCTTGGTGATGCTGACACATTTCGGTAGTCTGGTTTCCAGGGAGATTTGTGTTGGTGATGCTGACACATTTCGGTATTCTGGTTTCCAGGGAGATTTGTGTTGTTGATGCTGACACATTTCGGTAGTCTGGTTTCCAGGGAGATTTGTCTCGGTGATGCTGACCCATTTTGGTAGTCTGGTTTCCAGGGAGATTTGTGTTGGTGATGCTGACACATTTCGGTATTCTGGTTTCCAGGGAGATTTGTGTTGTTGATGCTGACACATTTCGGTAGTCTGGTTTCCAGGGAGATTTGTCTCGGTGATGCTGACACATTTTGGTATCTTGGTTTCCTGGGAGATTTGTCTTGGTGATGCTGACACATTTCGGTAGCCTGGTTTCCTTTAGGATTCTTGTATACAAAACACTGCTGTCCAATTTTTTTGTCTGTGGACACTCTTGTTCCTCAGTTTCATCCGATTTTCATATATCTTACATTTAAACATCATTATAATCTGTTTGTCTATATTCCTGTAACATCAATATCATTTACAGATCTTGAGTTACTGCCCTTTTTGTACTCTTCAGCTTTGTCTTGCACTCTGCGATAGGTTATTTTCTCTCTGATTTTATCTGTTGACAAATGTTTCCATATAATCTGTGCATTGACAATCAAGTTTCCGTGGCATTATAGTGCGAGTGTTCAGTTCCGACTGGTTTTATCTGTACATGTACAGCTTAAACAGACATTCTTAAACTCTGTATCATTTATTTGACAAAAATATTACTGAATTACATTATTTTGTCCTTTTTCTTCGGTAGTAAGTATATTATTGTTGAAAAGGTGATTTATACATTTTTAAAGTACATTATAAGAGTTTGGCAGAGGATGATAATTAATTAAAATCATATTGATGAAAACTCTAGAATACGTACGTTGTACTTGTCCTAAATGTTTATGTTCTAAATTATTCTAAGTATACGTTAAATTGTGGAGTACATGTATATGGTTATTTTATAGTCCTAACTAGTTGTGAAAAGCTTTTGCATGCTTCACTAATCAAAGAAATAAACACTTGTTTTGTTACTAATCTGACTATATAGGTATGATTTGACACAGTCATCTGTTTGCTGACCAATAAAACTGGAGTATTATGGAAATATTTATAAAAATATCTGTGTGAAATGAAGTGTAAATAAAACAATTTGAAGAAGTAAAAATGTTCAGTTTTGTATTTCCCTTTATGATAGTTTACCTTTGTAACATGTAATGACTAAAATGGTATATATTTGTATCGATACAAATTTATCAATATGGTCTTTGTCTTTGATTGTATATTGGTCTTGAATCGCCAACATGTGGAACTACTCTTTAATATTGTGAGACAGTAGTAATCTGAAGTATATTACGTGGATGTCAGTGACGAAGATATTCAACCTGATGACATCATTGTACTTTTCTGTCTCGACTCGTTAGAGGAACAAGATAGTTTGAAATGACTGGAGATAGCACCAGATTATGTTTCCAGCTACATTATGTCCACTGTTGGGTAGTGTAACATCCAGATGAAGGTCCACCTACACGGCGTTCACTCGGTTAGCTATCACGGAGATGACCAATACATCTGCTTCACGTTTGACTGGAAAATACAAGAAAACTCTTCACATCATGCCTGCATCTGGTTAGGAATCACACATATGGTAACATGAGACATATTACAGAAAAAAGTATGTTATTAATTTAATGATATAACATTGCCAAACACATGTAGTTTCATTGGTTTATAAGGTTAGTAGTCTTGAAACAGATTTTATCTAAGTTTCATTTTTTAGTTACCATGGTAACCAAACGACAACCAAAGTCTACTATTACTATTTACTATTTAACTAAATATGCATATAGTTTTAGTGTCATAGCTAGTGTTTCAAAATGAGCACATCGCAATTGATAACTAGAATGAAAATACAGGATTAGGACCGTCCAACACTACAGTTTACTGGTGCTCCAAAATGGCGGTAAAAATCATGCTGTATGTACTTGAAGCTTATATTAGTTTAAATAGAAAAGAGAGATTCTGATATCCATAGAATGCTCTGTTCATGGCAGCTCTCGATGACCTGCAAAGCCATGACCGTGTCCCTGGGGAAGACACTTTAACTTAATTAGTCTTATTTTCAGTAAAATGTCTACCATCTACTAGGCCTACATCGTATAAGGAGAGCCCATCTTAAATGACCGGACTTTTCAAAGACAATAAAGCCGATAACAATACAACACGGTGCACGTGCATCATCCTGAAATATTAGCAGTTCTACGGGTAACATACGAGCGGTTTTATAGGTGACATACTAGACGTTTTATAGGTAACATGCTAGAGGTTTTACAGATAACATGCTAGAGGTTTTACAGATAACATACTAGACGTTTTATAGGTAACATACTAGAGGTTTTATAGGTAACATACTAGACGTTTTATAGGTAACATACTAGACGTTTTATAGGTAACATATATACTAGCGGTTTTATAGGTAACATACTAGACGTTTTATAGGTAACATGCTAGAGGTTTTACAGATAACATACTAGACGTTTTACAGATAACATACTAGACGTTTTACAGGTAACATACTAGACGTTTTATAGGTAATATACTAGAGGTTTTATAGGTAACATACTAGACGTTTTATAGGTAATATACTAGAGGTTTTATAGGTAACATACTAGACGTTTTATAGGTAACATACTAGACGTTTTACAGATAACATATTAGAGGTTTTACAGGTAACATACTATACGGTTTTACAGGTGACATACTAGCGGTTTTATAGGTAACATACTAGCGGTTTTACAGGTGACATACTCGCGGTTTTATAGGTAACATATATACTAGCGGTTTTATAGGTAACATACTAGCGGTTTTATAGGTAAAACACTAACGGTGTTAAAGGTAATATAATAGCGGCTTACAGGTGACATACTAGCGGTTTTATAGGTAACATACTAGCGGTTTTATAGGTAACATACTAGACGTTTTATAGATAACATACTAGAGGTTTTACAGGTGACATACTAGCGGTTTTATAGGTAAAATACTAGCGGTTTTACAGGTGACATACTAGCGGTTTTATAGGTAACATATATACTAGCGGTTTTATAGGTAACATACTAGCGGTTTTATAGGTAAAACACTAACGGTGTTAAAGGTAATATAATAGCGGCTTACATGTGACATACTAGCGGTTTTATAGGTAACATACTAGACGTTTTTTAGGTAACATACTAGAGGTTTTACAGATAACATACTAGAGGTTTTACAGGTAACATACTAGCGGTTTTATAGGTAACATGTTAGAGGTTTTATAGGTAACATACTAGACGTTTGATAGGTAACATATTAGAGGTTTTACAGGTAACATACTATACATTTTATAGGTAACATACTAGACGTTTTATAGGTAACATATTAGAGGTTTTACAGGTAACATACTATACGGTTTTATAGGTAACATGAGACGTTTTATAGGTAACTAGCGGTTTTATAGGTAACATACTAGACGTTTTATAGGTAACATACTAGAGGTTTTATAGGTAAAATACTAGCGGTTTTACAGGTGACATACTAGCGGTTTTATAGGTAACATACTACCGGTTTTACAGGTGACATACTAGCGGTTTTATAGGTAACATACTAGCGGTTTTACAGGTGACATACTAGCGGTTTTATAGGTAACATACTACCGGTTTTATAGGTAACACACTAGCGGTTTTACAGGTAACATACTAGCGGTTTTACAGGTTACATACTAGCGGTTTTACAGGTGACATACTAGCGGTTTTATAGGTAACATATATACTAGCGGTTTTATAGGTAACATACTAGCGGTTTTATAGGTAACATACTAGATGTTTTATAGGTAACATACTAGACGTTTTATAGGTAACATAGGCGTTTTATAGGTAACATACTAGACGTTTTATAGGTAACACACTAGAGGTTTTATAGGTAACATACTAGCGGTTTTATAGGTAACATACTAGCGGTTTTACAGGTGACATACTAGCGGTTTTATAGGTAACATACTACCGGTTTTATAGGTAACACACTAGCGGTTTTACAGGTAACATACTAGCGGTTTTACAGGTAACATACTAGACGTTTTTTAGGTAACATACTAGAGGTTTTACAGGTAACATACTAGCGGTTTTATAGGTAACATACTAGACGTTTTATAGGTAACATACTAGACGTTTTATAGGTAACATACTAGACGTTTTACAGGTAACATACTAGAGGTTTTATAGGTAACATACTAGACGTTTTATAGGTAACATAGGCGTTTTATAGGTAACATACTAGACGTTTTATAAGTAACACACAAGAGGTTTTATAGGTAACATACTAGCGGTTTTACAGATAACATACTAGACGTTTTATAGGTAACATGCTAGAGGTTTTACAGATAACATACTAGACGTTTTACAGGTAACATACTAGACGTTTTATAGGTAATATACTAGAGGTTTTATAGGTAACATACTAGACGTTTTATAGGTAATATACTAGAGGTTTTATAGGTAACATACTAGACGTTTTATAGGTAACATACTAGCGGTTTTACAGGTGACATACTAGCGGTTTTATAGGTAACATACTACCGGTTTTATAGGTAACATACTAGCGGTTTTACAGGTAACATACTAGCGGTTTTACAGGTAACATACTAGACGTTTTATAGGTAACATACTAGAGGTTTTACAGGTAACATACTAGCGGTTTTATAGGTAACATACTAGACGTTTTATAGGTAACATACTAGACGTTTTATAGGTAACATACTAGACGTTTTACAGGTAACATACTAGAGGTTTTATAGGTAACATACTAGACGTTTTATAGGTAACATAGGCGTTTTATAGGTAACATACTAGACGTTTTATAAGTAACACACAAGAGGTTTTATAGGTAACATACTAGCGGTTTTATAGGTAACATACTAGCGGTTTTATAGGTAACATACTAGCGGTTTTACAGGTGACATACTAGCGGTTTTATAGGTAACATACTACCGGTTTTATAGGTAACACACTAGCGGTTTTACAGGTAACATACTAGCGGTTTTACAGGTAACATACTAGCGGTTTTACAGGTGACATACTAGCGGTTTTATAGGTAACATATATACTAGCGGTTTTATAGGTAACATACTAGCGGTTTTATAGGTAAAACACTAACGGTGTTAAAGGTAATATAATAGCGGCTTACAGGTGACATACTAGCGGTTTTATAGGTAACATACTAGACATTTTTTAGGTAACATACTAGAGGTTTTACAGATAACATACTAGAGGTTTTACAGGTAACATACTAGAGGTTTTACAGGTAACATACTAGCGGTTTTATAGGTAACATGTTAGAGGTTTTATAGGTAACATACTAGACGTTTTATACGTAACATACTAGACGTTTTACAGGTAACATACTAGAGGTTTTATAGGTAACACACTAGAGGTTTTATAGGTAACATACTAACGGTTTTATAGGTAACATACTAGCGGTGTTATAGGTAACATACTAGACGTTTTATAGGTAACACACTAGACGTTTTA
The DNA here is from genome assembly GCF_902652985.1 of Pecten maximus. NCBI lineage: Eukaryota > Metazoa > Mollusca > Bivalvia > Pectinida > Pectinidae > Pecten > Pecten maximus. The sequence continues at coordinate 14,496,387 of NC_047016.1, forward strand.
TAGGTGACATACTAGACGTTTTATAGGTAACATATTAGACGTTTTATATGTAACATACTACAGGTTTTACAGGTAACATACTAGCGGTTTATAGGTAACATACTAGCGGTTTTATAGGTAACATACTAGACGTTTTATAGATAACATACTAGAGGTTTTACAGGTGACATACTAGCGGTTTTATAGGTAAAATACTAGCGGTTTTACAGGTGACATACTAGCGGTTTTATAGGTAACATATATACTAGCGGTTTTATAGGTAACATACTAGCGGTTTTATAGGTAAAACACTAACGGTGTTAAAGGTAATATAATAGCGGCTTACATGTGACATACTAGCGGTTTTATAGGTAACATACTAGACGTTTTTTAGGTAACATACTAGAGGTTTTACAGATAACATACTAGAGGTTTTACAGGTAACATACTAGCGGTTTTATAGGTAACATGTTAGAGGTTTTATAGGTAACATACTAGACGTTTGATAGGTAACATATTAGAGGTTTTACAGGTAACATACTATACATTTTATAGGTAACATACTAGACGTTTTATAGGTAACATATTAGAGGTTTTACAGGTAACATACTATACGGTTTTATAGGTAACATGAGACGTTTTATAGGTAACTAGCGGTTTTATAGGTAACATACTAGACGTTTTATAGGTAACATACTAGAGGTTTTATAGGTAAAATACTAGCGGTTTTACAGGTGACATACTAGCGGTTTTATAGGTAACATACTACCGGTTTTACAGGTGACATACTAGCGGTTTTATAGGTAACATACTAGCGGTTTTACAGGTGACATACTAGCGGTTTTATAGGTAACATACTACCGGTTTTATAGGTAACACACTAGCGGTTTTACAGGTAACATACTAGCGGTTTTACAGGTTACATACTAGCGGTTTTACAGGTGACATACTAGCGGTTTTATAGGTAACATATATACTAGCGGTTTTATAGGTAACATACTAGCGGTTTTATAGGTAACATACTAGATGTTTTATAGGTAACATACTAGACGTTTTATAGGTAACATAGGCGTTTTATAGGTAACATACTAGACGTTTTATAGGTAACACACTAGAGGTTTTATAGGTAACATACTAGCGGTTTTATAGGTAACATACTAGCGGTTTTACAGGTGACATACTAGCGGTTTTATAGGTAACATACTACCGGTTTTATAGGTAACACACTAGCGGTTTTACAGGTAACATACTAGCGGTTTTACAGGTAACATACTAGACGTTTTTTAGGTAACATACTAGAGGTTTTACAGGTAACATACTAGCGGTTTTATAGGTAACATACTAGACGTTTTATAGGTAACATACTAGACGTTTTATAGGTAACATACTAGACGTTTTACAGGTAACATACTAGAGGTTTTATAGGTAACATACTAGACGTTTTATAGGTAACATAGGCGTTTTATAGGTAACATACTAGACGTTTTATAAGTAACACACAAGAGGTTTTATAGGTAACATACTAGCGGTTTTACAGATAACATACTAGACGTTTTATAGGTAACATGCTAGAGGTTTTACAGATAACATACTAGACGTTTTACAGGTAACATACTAGACGTTTTATAGGTAATATACTAGAGGTTTTATAGGTAACATACTAGACGTTTTATAGGTAATATACTAGAGGTTTTATAGGTAACATACTAGACGTTTTATAGGTAACATACTAGCGGTTTTACAGGTGACATACTAGCGGTTTTATAGGTAACATACTAGCGGTTTTATAGGTAACATACTAGCGGTTTTACAGGTAACATACTAGCGGTTTTACAGGTAACATACTAGACGTTTTATAGGTAACATACTAGAGGTTTTACAGGTAACATACTAGCGGTTTTATAGGTAACATACTAGACGTTTTATAGGTAACATACTAGACGTTTTATAGGTAACATACTAGACGTTTTACAGGTAACATACTAGAGGTTTTATAGGTAACATACTAGACGTTTTATAGGTAACATAGGCGTTTTATAGGTAACATACTAGACGTTTTATAAGTAACACACAAGAGGTTTTATAGGTAACATACTAGCGGTTTTATAGGTAACATACTAGCGGTTTTATAGGTAACATACTAGCGGTTTTACAGGTGACATACTAGCGGTTTTATAGGTAACATACTACCGGTTTTATAGGTAACACACTAGCGGTTTTACAGGTAACATACTAGCGGTTTTACAGGTAACATACTAGCGGTTTTACAGGTGACATACTAGCGGTTTTATAGGTAACATATATACTAGCGGTTTTATAGGTAACATACTAGCGGTTTTATAGGTAAAACACTAACGGTGTTAAAGGTAATATAATAGCGGCTTACAGGTGACATACTAGCGGTTTTATAGGTAACATACTAGACATTTTTTAGGTAACATACTAGAGGTTTTACAGATAACATACTAGAGGTTTTACAGGTAACATACTAGAGGTTTTACAGGTAACATACTAGCGGTTTTATAGGTAACATGTTAGAGGTTTTATAGGTAACATACTAGACGTTTTATACGTAACATACTAGACGTTTTACAGGTAACATACTAGAGGTTTTATAGGTAACATACTAGACGTTTTATAGGTAACATAGGCGTTTTATAGGTAACATACTAGACGTTTTATAGGTAACACACTAGAGGTTTTATAGGTAACATACTAGCGGTTTTATAGGTAACATACTAGCGGTGTTATAGGTAACATACTAGACGTTTTATAGGTAACACACTAGACGTTTTATAGGTGACATACTAGACGTTTTATAGGTAACATATTAGACGTTTTATATGTAACATACTACAGGTTTTACAGGTAACATACTAGCGGTTTATAGGTAACATACTAGCGGTTTTATAGGTACCTTACTAGACGTTTTATAGGTAACATACTAGACGTTTTATAGGTAACACACTAGAGGTTTATAGGTAACATACTAGCGGTTTTACAGGTAACATACTAGCGGTTTTATAGGTAACATACTAGACGTTTTATAGGTAACATACTAGAGGTTTTATAGGTAACATACTAGCGGTTTTATAGGTAACATACTAGCGGTTTTATAGGTAACATACTAGCGGTTTTATAGGTAACACACTAGAGGTTTTATAGGTAACATACTAGCGGTTTTACAGGTAACATACTAGCGGTTTTATAGGTAAAATACTAGCGGTTTTATAAGTAACACACTAGAGGTTTTATAGGTAACATACTAGCGGTTTTACAGGTAACATACTAGCGGTTTTACCGGTAACTAGCGGTTTAAAAAGATAACTGACTTACAGTCACCGTAGAAGTCCGCGTATGTGTGTGGAGTGTAGAGGAAGACAGGGTACGATAAGGACACCTCATAGTTACAACCGTTACCACGGGCCAATCCCTCGACAACCACCATCCAACCCTTGTGGAAGCTGCAGCCTCCCTTCCAATGCTTGTTGATGTACAGGCGACGGTCGATGTCGTTGTTGCTACATGGAACGATACGTCAAAGCGTAAATATTTGTATATCACAGATGTAGACAACATAAGTTAGTTAATCATCTTCTCTTTTTCTCATATACAGTAAAATGTCAGTTCATCACACATTTAAAGCAATGAGAAACAACAGGTTTTTGGAAGAGAGCTCATTTCCTAGACATTGTTATGTTCTGCTGTGGTTGTTATATGTTGTATGACAATACTTCATGGCATCCATTATTTTTCTACATCTGTCGTTATTTATTTCTTCCACTTTCCATTGTCATATACAAATATTAAGAGTGTTATTGGCCTTATAGGTTCTATTAGAAGAACCGTTATTCTACCGAACCTCATATTAACGTTCGCTAATTGACAAACCGAAAACTATATCAATAAGGTAAGGTGTAGTCGCTTTGCAGCCTTACGCGAAGAGAAATACCTAAAATGACCGGTTTTTAATTGATAATCTCATGGATATTCTTAATATCAAAGAAATTAATACTATATAACTGTCTTGGAATAACTTACGGAATTATCAGGTTATTTGACTAGTTAGATGACGCCACAATGACAAACATCTAGGCCATTGGAGCAATCCTTAAGAACTTTATGATTATACATAAATTTTCGCTAACATAACATACTTCCCGGGCAGTAAGACAACAGATGGATGGATCAGATACGTTTCCTTGTCATCACATTCTGTTCTGCATGAAGAGCCATTTGTTACTATGACGCTAATATATAAGGTCAAAAGCGAAACATACATTGCATAGTGTCTAGTTGAATGTATGGACAATCAAGCTTAGATATAGCAGATTGCTATAGCTTGTTCTGAAGTGGGTTGATCTTTGTGTACACACGACTCACCTGTATCCAAAAAATGAGAACTGTTTTCCTTCTTCCGTGTTTGGCTCCTTGAGGTCGAACCAGTTTGAGGAAAGCACGTTTTCCTTACTGAACCAGCTTGTCGATGTGGTGGACTTGCCGTTAAATACAACATGTGCCACCAGTTCTCCTTCCTTGTATAGTTCAAGTCTTACCTAGACAAAACAGAAATGACGTCTCATCAAGGTGATCAGCTTAATGTCATCACCTGTTATACACCTCATTGGTGAGGAATTTACTCTTTTTACACTATTTATAATATGTCTTCTATAGCTATTAAACCTTATTTTACTGTCGTAGCTCGCCTTATGTTTTAGATATAGACTTTGAAGAAGTGGACATACATTACAGAATAAACTTTATTACTTTGATATGTGCATTTGTATAAACGATATATGGGAAGCCGATACGACTTGTGAAATGCTTTATGCAAAATGAAAAAAAGTGTCCATTGTTTGCTTCAAAGCTTATTTCCGCCTTTTATACCTATAAGCATTTCACATAAACATTTATAATAAACCATTGCGCATGAAGCATTTAGCCAAAATACTAAATACTTAAAGTGAAATGTGGTTCCAATATAGGGTTTTACATCATATATTAACAACTAACTCATTCTTGTGTAAAATTGGAGTAGTTACCTCCCCTTTTTGTATACTATGTAACTCTGAAAGAGAAACCATTTGTCACATTTTATGGGAATGTCCAGAGGTGCAAATGTTACTGCAAAGTTTTGAAAGACTACTGGATGCTTTACTCATCCCTTTTTCATTTAACAAAATGTCTTTTATATTTGGATTTATTTTTAACAACCATCTTCCAAGTAACAGAGTAGACAATGAAATTACTATAATATTAAAGCAGTATATTTATAAAACCAGATGTTTAAATAGATCATTAAATCTAAATGCTCTAATAAACACAATTAAAGACAACTACACAGTGCAAAAGTTTATTGCTTATAGTAAGGGTGATAAGACCAGAAGTAAATTTGAGAAAGAATGGAAGAAATGGAACAGGCTTACAGAACTATAACAGTTAATTATAATTATTGTCCATTTAAGTTCTATTAACTCATTTTCTCTTTTTTATTTTTTATTTTTATTTTTTTTTTATATACTGTTATTTAATTTATGTTCTTATCATTATATTTGTCCCTCACATATACTAGCCGAGAGATCTCTTGTATGAAAAAAAAATCCAATACGTCCTTTTTCATCTCACCCATTCCTTCTTTTTGTTTTTTCTTTCCTTTTTTTTTTTTTTCCTTCTTTTTCTCTCTATCTTCTTTCTGGGGAGGGGGAGGGGATCTGGTTTTTTCTCTTTTTTTTTTGTTATTTTTTGTATTTTTTTTTTTTTTCTTTGTCTTTGTAACACTTTTCCTATCCTTAAAAAATAAACACAAAATACAATGTGCATTAAACTTCTATGGACTTTAATAGTATAAATAATTATCATTCCTTATATGCAGAATATGTATGTGTTCTTTTGGTGTGCAAAAATATGTAAGTTTATATTGGTACACCAGAATATGTATAATTCTTTTGGTATGCAAGTCCATATAAGTTATATTCATGTGCAAGAATATGTATGTTTAATATTGATATGCAAGAATATGTATGTTCTATATTGGTATGCGAGAATATGTATGTTCTATTGGTATGAGAGAACAAGTATGGTATATTGGTATGCTAGAATATGTAGGTTCTATTGGTATACAAGAATATGTATGTGTTCTTTTGGTGTGCAAAAATATGTAAGTTTATATTGGTACACCAGAATATGTATAATTCTTTTGGTATGTGAGATCATATAAGTTATATTTGTGTGCAAGAATATGTGTATATGCTTTATATTAGTATGCAAGAATATGTAGGTTCTATTGGTATACAAGTGTTTGTTATATTGGTACGTAAAAATATATGTATGTCCTATTGGTATGCAACCAAGAATATGTACGTTTTACTGTATGGTGTACATGTGCTATGCTGTATCAATATATGAGCAGATGTACGAGTGCTGTGTAAGTTCATAGAAGTTGTGTGAAGTTGTTAAGTGCTCTTTAAACTTGTACATGTATCATTGTATTGAATAAAAACATATAAGTTAAAAAAAAAGTGAAATGTTTGATGGAATTCGCTTACAATGCTGTAAACATAATGTTAAAGACCAACTACTACCTTTGAAATAAACCATGCATGCTTTCCAGTATGTTTATCCTCAATATTAATGAAACGTTTTTCTTCATTGACATTGTAGACTATATAGATACAAAATGTATTACAACATTTCAAATTAAGTATTAATTAAGCATGTCGTACCGGCTTATCTTAGCGATGTGGACTCGTTGGGTTAAATTGAAATGGTGTTCCCTTTTACTAGATGAACACCTCGCTGTGGTAAGTTTTCATACAAAAACATTGTACACTATTCGCACTAGGTATATTGCTTGCATTTATACCTTTTGAACTCCTGAGCTGTCCCATCTGTCAATCATGCTGTGTCGGTAATTAGTCCTGCATTGGTCCCGCCCATTAACAGAAACACAGCGAGGGTTTGTTTCAGTCTGTTCGCTTGCCACGCCCTGTTTCATATAGCTGTTCACCACGGATTGACCATTCCTACTCCGCGCCCGGTAAATCATTTGCCAGTCGCCCACCTTTTTCTCCAGGATTCCGCAAACTGTTAATGTAAATTATCGACAGATAATGCGCGTTTACTCCTAGTGATCAACGACCAGTCGTATGATGATCGAGTATGTGATGATGAAACAGTCATGATGGTTAAATATTGCTTTTTAGTTTATATGTATAACGCTGTTTTGTTTAAGGTATTTATGTCCTAGCAACAGCCATGGTCATATGAGGACGGGTGTCAATGAGACACCTAAAGTAAGAAAACCAAGCACAGCAGTGAGGAAAGAAAGTCAATATTAAGATCCAAACTATTTTGGTCTCTTCAATGTTCTCTAAATAGAAAATACGGAAGCAGGTCAAATCCACGATTCTTCAGGGGGGGGGGGGGGGGACTTTTAGTCGTCGCCTTCCGCAATAAATATGCAGTGTGATACAGCGGGCCTTATTCTAGAGCTCTCCTAAAAACACTCCTATCCTGCAAAGCAGGGAGGGAAGATTAGTCGCCTCTAACGACAGTACGTGAGATAAGTAGGTATTTGTCTTTCCCCACTTTCCCGAAACTCCCGCCTTTCCCCAACACTCCCGCTTTCCCCCACCTTCCCGCCTTTTCCCCACATCCCCGCATTTCCCCTACAATATCGCCTTTCCCCTACACTCCCACCTTTCCCCCACACACCCACCTTTCCCCCACACACCCGCCTTTCCCCCACACCCCCGCCTTTCCCCTACACCTCCGCCTTTCCCCCACACCTCCGCCTTTCCCCCACCTTCCCGCCTTTTCCCCACACGCCCGCCTTTCCCCTACAATCTCGCCTTTCCTCTACACTCCCACCTTTCCCCCACACCCCCGCCTTTCCCCCACACCCCCGCCTTTCCCCCACATCCCCGCCTTTCCCCTACACCTCCGCCTTTCCCCCACACACCCGCCTTTCCCCTACACCTCCGCCTTTCCCCCACACCTCCGCCTTTCCCCACCTTCCCGCCTTTTCCCCACACGCCCGCCTTTCCCCTACAATCTCGCCTTTCCCCTACACTCCCACCTTTCCCCCACACCCCCGCCTTTCCCCTACACTCCCACCTTTCCCCCACACCCCCGCCTTTCCCCCACATCCCCGCCTTTCCCCTACACCTCCGCCTTTCCCCCACACACCCGCCTTTCCCCTACACCTCCGCCTTTCCCCCACACCTCCGCCTTTCCCCACCTTCCCGCCTTTTCCCCACACGCCCGCCTTTCCCCTACAATCTCGCCTTTCCCCTACACTCCCACCTTTCCCCCACACCCCCGCCTTTCCCCTACACTCCCACCTTTCCCCCACACCCCCGCCCTTTCCCCCACATCCCCGCCTTTCCCCTACACCTCCGCCTTTCCCCTACACTCCCACCTTTCCCCCACACCCCCGCCTTTCCCCCACACCCCCGCCTTTCCCCCACATCCCCGCCTTTCCCCTACACCTCCGCCTTTCCCCCACACCTCCGCCTTTCCCCCACCTTCCCGCCTTTCCCCCACACCCCCGCCTTTCCCCCACACCCCCGCCTTTCCCCCACATCCCCGCCTTTCCCCTACAATCTCGCCTTTCCCCAACACTCCCGCCTTTCCCCCACACCCCCGCCTTTCCCCCACACCCCCGCCTTTCCCCCACATCCCCGCCTTTCCCCTACACCTCCGCCTTTCCCCTACACTCCCACCTTTCCCCCACACCCCCGCCTTTCCCCCACACCCCCGCCTTTCCCCCACACCTCCGCCTTTCCCCCACCTTCCCGCCTTTTCCCCACACGCCCGCCTTTCCCCTACAATCTCGCCTTTCCCCTACACTCCCACCTTTCCCCCACACCCCCGCCTTTCCCCTACACTCCCACCTTTCCCCCACACCCCCGCCTTTCCCCCACATCCCCGCCTTTCCCCTACACCTCCGCCTTTCCCCTACACTCCCACCTTTCCCCCACACCCCCGCCTTTCCCCCACACCCCCGCCTTTCCCCCACATCCCCGCCTTTCCCCCACACCCCCGCCTTTCCCCCACACCCCCGCCTTTCCCCCACATCCCCGCCTTTCCCCTACACCTCCGCCTTTCCCCCACACCTCCGCCTTTCCCCCACCTTCCCGCCTTTCCCCCACACCCCCGCCTTTCCCCCACATCCCCGCCTTTCCCCCACACCCCCGCCTTTCCCCCACATCCCCGCCTTTCCCCTACACCTCCGCCTTTCCCCTACACTCCCACCTTTCCCCCACACCCCCGCCTTTCCCCCACATCCCCGCCTTTCCCCTACACCTCCGCCTTTCCCCCACACGCCCGCCTTTCCCCTACAATCTCGCCTTTCCCCAACACTCCCGCCTTTCCCCCACCTTCCCGCCTTTCCCCGACACCTCCGCCTTTCCCCCACCTTTCCCCCACACCCCCGCCTTTCCCCCACATCCCCGCCTTTCCCCTACACCTCCGCCTTTCCCCCACACCTCCGCCTTTCCCCCACCTTCCCGCCTTTCCCCCACACCCCCGCCTTTCCCCCACATCCCCGCCTTTCCCCACACCCCCGCCTTTCCCCCACATCCCCGCCTTTCCCCTACACTCCCACCTTTCCCCCACACCCCCGCCTTTCCCCCACATCCCCGCCTTTCCCCTACACCTCCGCCTTTCCCCCACACGCCCGCCTTTCCCCTACAATCTCGCCTTTCCCCAACACTCCCGCCTTTCCCCCACCTTCCCGCCTTTCCCCTACAATCTCGCCTTTCCTCCACACCCCCGCCTTTCCCCCACACACCCGCCTTTCCCCCACACCCCCGCCTTTCCTCCACACCCCCGCCTTTCCCCCACACACCCGCCTTTCCCCCACACCCCCGCCTTTCCTCCACACCCCCGCCTTTCCCCCACACACCCGCCTTTCCCCCACACCCCCGCCTTTCCCCCACATCCCCGCCTTTCCCCTACACCTCCGCCTTTCCCCCACACTCCCGCCTTTCCCCCACACTCCCGTACCGGCTGATAATACAATAAAACAGGCTGCAAAGTGACCAAAAGCCACAAACGTTGTAAATATTTAAAAATCAATTATCGACTCTCAATTTTTCTTTGACAAATTTAGATATAGATAAGTCCAGCTATAAAGTCAACAGAAAAAACAGAGTGCCACTGATAACATATCTATAGACTTGAGCAATTCACGCTATGTATTGTACCACTTTTGAATATCAGTGTACTAAAGAATGGCAATGTAGTTACTCTAGTTTTTTTATGTATACGTAGTTCTTGTTTTATTTTCATAACCATCGTGGATGGATGTGATAACTTTCTGAAACTTTGTAGTCAAACTGTACATCAGTATATTGAGAATTTCAGCTCACATCAAGTGAGCATACACAAGACAGATATCTCTTATGTAATGCAATATATATCTATATACATCTGAAAAATCATGATTGGTTAATAGAACTTACCTGGGTTTATATCCCCCAAGAGGAGCATAAAAAACACTAGAATACAATAGATTCCAACAGAGGCCATACTTCTGATTGTCCCTGAGGCGGACGAGTAACAACCAAGCGAACCACGGTGGAGTTGAAATAATTAATCATCGGTAGTAATGAGGACGGGCTTCAGTAGAATTATCTACACGGGATGACAGACGTTATAACACAGTTTCATTTTGTGAGATAAATCAAGTCTCTGGTTTCCATGATCCATGAAACCGTACTCTGGGGCACATTTTATGCTCGAGCTGGTGGTAAAACTGATGTATGAATTAAAACAAAAATCAATGATTTGAAGGAAATTTGGAAAGACTTCAATTGAGATATTATTTCAATCTTAAAGTTTTTTTATATTACTTAATTTTGCTAACTGTTATATCATGATTTAAGCGAGTTGCAAGAAAGTAGGGTTGAGCATGATAATTGTCTCATGGGCTCTGGCGTTTTCCCGAGGAAAGGCGAAATATTTGTAAATCCTGTTATTTAGATGACAATGGAACCAAATGCAACCAGAGTTAATATAAATGTAGCGACCAAGGTGACCTACATTTCATTTGTATATAACAAATAGCCATAATCGCATGTATCACTCTTAGCTAGCTAGGACTGTTGTATGTCATAATCAGCCATCACAGGTATCACTCTTAGCTAGCTAGGACTGTTGTATGTCATAATCAGCCATCATCACAGGTATCACTCTTAGCTAGCTAGCACTGTTGTATGTCATAATCAGCCATCATCACAGGTATCACTCTTAGCTAGCCATCATCACAGGTATCACTCTTAGCTAGCCATCATCGCAGGTATCACTCTTAGCTCGCTAGAACTGTTGTATGTCATAATCAGCCATCATCACAGGTATCACTCTTAGCTAGCTAGAACTGTTGTATGTCATAATCAGCCATCATCACAGGTATCACTCTTAGCTAGCTAGAACTGTTGTATGTCATAATCAGCCATCATCACAGGTATCACTCTTAGCTAGCCATCATCACAGGTATCACTCTTAGCTAGCTAGGACTGTTGTATGTCATAATCTGCCATCATCACAGATATCACTCTTAGCTAGCCATCATCACAGGTATCACTCTTAGCTAGCTAGGAATGTTGTATGTCATAATCAGCCATCATCACAGGTATCACTCTTAGCTAGCTAGAACTGTTGTATGTCATAATCAGCCATCATCACAGGTATCACTCTTAGCTAGCTAGAACTGTTGTATGTCATAATCAGTCATCATCACAGGTATCACTCTTAGCTAGCCATCATCACAGGTATCACTCTTAGCTAGCTAGGACTGTTGTCTGTCATAATCTGCCATCATCACAGGTATCACTCTTAGCTAGCCATCATCACAGGTATCACTCTTAGCTAGCTAGGAATGTTGTATGTCATAATCAGCCATCATCACAGGTATCACTCTTAGCTAGCTAGGAATGTTGTATGTCATAATCAGCCATCATCACAGGTATCACTCTTAGCTAGCTAGAACTGTTGTATGTTATATTCAGCCATCATCACAGGTATCACTCTTAGCTAGCTAGAACTGTTGTATGTCATAATCAGTCATCATCACAGGTATCACTCTTAACTAGCTAGAACTGTTGTATGTCATAATCAGCCATCATCACAGGTATCACTCTTAGCTAGCTAGAACTGTTGTATGTCATAATCAGCCATCATCACAGGTATCACTCTTAGCTAGGGAATAATGTAGTTGTTCTGTTATTGTACCATTTTTCCTGCCTGTTGATCTTTTGATATAGTGGTTGGAGGTACTCTTTCAATCTGACATTGATGCTATGGTAATACATGTAGGTTATGATATTATGGTGTACATGGAAGGAAGTTGTTTTCCCCTATGCAAAAAGATGTAGAATCCCTAAAAAACTAGCATCTTAATCAAAAATACAAATAAAAACCTCGATATTAAGGCACGATTCTAATTTGGTCAAATGAGCTCTGTCCGGCATCAACACTTCCACTTAAAAAAACTTCTTCACAATAACCAAGAGGCCCAGGGTCAACAAGATATTGGGCCATTATCTAGCATGTTGGCAACAAAGTTTGTTCAATGTATGGCATGGAACAACTTTGGAAATTACAAGTCTCAAATGTAATTATTTTCTTAAGCCAGAAAGTTTGGGCAATAGTTTGTCTTGTTTAAATAAATAAACTTCGTTTACTCATATCTAAATGACGATTCCGTCAGGGTCAAATTGTATGTTGCCTTAGTAGTAGGTAAGCAGTACCGGTCCATTGAGCCTTTTGTGTTTCAAATATTTTATGCGAGTTATTGAATGGTTTTGGAAAGTAAGTTCTAATTGTATATTCTTTAATCTGAATTGTTTTTATATCAGCATTAACAAGTCATAAAAGCGTGTCACCATGACGAGTGAGGCAAGTCAGGCACGAGTCTATCAGCTGGAAGCTAATATCAAAACCAAACTATATTATCATATCAACTACTGCGGAGAATCGCTAATCGTTCAATGTAAATAGTTATGATGAATTGGGATGTGGATGATAATAAACAAGTGATTTTATGTTGACAGTCCATAGAGGAGAAATATCAGTCAATGGTGAAGGTCAACCAACAGCTGGAGGGTAGGATCTTGCGGCTGTACAGCCAGGTGGACGAACTCAGCAGGCCACGGCAGACTAAAGAAGGCCATGGCACTAAAGAAGGTACTCGACTCTAACATCGTGTCATATTGTAGCGCTGTCAAACCTGAATAATCACACAACTCTGTCAGTAAACCAACTCAGCTAACATGTCCGTGAGACTTTGGAGTTACTGCCTCTCTGTACCATTCAGCTATATCTTGCACTCGGCGAAAGGTCATTTATCCGACATTATCTGTTGACAACTATTTCCTTATAATCTATGCATTGACAGTCAAGTTTTCGTGGCATTATTCTGTGAGTGTTCAGTTCCGTCTGGTTTTATCTGTACAAATTAAACAGACATCCTCAAACTGTGTATCATTTACCTGACAAAAATATCACTTTGCACTTTACACCTGGTGGCAATTTATCCGCTTAAAATACTTTGATTTTGTTTTATAAATTGCGTTGATGTGCCCGTGCAACTCTACGCAAATTGAAATTACTTTTCAAATGTCGTTTAAAATAAGATTTTGTTTTAAAACATCAGGTAAAAACATGAACAAAGGATTTATCCGGTTAAAATGACTTTGAAATTCTATTACAAACTGTGTCGTTATTACAAATTATGTGGTGACAGTGCGTGTCCTAAATAAGTATACTTTCTATTGTGTAGTACATGTATATGGTTGTTTTTGAATCCCATTTAGTCATGAAAAACCTGAGCATGCTTTACTTATCAATGAAATAAAACACGTTTTGTTGCCAATCTGACTATATAAGTATGATTTGATACAGTCATCTGTTTACTGATCAATAGAACTGGTATATTATGAATATACTATTGTGATACAAAAGTAATTTGAAGTATATTACGTAAATGTTAGTGACGAAGATTTTTATAACTCAACCCATTAGGGGGACAAGAGAGTTTGAAATGACTGGATATAGCACCAGATTATGTTTCCAGCTAGATTATGTCCACTTTTGGGTAGTGTAACATCCGGATGAAGGTCCACCTACACGGCGTTCACTCGGTTTGCTATCACGGAGATGACCAATACATCTGCTTCACGTTTGTCTGAAAAATAGAATAGAACGCGCTTCACATCATGCCTGCATCTGGTTCAGAATCACACAACTGATACGTGATCCATTTTTTATAATACTACTACTGAGCTGTAGTGAAACTAGAACTGTAACCCAATATCTAACGAATACCACCCCTATCCCTCGACCTCTACATGTTATATAGGTTTTATGTGAGTTATGGCCCTTGATACCATAAGCTTTTTAACCAGATTGCTAGGTTAACAAAGTACATGTACTACATATGGTAACACGAGACATATTATAAAAACTGTATATTAATATGATACAACATTATCAAGTACGTGTAGTTTCATTGGTTCACAAGGTTAGGAGTAGTAGTCTGGGAAAATGTGCACTGTGCTGTATGTCCATTTTCATCAGGTAGTTTAGTTTAAATAGTTAATCCGAAACGTTCATGACAGCTCTCTATGACCTGTACAGCCATGACTGTTGTTGGGCAAGGCACTTCTACTTAAAAAAATCTTATATTCAGCAACGAAGCTACCATCCTTAAAGGAGATCCCGCCTCAAATGACCTAAATGATGAGGCAATATATACGGTCTATACGCTGTTTGTTGCGGGTTATAAACTAAACTGATGTGAAGTGTATAAATATGTAAGATTGGATTGTCATTTCAAATAGCCGTTTTCATCGCCTGCTTGGATCACGATATCCTGACATGTGCACGTGGCGTATGTCCGTTATTTTGAAATAAAAGCGATTTAATAGGTAACATACTTGTAGTTTTACAAATATCATACTGACAGTTTTAAAAGTAACACACTGCGGTTTTAAAGATATCACGCTAGCAGTTATACAGGTAAAATACTAGTAATTCAGCAGGTAACATACTAGAAGTTTAACAGGTAATACACTAGCGGTTTTAAAGGTACATGTAATATAATGTCGTTTACAGGTGACATACTAGTAGTTTTAAAGGTATCATACTAGCGGCTTAACAGATAACATACCAGCGGTTTTATAGGTAACATACTAGTAGTTTTACAGGTAACATACTAACAGTTTTATAGGCAACATACTAACAGTTTACAGGTAATACATTAGTGGTTTTACAGGTAACATACTAGCGGCTTACAGGTAACATACTAGCGGCTTACAGGTGACATACTAGCGATTTTACAGATAGCATACTAGCGGTTTTACAGGTAACATACAAGCGATTTTACAGATAACATACTAGCGGTTTTACATGTAACATATTAACAGTTTTACAGGTAACATACTAGCGGTTTTATAGGTGACATACTAGCGGTTTTATAGGTAACATACTAGCGGTTTTACAGGCAATACACATGCGGTTTTAAAGGTACATGTAATATAATGTCGTTTACAGGTGACATACTAGTAGTTTTAAAGGTATCGTACTAGCGGCTAAACAGATAACATACCAGCGGTTTTATGGGTAACATACTAGTAGTTTTACAGGTAACATACTAGCGGTTTTACAGGTGACATACTAGCGGTTTTACAGATAACATACTAGCGATTTTACAGATAACACACTAGCGGTTTTACAGGTAACATACTAGCGGTTTTACAGGTAACATACTAGCGGTTTTATAGGTAACATACTAGAGGTTTTATAGATAACATACTAGAGGTTTTACAGGTAACATACTAGCGGTTTTACAGGTAACTAGTGTTTTAAGAGATAACTGACTTACAGTCATCGAAGAAGTCAGCGTATGTATGTGGAATGTAGAGGAAGACAGGGTACGATGAGGACACCTCATAGTTACAACCGTTACCACGGGTCATTCCCTCGACAACCACCATCCAACCCTTGTGCGAGCCGCAGCCTCTCTTCCATTCCTTGTTGATGTACAGGCGACGGTCGATGTCGTTGTCTCTGCGGAGAACGAAATGCCAAAAGTTTATATATCACAGATGTTGACAACTTCTTTTAGTTAAGTATGTACTCTTTTTCTCATATACTGTGCAGTGAAATGTCAGCTTCATCACAAATTTAAAGCAAATACAAAATTGCAGGTTATCGGAAGAAAACATCTTTCCTAGGCATTATTATGTTCTTTCGGGGTCGACATATATAGTATGGCAATAACGAATGATATTCATCATTGTTCTAGATCTGTTATGATGACCAGCTCTTGTAGAAGATTAACCTACGAAACCTCGTATTAAATCACACTAATTGACAAACCGAAAACTTTAAAACTATCTGAATAAGGTATGTTGTGGTCGGTTTGTAAGATTACGCGAAGAGAAATGACTAAAATGACTGGTTGATAACCTCGTAGATATCCTTAACATCAAAGAATTTAAAAACATATAACTCTTGGAATACCTCATGGAGACTGATATTTTAGTACCTAGCATAAATTAAAGCTGAGTTGACGCCACAATGACACACAAGAACTGTATGACTATTCATATTAATTTTCATTGCGGTAATCATGATGTAGATGCGCTGACATGACATACTTCCCTGGCAGATAGGCAATAGAATATGTCACAATAATGAACCAGATACGTTTCCTTGTCCATCAGATACTGTTCTGCATCAAGTTCCATATGTTATGACTGTGATATGTCGCTCAACCCAAAGGCGAAAAGCGAAACCTCTATTGGTGTCTAGGAGGTTGTATGGAGAATCTCTTAGGGTGCCTAACGTAGTTAAATCAAGCTTGGATAGCAGCGTAGTATAACTCTCGAAGTGGTTGATTTTTGTGTACACACGACTCACCTGTATCCAAAAAACGAGAAATGGTTTCCCTTTTCATAGTTTGACTCCTTGAGGTCGATCCAGTTTGAGGAAAGCACGTTTTCCTTACTGAACCAGCTGGTCGATGTGGTGGACTTGCCGTTAAATACAACATGTGCCACCAGTTCTCCTTCCTTGTATAGTTCAAGTCTTACCTAGACAAAACAGAAATGACGTCTCATCAAGGTGATCAGCTTACTCTAATTACTCCATTTGTAATGTCTTCTATAGCTATTAAACCTTATTTTACTATCGTAGTCTGCCTTATATTTTAGATGTAGGCTTTGATGAATTGGACATAAATTGGACAGAATAAACTTAAATACTTTAATAGGTGTATATGTGTAAATGATATATGGAAAGCCGATATGACACGCGGAATGCTTTCTTCTAATGCAGAAGGCGTCCATTGCGCTGCTCAAAGATTACATCCACTTTTTAGGTCTATAAGCATTTCGCAAAAATCTTTTAGAATCAAGCATTTGGTATTAAGCATTTAACCAAAATGTTTGATACTTAATGCGAAATATTTTATGGAATTTGCTTTCAATGCAATAAACATTCTGTCAAAGATAAAATACATTCGGAGCAAACCAAGTATGCTTTTCAGTATGATTATCCCCAGTATTATAGGAACGTTGTGGTTCATTGCAAATATACAAGATATGATGAATCCTATGCAGTTTCAAGCAAAGATTCACGTGTAATTGCATTTGCACCTGATGAACACTTTTCGATGTAAAAGTTTCATGCCGAAATCATTGTTTAGTATTTGCACCAAGTAGATTATTTGGTGTTTTTTTTTTTTATACCTTTTGAACTCCTGAACTGTCCCATCTGTCGATCATACTGTGTCGGTAATTAGTACTGCATTGGTCCCGCCTATTAACAGAAACACAATCAGTGTTTGTTTCAGTCTGTTCGCTTGCCACGCCCTGTTTCATATAGCTGTTCACCACGGATTGACCATTCCTACTCCGCGCCCGGTAAATCATTTGCCAGTCGCCCACCTTTTTCTCCAGGATTCCGCAAACTGTTAATGTAAATTTCCGACAGATAATGAGCATTAAACTCTTAGTGATCTGTGACCACTCGTAAAATGATTGAGTATGTGATGATGAAACAGTCATGGTAATTAAATGATGACTACATGTTTCTAATCATGTCCGCGAATGTGCTGAATGATATAAGTCTATATTATAATGCTGTTTTGTTTCGTTTTAACAGTAGCCATGGTCATATGAGGAATGGTGTCAATGAGACAAACAGAGTAAGAAAACACAACCCAAAAAGGTAAAGCAGTGAGGAAAGAAAGGTAAGATCAAATATCCCACATGTTGCGATGGGGGCAGATGAACTATTTTCGTCTCATCAATGTTCTCTAAATAGAAGGCATAGAAGAAAATCCCCTGTTCATCAGGGGACCCACTTTTGGATGTTGTCTACGGTCAGCATTCAGTAGGTTACAGTGGGCCTTATTCTAGGACACTCCAAAGTCCCCTGAATAAAACGACAAAGAAGAAACAACCCCGACCCTGTAGTGATTTTTGTCGCCTCAAACTGCATGCATTTCGCGAGATACAGCCGATATACGAGTCTTTCCTCGCATTCTCACACGATAAAGACGTTAATACAGGCAATAGAATAGGCTGAGAAAGCAACCAAAAGCCACAAACGTTACCTGTAGAATCGTTTTTAATGTTTGAAAATTAATCATCAACTCACATTTTTTCCTCGTCAAATTTAGATATAAGTAAGGCCAAATGGTATAGAAAGTCAACAAAGAGTACCAATAGAAACATATCTATAGACATGAGCAATTCACATGTATGTCTTGAACCCTTTTTTAAGAGCAGCGTGTGCTAGCCAGCATGGCAATGTACAATGTAGTTACTCTGGTTTATTATGTTTACGTAGTTCTTGTTTTATTTTCATAGTCATCGTGGATGGCTCTGATAACTTTCCGAAACTTTGTAGTCAAACTGCAGATCAGTATATTGAGAATTTCAGCTCACATTTAGTGAGTATACACTACTTACTTTAGTAACTCCGCTCACTATGTTATTTAATAAAACCATGTCAACTGGTTCTGTTCCTCTGTCTTGGAAATTGGCTAATATTAATGCTATATATAAAGGCAAAGGTGATAAAAATGATGTTTCAAACTATCGCCCAATTTCTATCACTTCCTGTTTCAGTAAAATATTAGAAAAAATAATTTTCAAACATTTATATAATTATTTATTAGAGTTTGAATTATTAACAAAATACCAGTCTGGGTTCATTCCAGGTGACTCAACTGTTTATCAGTTATTATCCATGTATGATACAATTATTAACAAACTTGATAAAGGAATGGAAATTAGGTCAATATTTTGTGATGTGAGCAAAGCGTTTGATCGTGTCTGGCATCCTGGCTTGTTATTTAAACTTGAAATGTATGGCATTAAAGGTAAGTTACTTAATTGGTTCAAGAGTTATTTAAGTAATCGTAAACATAGAGTGATGACAGAAGGTTACAGCTCCACGTATAGACAGGTAAGTGCCGGTGTCCCCAAGGGATCAGTCCTCGGTCCTTTTCTGTTTCTAATTTATATAAATGATATTGTTGAATGTATAACAAATGAGAAACGGCTATTTGCTGATGATACTTCAATTTCTAAGGTAATACAAACCAATTCACTTGATGCAGCTAATAGTTTAGCTAGTGATCTCGAAAACATAAATATATGGTCCAAAAAGTGGGATATTAAATTCAATCCTTCTAAGACAGAATCAGTAACCTTTAGCAGGAAAAGGGATATAGTATGTCCAGATATCATATTTCAAAATGAAACAATATCAAATGTGCCAAATCATAAGCATCTTGGAGTATTCTTATCACAAGATGGTAAATGGCATCACCATATTAACTATACATGTATTTATACAAAAGCTTATAAATGTATAAACTTATTGAAATCTGTAAAATATAAAATGAGTCGTAAAACACTTAACACTATATATACAGCCTATATTCGGCCTATATTGGAATATGGTGATATCATTTTTGATAATTGTACTCAGCAAGAGGCTACTCTACTTGAATCTATTCAATTAGAAGCGGCTCGAACCATTACCGGACTGCGTAGAGGAACATCACATTATAAATTATATAATGAACTTGGTTGGGACACTCTTGCTGCAAGGAGGAAAAAACATAAACTTATTCTTCTTTACAAAATTCTTACAGGCACTGCCCCAAATTATTTAAATGAATTAGTAGAACCACACTATAACAATATGAATGACTTGTACATGTTACGAAATCAAAGAGTCTTCACTACTCCTATGAGTAGAACAAATATATATGCCAAAAGCTTTATTCCAGCAACACTTAATGACTATAATAAACTTGCAGCAAGGGTTGACTTGACAAATATCACATCACTGTACCAATTTAAACAAATTTTATCGAACACAGTAAGTGATATACCACTTGACATTGCTCGAAACCCTGCTTATATTAATGCAGGTAATAGAAAATATAATATCTTACTCTGTCAGCTTCGAAACTCGTCTAGCAATATAAACTCTGATCTTTACAGAGATCATCTTATTGGTTCGCCATCATGTACATGTGGGAATGAATATGAAACTGTTTTTCACTTTTTTATGAGTTGTAGGAACTACAGTGAACCTCGAGATATCCTTAAAGAAAAGTTGTTTGATGTAGATCACAGTCACTTTAGCCTTGACATACTCTTATCAGGCTGTGGTGAGTGTGATCATCAAACTAATTTATCTATCTTTGAAGCTACTACTGAATATATCAGAGATACTAATAGATTCTGAACCCTAAAATGAAAATACTTGTCTTTTCATCCATATATATACATTTATCCTGCAAGCAAGTATATAGTTAGAGCTATTTACTGCATGCCCCCCTCCCCCCATCCGATGGACGTATATTATTCTATTTTATATTATAATTATGATAGTATGAATGTTATGAATTAGTACACTTATTAGATGAAATATAGTATGAACCACCTTATTAATTAGTGGATTAAAATTGGTTGCATATTTACTGCTTACATATTTCTATTGCTCATAGTCGTGCCCTATATTAATTATTTTTCTTATAATCATTTCTCAATCATACTTCTATCAAATTCAAGTAATCACTCTCCAACTATGCAACCTTACGGAATCCACTAAATATATTATCTAACTAATTTTGCCTTTCTTAACTGTCATTATCAAATTAAAACTCAGAATGTTGTATCCATGACTGGTCCCCAAAGCTTATGGGTGGATGACCAGCAGCTACCTAGCTGTTATGGACTTTACTGGTCGGTATCCCATAGGCGGAGGGAATCCTGTTTTGGTTACAGGATTTTAAAATTTTCTAAAAATAAACTGGATGAAATACATTAAATAAAATCGACTAATTATACTCGACTCAGAGTTGTCCCTACTTAACTGATATCTCACTATATTATATATTATATGAATGATGTTAACATGTATATACTCATTGTTACTAAATGGAGAGAACTTACATAGGCTATGCCTGTTGTTCAATCCTTTTTCTTTCAGAATTATTTTCTTTGAGAAATAAAATTTGTTGAAATGAAATAACTTTCCGAAACTTTGTAGTCAAACTGCAGATCGGTATATTGAGAATTTCAGCTCACATTTAGTGAGTATACACAAGACAGATATCTCCTATGCGATACAATATATATCTATATACATCTGAAAAATCATGATTGGTTAATAAATATGCATTGATGAACTTACCTGGGTTTATATCCCCCAAGAGGAGCATAAAAAACACTAGAATACAATAGACTCCAACAGAGGCCATACTTCTGATTGTCGATGAGACGGACGAGTAAAAACCAAGCGAACCGCGATGGAGTTAAAATAAGTATTCCTCAGTTGGAACGTATGAGAACGGGCTGCAGTATAATTATCTACACGGGATGACAGACGTTATATTACAGTTTAAATATGGGGTTGTGGGCATATAACAACTTTCTGGTTACCCGTATCAATTAAACCGTACTGCCGTGCTAAGACAAGTTTTATGCTCGGGCTCA
Organism: Pecten maximus; assembly: GCF_902652985.1. NCBI lineage: Eukaryota > Metazoa > Mollusca > Bivalvia > Pectinida > Pectinidae > Pecten > Pecten maximus. The sequence goes on from NC_047016.1 coordinate 14,518,397, forward strand.
AATACAATTTGGCAATAAATCTTAATTTATACAATAATCATTGATTTGAAGAAATTTCGAAAACCCTTCAATTGAGAAATTTTCAATCTTAAAGGATTTCGGCAACAGTAACAATATATACACAGGATGACAGACGTCGGTGGGAATGTATCATATATGATGCCAGACGTCAGTGGGATTTTGTACACAGGATGACAGACAATAGTGGAGATGCATACACAGGAGACAGACAATAGTGGAGATGTATACACAGGAGACAGACAACAGTGAGGATGTATACATAGTATGACAGACAACAGTGGAGATATATACACAGGAGACAGACAACAGTGAGGATGTATACACAGGATGACAGACAACAGTGGAGATGTATACACAGGATGACAGACAACAGTGTGGATGTATACACAGGATGACAGACAACAGTGAGGATGTATACACAGGATGACAGACAACAGTCAGACATATAGACAGTGATTGATGTTTCATACATTATAACTGAATATTAGTTATAGAATATATTGCAGATTTCTTTGGATTTATTAGGTCATCGAATCCGAAGTCACCGTGCTTCGTCCGTAGCCGTGCGCCGTCCGCTGTGCGTAATCTTTTAAGTTCTACCAGTGAGATTTAGCTCTTACTTACCTGAAATGATCCTAAGATATTCCTGACCAGGTTTCGTTACTTTTTTGGTCGTCCCAAATCTAAAATGGCTGTCATGGCGACCATCTTGAAAAGCAAATTGTAAACTACTACCATAGAGCCAAAATTGGTAGGAATATTAAAGAAGGGGAGCCAACAAAGAGTTGTTATATTTTGACCTCGTAAAACCCTTTGACATGACAGCCATGACGGCCAATTCGTAACACAATTGCGCAATCATAGTTTTCCTTAACACGTCTATTCTAAACTTTTCAACTTCCACTGGTTTTATTGAGCTGGAAATTGTTGTAGATGTTAAGGAATGGAAGTCAGCAAAGAGTTGTTGTTTTTCGGCCTTGTAGAATTTTTTGACAAGGCAGCCATGGCGACCATTTTGTAGCATGATTGAGCAATGATGGTTTTCATGAGCAACACCAATTGCAAATGCTCAAATTACACCAATGGGATTCGGCTCCAACTTAACTGAAATTGCGCAATCATGGTATTTCTTAAAAATACCTATTTTAAACTTCTTCGAAAGTTCCACCAGTTGGATTCAGCTTTTTCTTGCCTAAAATGATCCTGAGATAGTTCTGACCACGTGTCGGTGTTTTGGTCAGTCATGGCCACCATCTTCAAAAACACCTTCAACAATTTCACTGGTGCCGTTGAGCAGAAAGTTTGTGGGGAAGTTTCACGAAGTGTTGTTATTTTTCAGCCTCGCAAAACTTTTGACATGGCAGACACAGTTGCCATTTTGTAACATGATTGCGCAAGCATGGTTTCCCTGAACAATACTTATTGTCCACCTCTAATCAAGTACCACCAGAGGGATTCAGCTCTAACTTACCCTAGAATATCATGAGATGGTCCTGACCAAGTGTCGGATCAGTCAAAATCCAAGATGTTTGCCATTGCCGTCAACTTGAAAAACACATTTTAAAGTTCTTCTCCAGTTCCACTGGTTACATTGAGCTGGAAATTGGTGAGGAAGTTAAAGAAGGAGAGCTAACAAAGTCTTATTTATCGGACACGTAAAAACTTTTCATAACAGGCATGGTGGCCATTTTTTAACACGATTGCGTAATCATGGTTTTCCTGAACAACACATATTTTAAATTTTTTCTCCAATTCCATATCCAAGGTGTTTGCCATGGCCGCTGACTTGAAAAAAACATTTTGAACTTTCTCTACAGTTCCAATGGCGCCATTCAGATGGAAATTGGAATGGATATTAAGGAAGGGGAGCCAACAAAAGTGTTTTTAATTTTCGGCCTCATAAAAACTATTACATGACAGGTATGGTTGCCATTTTTTAATATGATTGCACAATCGTGATTTTCCTAAACAACGCCTATTTTAAACTTCTTCACTAGTGTCACCAGTGGGATTTAGCTCTAACTTATAGCCAACTGTAACAGTTGTTTGTGATTCCCTGAGGAATGCATACTTTCACATAGATTCACTGACAAATGTATTCAACAAAATGGCTGATAAACATCTACTGGGACATCTGTTTTATCACGTTGCTGTCCATCCTGCCGGAACATTGCCTTTGTGAATTATACCCATTATCATTCATTAAGGCACATTGTGAAGTATGACAGTAGAAGGTCACCAGATGATGTTCTAAGTAATTATCTTTATGTCTGTTTTACTACATAACATGGTCATATCATTAATCTTACCCCGTTGGTGTAGAGTAATCTGTTACTGTACTGTTACATGACTGATACAGTGTATCGCAATAACCCGAGAGGGAGGAAAACATCGTTTGATAATTATACTCGGTTCAAAAAAACAGTAAGCATTACATTCTAAGTGAAATACAGAAAAGAAAATTGATATAAAACAAACCAAAAAAGTTTAAGGAAAAATATTACGTGTGACTATGTAACAGCTCAACAAACTACCGTACTGTATGACCCCACTGAAAGGTATGTCATCTTCATAACACTGAGGTCATAATAAATTATCGTTAGTTAAATCACTTCAAAGGGACATAAGGTAACATCAAAGTGAATATGTCCTGTGTGTATCTGTCGAAACATTGCTATCTAAATATAAGTCTTTCTACTAAGGTTTTATGTTTAATTTATATTATTAATTTGTGTCATTAAGTGGCTGATTAGGACTATGTTTGCCTTTTTGGTTCGAAAAGGCGATGTAAAATAGGTAGAAAAAAAAGAAGAGAAAAATTGCCGTTTTATGACTTAAATCGTGCTTTTCGGGGGATAAAGTGTGATCCTTGACCGGTACATAGGGAGTTGTTCATTTTGCTTTTCCGTACATAAGTCACTTTTTAAAAAGCAAACTAAAACATGTCTTTTTTAGCACAAAAAAAACTTAATTAGCGACTTTTTTTGCTTTTTTTGAGTTAAGCAAACACCCCCCATAATAGATACGTTAGAAGATTCAGTCTGTATGATCTGGATTCAGTCAAGGTAACGTTGTCTATTCCCCTGTGTGGAGATGGGAAAGCTCATACAGGTGTGCTAGTTTTATAAAACTGTAATGCGAAAAAAAAACTAAAGCACTTCCGGACACTTTACATCAATTTACATATATGAATGCGTGACATATAGGAACTACACATACAAAACTTTATTTTTAAAACGCATGAAAGTAAGGTTTGTTTGGTATGGTTTGATAGTTTGACAATTGTAAGTAAGGTATGGTATGATAATTTGACACTTGTAAGTAAGGTATGGTTATGATAATTTGACACTTGTAAGTAAGGAGTAGTTATGATAGTTTGACGCTTGTAAGTAAGGAGTAGTTATGATAATTTGACACTTGTAAGTAAGGAGTAGTTATGATAATTTGACACGTGTAAGTAAGGTATGGTTATGATAATTTGACACTTGTAAGTAAGGTATGGTTATGATAATTTGACACTTGTAAGTAAGGTATGGTTATGATAATTTGACACTTGTAAGTAAGGAGTAGTTATGATAGTTGTAAGTAAGGAGTAGTTATGATAGTTGTAAGTAAGGAGTAGTTATGATAGTTGTAAGTAAGGAGTAGTTATGATAATTTGACGATTCTTAGTAAGGTCTGGGTGTTACGACTTCGTTCTACATTGATCAAATGAAATGATAAGAATGTGTTTTATTGTTCTCCGCTACTATCTAGCATAATCTAATATGATCTGCATAACTTCTCATTTGCAATAAAAAAATCCGAAATCGGGAGCAATTGCCATAAAAATTCCGAAATGAGTAAATATCGAAAGCGTTTATCTAATTAAAGGCCGCTCTATAAATTATTTCAGAACATTTACATATAATAAGAGGACGATTGCATATTTGTCGGAGCTAGAGGAACTATTAGTGAATGTGTTGTTTGTCAATGGTGTCTATATCAATTGTCACATATTTCCCCATAAATAATAACAAATAGTTCAGGCGATACAGAGATCATATGTGTCATCAATTATAGCCGACATATTAAGTACAGCACTTCAAACAATTATAAAGGGACATCAAATCATGGAGATCAAAATAAAAATAACACCAAAAAGATACTGTAATGACCTGTATTACGACCCCGTCATCATATTCAGCAATAATGTAGACGTTATATCGGAGTTGATGGTGTCCATTTCCGCCGTGACTTTCTAATAGTAATGATTTGACCACTCAATAATTAATGAAGGTCTAAAGCATTATCGTTAAAGCCCGGCTCATTCAAAGGGATATCGGCAGATGTCACGGATATAATTGATGGTGATATTTATAAAGTAAATATTATATTGGTGTCCCTCCATCGTACGGTCCAGCTGATGTTCAGTGTGGTGCCATTGGCGATCTGTGGAAGGAAATGTATAAACATTACACTCCTAAAACCAACACATCTGTACATATATCGCATCTTGACGACAGAGATCCCAAGAACTCTAGATACTTGGATGCTCGAGGAATGAAAAGTGACGTTTAGTATGAATACTAGTACAACAGAATCACTTGATTGGAACAGAACTGACGGAGAAGAACTATGGGATACAGAGTTCATTATATACGGGATATGTGTCCCCGTGGTGGTGACATTCGGCTACATAGGGAACATCGTAACAGCTATTGTTCTGTGGAAGGCAAATATGGCGTCCATCACGAATCTGTTTCTTAGGGCTTTAGTGATCTCTGACATGGCTCTGGTGACGTTTGCCAGCCTGGCCATGACCTTGCCTAATATCGTGACTAAGCTTGTGAACAGAGATTTAGGGATCCATGTCATCATACCCCATGGATTCAAGACCATCGACTATTTGACCATGACATCACAGTTGTGTAACGAATACATTCTGGTATTTGTTTCCATCGAGAGGTACATTGCGATCTGCCATCCAATGAAACATGTTTATATCCACTCAAAACAAAAGGTTCTGGCCTCTATTGTCGGAATCATATTGTTCTCAGTTTGCTACAACTTGCCGAGAATAACATCCACAGAAATCAAATTAAAACCTTGTTTTGATGAGCACTTTTCTCATGATTGTTATGAAATAAGACAGTCAGATTTTGGGAACACGTTCTGGTACAGGTCCGTGTATGCTGTATGGATGTACACTGTTGTGTACTTCGGTATCCCGTTGCTTGCACTCCTCTTCTTGAATATCTTGATTCTCAGGAAACTTGGCAAGATGCGTGCACGAAGACGAACCCTGGAGGCTTGTGCATCGCGCTCGAAGAAAGAAAATACCACAGTCGTCATTGTTCTCATTGTAGCCGTATTTACAATCTGCCAGACATTTGGATTTTTTAACCAGTTCCAATTTTTAATGGATGATGAAAAAGATAATGCTTCTGTACAGACAAACATTACAGTAATAATCAACTTTCTGTATATGATCAATTCCAGTATAAACTTTATAATATACATTTGCGTTGGGAAGAAATTCCGGCGAACATTCGTAACGACATTTTGTGTCAAGAAGTGGAACTGCAAAGCGAGTCGTTGCTGTGGTGACATGGAAGCTTACAGCGTGACAATCGTCACATTGAAAAGGACTTCAGTTGTATAAAGGCTGTTGCTAGGGTATTGTAAATGCTTCCAGCGAGGCTGTTGTAACATATTACAGTAATGCAGTATCGTAAGGGCTTACAGCAAGGCCAGAGTTATATCTTACAGTAATGCAGTATCGTAAGGGCTTACATTGAGACTGACAGTGGTCATTTTATATCATTTTGTGTAAAAAATATATTCAGAACTGGTTGCTAAGCTTATTTTTGATATTATGTGTGTGTCCAAGTAATTGTTTATCCGGTGATTTTTATCATGTACACACGTACATAATATTATTTGTATTTGTAAAATGAAGTTTTGTTGATTAAATTATGCCTGCTTACGTATGTTATATCTATTTACTTCCGGGAAGTTGTCGATGGTTTAAACGTTATTTATGAAACGGACGTCAAATAGTTGCTATTATTATACCTTTCCTTATTGTACACTATATAAAAGGTAAACACATTCTCCAAAAATGCTATTTACCAGGTTAATAGTCGAAAAGTGCTATTTACCCGGAATGAGCGCATTCATATTTTCGCGGATTTTTTTTTTTTTTTTTTTTGTGCTGTGTTCATTCTGATAAAACAATGCATTTTTCATATCTCTTCGGATCGTCTATACCGTCATCCATTGTACTAGCATAAAGTCCGAAAACTCTTTGGAAAACGTAAGCGTTTACTAAAATCGTTCGAGTGAATGCTACAGGAACATTTCGCAAAACGGCTTTATCTACAAGATTATATAATCTGGATGAAGAAGCGTTGGAGAGGATTGAAAGACAACGACAATGCTAACCCACAAGCAATGTTTTTCGATTTTGAGTTTTCATCAAAATTTGATGACTGGAACAGACTTTGCCTTTATTACTAGTCTTAAACAAAATGGAATAATCTAAATGTGTGCATAATAAAACAGTGTTTGTATGAGTATTTCTGGAAATATTACTTTGATTGTCCCCCTTGACATTAACTATTTCCCGAGGCGAAGCCGAGGGAAATAGTTAATTTCAAGGGGGACAATAAAAGTGCTATTTCCCTCACACCCTAACACTAACTGTATATTACTTGTAAAGTAACAGGTAATTATCATATCAGAAAATAGGAGAGGACTTAGGCTTCCGTGTTGTCCAATCCATTTGTTTCATAACAATAACAAATGTTGAAATGAAATGTCATAAAATAACAACAGGAGGCCCCAGGAATCCATTCTAGTAGAGTCACAGGTAATCGTCATCATATCAGAAAATAACAATAGGAGATCCCCAGGGACCCATGCTAGTAGTCACAGGTGATCGTCATCATATCAGAAAATAACAATAGGAAATCACCAGGGATTCAGCCTAGTACAGTAACAGGTAATCGTCATCATATCAGAAAATAACAACAGGAGATCCCCAGGGATCCATTTTTGGGCCATTTTATTACTCGTTTACATAAGAGATATCATTAACGATATCGACAGCACAATTGCAATAACCCAATAAATTAATACATTATTACTTATCTGAATAAGTAAGCAGATTTATTAAGAGGGCGTAACTTTTATAAGTAAAAAATGTATTCGCTTAAATCATCATCCATTGGAAGGAACAAACAAACAAAATAAGAAAGAAATATATTATTTTACCTTGGTATGCCACATTACATATTGTTTATACACCCGGTAATAAGTATTCGTTCGTTTCGTTCACCGGTTGTGTGACAGGGAGCGGGAGGACCTGGGGAAAACCAACCTGGTCGGAAAGGTGCCCCATATACCTTTTCACATCCGATCGGGGAATCGAACACTGACCGCCAACCTTTGAAATCCAAGGGTTCTACCTTTGATATAAAAATCAGCATCCTTAGAATTAAATTTTCCCGCGTTTCGCTAGTATAAGCCGGGAAAATGTTGTATAAACGGCTCGTGCTACTCGCTCCGTACGTGTAATAGATCACGTGATACAGGTGAAATAGGGTATTGTAGTAAGGTGAAATATCATTATCTAGCTGCCCACAGTACGGTTAACACCATGGATTCGAATTCAGACGTCCGCATACAGGCCCAGATTACAGCAGCCATATCTCAATCACAAAACAACATAATGAGCGAAATGAGAAACTTATTCCAATCCATGTCGTCAGAGAACGCGCGGCTTACGGACAATATTAGCGGTGATTATAAATTCAAAAAACGTGGAAATGAGGAGCAACACAAACACAACGTCAGAGTTTTAAACAAATTTAAGGAAGTTGAGGCAGTTGTTTCCTCCATGAACAACGAACACACACCAAGCCTTATGGAAAAAGTCGAACAAGGTATGCAGTTAGTTTCCCACCGCCAAAAGCTAATTAAATTAGCAGACTCGTCCGAGGCAGGTTGGCTCGCCGTCAGCGAGTACGAAACAAATCCTTTGGCCGACGACAGCGACGACGAAAGGAGGATTATCAAGGCACAGTCACGAGCCGATAGGAAAATCAAGGCAGAACGTCAAAAACGTCAGAACGACAGGCGACCTTATCATCCAGTGTTTCGACAAAACAACCACACTGTACACAGGGCTGGGAACGGTGAAATGGACCACAGCACGTGCACGAGAGCCACACCGCTAAAGAAGCCTGGGAGATGTTTCAATTGTGGGGACCAGGGTCATTGGAAAGGGGAGTGTCCCAAGGGAGCAAGACTCACCAATGACAAGATAAGTAGTTTTTCTTTAATTCATTTGAATACGGTGAGTAATACTGTATCCAGTAATCTAAATGTTTTGGTCGGAGGCGACGCCGTGACGACGCCAGTAGGCAGGCTATTAGCTCAGGTACACCAGTGGGAGAAAATTACACAAAATGGTCATATTCTCGCCATTATAAAAGAAGGGTACAAGATACCATTGAAAACCACCCCGGTAAGTACTGTTTTAGACAACAATAAATCTGCTAAGAATAATGCCGAGTTCGTTACACAAGAAATACAAAATTTGGTTAAAAAAGGATGCGTTTCCATGGTAACAAAAAAAACAGAGGTAGTCAATCCTTTGACAGTGGCCTGTAACAAAAAGGACAAGCTTAGGTTAGTACTAGACTGCAGACATGTCAATCCACATTTGTTTCAATTTCGATTTAAGTATGAGGACGCTCAAGTAGCCAGAAGCACATTTGACAAGGGGGATTTTTTATTCAGTTTCGACCTCAAATCTGCTTATCATCACATCATGATTTATCCGCCACATCGCACATTCCTAGGATTTGGTTGGCAAGGTAAGTTTTACGTATTCAACGTGCTACCATTTGGTATCGGTACAGCAGGACATATTTTCACAAAAGTTACCAAAGAGGTGGTTAAATTCTGGCGAACGAAAGGATTTAACATTCTGATGTATTTGGACGACGGGATAGGGGGAGGTAAGTCTGTCGAGGCGGTACAAAGAATTAGTCAACAGGTTAGGTCTGACCTGATAAGTCTCGGATTTCTATTAGCCGAGGAAAAATGTACTTGGATACCCGTACAGAGATTGCAGTGGTTAGGTTTCATATGGGATACAAAGGAAAACAGGTTACATGTATCTCCTGAGCGTATCCAAAATGTCATCCAGTACTTGGAGAACATTAAGGCTCAGTTGAGCGTAGGTAGACGCGTAGTCAGCGTTCGTTTTCTGGCTTCCATCGTTGGACAGTTAATTTCCACCCATGCTGTATTAGGGGACAACGTGCGATTTCATACGCGCAGTATGTATAGGTGTGTTTTGGAAAGAGCGTCTTGGAATTCAGCGGTAGTAGTAACTAAGCAGGCTGAAAATGAGATCGATTTTTGGCGGGAAAACATTCAAAAAATGAACGAAGGAGGTTCAAACATTGGTCATTTGACAGGCACGACGTTCGATGTTGCGTTGTTTACTGATGCTTCATTTGAAGGTTACGGCGGCTATTTAGCTACCAGTGACAATGTCCATATTGGTACCCAGGATATGTTTGGGTCATGGAGTTACATTGAAAAACACGCTAGTTCCACTTGGAGAGAATTAGAGGCAGTTAATAGAGTTGTCAAACACAATTTACCCTTATTGACAGGTAAGTCGGTAGAACTGAACACTGATAACAAAAATGTACAGATCATTCTCTCAATAGGCAGTCGAAAAGAGCAGCTACACGAAATCGCCAGCGATATCGTAAGTACATGCCATTTGGCAGCTATACACATGCGCCCTAAGTGGATTCCTAGAGCGGAAAACGGTACCGCCGACGAGCTGAGTCGGCAGAGTGATTACGATGATTGGGGTGTTCAGACATGGGTTTTTAGAAAGTTGTCGTGTCTGTTTGGTGAATTCACAGTTGATTGTTTCGCATGCGATTACAACAGAAAGTGCGAAAAATTTTATTCAAGATTTTGGTGTGCAGGGACCTCGGGAATAAACGCATTTGACTTTAAATGGAATTCAGAATTCAGCTGGTTAGTTCCACCACCAAGTTTGATAGCTAAGACTATTCAGAAAATAGAATACGAAAAGGCAAAAGGGGTATTGATAATTCCGGAATGGAAATCTGCGGCATATTGGCCTAAAGTAGAACAGTGTGTTAGTAGTGGAATTTTTAAGCACAAAATGTATTTCAAGGGAGAAAGTTTCACCCACAAAGGGAGGGGTGATAACGGTATATTTGGCAAGGTTTCACAAAAATTTAGATTCATAGCTCTAATTTGTAATTAATTAGGTTTTTGTTTCCATCCTTCAGGCCTAGACCTACATACTAATGTGACTGCAGCCGCAATCGGAAGTCGAGTAATGGGTGACAGCGGTTTGGGCAAATTATCCAGGAAGATGGCACATTTTTTGCTACAATCCAAAAGTGATAATACGACCAAGGCATATTACTACAGTTTCAAGAGGAGGCGGCCCGCAGAATTGCCAGTCCCAAAGTGTGTAAAAAAGATCCAGTGAACGTGGAAATGCTTGTTAGATTGTGTGAGATGTTCAAAGATTCAGACGATCTAGTTGTTATCAGAGATTTGTGTATGATACTGCTGAGTTTTGCAGGTTTTTTGAGATATGACGAAGTAAGTGCATTGCGCGGTGTCGATATAAAAGTTCGCGATAGTCATTTATTGTTGTATATTGAAAAAAGCAAAACCGATCAATATAGGAACGGTAACGAAGTTCTCATAAGTAAAGGACATACTTTAGCCTGTCCTTACCAGATGTTTCAGAAATATACGGAGCTATCCGGCATTACTCTCGATAGTGAGTTTTATATTTTCCGTCCAATTTTCAGATCAAAAGACATTTGCAAATTGGTTTATAAAAACAAACGATTAAGTTACACGAGAGCCAGGGAAACGATTATTACCAGACTACGTCTGGTCGGACCAAACCTTAATCTTGGTTTACACTCTCTGAGATCAGGCGGCGCTAGCGCGGCGGCTAACTCTACCGTGAACGAGAGATGCTGGAAGAGACACGGACGCTGGAAGAGCGAGGGTAGTAAGGATGGTTATGTGGTGGACACGGTAGAAAAAAGGTTAGCTGTGTCCAGGTCCTTAGAGCTGTAGAGTTTACCATTTGGTCCCAGCTTCACATGTCCGGAACCCCCAATTGTTGCGTTTCTAATCTACGCGGCAGTCTAGTCGGCAAAATGTAGTATTTGTGTCGGTGTTGTTTATAATGGAGTAGATAGAGGAGTTTTATACTTAAATTTCCCCGCGTTTCGCTAGTATAAGCCGGGAAAATGTTGTATAAACGGCTCGTGCTACTCGCTCCGTACGTGTAATAGATCACGTGATACAGGTGAAATAGGGTATTGTAGTAAGGTGAAATATCATTATCTAGCTGCCCACACAGTACGGTTAACACCAAAACTTAAGTTTTGCAATGCACTTGTATTCGTTTATATATATACAAATGTATATATAAATTTTATTGTGTAATAGTATAATTTCCGAATATTTTTTATATGTGCTGTACATCTTGGTGATTAGGGGTAAAACATTTGTTTCAATATTTTTGTCCATCCCGGATCAGTCCAAGGTTTTCCAGAGTTTTTTATATACATATTTAAAAAAGAACGATTTATTCTAAAACATACTATTGAGAAAAACATGTTTTTATCTCTGGTTTTTAGCCCAGGACTCGATCTTTAATTTCAATTTCTACAATAAACGTCACATATGAGGATAGGAGTGGAAGCGAGGGACGGGTATATACATGTTTACGTGCGAGGTCATGATACATTTGTAATTTGCTCAAAATGCAAAATTAAAATAAACTCTGGCTACCGTACTCTACGCGGCAGGCTAGTCGGCAAAATGTAGTATTTGTGTCGGTGTTGTTTATAATGGAGTAGATAGAGGAGTTTTATACTGTGTTATTTCATTGACTTCATGAAAAAAAGTTGCCGGGACAAAGGAACGACATTTAAGATTGATAAATGTTCTGCCTTTCGGAGCGGAGGGGGCACGTTTATTTATTGATATTTATGACGAAAGAACAAACATATTTTTTGCGAGAGATTTAGTTATCCACCAGTTTGTCCGTCGGCAAGGGAATGTGAGTAAATTTTGTTCGTGGTTTTATTATGTCCCTCTGACTTGTATTCATTCATTCATTCATTCATTTATTTATATATATTTTTATTTATTTATTCATTCATTTACTATACCATCAGTAATTATTTATTTCGTTAAAGCCATAAGTGCCAAAAATAATAGATATTCGTAACAATTTATGATCAGCGCTTAAAAATTCCGTATATAGTGTCCGTACTTTATTTCCGCGGTTAGCTAGTTTCTGGTCACATGATCAAAACATGGCGGCTTACTGTCGGCTGTGTTTACGTTCTCTTGTTTGGGTTTTGTTATATTGCAGTTATAAGAGTTATGCGGTAAGCGTATTGCTGTATTTGGTTATGTTATTAACATGTTTATATATATGTGGTTCTATGTTATGTTCACTTAAAATATGTAACAGAAGCGAGGCGGTATACATAAATTGTCATTATATCCACAGGTACTTGTGGACATATGATGATTCTAATTCAAATGTTTCATTATAGACGAGTAAATTATTGTATTACAATCGCATGCTTAATTTCTAAAAACAATATCGTTTATAAGGCCGAGTTACGATACTTTTTTAGAAATTAAGCATGCGATTGTAATACAATAATTTACTCGTCTATAATGAAACATTTGAATTAGAAACATCATAATCATGTCCACAAGTACCTGTGGTTATATCGGCAGCACCACAGACACAGTAATCCAATAATGCTAGAGTAGAGGATAACACGGCGAGAACAGGCGCTGTGTAACATCCGCCAATGCAATCTGAATCAGTCGTATAGGAGTATGTTTATTATGATGTATATCTGCATATACATGTAGTCTCAATTAATACTATTTCTACCACAATACCCTGTGCTATTCAACTCTCAGACCATCAGTTAATCATTACAGCTGTTGATTAACAATCTGTTTATACCACACCTGGTATAAACTCTGTACGCATTTTGATTGGCTAACACGGTGAACTTTGACCCAAGCTGCAATTGTTATTGACGTCATCAATAATCTAATGACGTCACATCACCGGGTCCTGGACGTCACCGGTACACTTTATTTGCATACGCGAAATTATACTTGGCCACGTTTCCCTTTGATTCAAGCCGATATTATTGTGGTAGAAACAGGTCACACAACTCGATATTGTTGGATATGGAAATTATTTCACACTCGTAAGTTATTTTTTAAAAGTTGCAAAAAACACTCGCTAAAGCTCGTGTCTTTTGTAACTTTTAAAAAATAACTTACTCGTGTGAAATAAATTCCATATCCAACAACCACTCGTTGTGTAACCTCTATATATATACAGATATAATCAAGTAACAGAGACTTTATATATACATTGTTGGAACCTGCTTACCATCGATACAAACACAAACATGGTTCTAACCTCCGGCTGTATAAGGTATGGCTTGCCCTCAAGGGGCTGGTCTGGGACACACTGTAACTAGAGTACTGATCTCGCAGGTACAGAAACCCGTCGTGCAGTTCTGATCCTAACAGTGGAGACAGCATGCAGTCTTTGGCTCAAAGGGTACCACTTTATCATGAATATGAAAGTAGTTCTCCTTCATATTCACTGTAGCCCTTTGTTTAGTAATGAAGTCTAGTCCAATCAGTATATATCATCCTCAATAGGTGTGACATACAGATTTTCCTTAAACTCCAAACTATCAATGACTATGTTTGTTGTATCAAGTTAATACCCTTTCAGTTTCATCTCCATTTCTCTACGGATACACCCCATCAGAGATTAAAGTAACCTGACGCAGTGTCAATAATCACGTCAACCTGCTTACCTTGGACTCATACTGGTATTTCAATCATCGATGATGCTTCAGCTGCCAGATGACTATAAAGGCCACTCCGTTTTTCGTAGGCCAGCATTACCTCGGATCAGACATTGGCCTTCTAGCCTGATCCCTACCCATTTAAATCCTCTGAGAACGACACTTGCTTTGCTGGCTGATTAATAGTCTTTCTTCTTCGGACAGTCCCTGACCATATGTCCTAACCAATCACAATAGAAACACCTTCCATTGTTGGGGACAGTGACCTCGACCTTTGACCTGACTGGCTGGCTGGCTGATCTGGGTTCCGATTTTAGGGACTCCAGATTGTGCATCAATGCCCTGAGGTCTGCCTGCATGCGCTCCATCCTCTCGTCAAGGATATCAATTCGGGTGCCTACTGATGGATTTGTAGACTTGCTGGTTTGTTGAGCCCAACGACCTTGAAACACACACTTAGATAGTTTCTCTGCATCACTGTCACTGGCTTCTGCATCATGAGACAGCAAAACTTTGCATATGTCGCACTTCGTGGTATGTTTGTCATGTATGGCCTGATGATTAAACTGATAGCTTTTTATTTTGTCTAGCACCAGCTCTACTGACTCCAAATTCAGGTTCGCGACATAGTGGTATATACATTACCTTGACCTGCTATCAATGTCAAGGTCAAACTATGTCAATAACATATCATTACCTGTAATGTCATAAAATCTAGTTTGGATGAAGAAAATTTTGATGATATTACTTACATAATTTAAATGAATGTTTTGTTCCTTTCCAGGGTTATCCAGGAAGTGTGCAGTCTGCTGAGATCGATACTGTCCATATGATCTTTATGACACATTTAGGTAAATGGGAATAAAATGTATATCAAATTTATTTGAAATTAATCATAAATTGTTATCAACATTTTTAGTATTTATTCAATTGATTTCATTTTTCAAAAGGGTGTGGGGCAAGTTTGATGAAAATTCAAGTCTTAGTACAGTGTAAGAAAGCGCACCATGTATAACGTTACTTCGTCTGGGGAGAATCTGGCATTCTGTAATCTGAATAACTGTCTCCTTGTTTGTGTCTTGTTATAGGCATAACACACATACTGATGTACTGTACATATCTTAAAGGTACTTTGTCAGATACAATTTACAAATATTTTATGATAATACTTATTCATCTCTTAGGACTGGGGTCGAGATGGGAAGGGGTATGTGTGATATACTAAAATATGATCTTACTGAGTATATACAAAGCTTAAAAAGTCTACTATTTCAAATGTGCATTGTTTTGAAGATGTAGGCTATGATGGTGTGACAAGGACAGGATTCATCAACAATATCTTAAACACCTATTTTCACGAGTACTTTCCACGGGCCATTAACCTATCTCAGCAGCTAAGGACAGATGAGTATGTGGAGAGATTTGTCTACACAACTCATCCCTGGCTTGTCAGTCTCTTCCTGGACTGTCCCAGAAACCTTGTTCTCAACAACATAACTCTAAAGGTAGGTGTCGCCCGATGGCTGTTTCCACGATCGTGTGGTAAGGACTCCCTGAGTAGTCAATCATTACTTGGCTGTTCTCATAGCCTTGTCTACCACTCAAGTTATATACCATTAGATATATTATATGGAAGAACTTTTGTAGTTTGCCTCAGGTTGTGATATGGTCTGTCTTTATATGACCTTTCTCACATCCTCAAGGTCACTGCTATGTACTTGTGGCCTGACCATCAAGATGACCATTTGATTTCATTGACAAAATCAATGTAGTACACAAGCATTTTTTATGATAATGTATTTGGAAGGAGTAATGAAAAATATCCTGCCAATATAACGGCTTCAAACTAGTCACCTCTCTCAGGGGAGACATCCGACATGTACCACCAGGCTATTGGAAAATCCCCCAGACCGAGCTAGGAAGATGACCAATACTTTATTTCACAAAGCCTTTGCCTCCAACGACAATGACAACCCAGGTTTTCTTAGCTTCAAGAATTCATCATACTTTCAATCTCTTCTAGCTTAAACTTGGAGTAGATAATGGCACCAAATTTCTGTAATAGGAAGGAGTTTTGAAAAATATCATGTCTGTGCTCGACCTCTTACTAGTGAACTGTTGCTCTCTGAGTATACATCCTACCACTTGGCTAAAGGGAAATTCCAATTAGACTCAACTTGTAAGTTTTCCACAATAAAATACCAAATGGTATCAAGATTATTATGTTGATCCAATTACTTATCACTGGAATCAGATGAGATATTGGTTATTTGTTGAAAATAAGCTCTTTTGTGACCAAAGAAAATAAAGTGATATGATGGAAGAGATATAGAGGATATCTAACAGTGTCTTCATTAATACCAAATATATTTCACGAGTGGAGCTAATATTTTGATATTTTTCTGGAGTGCTCAGCACGAGTGAAAAATATCAAAATATTAGCCACACGAGTGAAATATATTTGGTACTACTGAAGATACTGTTAGATATTTTGTGTTCTATATTCTGTTCGATTTTTTAAGCAAAATATACCGGGTCAGCTTTACATTTCCCCCATTGTCATTTGTAAGCAGTGTTTTGATTGGCCAAATCAGAAAAAGTGATATTTTCACAAGTGAAAAATATCACTTTTATCCGATGAATGATAGGCGATATTTCGCTGCGAAAATGTAATAAATTGTTTTTGTTAATTCAGTGTCCAAATGAAACTGCTGTGGAGCACTTAAAAGCTGCTATTGTCCGCGGTGACATCACATGGCACGCTGGACCAATGAATATGCAACCAGAAAACATGAATAAAATTCTATTTGAATTGAGCCTAAACATCAGTTCTGATTTAGATGCAATGTTCAACATCCAAAGAAGATTTCCAACTCTAAGTCAGCGTGATGTGCCTGGTGAGTATAGATACATAATGATTCTGTCAGCGTGATGTGTCCAGTTAGTATAGATACTTAACGATTCAGTCAGCGTGATGTGTCCAGTTAGTATAGATACATAATGATTTAGTCAGTGTGATGTGTCCAGTTAGTATAGATACATAATGGTTTAGTCAGTGTGATGTGTCCAGTTAGTATAGATACATAATGGTTTAGTCAGTGTGATGTGTCCAGTTAGTATAGATACATAATGGTTCAGTCAGTGTGATGTGTCCAGTTAGTATAGATACATAATGATTCAGTCAGCGTGATGTGTCCAGTTAGTATAGATACATAATGATTCAGTCAGCGTGATGTGTCCAGTTAGTATAGATACATAATGGTTTAGTCAGTGTGATGTGTCCAGTTAGTATAGATACATAATGGTTTAGTCAGTGTGATGTGTCCAGTTAGTATAGATACATAATGGTTCAGTCAGTGTGATGTGTCCAGTTAGTATAGATACATAATGATTCAGTCAGCGTGATGTGTCCAGTTAGTATAGATACATAATGGTTTAGTCGGTGTGATGTGTCCAGTTAGTATAGATACATAATGGTTTAGTCAGTGTGATGTGTCCAGTTAGTATAGATACATAATGGTTTAGTCAGTGTGATGTGCCCAGTTAGTATAGATACATAATGGTTTAGTCAGTGTGATGTGTCCAGTTAGTATAGATACATAATGGTTTAGTCAGTGTGATGTGTCCAGTTAGTATAGATACATAATGGTTTAGTCTGTGTGATGTGTCCAGTTAGTATAGATACATAATGGTTTAGTCTGTGTGATGTGTCCAGTTAGTATAGATACATAATGATTTAGTCAGTGTGATGTGTCCAGTTAGTATAGATACATAATGATTCAGTCAGTGTGATGTGTCCAGTTAGTATAGATACATAATGGTTTAGTCAGTGTGATGTGTCCAGTTAGTATAGATACATAATGGTTTAGTCAGTGTGATGTGTCCAGTTAGTATAGATACATAATGGTTTAGTCTGTGTGATGTGCCCAGTTAGTATAGATACATAATGGTTTAGTCGGTGTGATGTGTCCAGTTAGTATAGATACATAATGATTCAGTCTGTGTGATGTGTCCAGTTAGTATAGATACATAATGGTTTAGTCGGTGTGATGTGTCCAGTTAGTATAGATACATAATGATTTAGTCAGTGTGATGTGTCCAGTTAGTATAGATACATAATGGTTTAGTCTGTGTGATGTGCCCAGTTAGTATAGATACATAATGGTTTAGTCAGTGTGATGTGTCCAGTTAGTATAGATACATAATGGTTTAGTCAGTGTGATGTGTCCAGTTAGTATAGATACATAATGGTTTAGTCAGTGTGATGTGTCCAGTTAGTATAGATACATAATGGTTTAGTCAGCGTGATGTGTCCAGTTAGTATAGATACATAATGGTTTAGTCAGTGTGATGTGCCCAGTTAGTATAGATACATAATGGTTTAGTCAGTGTGATGTGCCCAGTTAGTATAGATACATAATGGTTTAGTCAGTGTGATGTGCCCAGTTAGTATAGATACATAATGGTTTAGTCAGTGTGATGTGCCCAGTTAGTATAGATACATAATGATTCAGTCTGTGTGATGTGTCCAGTTAGTATAGATACATAATGGTTTAGTCGGTGTGATGTGTCCAGTTAGTATAGATACATAATGATTTAGTCAGTGTGATGTGTCCAGTTAGTATAGATACATAATGGTTTAGTCTGTGTGATGTGCCCAGTTAGTATAGATACATAATGGTTTAGTCAGTGTGATGTGTCCAGTTAGTATAGATACATAATGGTTTAGTCAGTGTGATGTGTCCAGTTAGTATAGATACATAATGGTTTAGTCAGTGTGATGTGTCCAGTTAGTATAGATACATAATGGTTTAGTCAGCGTGATGTGTCCAGTTAGTATAGATACATAATGGTTTAGTCAGTGTGATGTGTCCAGTTAGTATAGATACATAATGGTTTAGTCAGTGTGATGTGCCCAGTTAGTATAGATACATAATGGTTTAGTCAGTGTGATGTGCCCAGTTAGTATAGATACATAATGGTTTAGTCAGTGTGATGTGTCCAGTTAGTATAGATACATAATGGTTTAGTCTGTGTGATGTGCCCAGTTAGTATAGATACATAATGGTTTAGTCAGTGTGATGTGTCCAGTTAGTATAGATACATAATGGTTTAGTCAGTGTGATGTGTCCAGTTAGTATAGATACATAATGGTTTAGTCAGTGTGATGTGTCCAGTTAGTATAGATACATAATGGTTTAGTCAGCGTGATGTGTCCAGTTAGTATAGATACATTATGGTTTAGTCAGTGTGATGTGTCCAGTTAGTATAGATACATAATGATTTAGTCAGTGTGATGTGTCCAGTTAGTATAGATACATAATGATTCAGTCTGTGTGATGTGTCCAGTTAGTATAGATACATAATGGTTTAGTCAGTGTGATGTGTCCAGTTAGTATAGATACATAATGGTTTAGTCAGTGTGATGTGCCCAGTTAGTATAGATACATAATGGTTTAGTCAGTGTGATGTGTCCAGTTAGTATAGATACATAATGATTCAGTCAGTGTGATGTGTCCAGTTAGTATAGATACATAATGATTTAGTCAGTGTGATGTGTCCAGTTAGTATAGATACATAATGGTTTAGTCAGTGTGATGTGTCCAGTTAGTATAGATACATAATGGTTTAGTCAGTGTGATGTGCCCAGTTAGTATAGATACATTATGGTTTAGTCAGTGTGATGTGTCCAGTTAGTATAGATACATAATGGTTTAGTCAGTGTGATGTGCCCAGTTAGTATAGATACATAATGGTTTAGTCAGTGTGATGTGCCCAGTTAGTATAGATACATAATGGTTTAGTCAGTGTGATGTGTCCAGTTAGTATAGATACATAATGGTTTAGTCAGTGTGATGTGTCCAGTTAGTATAGATACATAATGGTTTAGTCTGTGTGATGTGTCCAGTTAGTATAGATACATAATGGTTTAGTCAGTGTGATGTGTCCAGTTAGTATAGATACATAATGGTTTAATCAGTGTGATGTGTCCAGTTAGTATAGATACATAATGATTCAGTCAGTGTGATGTGTCCAGTTAGTATAGATACATAATGGTTTAGTCAGTGTGATGTGTCCAGTTAGTATAGATACATAATGGTTTAGTCAGTGTGATGTGTCCAGTTAGTATAGATACATAATGATTCTGTCGGTGTGATGTGCCCAGTTAGTATAGATACATAATGGTTTATTCAGCGTGATGTGTCCAGTTAGTATAGATACATAATGATTCAGTCAGTGTGATGTGTCCAGTTAGTATAGATACATAATGGTTTAGTCAGTGTGATGTGTCCAGTTAGTATAGATACATAATGATTCAGTCAGTGTGATGTGTCCAGTTAGTATAGATACATTATGGTTTAGTCAGTGTGATGTGTCCAGTTAGTATAGATACATAATGGTTTAGTCAGTGTGATGTGTCCAGTTAGTATAGATACATAATGGTTTAGTCAGTGTGATGTGTCCAGTTAGTATAGATACATAATGATTCAGTCAGTGTGATGTGTCCAGTTAGTATAGATACATAATGGTTTAGTCAGTGTGATGTGTCCAGTTAGTATAGATACATAATGATTCAGTCAGTGTGATGTGTCCAGTTAGTATAGATACATTATGGTTTAGTCAGTGTGATGTGTCCAGTTAGTATAGATACATAATGGTTTAGTCAGTGTGATGTGTCCAGTTAGTATAGATACATAATGGTTTAGTCAGTGTGATGTGTCCAGTTAGTATAGATACATAATGATTTAGTCTGTGTGATGTGTCCAGTTAGTATAGATACATAATGGTTTAGTCAGTGTGATGTGTCCAGTTAGTATATATACATAATGGTTTAGTCAGTGTGATGTGTCCAGTTAGTATAGATACATAATGGTTTAGTCAGTGTGATGTGTCCAGTTAGTATAGATACATAATGATTCAGTCAGCGTGATGTGTCCAGTTAGTATAGATACATAATGGTTTAGTCAGTGTGATGTGTCCAGTTAGTATAGATACATAATGATTCACTCAGTGTGATGTGTCCAGTTAATAGAGACAAATAATGATTTATTTAGTTAGCGTATTCTAACATTGGGTTCCTACCCTGTAAAAAATGTAAATCCCTTGTCTTTAGGACTGGCACAACTAAATCAGCCAATCAGCTGGTGTTTCACCTAAACCAAGTCCCTGAGGAAAATGTGTTTCTTTGGTTTGTAGTTGTTTTCCTGAGTAAATAACATATGAAATGGGTACTTTCTATATACGAGAATAAAGTGTAGAGTGTTGAGGTTTGGAAAATCAAAATAATACACTCCTACTGAAAATAGAATGGCATAGGATTCGAAGTGTAAAAAGGCGGGAATTCCCCAGGTGGGGGTTCCCCAGTGTACTGTTAATGTCAGGGTTACTGTATTCAAACTTTAATTTGATATAAATTTCACATCATTTGAACTTCAAAAGAAAGAATAAAGGGAATGGGTCACTAGTAATAACATATAGTAAATTATCTAGTTGTGTGAGTCCTTTAATTGAATAATTTCCATCACACATGTTAAGTCGACTGTTGTTTCTAACAGGACTGACACAGGCAGTTATTCCGAGTCTAGTACAGAAAGGGGTGATAGCTGTCTCTGTTGGAGTAAATCCAGGCACCAGTCCACCAGCTGTTCCCAAACTTTTTACCTGGAAATTTGAGGATAGTGCTGTTCTCGCCACTTGGCATGCAGGTAAAACAATTGTCAGTAAGCATAGGTCCATACAATTACGTAAAGCTTAATTCAAATCAGGTAAGCACAGTTGGCAGGTATGCTAAGTCTCCTCTATAATAGTTATAGATCAACAGAATTATCAGAAATATGTACCCAGTTGGCATTTATTCAAAGTCTTCTCTTAAAGCAGTTATAGATTGAAATAACAAATGTAAAAAAAGCTATAAAGTACATAACATCTTGTGAACAATCAATACTATGTGTCTATAGGTGGCTATCCCTTGGGACCAGGAAGCAGCCCTGCCAAACCTGGGGGTCTGTCCAGAAAGGACTGTGTGACAGTGGAGGGGTTCAACCATGCCATGTGCTATGCCTTCATACAAGATAACGGGGGACCTCCACAGGATATCTATGTAACTATTGTGTATAGTAGGTTAACAAGATAGCGGGGGACCTCCACAGGATATATATGTAACTATTGTGTAAAGTAGGGTAACAAGATAACGAGGACCTCCACAGGATATCCATGTAACTATTGTGTATAGTAGGTTAACAAGATAGCGGGGGACCTCCACAGGATATACATGTAACTATTGTGTATAGTAAGGTAACAAGATAGCGGGGACCTCCACAGGATATACATGTAACTATTGTGTATAGTAAGGTAACAAGATAGCGGGGGACCTCCACAGGATATCTATGTAACTATTGTGTATAGTAGGTTAACAAGATAGCGGGGACCTCCACAGGATATACATGTAACTATTGTGTATAGTAGGTTAACAAGATAGCGGGGGACCTCCACAGGATATACATGTAACTATTGTGTATAGTAAGGTAACAAGATAACGAGGGACCTCCACAGGATATACATGTAACTATTGTGTATAGTAAGGTAACAAGATAGCGGGGACCTCCACAGGATATACATGTAACTATTGTGTATAGTAAGGTAACAAGATAGCGGGGGACCTCCACAGGATATACATGTAACTATTATATTGTGTATAGTAGGGTAACAAGATAGTGGGGGACCTCCACAGGATATACATGTAACTATTGTGTATAGTAGGGTAACAAGATAGCGGGGACCTCCACAGGATATACATGTAACTATTGTGTATAGTAGGTTCACAAGATAGCGGGGGACCTACACAGGATATACATGTAACTATTGTGTATAGTAGGGTAACAAGATAGTGGGGGACCTCCACAGGATATACATGTAACTATTGTGTATAGTAGGTTCACAAGATAGCGGGGGACCTCCACAGGATATACATGTAACTATTGTGTATAGTAGGGTAACAAGATAGCGGGGACCTACACAGGATATCTATGTAACTATTGTGTATAGTAGGGTAACAAGATAGCGGGGGACCTCCACAGGATATACATGTAACTATTGTGTATAGTAAGGTAACAAGATAGTGGGGGACCTCCACAGGATATACATGTAACTATTGTGTATAGTAGGGTAACAAGATAGCGGGGACCTCCACAGGATATACATGTAACTATTGTGTATAGTAAGGTAACAAGATAGCGGGGACCTCCACAGGATATACATGTAACTATTGTGTATAGTAAGGTAACAAGATAGCGGGGGACCTCCACAGGATATACATGTAACTATTGTGTATAGTAAGGTAACAAGATAGCGGGGGACCTCCACAGGATATACATGTAACTATTGTGTATAGTAAGGTAACAAGATAGCGGGGACCTCCACAGGATATACATGTAACTATTGTGTATAGTAAGGTAACAAGATAGTGGGGGACCTCCACAGGATATACATGTAACTATTGTGTATAGTAGGGTAACAAGATAGTGGGGGACCTCCACAGGATATCTATGTAACTATTGTGTATAGTAGGGTAACAAGATAGTGGGGGACCTCCACAGGATATACATGTAACTATTGTGTATAGTAAGGTAACAAGATAGTGGGGGACCTACACAGGATATACATGTAACTATTGTGTATAGTAAGGTAACAAGATAGCGGGGGACCTCCACAGGATTACATGTAACTATTGTGTATAGTAGGGTAACAAGATAGTGGGGACCTCCACAGGATATACATGTAACTATTGTGTATAGTAGGTTAACAAGATAGTGGGGGACCTCCACAGGATATACATGTAACTATTGTGTATAGTAGGGTAACAAGATAGTGGGGGACCTCCACAGGATATACATGTAACTATTGTGTATAGTAAGGTAACAAGATAGTGGGGGACCTCCACAGGATATACATGTAACTATTGTGTATAGTAAGGTAACAAGATAGCGGGGACCTCCACAGGATATCTATGTAACTATTGTGTATAGTAGGTTAACAAGATAGCGGGGACCTCCACAGGATATACATGTAACTATTGTGTATAGTAGGTTAACAAGATAGCGGGGACCTCCACAGGATATACATGTAACTATTGTGTATAGTAGGTTAACAAGATAGCGGGGACCTCCACAGGATATACATGTAACTATTGTGTATAGTAGGGTAACAAGATAACGAGGGACCTCCACAGGATATACATGTAACTATTGTGTATAGTAGGTTAACAAGATAGTGGGGACCTCCACAGGATATACATGTAACTATTGTGTATAGTAAGGTAACAAGATAGCGGGGACCTCCACAGGATATACATGTAACTATTGTGTATAGTAAGGTAACAAGATAGTGGGGACCTCCACAGGATATACATGTAACTGTTGTGTATAGTAGGGTAACAAGATAGCGGGGGACCTCCACAGGATATACATGTAACTATTGTGTATAGTAGGGTAACAAGATAGTGGGGGACCTCCACAGGATATACATGTAACTATTGTGTATAGTAGGGTAACAAGATAACGGGGGACCTACACAGGATATACATGTAACTATTGTGTATAGTAAGGTAACAAGATAGCGGGGACCTCCACAGGATATACATGTAACTATTGTGTATAGTAGGGTAACAAGATAACGGGGGACCTACACAGGATATACATGTAACTATTGTGTATAGTAGGGAAACAAGATAGCGGGGGACCTCCACAGGATATACATGTAACTATTGTGTATAGTAGGGTAACAAGATAACGAGGACCTACACAGGGTATACATGTAACTATTGTGCATAGTAGGTTCACAAGATAGCGGGGGACCTCCACAGGATATACATGTAACTATTGTGTATAGTAGGGTAACAAGATAACGAGGACCTACACAGGATATACATGTAACTATTGTGTATAGTAGGTTCACAAGATAACGAGGACCTACACAGGGTATACATGTAACTATTGTGCATAGTAGGTTCACAAGATAGCGGGGGACCTCCACAGGATATACATGTAACTATTGTGTATAGTAAGGTAACAAGATAGCGGGGACCTCCACAGGATATACATGTAACTATTGTGTATAGTAAGGTAACAAGATAGCGGGGGACCTCCACAGGATATCTATGTAACTATTGTGTATAGTAGGGTAACAAGATAGTGGGGGACCTCCACAGGATATACATGTAACTATTGTGTATAGTAGGGTAACAAGATAGTGGGGGACCTCCACAGGATATACATGTAACTATTGTGTATAGTAAGGTAACAAGATAGCGGGGGACCTCCACAGGATATACATGTAACTATTGTGTATAGTAGGTTAACAAGATAGCGGGGGACCTACACAGGATATACATGTAACTATTGTGTATAGTAGGGTAACAAGATAGCGGGGGACCTACACAGGATATCTATGTAACTATTGTGTATAGTAGGGTAACAAGATAGCGGGGGACCTCCACAGGATATACATGTAACTATTGTGTATAGTAAGGTAACAAGATAGTGGGGGACCTCCACAGGATATACATGTAACTATTGTGTATAGTAGGGTAACAAGATAGCGGGGACCTCCACAGGATATACATGTAACTATTGTGTATAGTAAGGTAACAAGATAGCGGGGACCTCCACAGGATATACATGTAACTATTGTGTATAGTAAGGTAACAAGATAGCGGGGGACCTCCACAGGATATACATGTAACTATTGTGTATAGTAGGGTAACAAGATAGCGGGGGACCTCCACAGGATATACATGTAACTATTGTGTATAGTAAGGTAACAAGATAGCGGGGACCTCCACAGGATATACATGTAACTATTGTGTATAGTAAGGTAACAAGATAGTGGGGGACCTCCACAGGATATACATGTAACTATTGTGTATAGTAGGTTAACAAGATAGTGGGGGACCTCCACAGGATATCTATGTAACTATTGTGTATAGTAGGGTAACAAGATAGTGGGGGACCTCCACAGGATATACATGTAACTATTGTGTATAGTAAGGTAACAAGATAGCGGGGGACCTACACAGGATATACATGTAACTATTGTGTATAGTAAGGTAACAAGATAGCGGGGGACCTCCACAGGATATACATGTAACTATTGTGTATAGTAGGGTAACAAGATAGTGGGGACCTCCACAGGATATACATGTAACTATTGTGTATAGTAGGTAACAAGATAGCGGGGACCTCCACAGGATATACATGTAACTATTGTGTATAGTAGGGTAACAAGATAGTGGGGGACCTCCACAGGATATACATGTAACTATTGTGTATAGTAAGGTAACAAGATAGTGGGGGACCTCCACAGGATATACATGTAACTATTGTGTATAGTAGGGTAACAAGATAGCGGGGGACCTCCACAGGATATCTATGTAACTATTGTGTATAGTAGGTTAACAAGATAACAGGGGACCTCCACAGGATATACATGTAACTATTGTGTATAGTAGGTTAACAAGATAGCGGGGACCTCCACAGGATATACATGTAACTATTGTGTATAGTAGGTTAACAAGATAGCGGGGACCTCCACAGGATATACATGTAACTATTGTGTATAGTAGGTTAACAAGATAGCGGGGACCTCCACAGGATATACATGTAACTATTGTGTATAGTAGGTTAACAAGATAGCGGGGACCTCCACAGGATATACATGTAACTATTGTGTATAGTAGGTTAACAAGATAGCGGGGACCTCCACAGGATATACATGTAACTATTGTGTATAGTAGGTTAACAAGATGATGGGGGACCTACACAGGATATACATGTAACTATTGTGTATAGTAGGGTAACAAGATAGCGGGGACCTCCACAGGATATACATGTAACTATTGTGTATAGTAGGTAACAAGATAGTGGGGGACCTCCACAGGATATACATGTAACTATTGTGTATAGTAGGGTAACAAGATAGCGGGGGACCTCCACAGGATATACATGTAACTATTGTGTATAGTAGGTAACAAGATAGCGGGGGACCTCCACAGGATATACATGTAACTATTGTGTATAGTAGGGTAACAAGATAGTGGGGGACCTCCACAGGATATACATGTAACTATTGTGTATAGTAGGGTAACAAGATAGTGGGGGACCTCCACAGGATATACATGTAACTATTGTGTATAGTAAGGTAACAAGATAGCGGGGGACCTCCACAGGATATACATGTAACTATTGTGTATAGTAGGTTAACAAGATAGCGGGGGACCTACACAGGATATACATGTAACTATTGTGTATAGTAGGGTAACAAGATAGCGGGGGACCTACACAGGGATATACATGTAACTATTGTGTATAGTAGGGTAACAAGATAGCGGGGGACCTACACAGGATATACATGTAACTATTGTGTATAGTAGGTTAACAAGATAGCGGGGACCTCCACAGGATATACATGTAACTATTGTGTATAGTAAGGTAACAAGATAGCGGGGACCTCCACAGGATATACATGTAACTATTGTGTATAGTAAGGTAACAAGATAGCGGGGGACCTACACAGGATATACATGTAACTATTGTGTATAGTAGGGTAACAAGATAGTGGGGGACCTCCACAGGATATACATGTAACTATTGTGTATAGTAAGGGTAACAAGATAACGGGGGACCTACACAGGATATACATGTAACTATTGTGTATAGTAAGGTAACAAGATAGCGGGGGACCTCCACAGGATATCTATGTAACTATTGTGTATAGTAGGGTAACAAGATAGTGGGGGACCTCCACAGGATATACATGTAACTATTGTGTATAGTAGGGTAACAAGATAGTGGGGGACCTCCACAGGATATACATGTAACTATTGTGTATAGTAAGGTAACAAGATAGCGGGGGACCTACACAGGATATACATGTAACTATTGTGTATAGTAGGTTAACAAGATAGCGGGGGACCTACACAGGATATACATGTAACTATTGTGTATAGTAGGGTAACAAGATAGCGGGGGACCTACACAGGGTATACATGTAACTATTGTGTATAGTAGGGTAACAAGATAGCGGGGACCTCCACAGGATATACATGTAACTATTGTGTATAGTAAGGTAACAAGATAGCGGGGACCTCCACAGGATATACATGTAACTATTGTGTATAGTAGGGTAACAAGATAGCGGGGACCTCCACAGGATATACATGTAACTATTGTGTATAGTAGGGTAACAAGATAGCGGGGGACCTACACAGGATATATATGTAACTATTGTGTATAGTAGGTAACAAGATAGCGGGGGACCTACACAGGATATCTATGTAACTATTGTGTATAGTAGGGTAACAAGATAGTGGGGGACCTCCACAGGATATCTATGTAACTATTGTGTATAGTAAGGTAACAAGATAGCGGGGGACCTCCACAGGGATATACTATGTAACTATTGTGTATAGTAAGGTAACAAGATAGCGGGGGACCTCCACAGGATATACTATGTAACTATTGTGTATAGTAGGGTAACAAGATAGCGGGGGACCTCCACAGGATATACATGTAACTATTGTGTATAGTAAGGTAACAAGATAGCGGGGGACCTCCACAGGATATACATGTAACTATTGTGTATAGTAAGGTAACAAGATAGCGGGGGACCTCCACAGGATATACATGTAACTATTGTGTATAGTAGGTTCACAAGATAGCGGGGGACCTCCACAGGATATACATGTAACTATTGTGTATAGTAGGGTAACAAGATAGCGGGGACCTCCACAGGATATACATGTAACTATTGTGTATAGTAGGTTAACAAGATAGCGGGGGACCTCCACAGGATATACATGTAACTATTGTGTATAGTAGGGTAACAAGATAGCGGGGGACCTCCACAGGATATACATGTAACTATTGTGTATAGTAGGTTAACAAGATAGCGGGGGACCTCCACAGGATATACATGTAACTATTGTGTATAGTAAGGTAACAAGATAGTGGGGGACCTCCACAGGATATA
Organism: Pecten maximus; assembly: GCF_902652985.1. Taxonomy (NCBI): domain Eukaryota; kingdom Metazoa; phylum Mollusca; class Bivalvia; order Pectinida; family Pectinidae; genus Pecten; species Pecten maximus. The sequence continues at coordinate 14,547,388 of NC_047016.1, forward strand.
CATGTAACTATTGTGTATAGTAAGGTAACAAGATAGTGGGGGACCTCCACAGGATATACATGTAACTATTGTGTATAGTAAGGTAACAAGATAGCGGGGGACCTCCACAGGATATACATGTAACTATTGTGTATAGTAGGGTAACAACATAGCGGGGGACCTCCACAGGATATACATGTAACTATTGTGTATAGTAGGGTAACAAGATAGTGGGGGACCTCCACAGGATATACATGTAACTATTGTGTATATTAAGGTAACAAGATAGTGGGGGACCTCCACAGGATATACATGTAACTATTGTGTATAGTAGGTTCACAAGATAGCGGGGGACCTCCACAGGATATACATGTAACTATTGTGTATAGTAAGGTAACAAGATAGCGGGGACCTCCACAGGATATACATGTAACTATTGTGTATAGTAGGGTAACAAGATAGCGGGGGACCTCCACAGGATATACATGTAACTATTGTGTATAGTAAGGTAACAAGATAGCGGGGACCTCCACAGGATATACATGTAACTATTGTGTATAGTAGGGTAACAAGATAGTGGGGGACCTCCACAGGATATACATGTAACTATTGTGTATAGTAGGTTAACAAGATAACGAGGGACCTCCACAGGATATACATGTAACTATTATATTGTGTATAGTAGGGTAACAAGATAGCGGGGACCTCCACAGGATATCTATGTAACTATTGTGTATAGTAGGGTAACAAGATAGCGGGGGACCTCCACAGGATATACATGTAACTATTGTGTATAGTAGGTTAACAAGATAACGAGGGACCTCCACAGGATATACATGTAACTATTGTGTATAGTAGGTTAACAAGATAGCGGGGACCTCCACAGGATATACATGTAACTATTGTGTATAGTAGGTTAACAAGATAGCGGGGACCTCCACAGGATATACATGTAACTATTGTGTATAGTAGGTTAACAAGATAACGAGGGACCTCCACAGGATATACATGTAACTATTGTGTATAGTAGGTTAACAAGATAGTGGGGACCTCCACATGATATACATGTAACTATTGTGTATAGTAAGGTAACAAGATAGCGGGGACCTCCACAGGATATACATGTAACTATTGTGTATAGTAAGGTAACAAGATAGTGGGGACCTCCACAGGATATACATGTAACTGTTGTGTATAGTAGGGTAACAAGATAGTGGGGACCTCCACAGGATATACATGTAACTATTGTGTATAGTAGGGTAACAAGATAGTGGGGGACCTCCACAGGATATACATGTAACTATTGTGTATAGTAAGGTAACAAGATAGCGGGGACCTCCACAGGATATACATGTAACTATTGTGTATAGTAAGGTAACAAGATAGCGGGGACCTCCACAGGATATACATGTAACTATTGTGTATAGTAGGGTAACAAGATAACGGGGGACCTACACAGGATATACATGTAACTATTGTGTATAGTAAGGTAACAAGATAGCGGGGACCTCCACAGGATATACATGTAACTATTGTGTATAGTAGGGTAACAAGATAACGGGGGACCTACACAGGATATACATGTAACTATTGTGTATAGTAGGGAAACAAGATAGCGGGGGACCTCCACAGGATATACATGTAACTATTGTGTATAGTAGGGTAACAAGATAACGAGGACCTACACAGGGTATACATGTAACTATTGTGCATAGTAGGTTCACAAGATAGCGGGGGACCTCCACAGGATATACATGTAACTATTGTGTATAGTAGGGTAACAAGATAACGAGGACCTACACAGGATATACATGTAACTATTGTGTATAGTAGGTTCACAAGATAACGAGGACCTACACAGGGTATACATGTAACTATTGTGCATAGTAGGTTCACAAGATAGCGGGGGACCTCCACAGGATATACATGTAACTATTGTGTATAGTAAGGTAACAAGATAGCGGGGACCTCCACAGGATATACATGTAACTATTGTGTATAGTAAGGTAACAAGATAGCGGGGGACCTCCACAGGATATCTATGTAACTATTGTGTATAGTAGGGTAACAAGATAGTGGGGGACCTCCACAGGATATACATGTAACTATTGTGTATAGTAGGGTAACAAGATAGTGGGGGACCTCCACAGGATATACATGTAACTATTGTGTATAGTAAGGTAACAAGATAGCGGGGACCTCCACAGGATATACATGTAACTATTGTGTATAGTAGGTTCACAAGATAGCGGGGGACCTCCACAGGATATACATGTAACTATTGTGTATAGTAAGGTAACAAGATAGCGGGGGACCTACACAGGGTATACATGTAACTATTGTGTATAGTAGGTTCACAAGATAGCGGGGACCTCCACAGGATATACATGTAACTATTGTGTATAGTAAGGTAACAAGATAGTGGGGGACCTCCACAGGATATACATGTAACTATTGTGTATAGTAAGGTAACAAGATAGCGGGGACCTCCACAGGATATACATGTACCTATTGTGTATAGTAAGGTAACAAGATAGCAGGGGACCTCCACAGGATATACATGTAACTATTGTGTATAGTTAGGTAACAAGATAGCGGGGGACCTACACAGGATATATATGTAACTATTGTGTATAGTAGGGTAACAAGATAGTGGGGGACCTCCACAGGATATCTATGTAACTATTGTGTATAGTAAGGTAACAAGATAGCGGGGGACCTACACAGGATATATATGTAACTATTGTGTATAGTAAGGTAACAAGTTAGCGGGGGACCTCCACGGGATATCTATGTAACTATTGTGTATAGTATGGTAACAAGTTAGCGGGGGACCTCCACGGGATATCTATGTAACTATTGTGTATAGTAGGGTAACAAGATAGTGGGGGACCTCCACAGGATATATATGTAACTATTGTGTATAGTAAGGTAACAAGTTAGCGGGGGACCTCCACGGGATATCTATGTAACTATTGTGTATAGTAAGGTAACAAGATAGCGGGGGACCTACACAGGATATACATGTAACTATTGTGTATAGTAGGGTAACAAGATAGCGGGGGACCTACACAGGATATACATGTAACTATTGTGTATAGTAGGTTCACAAGATAGCGGGGACCTCCACAGGATATACATGTAACTATTGTGTATAGTAAGGTAACAAGATAGCGGGGACCTCCACAGGATATACATGTAACTATTGTGTATAGTAGGTTAACAAGATAGCGGGGGACCTCCACAGGATATACATGTAACTATTGTGTATAGTAGGGTAACAAGATAGCGGGGGACCTCCACAGGATATACATGTAACTATTGTGTATAGTAGGTTAACAAGATAGCGGGGGACCTCCACAGGATATACATGTAACTATTGTGTATAGTAAGGTAACAAGATAGTGGGGGACCTCCACAGGATTACATGTAACTATTGTGTATAGTAAGGTAACAAGATAGTGGGGGACCTCCACAGGATATACATGTAACTATTGTGTATAGTAAGGTAACAAGATAGCGGGGACCTCCACAGGATATACATGTAACTATTGTGTATAGTAGGGTAACAACATAGCGGGGGACCTCCACAGGATATACATGTAACTATTGTGTATAGTAGGGTAACAAGATAGTGGGGGACCTCCACAGGATATACATGTAACTATTGTGTATATTAAGGTAACAAGATAGTGGGGGACCTCCACAGGATATACATGTAACTATTGTGTATAGTAGGTTCACAAGATAGCGGGGGACCTCCACAGGATATACATGTAACTATTGTGTATAGTAAGGTAACAAGATAGCGGGGACCTCCACAGGATATACATGTAACTATTGTGTATAGTAGGGTAACAAGATAGCGGGGGACCTCCACAGGATATACATGTAACTATTGTGTATAGTAAGGTAACAAGATAGCGGGGACCTCCACAGGATATACATGTAACTATTGTGTATAGTAAGGTAACAAGATAGCGGGGGACCTCCACAGGATATACATGTAACTATTGTGTATAGTAAGGTAACAAGATAGCGGGGGACCTACACAGGGTATACATGTAACTATTGTGTATAGTAGGGTAACAAGATAGCGGGGACCTCCACAGGATATACATGTAACTATTGTGTATAGTAGGGTAACAAGATAGTGGGGGACCTCCACAGGATATACATGTAACTATTGTGTATAGTAAGGTAACAAGATAGCGGGGACCTCCACAGGATATACATGTACATATTGTGTATAGTAAGGTAACAAGATAGCAGGGGACCTCCACAGGATATACATGTAACTATTGTGTATAGTAGGTTAACAAGATAGCGGGGACCTCCACAGGATATACTATGTAACTATTGTGTATAGTAGGGTAACAAGATAGCGGGGACCTCCACAGGATATACATGTAAACTATTGTGTATAGTAGGTTAACAAGATACGAGGGACCTCCACAGGATATACATGTAACTATTGTGTATAGTAGGGTAACAAGATAGCGGGGACCTCCACAGGATATACATGTAACTATTGTGTATAGTAAGGTAACAAGATAGCGGGGGACCTCCACAGGATATACATGTAACTATTGTGTATAGTAAGGGTAACAAGATAGCTGGGGACCTCCACAGGATATACATGTAACTATTGTGTATAGTAAGGGTAACAAGATAGCGGGGACCTCCACAGGATATACATGTAACTATTGTGTATAGTAGGTAACAAGATAGCGGGGGACCTCCACAGGATATACATGTAACTATTGTGTATAGTAAGGTAACAAGATAGCGGGGGACCTCCACAGGATATACATGTAACTATTGTGTATAGTAAGGTAACAAGATAGCGGGGACCTCCACAGGATATACATGTAACTATTGTGTATAGTAAGGTAACAAGATAGCGGGGGACCTCCACAGGATTACATGTAACTATTGTGTATAGTAGGGTAACAATATAACGGGGGACCTCCACAGGATATACATGTAACTATTGTGTATAGTAAGGTAACAAGATAGCGGGGGACCTCCACAGGATATACATGTAACTATTGTGTATAGTAAGGTAACAAGATAGTGGGGGACCTCCACAGGATATACATGTAACTATTGTGTATAGTAGGGTAACAAGATAGCGGGGACCTCCACAGGATATACATGTAACTATTGTGTATAGTAGGTTAACAAGATAGCGGGGACCTCCACAGGATATACATGTAACTATTGTGTATAGTAAGGTAACAAGATAGCGGGGGACCTCCACAGGATATCTATGTAACTATTGTGTATAGTAGGGTAACAAGATAGCGGGGACCTCCACAGGATATACATGTAACTATTGTGTATAGTAAGGTAACAAGATAACGGGGGACCTCCACAGGATATACATGTAACTATTGTGTATAGTAGGTTAACAAGATAGTGGGGGACCTCCACAGGATATCCATGTAACTATTGTGTATAGTAGGGTAACAAGATAGCGGGGGACCTCCACAGGATATACATGTAACTATTGTGTATAGTAGGTTAACAAGATAGCGGAGGACCTCCACAGGATATACATGTAACTATTGTGTATAGTAGGGTAACAAGATAGCGGGGGACCTCCACAGGATATCTATGTAACTATTGTGTATAGTAGGGTAACAAGATAGCGGGGACCTCCACAGGATATACATGTAACTATTGTGTATAGTAAGGTAACAAGATAACGGGGGACCTCCACAGGATATACATGTAACTATTGTGTATAGTAGGTTAACAAGATAGTGGGGGACCTCCACAGGATATCCATGTAACTATTGTGTATAGTAGGGTAACAAGATAGCGGGGGACCTCCACAGGATATACATGTAACTATTGTGTATAGTAGGTTAACAAGATAGTGGAGGACCTCCACAGGATATACATGTAACTATTGTGTATAGTAGGGTAACAAGATAGCGGGGACCTCTACAGGATATACATGTAACTATTGTGTATAGTAAGGTAACAAGATAGTGGGGGACCTCCACAGGATATCTATGTAACTATTGTGTACAGTAGGTTAACAAGATAACGGGGGACCTACACAGGATACCCATGTAACTATTGTGTATAGTAGGGTAACAAGATAACGGGGGACCTCCACAGGATATACATGTAACTATTGTGTATAGTAAGGTAACAAGATAGCGGGGGACCTCCACAGGATATACATGTAACTATTGTGTATAGTAGGGTAACAACATAGCGGGGGACCTCCACAGGATATACATGTAACTATTGTGTACAGTAGGTTAACAAGATAACGGGGGACCTCCACAGGATATACATGTAACTATGGTACATTCAGTGAATAGCCATCTTTATCATTTCATGGTGTTACATACACTATTGCTATGATAATACTACACGAGTCTGACTTAAAAGGGGGATTACTCTATATTTTCAAATAAAAGTAAATTTAACGGATAAAACAGGCACAATAAGCCCTCCCAAAAAGATATAAGAAAAATAATACAGAAACATGTACAAAACTGATTGACAGATATTGTTGACATTCAACAAAATTAAGTATTTTTCAAGCTGTCCATAGTTAATAAATGGAAAAAATTTGATCACCAAGAATGATTGAAATATTCAGAGCTTTGTAAATGTTAAGGTATTCTTACACATCAGACCTCTATGTGACAATTTGCTTTTTTCTTTGCTGTAGGAAATTTTAAACTATTATGAAATCATGCGAAAAGAATTTCCCGGGGCCAAAATAAAGGCTTCCACATTTGATGAATTCTTCGAAGCTGTTCAGCCAATCAAAAGCCAGCTCCCTGTGATTACCAAGGAGATAGGAGACACTTGGATACAAGGGATTGCGTCAGACCCATATAAAATGGCAAAATACAGAGCCTTTACCAGTGCCCTAAGTAGCTGTTTAAGGACAGGTAAGAACTCTATATGTATTATGTAGTGTGGACTGATCCAATATGATTAATAGAATGTTTATGATATATACTATCAAGGTATGTAAAAAGGTGTATCGTGTATATATACTATGAGGTTATATAAAAATGTGTATTGTGGTAAAAAAGTATATGAGTTAATAAAAGCAGGGAGTTAAAGGTGTGTTAATATCTAATTGTATTTAACTGAATACTGTAAATCACTTATATTTCGCGAGTACATGTACTTAATTTCGCGAACTCACCTAATTTGACTTATTCGAGAATACATAATTTCGCGAATTCTGATCTCAAAATGACTTTAAATTCGCGAATGACGTTAACAGGTCGATGATATTTCCATGTTGGTAGCTATTTTGTTTTTGAGAGTCATAGGATGGTACAAAAAAAGACATGTGATTCAACCATGTGATATCGGTGTCTTTACCGTACCCTGTCAAAATGTTAATTGGCTTACAAAGGTGGTGTCAGACTTTGAACAAAACCCAAGGCTCATTCAGAATGCCTGGAAGATGACGGGACTACAATAGGTTGTGAGTTAACGTACGTGGTAATTAAAGTACGTGTGTATACAGTGATACCGATGAACAGTTCTCAGGACAGTCTATTGCGAATGATTTATACTCCAGGCGATTATTTGCTCTGAATGCTTGAATTAAATAAATAATTTGTTTGATTTTAACTTTAATTTGTTATGGTAAATATCTTTTCGAGAATCAAGTGATGTGAAGTATGAAACCTTACATTACTTACAACAGCTGGGGTAATAAAGTACGATGTATCCCGGGTGAATGTCTGGGATCCTCTGGACCGTACCTATTATACTTAAATTAACTACATGTAAAATGTCGTCTAGAAGTTAATTAAGTCTGAGTTCAACCACAATATCTGTGTTCAGTGGGGTTTTTTTGTGTGTGAAATTTTGATGTTTTGTGATATAAAAATACATTCTGATAAAGTATATAATCTATCACTCTATCATTACTTTAACGGCGATATTTGCTCACCAACTTAAGATTATGGAAGATTCAAAATGGACGCCACTTAGTATGTTTGTCATTATTATACAAATATTCGTGAGGGATTTGAATTCGCATTTGACTCTCCTCGCAAGTTAACACGAAAATAAATCCCATGCGAAATATAAGTGATTTACAGTACATGTACTTGTTACTTTTTGAGTAGGAAAGAGATCATATGATTTTTTAATATGTTCCCATGCATTTCTATAACGGCCAATGTAAAACAAATACAGTGTATACCAAAAAGTACATCGATGGTGATATTTAGTGTGACAAAATTAAAAATTTTTTTGAGTTGTCACAATTTTTACGACAAAATTATTTAAAAGTGAACAGTCAGTTTTATTTCCACTATCAATATGTTTTTATTTTCAGATCAGTGCGACTACAGTGACAGCAGGATCAGAGATGCAGTCCGCTTTATCATCAAACCTCCAGAACACACATGGGGCTTACCGGGAGTGAGTGATAATGTCAATTGGACAAACCCACTCTTCCTCAAGGCCAGGCATGGTAAGTATAGGTCATAGGTCATACCCACCCTTCCTGAAGGCCAGGCAAGATTGGTATAGGTCATAGGTCATACCCACTCTTCCTCAAGGCCAGGCATGGTTAGTATAGGTCATAGGTCATACCCACTCTTCCTCAAGGCAAGGCATGGGTAGTATAGGTCATAGGTCATACCCACTCTTCCTCAAGGCCAGGCAAGATTGATATAGGTTATAGGTCATACCCACTCTACCTCAAGGTCAGGCATGAGTAGTATACAGTGGACCCTCGATAATCCGAACACCTTCGTTCCCAGTCCAAACCGTCCGGATTACGAGTTTTCCGGACTGCCGAATTTCGTGTACCAGGTCAAAAAAATTGTCGTGTAAGAGTTATCTCCCTTGATTATATACAATCCGGGACGTTTCATAAACACGTCTAATTGTCAGACTTTTTAACAATAAATATACTTATGTTTCTGATATGATTCTTGTTTTGTTTTGTAGAAAGTAAAAAATAAACTATGTTTTTAAAAGAACATGTAAAGTGAAAGTTGTTTTATTTAGCGGGCATACGTGACCTACAAACAACACACATGTGTCACGTCCCGGAGGTTCACAAACAAGTAGAAATTACAAACGTTAAATACCTTAAATAAAATACCCGGATTTTACAACTTACCGTCAGTCCATGTTTTTTTATGATTTTTACGTACCAGAAACCCCAAGCTATCTATTTAAAAGTACGCGACACCAGCGAGAACTACCCAAGATGTCCGATAATTATTAAACCCGTATTCACTTAACAATGTGACGCTTAGTTAAGTATCAGACGACTATTGACTAATTTGTGTGTAATCAACCCAGTTCTTGTGATCACTGCTTAATACGTAAATGTGTATGTAATTAATAACATGCATCTTTCAATGAGTCGTCGTTTCACGTAACGGTGTTACAAAGCCGATATCCGTGTTTACCCAATACAAGTGTTAATGATGTTAATTACCGATCATAAATTTATTACATTTAATTGAGATTGATTAATTATCGTATCACGTACTGTATGTTTGTGCATAAATTCTGTAACATTTAGGTCGTAGAGAAAAAGCAATGTACCGTTATAAAAACAAAAGCTACACATTGTAACACAGGTAAACACCCGGGGCTATGACCTGGCAGCGGTCGCTATGACTACGCACAGTGTCAAGCGATAGTCTGTACAGCTGTCGACACGGGTGACTTGCCCCGACATTTTTTTCTCCTCGTGGTGAAAAAATCGTCCGGATTATTGAGGGAAATTTACTAATGAAAAGTATGTTCCGTTCCCAAAATGGGCTTCCGGAATCGGAATCCGAATTTCCGGACTGGTGAGTACAAATAACGTTACGGAAATCCGTTCCCCTGCATTTCCGTCCGGACTGTGAGTTTTCCGGACTATCGGAGTCCGGATTATCGCGGGTCCACTGTATATCATAGGTCATATCCACTCTTCCTCAAGGCCAGGCATGGCTAGTATAGGTCAAAGCCAGTTCCTGAAGTCCACAGAAAGGTATTACAGGTCAAAACTGGTCCCTTAAGGTAAGGGTATGGAAACATATGAAATATTTTATATGCATGTAGGAGGTTGGAATGTATGCAGTGTTTTCAACAATTTAAGGTATTATCATAATTCAATAATCTGTACCCAAAACTCATTTTGAATAAATTCTTACCATCATTTGTGTATCATAAATCAAGTGATAGCCTGGCTCGTTACATGTAACATATTCTAATGTTAGCAATATGCATTTTAGGTAAAAGCTTTCATAACTGTGAAGAGGCCTGGTTGGAGCAGAGACAGTTTATTGATATTGCCATGGAAAAGGTCAAAGGTCACCCTCTATCATATATAGCTCAGAATGAGATCCAACAGTTGAGCCCCAAAGAACCAGATTTGACGGGTAAGTGCCATCATTTTGAGTATTGGACTAGTATTATATATTGTGATGGTAATGGTAATTATAAGTGTATGCTAAGATTTCTAAAACTTTGGCCCACATCAATGTTTTGTAATTCAATACTTTTTGGCCCCTAACATCACTGATAAGTCCAGAGAAACAGTTGTATGATGTCCCTAATATCACTGACAAGTCTGGGGAAAAAGCTGTATGATATCCCTAGTATCACCGACAAGTCTGGGGAAACAGCTGTATGATGTCCCTAGTATCACTGACAACTCTAGGGAAACAGCTGTACAATGTCCCTAGTATCACTGAATGGTCTGGGGAAACAGCGGTATGATGTCTCTAGTATCACTGACAAGTCTGGGGAAACAGCTGTATGATGTCCCTAGTATCACTGACAAGTCTGGGGAAACAGCTGTATGATGTCCCTAGTATCACTGAATGGTCTGGGGAAACAGCTGTATGATGTCCCTAGTATCACTGAATGGACGGGAAACAGCTGTATGATGTCCCTAGTATCACTGACAAGTCCGGGGAAACAGCTGTATGATGTCCCTAGTATCACTGACAAGTCCGGGGAAACAGCTGTATGATGTCCCTAGTATCACTGACAAGTCTGGGGAAACAGCTGTATGATGTCCCTAGTATCACTGACAAGTCTGGGGAAACAGCTGTATGATGTCCCTAGTATCACTGACAAGTCTGGGGAAACAGCTGTATGATGTCCCTAGTATCACTGAATGGTCTGGGGAAACAGCTGTATGATGTCCCTAGTATCACTGAATGGACGGGAAACAGCTGTATGATGTCCCTAGTATCACTGACAAGTCTGGGGAAACAGCTGTATGATGTCCCAAGTATCACTGACAAGTCTGGGGAAACAGCTGTATGATGTCCCAAGTATCACTGACAAGTCTGGGGAAACAGCTGTATGATGTCCCTAGTATCACTGAATGGTCTGGGGAAACAGCTGTATGATGTCCCTAGTATCACTGAATGGACGGGAAACAGCTGTATGATGTCTCTAGTATCACTGACAAGTCTGGGGAAACAGCTGTATGATGTCCCTAGTATCACTGAATGGTCTGGGGAAACAGCTGTATGATGTCCCTAGTATCACTGACAAGTCTGGGGAAACAGCTGTATGATGTCTCTAGTATCACTGACAAGTCTGGGGAAACAGCTGTATGATGTCCCTAGTATCACTGAATGGTCTGGGGAAACAGCTGTATGATGTCCCTAGTATCACTGACAACTCTAGGGAAACAGCTGTACAATGTCCCTAGTATCACTGAATGGTCTGGGGAAACAGCGGTATGATGTCTCTAGTATCACTGACAAGTCTGGGGAAACAGCTGTATGATGTCCCTAGTATCACTGACAAGTCTGGGGAAACAGCTGTATGATGTCCCTAGTATCACTGAATGGTCTGGGGAAACAGCTGTATGATGTCCCTAGTATCACTGAATGGACGGGAAACAGCTGTATGATGTCCCTAGTATCACTGACAAGTCCGGGGAAACAGCTGTATGATGTCCCTAGTATCACTGACAAGTCCGGGGAAACAGCTGTATGATGTCCCTAGTATCACTGACAAGTCTGGGGAAACAGCTGTATGATGTCCCAAGTATCACTGACAAGTCTGGGGAAACAGCTGTATGATGTCCCAAGTATCACTGACAAGTCTGGGGAAACAGCTGTATGATGTCCCTAGTATCACTGAATGGTCTGGGGAAACAGCTGTATGATGTCCCTAGTATCACTGAATGGACGGGAAACAGCTGTATGATGTCCCTAGTATCACTGACAAGTCTGGGGAAACAGCTGTATGATGTCCCTAGTATCACTGACAAGTCTGGGGAAACAGCTGTATGATGTCCCTAGTATCACTGACAAGTCTGGGGAAACAGCTGTATGATGTCCCTAGTATCACTGAATGGTCTGGGGAAACAGCTGTATGATGTCCCTAGTATCACTGAATGGACGGGAAACAGCTGTATGATGTCTCTAGTATCACTGACAAGTCTGGGGAAACAGCTGTATGATGTCCCTAGTATCACTGAATGGTCTGGGGAAACAGCTGTATGATGTCCCTAGTATCACTGACAAGTCTGGGGAAACAGCTGTATGATGTCTCTAGTATCACTGACAAGTCTGGGGAAACAGCTGTATGATGTCCCTAGTATCACTGAATGGTCTGGGGAAACAGCTGTATGATGTCCCTAGTATCACTGACAAGTCTGGGGAAACAGCTGTATGATGTCCATAGTATCACTGACAAGTCTGGGGAAACAGCTGTATGATGTCCCAAGTATCACTGACAAGGGAAACAGCTGTATGATGTCACTAGTATCACTGACAGTCCGGGGAAACAGCTATATGATGCTTCTATTTATTGTTTGGCATATACTTTGTCAATCTATATTTTTGTTACAATGCAAACTCTTTTTTCTTCTTTTTAAGTTGTGAAATTAATAAAAATAACAGCATGTCTAGTATATACTGACCAATCACCTGACTTTGATTTCTCATCTGCAGATTATGATAGAGTGGAGGATGTTACACAAGTATTTAGCTGTGAAGATGGTGTACAGATTCAATTCTCCAACACAGGTGCCATCAGCAAACTGTATGACCCTTATAATGAGGTAATCTAACATACGATTGTCATTGTCAGATTCTTGCTTTTTAAAAAAGGCAGACAATTGTTATTTCTCATAGGATATTTGAAGTTAATTTACTGTCTTAACAGACAAGGATTTTTCTAAAAAAATTTTCTACATGTATTAATTTAATGTCCAAATATCATACATTGTCACTTGTATGTAAATAACCTAGTAATATCAAAATTACAGATAGACTGGGCGAGTGGTCCAGACACATTTGGAGAGATACGGTATTATACCTACAATGAGACAGACTTCAAAAACATGGCTCTGCAGTACGACTACTACGGAGGTGCTGGGTACGACAAACCAAATTCCACCAAGAACGCCCACCCCAACTCCCGTCAGTGGTTTACAAAGCTCACAACAATCTACAAGTCACGCAGATCAGGTGATTATACTCACCGGACATGGTGCTTGTGTTTTCTCCCATCATTCACTGATTTATCAGCCATTTTAGCTGTAAAAGATTCCTTCGTGAACCTCAAATGACATGAATACCGGTAACATGATTTCCCGACCATATCTTGTGTATTTGAAATATTATTTTATGAAAATGGAGACACATAAAATTGTTATATCTCTTGACACTGTAAGTAGTTATGTTTGTATAAAACAAGTTGGAACTGGAAGTGTATGATTTGATAGATAACCTCTCTAGCCTTGTGTTTTGAAAAGCATGGTTGACTGCATTGACAGGTGATTTCCTGTCACCATGTGCATTTAGTTATAGACAGAAATCACCATTTGGAACTTGAATAGATTGGAAGAAAATAATTTAAAGTCCATGCGTTATGGTTGTGATAAGAAATCTCAACTCTAGGGATAAGATCTTGAATGTCCAACCCTCTGTACTGCCTTGGATTAGACGGTCAAGACTTTCAACTCTTGGGTTGTGATTTTTTTTGGTCATGGGGGAAGATTCTAGAAATTAAATCTGATATACTGTCACTTCATTTATTGGTTTAATCCAATTCAGGATTAAAATATCAATTATAGCGATTTATTTAGAAATCAGAGGAACATCACCTAGAACCAGCGATCAATAGTATCATGTGCTTGTTTAGTTCTGTGGTCAGAACAGAGCTGACATGTGACAATGGAGATCATGTGAACAATAGGTCGTGGTATAATATGTAAGTTTTTATTGAAGATACCATCTCAATGCATATTTCTCCCTTTTGTTGTGTGGTAGCTCCAGCATGTGATATACTCCTGAAGATTGAAATGACCAATACTGAGGCCACTGACCGTTACGGCGCTCCACCTTTGTTCTGGTTACATTATGTCTCGCACAAAATGGCCAACAACTATGGAGGTAAGTATGGTTGATTTGACATCGGCAATTCTCGTATTGATATACTTACTACACTTGTAATGGGACTCGTGTTGTGAAAGATATTTCATTGATGCTTTAAATACCAGTAGAATATTTGTTATGGATGGTAATTGACTTGTAAAATGTTTCGAAGCTTCACAGGAACCATTGCATTAAAAATCCTCTTGTAGGTAGCTGTCTCTGTGGAAAGTACTTATATACAAAACAAAAGGGAGATAACCAAGTACTATATGTCACCTTAACTTTTACACAATTGGTAAAATGTAAAAGGTACACAGCATACAACTTTAACTCTTACACGAACCATAAGTATAATGTACAACTTAGCATATAACTTAAATTCCAAACACAAACAGCATTATATTGTATATAAGGTAATATAAAGAGGCATATACAATTGTATACATGTAACCTTAACTCTACCACAAATAAGATATATGATATATAAGGTAGTATTAAACCTTAACTCTACCACAAATCAGATATATGATGTATAAGGTAGTATTAAACCTTAACTCTACCACAAATCAGAAATATGATGTATAAGGTAGTATTAAACCTTAACTCTACCACAAATAAGATATATGATATATAAGGCAGTATTAAACCTTAACTCTACCACAAATCAGATATATGATGTATAAGGTAGTATTTAACCTTAACTCTACCACAAACCATACAGAGTGTAATAAGAGTTCTTTCTAAATTACAGGATTTGATGTCACAGTTCAGTGGTTTAAGAAACCTCCTACTCGACTCGCTGAATCTATCATGTATCACTTTGCACCGCGTTCCTCTGGGGGAGTGAGCTCAGAGTTAATGTGGCACGTGTCTAAAGTTGGCCACCTTGTAGACCCAGGAAATGTTGTACTGAATGGAAGTCAATATGTACATGGTAAGTCATTATCTATTTGACAGTTAGTCTAAAAATGTCTTGCAGTTCAGTAAAGTGTTGAATCATTGCCCTGGAATAAGCCCAATCATATTTTGTGTCAAAAGTAAATATAGGATAAATAATGTTTATAGTAAGTTTTTTCATGATAAATTTTTGAGTTCCATGTCAAGATTTTAGAAATTAACAAATTTTAAATATTTCATCATTTATTTGACAATCGCTCAATTTTGAAGACCATCAGCAAAGAAACTAACAAGATAAAGAGGAGAAAACCTATTTTCTTGTTGTAATGGAAATTTGGACAATTTGGATAGCTAATTTTAATTATCAAAATAATATCCAATTCTAGGTAAATTCTATTTTCAACTTTAAGTGTGGGATATGATTTCAGTCAGATTGCAAATTTCCAAAATTTTGCAACACTAAGACTTCTTGTTAACTGGAATACAAAAAATTGAATATGCTCAAAGGGCATGTATATAGAATCATATTTACACAAATTTGTTGTCTCTGGTTTTGAAATCAGCCAAAAAGACAAAAATAAATAGTTTTATGTCTAATATCCATTGACAAATATTGAACATTTTCAGTACAAACTTGCTGCTAAAGGCCACTATTTTTTAACAGGTGTGGACAATGGAGTCTATTTCACCAAAGTTAACGGCAATGGTTTACAACTACATACATATGATGTACCACTGGTTTCCATAGCTACAAAGATACATTCTCCATCGCCTTTTCCAGTTCCCTTAAAACCAATCGCCCAAAGTGATGTGACAGGTGTGTCATTTAATTTGTACAACAATATCTGGAACACAAACTACATTCTGTGGTATCCATATTTGTCCCAGGACCAGGATTTTAAAGCACGGTTCCAACTCAATCTGTATAATACCTAGGGTACCTACAACACTGATCAGGATGGTCACATTGGAGGAAATCTCGAATCCACCAAGAATGGAAAAATATTTGCCATGTATTATATCATTCTCTATACACAGCCTGCATTGAACTGTTAATTCTACGTACGTGTACATTTACATCCCCAAAATAACACAGCTACAAAACCCTATTGTTTCACATCTATTTCCATAGCAATGAAAGAATTGACCAGTCTAACACATACATATTTGTGTTAATATATCATAGAATAAAAACAATTGGTTGTATATATGAGTCTCAAAGAGGTAACTGTTTGAACTTATAATAATTATAAAATAACTGGAACATGATCTCAGTGTTTAAGTACCTGGTAAATGAGGAGATACTGTTATGTTTAAGGGTCTAACCAGCTTTGTATTGTACATAAAATTATAAGGCATAATATTGTTTTATTGTCAATCACTTCAGGGAATTGTTCATCAAAGGATCATTGTTGTGTTACAGTAATGATAAAGATATTTTGTCTATTATTTATGCAAAACGATATTTTTATAAGATGTAACCTGTGATATTTTGATAAAATTTATATTGCAATAAACACTTGAGATTTTTTTTATGAGTTTTTGTCATTTGTGTGTTTTAAACAGTACAATATGAACATCCACAAGTGATTTAGGTAAATCACTGTAATAAAGTCTTTGTGCCCACATTTTAATTGACACTAATTCTTTTGTGACTGGAGGCCCAATGGGCCTGTATCACTTATCTGTTCTGCAGCTAAACTGCAGACTTTGTTAAAAAATTTATTTCATAATAATGTTGAACTTGATCGTTAATGTGGGACCCATGTTAACAATCCATCTTTTAAGCTCACTTACGCTTTTTTTATGGTATCTGTCATGTCCAGTGCCAAATTTTAACAGCTTCATCTCATAACCAAGGTCAAATGTGCAATAGCAAAATAACCAACAGCTTCATCTCATAACCAAGGTCAAATGTGTAATAGCAAAATAACCAACAGCTTCATCTCATAACCAAGGTCAAATGTGTGATAGTAAAATAACCAACAGCTTCATCTCATAACCAAGGTCAAATGTGTGATAGTAAAATAATCAACAGCTTCATCTCATAACCAAGGTCAAATGTGTGATAGTAAAATAACCAGCAAGTTCAGATCATGATATTGGACAATTTGCATGTTAAAATAGAAGGCCAACAAATCTGTCCAAATGAATGACCTTGACCTACTTTCAGTCATGACTTGCCGACTACTACAATTTGTGTATCAACACACCTTACAGTCATCAACTTTCAGTAATCCCATTGTTTATATTTCTGGTTTGAATCATTGAGTTGTGAAGGTAATAATGATATGGATAGTATATGTTTATGACACTGATATGTTAAACTTAAAACAAACATACACTACTCCAGACACCACCCACTGACCCAGAGATTTTATAGAAAGGCTCTGTAATAGTAAATTTCAACTTGCTTAACATAATGCTTTAAAAGATTGTTGAATTAATTTCAAAGAAATAAAGATATCAAAATTTTGATCCCATATACAATTTAATATTCATCATCATTTTCCATTAAATTAAAAAGTACATACATTACAATAAATTCAATTTATTAAAAAGTTCCTAGTGTCACATCATCCTTGGCGGAGTTTTCCTCTTCCGAATAAAAAGAAACATATCCTGTCCAAAAGTAAAGCACCCACAACATCTGCCAACAATGTAGAAAGGACAACATTGCGGAACTGAAACAATAGGAAACAGTTAGTTAGACCAGATTTTTATAGAGATTGAAGATTACAGATGAAAGATAATTAACATCAATAGTTGAACAGGTGAATTAAAAGGAAAATCTACAGACAGTTGTAGCTGTCTCTGAACTTTTTTTTTGCAGTATTCTAAACATGTTAACCAAGTGACCAGCTTTATTATGAAATAATTATTCGATCAATATTACAGGTGTACCAAGCTGCCCCATCAACTTCTACCACCTTAGTGTATATGAAATTATTGTGTAGCCAAAAAATCTGTCAATTTGATTGTAATCTCATGTCTCAAGTCATTTGTATCATGAAGATGACAAAGTGTAGTTGCCGAAGCGTCGCACATTAAAAATTCAATACTGGTTGAGATATAATCTGTTCCATAACGAAGGAAGTCCCTCAGAAATTTTATAAAATCCAATAATTTCATCCTTATTTATTTTAAGATCTTTCTGAAATTGTCTAGAAATTATCATAAAGTATCCTTTGTCTCCTGCCTCACCTCATCTGGCAGGGCCACTAGTTCAAACTGTTCTGTTATATCTGGAAACATGCCACTGGCCAGACCCACTATGGAGCCTGCCGAGATCATCAGACTGTACACTAGTGGTTTGTTGTTCCGTAGGCTTTCCATGAATGGTTCACCCTGTAAACAAGGGGAGACAACTCAATCAGAAACATTCATTACTGGGTATTTCTAATTTTTTGTTTTGTTTTTTGTTTTGACATATTGAATCATCTAGAAAATAAATACATGTGCATTACAAAGAAAAATAGTGGAAAACAACACTGTTCCATTTTGAACTTATTTAAGCAGCAGCAATGAAAATCAAGTTTACATATATGATAATAAAGGAGTCTTACCCTATAATTAACGGCAAAGGTGGATACTTGTAAAGCCATTGATATTATATACACTGTAGTATTTAATAGACTTGGTGAAAATTTTGCTTCTAAATCGATCTTGTCAACCCTGTGAATAAAGCAAAACAGTTTTAAAACAAATGATATGATATATAGTCATAAGCCAATGGTCAAACTGGTTCATTGTGCAGAAACAATTCATATATGATACATATTTCAAAATTCAGAGGTTTTCTGAGAGCAAACTAGAAAATGTCTACAAGACATGAATGTCCCTGCTCCTATGCAAAGAACTTGGTTTATGATGACAGTACACTCCGTTTTTTTGTGATATAACTCCATAACATAAGAAATATATTTATGTTAATCCTTATAATTTAATCTATACCATGCAGAAATTCACTTTA
The DNA here is from genome assembly GCF_902652985.1 of Pecten maximus. NCBI lineage: Eukaryota > Metazoa > Mollusca > Bivalvia > Pectinida > Pectinidae > Pecten > Pecten maximus. Next base: position 14,566,597 of record NC_047016.1, read on the forward strand.
TTGCTGGACGCTTTTCTCAAACAAATCATAACGCTGCTCAATCCACAAATCAAAAGCGACATTATAAATAGTGATGTCATTTTTAAAGTTAGGGACTGATAACATAAATTTCTAAGCCAATGAAAATGCATGTTACAAACAAGATTAAATTATGACACTATGGTTTAAACATAAAGCAAATCTATTGAAGGAATCTCAAGATATACCCTTGTTTCCTGACAGGATGGGGTGCAGCTAGATGGACGGACGGACATAGCAACGCTATAAAATAACTTTTAGACTTACGATGGAGCCAACTCTTTGGCGCCCTGCACCAGATAAACGAGGCAGGCGAAGTGAACAAAAAACTGGAGCAGCACAGTGAGTAGCGTGTACAGGTTTAGTATATTGGTCAGTGGACGCTCCTTGGATAACGTCTTCAGGGGCTGTAAAAACAATGACATTGACAACATCATAAAGCTTAAAAACAATGACATTGACAACATCATAAAGCTTAAAAACACTGACATTAACAACATCATAAAGCTTTGGTGTTACACTGGAGTTGTTCAAATTCATTTCAATTTGTGTCAAATAAATTGTATTAATTGAACATGTTTTTAATGAATCGGACATCTTCATGTATATATCAAACAAAATCACATCTAAGTTCCTATACAATGGTACATGCATAACATCAAGGTTCTCCTATACAGTAGAACAGCTTTACTATTTCTGATAGGTAGACTCTTCTGTTTGCTTTCAATGTACATGTAGTTATCAATTAGAGTAGATAAGTTGTCAAGACTTATTGGTATAATGTTGTATTAACATTCACAAGAGGCCTTGACATACCTCCATGACAATATTACATTTTAAATAAGACGAACCAGTTAAAACCATACAGACAAATTTTGTACCAAACACTGACTTGAGAATAAGTCAATTGTGGGTTTTGTCAATAACTCCTTCATAGACAATAAATAACAAACTGGTGATGGTTCAGGGTCACTGATAAGTTTGACTTTCTCACCTTTGACCTTGATATAAATAGAAAACATCCCGCCAATAGAAGACCCTGCATGGTGGCTTGACTGTCACTGAACTTGATGCCGTCCAGGTACAGGACGCTCTGACTGTAGGCTAGGATCAGGGCATTAAGGGCAAGAATTTTAAACATTTGGAGTGTGGTCACTAGGGTACAGCGCCCTTGTTTAATCACATGGCAAACTGTAAATAAGAAACATTGTGATTATATACTACAAAAAAATTCTCAACATTTCGAACATAACAGGCATATTCTGTCTCAAGGATGCTGGTACACACAATAAGAAGGAAGACCAATGCTGGGATTTAAACTTCCCACTCTACAAGTGTATACCCTACCACTAGGTTTAAGAGAATTCCAACAAGCTGGAGCTGATAAGGTAACCTATAGATACTCCACACAATAACTTTTTAACAGTAAATCGGTTACATTTTATTCATCTCATTTTCAAATTACAATGGTGAGGATGGGATACAGTTCAGTAACCTACGAGTACTGACCACCAAGACCGCATAATATGTAGATCTTGATGGTGTGAATATAAACTAAATATGGGGTTCATGAGATATCTTATACACAAGATTTATTCTACAGAGAATAGAGTTTAATACTCACTACACATTGTGGTAGACAGTTTAGATGTAAATGGTGAAGCTATACTGGCGTCTCCTAATCGGATCACTTGAGCTTTCTCCTCCTCCTCTAAATCCTTCAGCATGTTAGCAAGTTTTTTCTTTAGAGCAAAACGCAAATTAATATTAGAATTTATAACCAATCTTGAGAGGCGTACATATATTACAAGCATTACTGTACAATATTAGAATTTATAACCAATCTTGAGAGGCGTACATATATTACAAGCATTACTGTAAAACACATTACCTTAATCTGTTACTATTGGGTAACAATTTGGAATTTCAGTGTGTCCAAACTTTTTGTGGAGAGCGAAAGGTAAGCATCTCAAGAGTTGTAAGTTTAAATACTATCATGCAGTGAACTATCAACATTTCTTTATATTTTTTCCTGAAAAATGTTTACAAGTTGGTGTTTACATACAGATATGATGAACTTCAAATTTCAGCTGTCAGAGAATCACACTATAATACACCAACAAACTGTATAACATGTTTTCTTAATGGATAACTCCATAGAACTCGGCTAAAGCTGTCAGCATTAACAGTATTAGAGAATCAGTCACACGTCTCCAAATAACACTATACTTGTTTCATTTCAGGTGTTTACCTAACAATATAGCTGATCTCCAAATAAAAATTCCATTCCAAGATAATGTTTTAATTGTACAAATAACATAGCAATGATAACAGCCCTATAATTGGAAACGAACCTGTGCGGGCGCCAGATTATCTCCCCTTGCAATAGCTCTCTGCTTGGCTGCTCTGCTTCCTCCCTTAGAACGGGACATCACTGAGTGTTTATCGTTTTGATTTTCACTTGATCCTGCCTCTCCATCCACAGACGATCCCTGACAAAGTTAATGATTTAAATCTATTTAAAAGTGATCTCATATTTCTATCACTAATTACTTTTTCAAGAATCAATTACTGTAAATATGGTTATTTCCATGGAGTTTTTAATTTCACAATTTCGATGGGTAAACTATACCCTAATACACAAGTATATCATAGAAAATTTCAACCACAGTAAAGTTACACATTATACAGTACATGTGGTCTAATGGTAGAATACATAAAATAAATTGATCATTGTTACTAAAGTATTCTAATAAATATTGTAAATCAAAGTCCATTAATCTAACCAAATATCTTCTTTGTAATTTATGTGAAAAAATAAAGAGAGTTAATGACAGTACTAAAAGTTCTGGTTGAATGATAATGTAACATTAGTATCATAGTAACTATTAGTGTTGAAGATTGGTAGGAAATAAACAACTAGAAATTGTTTCGGAACAATTTGACGGGCTTTTCACTATTTAGCATAAATGACCTAAAGGCTTGGTATTTCCAAACATAAAAAACTATTTTAGAACACTTGATAGGTCATCCACATTCTAGTTTTGATTAATCTGGCATCTGAGATATTACATTTCAACAAAGGAGTGGACGAAGGGAAATAACTCGTACAGCCTTGTACGAGTTATCTCCCCTCGTCCAACTTACGTTATATCTCAGATGCCGTTATATATCAGATGCCAAATTAATTCAAAATGGCGTTCCGCGTTAATGGTAAACGTTACCGAAACACCAAAAAACATGAAAATCATCAGAATAACATTTTGAATCATACTTCAATTTCTTTTTTTGGAAAAAGATTAAAAAATGAAGATTTTCTAAAAATAGACCATAGCGAACGCTTTTATTTGACCTCTGACCCTAAAACTTTTAGTGAGTAAAAGCTAGAGCCAGGCTTTAACTACAAATAACATAATTACCTGACCCCTGTAAAATGAATACTTTTTTAATTATGGGCATTTTAAGCTTTTTAATACATGACGTCATGGCGGCCATCTTGGATTTCAAATCAACTTAAAAAATAACATAACTTGGCCAGGACAATCCAAGGATTATTTTAGCTAAGATTGAGATGAATGCCACTTGTGGAACTTGAGAAGAAGTTTAAAATGTAACACACTTTTCTATATTGAAATATATAGAGGGAAATTCAAAATGGCGTACAACAGAAACCGTATGTGTCACAGAAAAACTGAAAACTTTAAATTCATCAGAATGACATTCTGCATCATACTAAGAATTTGTTTTGGAAAAATATTTAAAAATTAAGATTTTCTAAAAATAGACTAACTTGACCCCTTAGCGAGCTTTTTATTTGACCTCTGACCTTAAACTTGTAATTATATAAAAGTTAGCCCCAGTTATTATCTACAAATAATATAATTACATAACCTCTGTATAATGAATACTTTTTGAGTTATAGTCATTTTAAACATTTTAGGTATGACGTCATGGCGGCCATTTTGAATTTTCTGAACTACTTAATTTTGTTACATGAACATCTTCAGACCTTCTTATTAAACAAACCTACATCATTTTAAACATAACTTATACCATATTTGCTGAATGGCTGTCACAAAATCAAGTGCAGAAGAAGAAAAATAATAAGAAACATAACGGAAACAATAGGTCTTTTCACCACTTGGGTGAAAAGCCCTAATTATAATTGATTATGGATGTTCATATCCAATTTACAAATTATTTGTTATCAATAAATCAATTAAACCTGAAAATCAGTCAAGTACTGGTTCTATATTCAATAAAGATACAATAAAATAAGCACAATGAAAGACTCTGTTACAACATGTATTACCTCATCAGCAGGTCTGCGCTTCTTTCTCTCTGGTGGTTTTTCTGGAGCATTACATAAAAGGGCCACACCAACATGGGCATGTTTGAGTGCTCCGACATCATTGGTTCCGTCGCCACACATCAATGTTGTGTAGCCATAGCTCTTCAATGTTGTTATGACGACCTCCTACAAAGCCAATGAAAATAGTTATTAATCTACTTATTTTATATAGTGTAAACATAATGCTGCTATTAAACTAGTAAGTGTAAATTAAAGGATTTCATTTTAACATCAGTATAGGACAGTACCTTGTCAAGAAATCTATAGTTTAATATGTGATCCCTATGTTGTAAAATGTAATTAGTTATAAAAATATTGTTTAAATTAATCGTGATAATTAAACTGACCTTCTGTTTTGGGGCCACCCTGGCAAATACACGAACATTTGGTAGAAGTATTCTCATCAACTTAGGGTCTGCTTGTATGTAAGTTAGAGCCTGAAATTAACAACAATAGTTGTAGCAATGTTTACATAAGTACAGGGTAACAAAAGTTGTTTCAATGTTTACATTAATAAAGGTTAACAAGAGGCCCATGGGCCTTAACGGTCATCTGACAAACACTTACACTCACAGCAGGGACACACACCCCAATCCAGCATTATTACCATAAATTATTTATCGCAGCCAGTTATGTTTTAGATCAAATTTGGTTTTTATCCATTTAGCTTGTCCAGGAAGAGCAGCATCATAAAGCAAAATTTTAGCCAAGTTCCCATTTTTGGGGCATGCCCCTCTGTCCCAATGGGTCAGACAAGACTCATTTATATCAATTAGGATTGCCTTTCCCCAATGATGTTTCATACTAAATATGGTTGTAATCAATTCAGGCATTAAGGAGGAATTGCATTTTTAAGAAATGTTTAACCTAAGCGCTCCTTTTGCCCCATCTTTTTTTCCCCAGGGGTCAAACCTGTCTCATTAAAAAATATGATTGCCGTCACCTTATGTTTCACATCAAATTTGGTTGTAATCCACCAAAAGGTAAGGAAGGATTAGGATTTAACAGCAAATATTCACCAAAGTTCCCCTTTTGGGGCCCTGCCCCTCAGGCCCCAGGGGTCACACTAGCCTCGTTTATATAAAATATGACCATCCTTCCCAAAGGATGTTTCACACCATATTTCGTATTAATCCACCCAACGGTTAGAGAGAAGTAGGATTTATAGCAAAAATTCACAAAAGTTCCCCTTTTGGGGCCCCGCCCCTCTGGCCCTAGGCGTCAAACCAGCCTCATTTATATAAAATATGATTGTCCTCCTCCAATGATGTTTCACACCAAATTTGGTAATAATTCACTATGGGTGTTAGGAGGAGTAGGATTTTACAGCAAAATTTCATCAAAGTTCCCCTTTTGGGGCCCTGCCCCTCTGGCCCCAGGGGCCACACCAGCCTCATTTATATAAAATATGACCACCCTCCACCAATGATGTTTCACACAATATCTGGTTGAAATCCACCAAAGGGTTAAGGACGAGTAGGATTTTATAGCAAAATTTCATCAAAGTTCCCTTTTTGGGCCCGTCACTCTGGCCCCAGGGCTCACACCAGCCTCATTTATATAAAATATGACCGCCCTCCCCAAATGATGTTTCACAACATATCTGGTTGAAATCCACTAAAGGGTTAAGGAGGAGTAGGATTTTATAGCAAAATTTCATCAAAGTTCCCCATTTGGGGCCCCGCCCCTCAGGCCCTAGTGGTCACACCAGCCTCATTTATATAAAATATGACCGCCCTCCCCAAATGATGTTTCACAACATATCTGGTTGAAATCCACTAAAGGGTTAAGGAGGAGTAGGATTTTATAGCAAAATTTCATCAAAGTTCCCCTTTTGGGGCCCCGCCCCTCAGGCCCCAGGGGTCACACCAACTTCATTTATATAAAATATGACCGCCCTCCCCCAATGATGTTTCACACCAAATTTAGTTGTACTCCACCTAAGGGTAAAGGAGGAGTAGGATTTTATAGCAATATTCACCTAAGTTCCCTTTTTGGGGCCCCGCCCTTCTGGCCCCAGGGGTCAGACCAGCCTCATTTATATAAAATATGATTGCCCTCCCCCAATGATGCTTCAAACCAAATTTGGAAGTAATCCACCCAAGCGTTAAGGAGGAGTAGCGTTTTGAAAGAAAAAGTTTACGGACGGCGCACGGCGCACGGCGCACGGCGGACGACGACGGACGAAGCACGATGACTATAGGTCATCCTGACCCTTTGGGTCAGATGACCTAAAAACAGTTGTCAAATTGTTCATATAAACATAAACACAAGAATTCCATAGAAGTGGACGTGTCCCCTGCCCAGAAAGGGTGGGAACAACTTTCAACCAGTCTGAGCACTATCAGCATCCTTCGCCTATTAAAAAGGAAAATTCAAACAATTTATTGATAAATAGCTTTAACAAGAATTCCAAGGAAGCAGATGTGCACAGAAACAGATTTTCTATTTAAAGTAACAGTAACCTTGACCTTTGGACCACTAAAAAGACAATCCCATGCAGGCAAGATCTGTATTTACATGTGCGGATCCCCCCCCCCCCCCCCCCCCCCCCCCCCCCCCCCCCCCCGGCATCATCGCAAACGCCGACAGTGATAATATATTTCATGGCAGGGGCATAAAAAAATCACACATCATATGAGATGATGACCTGTGACAGATACCATACAAAGACTTACCTCTCCGGTCAGACAGAGATCATATTGACCAATCAGCTCTTTGCGTATATTGTCTATTTTTACTGGTAGTATAACCTTGTCATCTATTGACTGCCAATGCCATGCAGAATCTGTAATAGAACAGTATGTTTTATTCCTCTCTCCTTTAAACTTACAAACTACTATTTAAATATGATACAACAACTATTACCACACCCATACCTACAGAAGTATCTTGTGAAGAATACAGTTTTATCACTTTTAGTGCAAACACAAATGTATTATATTAGGTGATCAATGATAAACACTTTCCTGAAGATCTAAGGTTACATTTGTCATTTGGAGGAGTGAGGTTGACAGTTGTGTTTGGTGAGTGTATTATTGAAGATCTAAGGTTACCTTGTCATTTGGAGGAGTGAGGATGACAGTTGTGTTGGTGAGTGTATTATTGAAGATCTAAGGTTACATTTGTCATTTGGAGGTGTTGGGATGACAGTTGTCTTTACTGAGTGTATTATTGAAGATCTAAGGTTACATTTGTCATTTGGAGGAGTGAGGACGACAGTTGTGTTTGTTGAGTGTGTTATTGAAGAGATCTAAGATAACAAACCTTTGTCATTTGGAGGTGTGAGGACGACAGTTGTCTTTCTGGTAAATCGGAGCTCTTTAGCAACATGGCAGGCTGTCAATGGGTTGTCTCCCGTTATCATGACAACCTTCATAAACAAACAGTTCACATCATTACAAAATACTTCAATATATTGTTCATAAGTTATCATGACAACCTTCATAAACAAACAGTTCACATCATTACAAAATTCTTCAATATATTGTTCATAATGTTTTCAAACATACATCAAAAGAACATTGTACAATTTTTGGTGTAAAGCAGTAGTTGTTTAGCAAATAATGATGTTATCCATCTTTCTATTATTGAGAATAACTATGGATAACTTTAAAACTATTCATCAAAAGTACCTACATGATGAGATGAATTGATGATTTCCTTGACAACAGCTTTGGAGTCTGACTTGAGTGGACAAGAAATGATGATAAATCCACAGAAATCAAGGTCACATTCGACATTCTCGCGGGACATATCTCGTACCTGTAATCAACATAATAAAATCTCTGATAAAGCACAAACAAACTTTTTAAATGTTTATTGAAATTGTTGAAATAATGATGGCTACAAAGGTATTTCTACAATGATGGCCTGACTAAATATATGTAATCTGATCACTACGATCATCTTTAATATCCTTGGTCCTCAAAGAACAGATTTTTTGCTCTGCCTGCAGCCATCAGATCATGAGGTTTTTTTTGTAATGTGCCATCGGATCTGTGAGTAGCTTGTAACGTGTAATCAGATCTGAAATTATTTGTGACCTGCCACCAGATCCGAGCTTATTTTGTGCCATGTCATCAGATCTGGGTTTATTTTGTGCCATGTCATCAGATTTGAGATTATTTTGTGACCTGCCATCAGATCTGAGAGTATTTTGTGACCTGCCACCAGATCTGAGATTGTTTTGTGACCTGCCATCAGATTTGAGAGTATTTTGTGACCTGCCATCAGATCTTAAAGTATTTTGTGACCTGCCACCAGATCTGAGAGTATTTTGTGACCTGCCACCAGATCTGAGAGTATTTTGTGACCTGCCACCAGATCTGAGAGTATTTTGTGACCTGCCATCAGATCTAAGAGTATTTTGTGACCTGCCATCAGATCTGAGTGTGTTTTGTGACCTGCCACCAGATCTGAAATTATTTTGTGACTTGCCACCAGATCTGAGAGTATTTTGTGCCATGTCATCAGATCTGAGAGTATTTTGTGACCTGCCATCAGATCTGAGATTATTTTGTGACCTGCCACCAGATCTGAGATTATTTTGTGACCTGCCATCAGATCTGAGTGTTTTGTAACCTGCCATCAGATCTGAGATTATTTTGTGACCTGCCATCAGATCTGAGAGTGTTTTGTAACCTGCCATCAGATCTGAGAGTATTTTGTGACCTGCCATCAGATCTGAGTGTGTTTTGTGACCTGCCACCAGATCTGAAATTATTTTGTGACTTGCCACCAGATCTGAGAGTATTTTGTGCCATGTCATCAGATCTGAGAGTATTTTGTGACCTGCCATCAGATCTGAGATTATTTTGTGACCTGCCACCAGATCTGAGATTATTTTGTGACCTGCCATCAGATCTGAGTGTTTTGTAACCTGCCATCAGATCTGAGATTATTTTGTGACCTGCCATCAGATCTGAGAGTGTTTTGTAACCTGCCATCAGATCTGAGAGTAATTTGTGACCTGCCATAAGTATTTCTTTACCTGCTCTCCAGTCATGATGCACTCATCTACAACACTTCAAAAAGGACTGTTTTGTTAATCAAAAGTTACCCTCCTAACAAGCAACTGATTGAATATGGGACAGTGTTCCCTGCTTGACTGAGATAGTTACCTGTTGATGGGAGAGATTGCCCAGCCTTTTATGACCAAGAGCCAGAACTCTAGCTCCCCGTCGTGCCATCTCCAAGTACACTGCATCATAGTGGGCTGGGGGACTCTTAAACTGCAAACATCACAAGACAGTGAAATAAAATCACATAAAATAAATCAAACCTTAGGGAGATTATTGGTATTGTGTCTGATGTAGAATTACCTGGCTATCCCAGTTAGTTAGAGATACAGAGCCAGTTAGTTAGAGATACAGAGTGATTTAAGAGTCAATATCACATAGTTGAAGCAACATGTTAGGCAGTCCCTGCCCTGTAGAGTCTTCTCTACGCCTCCATCGTTTGACTCATGGAAACACTGGCTGGAAAACCTTTGGTTTGACATAAATATTCATATTTTAATCAACCAATGAAAATGCTTCTGATTAATGGAACTTTTCTTTGCCTGGAAAATAGAAACGGCATACCAAGATGCCTGCACTCATGTGTTGTCATGGTCTGTGATCTGTCATCTTGCCAAACAAACCAAAGAACAAATAAAATAATGTTTCTGATTGGTCAAATTTAAACAAGAGGCCCAAAGGGCCTTAACGGTCACCTGAGATTTGAAATATTTCGGTCAACTAAATTGACCCTTTTTGGCCCCACCCATCAGTCCTAATGGGGTCAGTCTATGAAGAGTATTTGATTCATACATATAGTAGATAGGAAGATTTTTGAAATTTCAGTCAATTTGACCCTTTTTGGCCCCGCCCACCAGCCCCTGGGGGTCAACCAGGGCCAACATGTACATAACATCAAACTGTAATCCCATGCTGATAATTTGAACCAAGTTAGAATGAATTCCAATACAAATCCAACAAATAATAGTCAAAAATGTGATTTCCCTATATAAACTATAGTAAAGTTTACCCCCTACCCAGGGGCAAACGTGAAACCCCAGGGTCATGAAATTCACAATTTTGGTAAAGCACCTAAAGACCCTTCCATCTATGAAGAGTATTTGATTCTAACATATCTGAGAGTAGAGAAGAAGATTTTTGAAATTTCAGTCAATTTTACCCTTTTTGGCCCCGCCCACCAGCCCCTGGGGGTCAACCAGGGCCAACATGTACATAACATCAAACTGTAATCCCATGCTGATAATTTGAACCAAGTTAGAATGAATTCCAATACAAATCCAACAAATAATAGTCAAAAATGTGATTTCCCTATATAAACTATAGTAAAGTTTACCCCCTACCCAGGGGCAAACGTGAGACCCCAGGGTCATGAAATTCACAATGTTGGTAAAGCACCATAAGACCCCTTCATCTATGAAAAGTATTTGATTCTAACATATCTGAGAGTAGAGAAAGAGTTTTGAAATTTCAGTCAATTTGACCCTTTTTGGCCCCGCCCACCAGCCCCTGGGGGTCAACCAGGGCCAACATGTACATACCATCAAAGTGTCCTCCCATGCTGATAATTTGAACCAAGTTAGAATGAATTCCAATACAAATCCAACAAATAATAGTCAAAAATGTGATTTCCCAATATAAACTATAGTAAAGTTTACCCCCTCCCCAGGGGCAAACGTGAGACCCCAGGGTCATGAAATTCACAATTTTGGTAAAGCACCTTAAGACCCTTCCATCTATGAAGAGTATTTGATTCTACCATATCTGAGAGTAGGGAAGAAGATTTTTGAAATTTTAGTCAATTTTACCCTTTTTGGCCCCGCCCACCAGCCCCTGGGGGTCAACTAGGGCCAACATGTACATACCATCAAAGTGTCCTCCTATGCTGATAATTTGATACAAGTTAGAATGAATTCCAATACAAATCCAACAAGTAATAGTCAAAAATGTGATTTCCCTATATAAACTATAGTAAAGTTTACCCCCTCCCCAGGGGCAAACGTGAAACCCCAGGGTCATGCAATTCACAATTTTGGTAAAGCACCACAAGACCCTTTCATCTATAAAGAGTGTTTGACTCCACCATATCTGAGAGTAGAGAAGAAGATTTTTGAAGTTTTAGTCAATTTGACCCTTTTTGGCCCCACCCCTCAGGCCCCTGGGGGGTGGGGACCATATAATTCACAATTTTGGTTGACCTTCAGCCATAGAAACTTTCTGTCAAATTTCATTGAATTTTGTTAAGTGGTTTTGGAGAAGAAGTCGAAAATGTAAAAAGTTTACGGACGCACGACGCACACCGCACGACGGACGACGGACGACGACGGACAAAAGGCGATTAGAATAGGTTTTCCGATAGGTCTCAAAATGCTTTGTGCATAACTAGGCACCAAGGGAAACCTACATATGAAATTTGAGAAAGATGTCCTCAGTACATTCTGAGAAATGGCGATAACAAACTTCAATTGTCAAAATCCAAGATGGCTGCCTGTCGGCCATGTTGTTTTCCAATAGGTCTCAAAATGCTTTATGCATAACTAGGCACCAAGGGGAACCTACATATGAAATTTGAGAAAGATCTTGTCATTGCATTCTGAGAAATAGCGATAACAAACTTCAATTGTCAAAATCCAAGATGGCTGCCTGTCGGCCATGTTGTTTTCCGATTGGTCTCAAAATGCAATATGCATAACTTGGCACCAAGGGGAACCTAAATATGAAATTTGAGAAAGATCCCTTCAGTACTTTCTGAGAAATAGCGATAACAAACTTCAATTGTCAAAATCCAAGATGGCTGCCTGTCGGCCATGTTGTTTTCCGATTGGTCCCAAAATGCAATATGCATAACTAGACACCAAGGGGAACTTACATATGAAATTTGAGTAAGATCCCTTCAGTACTTTCTGAGAAATGGCGATAACAAACTTCAATTGTCAAAATCCAAGATGGCTGCCTGTCGGCCATGTTGTTTTCCGATAGGTCTCAAAATGCGATATGCATAACTAGGCACCAAGGGGAACCTACATATGAAATTTCAGAAAGATCCCTTCAGTACTTTCTGAGAAATAGCGATAACAAGAATTGTTTACGGACGGACGGACGGACGGAGGGACGGACGGACGGAGGGACGGACGGACGACGGACCACGGACGCAGGGCGATTTGAATAGCCCACCATCTGATGATGGTGGGCTAAAAATCACATAAAATAAATCAAACCTTAGGGAGATTATTGGTATTGTGCCTGATGTAGAATTACCTGGCTATCCCAGTTAGTTAGAGATACAGAGCCAGTTAGTTAGAGATACAGAGTGATTTAAGAGTCAATAACACATAGTTGAAGCAACATGTTAGGCAGTCCCTGCCCCGTAGAGTCTTCTCTACGCTTCCATCGTTTGACTCATGGAAACACTGGCTGGAAAACCTTTGGTTTGACATAAATATTCATATTTCAATCAACCAATGAAAATGCTTCTGATTAATGGAACTTTTCTTTGCCTGGAAAATAGAAACGGCATACCAAGATGCCTGCACTCATGTGTTGTCATGGTCTGTGATCTGTCATCTTGCCAAACAAACCAAAGAACAAATAAAATAATGTTTCTGATTGGTCAAATTTAAAAAACCATTTTCAACAGAACCAATCAGATTACTGAATATGGTTCATAAATGATTCATGAATATGAGACATTTTGTGCAAGTGCCCAATGGGATCGACTGAGCCATGCAAAGACAGATCACTTGGGTACTGAAGATGATGTTACGTAACTGCTTATCCTTCACTTATAGACAAATTTTAATATTACAAAGGATTTAGAGACATCGCACTGTCAATTGGAGGGCATCAGGCCCAACGTCAGTTTTAAACACTCCAACCATGACAACTGGTCAAGTAAGCTCCACACCATGAAGGAGAGTGAAAAAGGGCTTTAACTCTTTATGGGCTGACAAATAATTGTAGGATGAAGTGACTCACAGATGGACAGACAAGCTCATTAGATAAACCTATGTTGCCCTCCAGTTGAATGAACTAGTCTAACCACAAAATTTCATCAATGACTAATCAACAAATTTGGAATAGAGAAGGTAATTTGGAAAAGAATTTGTATTTCCTAACAATCATCAATCACGATGGGAATGAGAAATTCCCTTGGGAAACAATTAGAAATAAGTTTTACATATGACAAATGTGTATTTCCACACCTACCATAGATTTAAGTGTCTCCGGGGCCCCCTTTACCGTTGCAATGTACTCTGTGTCCATGGCGCCAGGTGGGGTGTGCCCAGAAATAACAGACATGCGTTTTAGTGCACTGGAAAAGTGGTAACGATGGAATATCTTGAGACCATGTGTCTTGCGCTTCAGTGGTACCACAGTATCACCTGTCGACAAAGGAAAGGTCAGAGTTCACATGGTTAGCTTATTCCTTGTAGTCAGTATGATAGCTTTTATAAATACCAAGTACATGACTTTGAGATATATTTTATTGGAAAAGCAGTTCACTATATTTCTACATGCTACAGCTTGTTGTATAAGCAATAGTGACAAATGTCTTTGTCTTAAGTTGGCCATATTCTATGGCAACATACAAATTTTGAGCAATAATCTCCCAATTTATGGTATAATCAAATAAACTATGTACCTATTTTAGAAACAATTGACATGTCTATGGTTTTAATCTAACTGACCTTTGGTCAAATTCCACTCCACAGCCTTGAGAGTGGCCTTCTCCAGGGGATCCCCCACAAGGTCATCCTCTAACTGGACTAGGGCATGACAGGTGGCCAGCACATGGACAGTCTGTAGGGATGCGTCACTCACAAGTGAAATCTCATTCCCACTATATTAGAGATAAAACTAGTGCTTATATTGAACTTCAACATGTCTGAAGTACAGTTAGTTTTCTATCACTATAAACATACATATATTAGCAGTAATCACATTTTAGCACTTTTCAGGCTAAAAGCATTTAACTTATATATGATTGCACTAATTACAGTTTCTCCATATTGTTTCCTATCACAGGGAAGTTTTCATACTTTAAGATTTCCTTTACCAAAATTCAAGCAAAGAATATTTTCTATTGGTTGATCACTTTTTAGATAAAAATAGACTCTACCTGTTGTCAGACATACCTGTATAATGTATACTCGCTTTGAACAATAGTCATCAAATATTGTTTCCCGTCCATATGAAATTAATTCAGCTAAACAATTACGCTATTTTTCTACTGGTTGTTTTACAAATACACACATGTATTAAAAATAAGATCTTTTATTGGAAAGGTTATGAAGAATAGGTCAGACAGGCTCTGTAGAGAGTCATTACTTCTTTTCTTGATTTCAGATTTTTAATTAGTTTTGTTTTAAAGGGAAATAATGTTCCATGTAGCAGTGACCTACTTCATTCCCGTTACACCTTCTACTACCATGGTGTCTGCAGTCAAAGTTCCTGTTTTATCAAAACAGCAAACATCCACTTTCCCAGCAAATGGAATTCTGAATGGTTCTGTACAATACACATCTACAAAACAAGGAAGTAATGGGGGAATAAGAACATATCAACAGAAATATCACTTCATGTTATTTCTGATCAGTTTATGAAGGAAGACCGATTATTTCAATCATATATTTACTTTGCGTATAAATGACCTAAGATACTTACAGAGTTTACTGAGGGCCAACAAACTGGTGTTGACAGCAAGGGATAACTCTATAGGCAGTTCTGGCGGGACCACAGATGTTAGAATGAGAGTGCATTCTAAAAATAATTTGTAGCGATTCCTTTCTGGGTCTTCACTACCTAGATTAGGGAAAAATATATCAACATTAATTTCAATAAACAATGGACTTATTTATAATTCTGAAGTGCTTACAACCTTAGAACTATGTGTAGTACAACTTCTATACATGTGATTCCAAATCTATACATATGTAACTGTTACCTGAACTCAACACTATCTATTACTACCTCCAGCAAAGAATCACTTCCATATAAGCATAAAACATCCAAATTTCTCCGAATGAAAGCTTACACATATTGATTAAAAGAATTATAACAATTTTTCTAAACAGATGTTATGGAACATGTTCTTCAGGTTGGTAAGTATGTAATGTCAATAGGCTTTGAACAGAAACTATCCAATAATTTTATTTTAATCCAGACATAAACTGAAGATGTGTCTCCACCAAAGACAATATAACTTTGACCAATATACATCACAGACTAATTGCCTTCACACCTGCTGTGTATACATATACAAGCCATGACCCTAGGGTTCTGACTGATAAAGACCAGACATGATTGACAATAGTAGGCACTGCATGGATGCCATGCAGTTTGGTACATTAGTAACGGCTTGACGTCAGATGGAGGGAGATTGTTTTTGAAAAATGTGAGATTTTGTCTCAACGCTTGAAAGAGGTCTTCATGGGAGAAAGCCTTCAATATTATAAGTCTCCCACCGAGAACATGAGAGGTGGCAACCGTGTAAACTGTTGACAAGTCTCCAAATACAACATACCTTTTATCCAGACATAGGCTGCCGCAGCAATGGCAAACACCAACAGAAATAAGATGAAGACAAACGTCTCTAAGTTGTTTGCAGTCACTCGTTTCACACCAAACAAAATGGTTCGTAGGAGTTTACCTTGGGAGGTATTGAAACTGTGTCGTAACACATAGGCAATACATCCGTTGTCACCAGCTGAAAAAAAAAACATAAAAAAAAGCTTTAGTTATTAATAGATCTGAGTCACTGGGTGAGATCACAATACTGTATAATGCTGCAATGTGGCCTGGAGATAGTTAAAAATCAAGCTTGCATTTTCTCTACAATGTTCACAATAGTACATTTAACAGTCGCATGTTATCCTTCATTTAACAATAACAGATATAGAAATAAATGCCACATTGTTCTCAATCTTTATTGTGTAAATCCATTTCTACCACAATACCCTGTGTTATTCAACTCTCAAACCATCAGTTAATCATTACAGCTGTTGATTAACAATCTGTTTATACCACACGTGGTATAAACTCTGTACGCATTTCTATTGGCTAACACGTTGAACTTTGACCCAGGCTGCAATTGTTATTGACGTCATCAATAATCTAATGACGTCACATCACCGGGTCCCGGACGTCACCGGTACACTTTATTTGCATACGCGAAATTATACTTGGCCACGTTTCCCTTTGATTCGCTAAAGCTCGTGTCTTTTGTAACTTTAAAAAAATAACTTACTCGTGTGAAATAAATTCCATATCCAACAACCACTCGTTGTGTAACCTCTATGTATCCTCCTAAGTTAACATATCTTTAAATAGGAATTTCTAACAAGGTAAACAGACAAATCAGACCTTTTAGCCCTGGTCCTGTTTTACTGGGTGGTGTATGTTGTACCACCTTGGTCCCTCCATACAACACATGTAACTTTCCATCCATCTCAATATCTAACACATGACTGGGCTCCAAGATTTCAACAGGTTCCTGTCAGCAAGGTCAAGTGACATTACATGGTTAATAATCCGAAACATGTCATTTACTAAACAACACAGGAAATATCTTAAAAACACATAACAATATGTTCAAGTAAAAATAATTTTAAATACATTGGTAAAATTATCTTTAATTTCAACATACAATAGAAGTAAAATCACATCAACTCAAACGATAACTTACATAACCATATCGGATCTGCAGTTAACTTTTAAACTTACAGAAAATTAGTTATTGAAGCTTACCTTCATCACTGGAACAGACTCTCCAGTCAGCATAGCTTCATCAACAATACATGGTCCCCGTAGTAACAGCAGGTCACATGGCACCAGGCGGTCCTCCTGGGAACGACCTAGATCAAATATTCTATTTACTGACTTGACACATGACATAGATATCATGTATAAAGTACTAAGATAAGTAAACAAATGTACTAATGACAAATTTTAAAGTAATGTAATTTGATTAATGGACAAATTTTCTCTGATTATTTCCAGAATCAGAGGTAAAAAGTTTTACATAAATAACCTGGGACACTAGATTTGTCTGAATAGCTATGAAAATGGCTTTGACTACAAAGCTACAATCCCCATTAAAGTTAGAAAATAAGCTGCATTTACAGCTTTTATACACATATTTACTTTATATGTACATGCTATCCTCTAACACCAACATATATCCAGAGTATTAGAATTTCCATGACAAATGGTACTCCCTTACCTATTGAGACAATGTCACCTGGCACTAACTCATTGGTCATTATAGGTCGCCAGCGTCGGTTTCTATACACCTGTGTCATTGCAACATCAAAATCCAAGTTAAACAATATTTGTTAATCATCCACCTTATACTAATGCTTTTAGTTCCTTTTGAATTAATTCCTTTAAACATTCTGGTGGATACTGTAATTCTAACAAAAAATGTTTTCTGTAACAAATACAATTTACTTCCGGTTTTCATTAGTTTTTAAATGTACATGTATTTATACCTGCAAGATTATTCCCATTCTTTAAACAGGTGTTATGTACTCATACCTGTATGGTTATTCCCATTTTAACAGGTGTTATGTACTCATACCTGTATGGTTATTCCCATTTTAACATGTGTTATGTACTCATACCTGTATGGTTATTCCCATTTTAACATGTGTTATGTACTCATACCTGTATGGTTATTCCCATTTTAACAGGTGTTATGTACTCATACCTGTATGGTTATTCCCATTTTAACATGTGTTATGTATTCATACCTGTATGGTCATTCCCATTTTAACAGGTGTTATGTACTCATACCTGTATGGTTATTCCCATTTTAACAGGTGTTATGTACTCATACCTGTATGGTTATTCCCATTTTAACATGTGTTATGTACTCATACCTGTATGGTTATTCCCATTTTAACAGGTGTTATGTACTCATACCTGTATGGTTATTCCCATTTTAACAGGTGTTATGTACTCATACCTGTATGGTTATTCCCATTTTAACATGTGTTATGTACTCATACCTGTATGGTTATTCCCATTTTAACATGTGTTATGTACTCATACCTGTATGGTTATTCCCATTTTAACAGGTGTTATGTACTCATACCTGTATGGTTATTCCCATTTTAACAGGTGTTATGTACTCATACCTGTATGGTTATTCCCATTTTAACAGGTGTTATGTACTCATACCTGTATGGTTATTCCCATTTTAACATGTGTTATGTACTCATACCTGTATGGTTATTCCCATTTTAACATGTGTTATGTATTCATACCTGTATGGTTATTCCCATTTTAACAGGTGTTATGTACTCATACCTGTATGGTTATTCCCATTTTAACAGGTGTTATATATTCATACCTGTATGAGATATGGTTTATTTCCCATCTTCCTTATCTCTGTCATGTTGCGGAGCTGTTGTTGGACCAGGGTTGCTTCGAATGCAATGAGCATAAAGAGTGTAAAGATACTGTAGTACCAGTACTCATCCAAACACCACAGTCCTACACAGAAAACCTGGAACACGAAAAATGGTGCCGTCGCTCGCTCCTGAAACAAGTCCATAAACTGGGGGATGTCCATCTCCATTCTACAAATATAAAACAAGTACTGTGCATCTCAATTCTAGAAATATAAAACATGTATGTACATCTCAATTCTACAAATTTAAAACATGTATGTGCATCTCAATTCTAGAAATATAAAACAAATATGTATATCTCAATTCTAGAAATATAAAACATGTATGTACATCTCAATTCTACAAAATGTATGTACATCTCAATTCTACAAATATAAAACATGTATGTACATCTCAATTCTACAGATATAAAACATGTATGTACATCTCAATTCTACAAAATGTATGTACATCTCAATTCTACAGATATAAAACATGTATGTACATCTCAATTCTACAAATATAAAACAAATATGTACATCTCAATTCTACAGATATAAAACATGTATGTACATCTCAATTCTACAAAATGTATGTACATCTCAATTCTACAGATATAAAACATGTATGTACATCTCAATTCTACAAATATAAAACATGTAATGTCTCTTCTTTCTTCAAACACAAAACAAATAACTGAATGAAAATGAAACAAATATCAAATCATAACAACCTCACTTATTCACAGGAATGTTTAATAGCGAAGACAGTGTTTCACATTCAGATAACCATTCTGTTTATTTCTGTACTAAAATTCACAGGACTTCAATGTTGAAGTGATTTTGTCCTTCTAAACTAATCCTTATGATCTTTGACCTTGTAGGTGCCTTACATGTTTCGTCCATAGATTTTCTCCACCTCCTTCACATTGGAATCTTCCTGGTAGCCCCGCCATTCTGAGAAAAAGCCTGCTGTTCTGTCAGTAGGAAACTTTACTTGTACAAACTGTTTCTTTTCCTCACGATCATATACATAATGCATCTTTTGGAAGTAGAAAGACAGAACATTTGGTGTTGAACTCTGAAATGCAAATAAGCCAAGGTAAAAACATGTCTACAGATTTGTTTTTATAACAAGTTTGGTGACAGGTAGAAATGTTTCAATTAGTAATTAAAAGCTCTACGATAACAATGATTACAGAGGAGAAGTTGATATAATGTACCTGGTAAAGGCCTACGAGCTAATGAAACTAAAGTAACCATTGATTGAGATGCCAGTTTTTGAAGATTTTCATGTCATTCTGCTGTTTCGAGAAGTGTGACCTTTTTTTTTTATCTATTGAAGCATAAGTGATATTGAATAAAATACAGTATGAGGACTTAAGCTGTATTAAGGACTAAGGGTATACAACATAGAGAGAAAGGGAGCATAATTATAACACCAGCATTAAAAATATATTTGTTTCCTCTTTACCGATCCATGCTAAAAGGTGTTGGGTAGGGAGGTAGGTGAAGCATTTTGTTTTTTATTGCTCAATTACAGGTACATAATTAATTATTTCCTTTCCTAAGTTAAGACATTATATAGACTTATAAAATGTATTATATGATGGCAAATCATAAAACACAGAAATAAATTAATGTAAACTTGTAATAATTATTAAGTATAAACGTTGTTTTGGAAGGAAAGGGGAAACAATCAATATTTTATTTTAGGCCCGTACCAACTGTGTACCACACAGATAAAACTAGCTGCCGACAGCACAGTTTGTTTCATGCATTCTCTACACATCTAATACTACAAATTCAAGTATTCATATTTTAGCAGTCATCTAGCAAAAAATTATTTGCTATAAATTATGATTGTACTAAAATTGCAGTTTTTGTAAGTTGATTTTTTTGCCTAATATTTGTGGATGTATCAATACATCAATGTGATGTGCTAACCTGTACAAATATTATAATGCACAGAATTTTGAACACACCAAAGTATATATGCATGCTGAAAGTCAGAAATTAATATGCAAGTATTACCCGATCATGATGGAGTTTGACAAGCTCAGTAGATCCATTATTTGGCGTGGGAACAACTTTCAACCAGTCAGCACTATCAGCATCCTTTGCCTGTTACAAAGGAAAATTCAAACATTTTATTGATAAATAGCTTTAAACAAGAATTTCACAGAAGTTATGTGTTGCCTGTGCAGAAAGTTGGGCAATTACCTTGACCTAAGGACCTGAAAAACAATTTCAAGCAAGCACTTGTGGTAAGGAAGATCTGTATGTAGTTTTAGTTTGACGTGCTCAAGGGAACGTGAGTTATCGCATATAGAAACCTCCATGCAGATGCCGTCACAGACATAGTGATGCAACACAAAAACAGTATCCAGTCATACACCATAATTATTTTGTACCAATCATTTCATAACAAGCACAAATCATTTTGTACCATATCAATTCCATAATATTGCGATTTTGCATCATAAAAGGATTATCCAGGATTGATGTATATGTGTATATACATGTATATATGTAAACATAAATGACACAACAAGGCATGTATATATATATATTACAAAGTAACACAACTGACAAAGGAAGACAACTTTATGACTTGAGTCCTTAACGGGCCTGGAACTCAGGATCTACAGCACCCAATCGCCTAGCCAGAAATACCCACAGCTTAATTATACCGCTGTGCCACATTGGTGTTCTTATATATATATATATATATGGTAATATGTTTTTGCGTCCCTGGGTTATACTGATAACACGATACTGTCTTAGCGAGCAGAACTAATCAATATAAGGTATGTTAAAAAAGTGTCACAGGTGTTTATTTCATGGTTGATTGACCATGCATCATACTTGCTCAGGTAATGCTTGATTAGATTTGTAATCTTAAAAGTATTTCAACTGTAATATTCAGATACAAAAAAATCTTTATTGACAATATCCAAAGAGATCAGTATTAGGAAGTGTTTTTTTAAATATCTATATAGGCCTTTCGATCTACACTTGCACCAAAGACTTAAGGTTTTGTACAAAATATGTCAAAAAGTAGTTTTTTTCCCCCAAATTTTTTTTCTTTGACTTGGGGAGAGGATCCGGACAATGTAATCACGCAAGAACCCTACTGTAATACCAAATATCAATATGCCTTTCAAAACTTGCACCAAAATGTTAATATTAGAAAACCAGTGTGAATGCTAGGGTAACAACATTAAATTTCTCTCTTTTTTGAAGAGATGAACTAAAAAGCAAATATTATGTACGTCGCCAACAGAAACCTTCATAATTTTCTTTTCAATAAAGTAGAGTGGCACACTACATTTTTTTTTCTTAATTTTCAACATAGGTATATGACCAGCAGGTAGGGAGTATGAATTGTACCTGCTGCCCCCATTGCATGATCGTAAGAGGCGACTCAATTTGAGATCTTGTCATTTCTCTTCTTTCTAGCAACTTTATTATTACTTTTCCTAATGTCTCTTTTGACACTTCCTCCTTTTTGGCCTTTAGTAGAGTGTTTACCCATGTGATGAAGGCTTTGGGATATGTCCCCTGGTCGAGACACACCAGAGTGAAATAATGGCGCTGCTCCTGTTTGAATTGAAGCTCATGAACATTTTTGTGACTGTGGCGGCCAGTTTTCCTATTTTCAGTATGATATGACAGGGTAAGGTATCCTGCTGGATGTCTTTGACAGTATGCTTAAAAAAGTTGAATTCATAATCATGCTAGGAGACAAACAAGAACATACTGCAGCCTCCCAAAACATACAAATATACATTATATGGATGCATTTCGCACACAAGGAGGTCATCCTTAAACGACTATATATAGCTGTTGATTGGATGTTAACTGTAAAAACCAAACCAAGCCAAATAGGCACAAAGTGGTCCATCAATATTTCTTCGTATCACTATATGGTACAACATGACGACAACATGGTACATTAAATGACAATGGTACAAAATGACATACTGTATTTATTACATGTATATTTATTTGTAGCACTTCATAGAAATGATTGTTGAATATGTTTGATAGACAGTATTAGTATAGGCAGAATAGGCAGTTTTGTATTTTTGTACTGACAAAAACGCTAAAATACATGTAACCACAAATCTAAAGGAACCTCGAGCTCGCAAACGTAGCACAATATGGAAAAGTTGAGACTTGGGTATTTGCTGATGCGAACATATGTTTAATATAGTTTATACCGGATGTAATAATCGTCCTGCGATTAGTTTACACAACAAAAAACGACTAAATTATGTTGACCCATTGGAACCTAACTGTGTTTTCTCAAAATTGTATACCTTTGAGCATGTAAGCACGCAGCGGACGTCCACCGACCAAAGGCAAAACAGAGAAGACAAAATCTGTAAAAATCCTATGAAAGCAAGTGCTATCAAACCAGCTTCATAGTAGTCTTCAAGGCCATACACGCACGTCCAGCAGTAAAACCATACGCTGTAAAGCAAAACGAACGGTCCTATATATCCGTGCAATAACAACGGTCGTATATTATAGCAAGTAACAGATTGGACTTCTTCGTTTAGTGGTGTCGACGAGGCCATGATGCCTCTGCCGAAATAAAGTCTGCGTCAGCGATGCGCTTAGCTTAAAGGTGACGTGTATACAAACATTGAGCTGACGATGATTCGTTTACAAAAATTAAGGATAACTGTGCCTGGGGCTTTACCAATAATATTTAGTGAATATAGCACCTGAGATGTAAATTGTCAGATCAAACTGGCATGTTCTACCATATAATACACGTATGTCATAAATATCGAGAGATTCGCCTGTCTTACATAAATTGCGCCTTAACTGGCATCGTCATAACTATGGGTTATGTGATAAACAGAATATCACCTTGTGCAGAGACCTACTATTAGTATATATATATACTATATGTCCCCTTACTATGCCTCCTCTATACTATTAGTATATAGGTATCTACCTTGTGTGTGTCATAATTAAACTCGCTGAATAATGAATTTGATATCTCAATCGCCCAAATGTTCGTGCCATATACAAATGTAATAGAGCGCATGATTATTAAATTTTAAATCACTGCCTCCGCTAGGGATCGAACCCGGGACCTCTGGCTTCGAACCCGGGACCTCTGGCTTACTAGTCTTACGCTCAACCGATCGAGCTAAAGAGAAGATCTCTCTAGCCGAGCCGTATATTGCGGCTAGTATTTACCAGGGTTACATAAATATTTACATCTCTCCCTTCTTCAGCTTTGTATTCTGAGTGCGAATGAATTATCGTATACGCAGTGAAAAAGGTTTCAGCGGATTAATAAGCGCGTGAATCGGAAATATAATTATGACGTCGTCCATTTGTGACTTTACCGGAACGTCAACTAGCCGGTGTAGGTGTAACGTTGAAAATGGATTCCCGTGGAAAATGGAACGGTTCCATTTTCAACGTTGAAAATGGAACCGGGATGCCGTGGAAAACGGAACCAAATATTAAATTTTCTTTACATACCCTGTTGAAAATGGACCCCGTTGAATATTGAACCACATAAAAGTTTGGATCTCGGTACCAGTTTAAATTGCATAGACGTTGCGATAAGATATGCTTAAATGATACAATGTATAAATCATATTGAAGGACAATGGTAAAACAAAATGGCCCGTGACCTTAGGTGACCTTTGATATCACATTAGGCTGTTATGAGAAGTGTATTTAAAATCTATATAATACTTATGTACATTGATTGACACTTTAACTCGTGGCATCTGGTGACCCAGATAATGACCATTAGCACCACTTTAATTAAGATGTCCCTATACATGTATACCATTTATCGACATTGATTGATAATTTGACCCGTGACCTTAATTGAACCTGATAATGACCTTTCGTATAACTTTACACTGTTTTAAGATATGCATATAAAATCTATACGACATTGATCGACATTAATAAACAATTTGACCTGTGACCTTTGGTGACCCATATATACCTTTGGTAAAACTTATCACTGTTATTAGATACTCATATGGCATGTACACGATATTGATCAACATTGATAAACAATTCAACCTTTGACCTTTGGTGACCCAGATAATGACCTTTCGTATAACTCTTCACCGTTATAAGATATGCATATGAAATGTATACGACATTGGTCCACATTAATTAATAATTTGACCTGTGATCTTTGGTGTCCATTATAATGACCTTTGGTATATATTTAAACTGAAATATAACATGCATATGGGATGTATACGATATTGATCGACATTGATTAATAATTTGACCTTTGACCCTTGGTGACCCATATAATGACCTTTGAAATAACTTAACACTGTTACAAGATATTCATGTAACATGAACACGATATTGATCGACATTGATTAACAATTTGACCTGTGACCTATTGTGACCCATATAATGACCTTTGCTATAACTCATTACTGTTACAAGATATTCATGTAACATGAACACGATATTGATCGACATTGATTAACAATTTGACCTGTGACCTATTGTGACCCATATAATGACCTTTGCTATAACTCATTACTGTTATAAGATATTCATGTAACATGCACACGATATTGATCGACATTGATACACAATTTGTCCTTTGACCTTTTGTGAGCCATATAATGACCTTTGGTATATATTCAATCTGTAATAGGTTATACATATAAAAATGTATATGATATTGATGAACATTGAAACACAATTTGACCTGTGACCTTCGGTAACCCATTTAATAAACTTTGGTATAACTTATCACTGCTATATAATATTCACATAGCATGAAAACGATATTGATCGACATTGATAAAAATTTTGACCTATGATCTTTGGTGACCAATATAATGACCTTTTGTGTAACTTTCAACTATATAAGATACGCATATGGCATGTTCACGACATTGGTCCATCTTTTTGAAGAATCTGACTTGTGACCTTTGGTGTCAATTTTAATGACCTTTGGTATAAACTTCAAATTGTTATTTGATATGCATATTCTTACAATGTACGTATACGATGTTAATCGACATTGACCTTTGAACTTTGGTGACACATGTAATGACATTTTGTATAAATATTAACTATCATAAGCTACATAAAACATGTATACGATATTGATCGACATAGATTTGTCCAATTATGTTTTCGGTAATTTATTCATGAACCGAGATCCACTCTAACGTTTGAATATGGAACTGGTGTCACTTTGAAAATCTAATAACCGGGGTCATTTTCAGTAAATAATATGGAAATGGGTCAGTATGTCGTGGGGTCCATTTTCAACGTTGAATATGGAACCGGGGTCATTTTAAACTAATGATATGGAAATGTGTCAGTATATTGTGGGGTCCATTTTCAACGTTGAATATGGAACCGGGGTCATTTTAAACTAATGATATGGAAATGGGTCAGTATATTGTGGGTCCATTTTCAACGTTGAATATGGAACCGGGGCCATTCTCAGTAAATGATATGGAAATGGGTCAGTATGTCGTGGGGTCCATTTTCGACGTTGAATATGGAACCGGGGTCATTTTAAAATAATGATATGGAAATGTGTCAGTATATTGTGGGGTCCATTTTCAACGTTGAATATGGAACCGGGGTCATTTTAAACTAATGATATGGAAATGGGTCAGTATATTGTGGGTCCATTTTCAACGTTGAATATGGAACCGAGGTCATTTTCAGCAAATGATATGGAAATGGGTCAGTATATCGTGGTGTCCATTTTCAACGTTGAATATGGAACCGGGGTAATTTTCAGCAAATGATATGGAAATGGGTCAGTATATCGTGGTGTCCATTTCCAACGTTGAATATGGAACCGAGGTCATTTTCAGCAAATGATATGGAAATGGGTCAGTATATCGTGGTGTCCATTTTCAACGTTGAATATTGAACCGGGGTAATTTTCAGTAAATAATATGGAAATGGGTCAGTATGTTGTGGGGTCAATTTTCAACGTTGAAGATGGAACCGCGTCATTTTATTTTAAAATAATATGAAATGGGTCAGAATGTCGTGGGGTCCATTTTCAACGTTGAATATGGACCCCACAACATACTGACCCATTTCCATATTATATGTTTAAAATGACACCGGTTCCATATTCAACGTTGAAAATGAACCCCACAACATACTGACCCATTTCCATAGTATATGTTTAAAATGACACGGTTCCATCTTCAACGTTGAAAATGGATCCCACAACATACTGACCCATTTCCATATTATATGTTTAAAATGACACGGTTCCATATTCAACGTTGAAAATGGACCCACAACATACTGACCCATTTCCATATTTTATGTTTAAAATGACACCGGTTCCATATTCAAATGTTACAGCGGATCTCGGTTTATGAATAAATAACCGAACGTTTAATAGGACAAATTGTTTATCCGTGTCGATCGTATCATACATTTTATATGCATATCCTATTACAGTTTGAAGATATACCAAAGGTCATTATATGGGTCACCAAAGGACAAAGCTCAATAACAGTTGAGCTCGTGTTTCCTCTACAAAGACAATCATGCAACGTCATATATTGACTGCGACATCATAAATATTTGTCGTCACAATAACGTTATTACAAACGTTGTACGACGGTGTCCGAAATAGCAAATTAGAGCGATATAAACTCAAGAAATCTGTTATATGAAGTTCCAAGTGTTCGATATGTCTCATAGTTACTTGGTCAGTTGTTACTACTCTGTCAGTGACAATACCCGGAGTTTATCTAGATGGCGAGGGGGTACATATATTCTTCGAGAATCAGGTTGTATTTCCCTTGTTTCATTTCAATGGTCTCAATGCCAATATTTGTTTCTGTTGTCTATATTTTCCACAAGTTTTACTTTTCTTGAGTTATATGATTTCTCGAGTTAGATATATGATTTATTTGTCTTGTTATTTTCCAAACTACAGTTTAAACATTGCTAGCTTATGACAAGAACTTGCTATAGGAATCACCGCTAGCTGACGCGGGTGTGATCGGGGAATTGGGGTAGAGCTCAATAAAACACACTCAACGAGGCTTCTCATGAATGTCTCCCGTTTTATTCTTCTTCTCTCTCCAAAAAGGTGTTCTTTTCTTACAAAAGAGGATTAACAAGGGGAATAACGCATGTACAAATGGAGTTGAATTATCTCCCTTTGACTGTATCTCCTCACACCATATACATATGTCTATACATAACACGGGCTAGAAACAATGTGGCACTTGATGTTATTTTTTTTTATTCAATATGAATAACAAGATACATGTTATAGTAAGTATATATGTACATCATAAGTATATGTATTAATACATTCAACATTGACATGTCACGGACGTTGCATGTATTGCAGCGCCAGATGTAAATCGGGCATTAATAATAAACTAGATCTAATACCAATGAAACTAAAATATACAATTAAAAAAAAAAGTTATTTTAACACCTATCTTCATGTACATTATTTGTTACATATACAATATAAGGTATCCTATTCCGTATTTGACTGAATGATATGTATTGAGACTGTCGCCTTCGTTATTGTTGCACGATTGTCAGTTGGCCTTGACCTTTCTCGAGAATGGCTCAAGCTTATCTTCGCGAATATCGGTGACACTGTCCAGAAGAGGTTTCATATTGAAGTAGGCAAGTGACTTGGAAAGATCGGATCCGATTTGTTGGGTTTCACTTTCGGACATCTCCTTAAACAAATTCACCGGCGGATAATCTGTGTGGAAATTGTAGATAGGAAAAAACTCCTCTAGGCTTGGGTTGTCAGAGAAGAATTGCGGAAGGTTTCTGTGTTCCAAAGAAGTGTCGAGTATATGGACAAGATGATTGCAAGCCGATGTCACACTGGGTAAACAAACGTCATCGATCTTTCTCAGATGCAAAATTCCGTGAAGAAGAGCGTTCTTGATATGATAAGAAGACAGAACGTGATGCAGTTGCGAGCTAGGAATCCTTTCAACGTCATTCTCTCGAACGGCTTTAAGTATTCTTGCACCTCTCACGAGGCGCTGTGCGGTCAAATTGGTGGAAATCCATCGGTCCAGAATCCGCATCTCGAACTGAGAGTGAGACACACGCCAAGCTAAGTTTGGGTTAGGGATGGGCTCGAATCGGTTGTCATTTTGGGAGTCTGGAATCCATCTCGAGACCATGAACTTTCTGAGGGTTGACCCTTTCTGTCGAATGTTATATCCCGGTACCACGTCTATGCTGATTTTATTCCCGTTCACCGTAGCGTCCAGTTTTATGGCTGGGGCGGTAGCTTGGCGCTTGATGTTGTAGCGGGCGAAGTCTGGATTTTTGTTCAACTTTTGTATAGCTGCATCCACGCGTCCCTTGATCAACTGGTCATGGAAGACCCTGGAGTCCACAAACCGTTTACCGCTTCTTTCCACAAAGAGACCTTTCGGATGAACATTCATGCGTCTATTGACTTTGACAATCTCGATTTCACCCAAACCTGCTGGCAGCTTGTTGCTGGGCGATTCCCTGATGGCTGCGGTTGTTCCAAGGAAGGTGAAAGGGAGTACTGCATCGAATTCATTAGCCTTTCCGACCTTTAAACCTTCTCTTGAACCTCCTTGCTTTACAAATGGTCGGAACCTCAGAAACTGATGAGATGTCTCGAGTGTCTTCAGCTCCTTATACAGACTCTTCAATATGCGACTAACTTCTACTTGATTGTTATGGAAAGTAGATTTTTCTATCTTGACGTACTTGTCGTGGAATCGCCTCAGGGCTTTGTCTTCAGGGCCCGACCATACCTCGTCAGATCTGGACGGAGGCTTCCAGTTATTGGGTACGCCGATATCGAAGTAGATTTCGCCCGTGCTGTAACAAACACAGACATTAGAATGCATCTACAAAAATATGATAATTTTACGCCTGATTTGAAACATAGGCTCGGCCAGTTAATTTATTATTAGATTATTGGATTCGTTTAATAATTCCATATGACATATCCACTGATGTGGATCTTCTATTTATCACATAATCCGTCTGTTATTTACTTCTGATTAAAACGTATAGAGCTGCCATATACATAGAGCTAGTCCGAGTGTCCTCTGGCCCTGAACAATGTCTGGTGTAGATAGTTATGGTGTCAGGGCTAGAGGAAACTCGGGCTAACATTGAGCTTTTAACAAGAATCAATGCGGGTCACTTCGCACAACTGATTTTTCATCTACTTCGGTCATACTACGTACTAGTATTCAGGGATATTTTTTAAGAACTCTCTGTTTAATGTATAAGGAAGTTTACTACACTGTTAATAAAATGACTAAGTTAGAATGCCTGCTACCTCTTGACTTGAGACGAATTGAAACGAACAGCAGTCAAAAGTACTTCACGTTTCCCAAGTTGTACCTAGGCTAAGAAGATATTTATTTCAAAGAAAAAAAAATACCTCTAAATAATTCTAGGTTTTAAGAAATGTAGTTATAATTAATCTGTAGCTGTTCTCATTTCTGAACATATCTATTAAGTGGACCCACGATCCAATTAATCTACCATTATTGTGGTAGCTGAAATAAGCACATTCTTTTAAACTTACTTCCGTAATTTGATATCAATTAGCCATTTTGCTACATCACTCACTTGGAGACGTCTGTACCTCCTAGCCTTAGTAATATAATATAAGACTTCGAAGGTTCAAATCGTTATTTTTTACGTTCATTATCGGATATTTTACATTTTTGTTATTTGCCGTCGAGGTTCTGCAAATAACAAAAATGTAAATATCCGATAAAAAACGTAAAAACCTTCGAAGTCTTATATTATAGACTACTCCCAGCCAGTCTTACGCAAGAGTACCACGGATGGCACAAGGGATAATCGACATGTAAATTGAAAGACCTAGTAAACTTATACCCAATTATCTCCATTCTAATACAAGAAACTATAAAATAATATAACATTAATTTAGCTTACCACATGATTGCTTCGAGTTACCGCTGACGTGGCCTAGGTTTGATGACAATATAAGTGTGTCCGAGTCATTTCTTTATATAGCCTACAAATCGAAAGCGAAACGGTTCCATTTTTACATGGAATTTGTATTCTCTTTAAAATAGCATCCAATGCCAGTCTATCATGTTGACCTTGTTTAGAAGTCATTTTCTGTATACACCTTGGCTATATGTTATCTGATGTTCGATGGGACCGATACGTTCTACACTATTTACCTGAGATATCACACGGGTACATCTGTTTCCCGGTAAGCTGATCATCCTATGACTGTGATCCATTACTATACATTAGATACACGACGATATTTTCTGAAATATTAACTAGGACATGGACAATTAACAACATTAGGGTAACCCGTCAAGTATTATCATTATGTTCCCGGTTTTCGTCCCTTGAATAGGGCCTAATTATAGGACTGCGTTTTCACAAGACATTTCTGGAATCCTTTCCCTGACGTAATACTCTGTATCTCGCCTATAGTTTGAATTCTGGTATTTTGATGATGGGATCTCTACGCTACAAACATCACCAATAAACTGACATTCAGTTTCACAATTTCATTCTTTCTGCCAATGGTTAACTGCATGAATGTTGCATCTTTGATATTGCTTATGAGTTCCCTCCTCCCTATTTCATGTGTTCCCTCCTCCCTGTCACATGTGTTCCCTCCTCCTTGTCACATGTATTCCTTCCTCCCTGTTTCATGTGTTCCCGCCTCCCTTTCACATGGGTTCCCCCTTCCTGTCACGTGTTCCCTCCTCCATGTCACATGTATTCCCTCCTCATTGTTTCATGTGTTCCCTCCTCCGTGTCACATGTGTTCCCTCCTCTTTGTTTCAGGTGTTCCCTCCTCCCTGCCACATGTGTTCCCTCCTCTTTGTTTCAGGTGTTCCCTCCCCCCGTCACATGTTCCCTCTCCCTTTCACATGTGTTCCATCCTCCCTGTCACATGCGTTCCCTCCTCCTTGTTTCATGCGTTCCCTCCTCCCTGTCACATGTGTTCCTGCCTCCCTGTCAGGTTTATTTGTGCTACTGGTAAGTGGCAAAACATTTCTCACGACGAACACATTGCAGTGGAAGAAAAACATGAGACTGATTTGACTTAGCCAAAGCGTTTTATTGACCATGACATGTTGTATTATTGGCCTGTGTAACAGACCAAGGAAAACATTTCAGGAATGGCTCCTTATACAGAAAGGTTTACCAGGGCAACATCCACGGGATTAATGGAACTCCACGGAAATCTGTCTGCCCAATCACTACATTAGTTAGGATTAGCATCGTAAAAGCATGGGAGGTGTAGAAATTCTACAGAACACCAGTAAAGGGGACATCATGGTTGTCATAGCAACATATACCACAAAAAAATATCTGTTGACATGACAATCACTACTCATTCCCACTCCCGACACTTTCCTCAGGGTTGTTTTTGCTTTTCGACAGCATGAAGACCAGTTTACCAACACTTACCGATTTCTTCATATTTCTTTTAACTGTTCACTCTGAAGTTCCATAGCCAGTATCACTACAATAACCATGAATTCTTTTTTGTAAGATGTTGAATTGTTTGAGCACTTTAGTGAATATTCTAAATCAAAATCTCTGAATAAAAATATCTCAGAAAAGTTGAAAATAACTAATAACTTTTGAAGAAACTTTATTACCAATTCTGAATGACCTGTTGTATCATTTCAGTGTGAACTATAATGCGACATGTTTGGACAGACAGACAGGCACTTGCTGGCTCACAAACAGGTGAATCAAACACAGGTAAACAACATACAGGGTAACAACCAGACTACAAGTTGTTCAAAGTCGGGCTAGCTTTGCATTGTGTTATTTCAATATATTCAAACATGTTCTTATCAAGTTATAAACCAAAAGTATGATTTTATACCCAATACCTTTTGTATTCCGATTCTCAACAGAAAGAAATCATTTATGATGTTCTTGAAATCACAACTTCAGCTAGGCAGTCTTTGACAAATTATGTGTATAAAACAAAGACCATCAATTTCTAGGATTAAACAGACAATACTTAATTTGACAATCAATTACTTTTTTTAAAGAAATCATGGACAAAAATCAGGACAAAAATGGATACAAAAAGGACAACTGCAAGACAATAACTGTTTCTGAAATACTTCTACACCGCAGCAGCAAACTCCATTAACTAATACAACTGTGTTCTCTGATTTGATATGTTGAGCTTTATTCTGGTCATACCCCATCAACTGCAAAGCCATCCATAGCACAACATTAACGATGATTTTTGCACATTTTAGCTTTTTGAAAGCTAGTTCTATATATCATCCCCTGAAGAATATATTTTAAAAATAATCTTTGCAAAATCAAAGCCAGAGGCCCAAGGGGCATTCTTATATGCCTTTTATTCCATGGATTTTAGTATGGTGAACTCCTTCAGAAGATATTTGGAGTTTTAGCAATATTCAAGATGGTTGATCCCTGGTTATTTTATTTCGGCAATCTTGATAGTCTTTTAACCTCAGCAAGTTATAAAAACTTCAGACATGAGAAGATTTACAAAATTGACTTTTGTTCTCAAGACTGAAAGTAGAAATAGGGTTCAATCATTAAAGTGCACTTGAAAAGCTTGTACCCAAGCAAGTCTCGGTCTAATGTCATGAAATTTCAAATGCATTCCCCCCCCCCCCCCCCCCCCCCCCCCCCCATTTTTGGACTATGACCATGAATGTTACCTAGTCATATTTATCTATTATTGCTCTCTTTCTGAACGGTTATGGAGCCAAAATTACAAAACATGGTTTGGTTTTCATTTTTCTTCACATTTTTTTGACAGCTATTGCCATGAATGTTAGCAAAATTTATACATTACAGCCTTCTCTCTAAAAGGTTGCAGGCTAAAAAAAAACAATGTGTAATGTTCATATTGCTTGTAAATCAAGGTCATTTGGTTGATAGCCATATAACCTACAGAACACAGACATTGTACCATCACACCAATTCTCAGGCAATTTCTCTTAATGTTATTAAATGGCTTTTCAAAGAGGTAACTAGAAATATCTGAAAGCAATATTACACCGACTTAAGGAAGAGCAAGGAAAACAAACGATAAATCAAACATGTCCATCAATGGACGTCCATTCCCATCAGATCTGTACACAACAATAATATCCAGAGTAAGCCACCATTTTTAGGTGTACACCCTTGAAGTAGTTTTTCAACAAATATTTTGTGTATAATTAAGTAATCTATTGTTAACTGCAGTGTTTTTCAAGTACAATGTATTATTAGTTTGCTATGTAATGTGCTATTTACCGTTACAAAATAATTGGAGTACAAAATATTGATGAAATGCTGTAGGTCATATCCTATATGTAAATTATCAAAATATTACAGCGTCATATAAGTCACTGCATTATCAAAGTTCAATCACTGTCACATCCAGATTCTTTTCCAAGATATTTCACAAATGATGCTCCTTGAAGATACACATTGATCATGGCAGTAATAAACTTAACAGGTATTGTAACTTCCTGTATATATCCCACAGGCTTCACAACTTTTTTTTTTTACGTCTGGATATGTCTTTTGCAGGTTAACAACAGAATTTTATTTAACGTAAATGAAGAAAAATGTGGGTTATTTGTTGCTTCCAGGCTTACACACAAATGCCAAACAAATAACAAAACAAAACACATTCTAGTGTCCACTGCTCTTGAACATCAGAAAATTCAATCGAAAATATAACCTCCAATGATTTCATGGACAAATATTTGCATATATATGAGTTATAAAGTTTGTTTTACCCATGGGTAATCTGCAAAGGTAGGTAATCTGAAATTATCTTTTATAGAATGCTTAAAGAGGCATTATTTTGTGTACTGCAGGCTATAAACTTGTGCAGGTAATATGCACGAAATTATGGTAGTTTCTTGTAACAGACATTTCATAATTACATTACCTCTATTGTGACCACATTCATATTTTTTACATACCGGTATTTGTGATATACTTTTATGAACTGTAGATAAAAAAATTTACTGTAGGAGTTATTATATGGATACATACAGGTAATACATATTTCTCTATTGTGTTAGCACTTCTTGGCTTGAGGTAAACTATGAAAAGATGATATATTATATATCTAGAGATTCTTTTTCTCCATCACCTATATACCAGTATAGTGTATAAATATAACATACCATGGTGTTGTAGTATCCAACAGGATGTTTAACAAGTCATCTCCAACACAAATCACTTGTTTTATCTAAACAAATACAACTAACACAGAGCCTTTTAATATGAGTTTTTGTTGGGCAAATATTTAGGAATATACTCAAAAAAGGAAGCAAAGTCCTAAATAAAAAATAAGCTGTTCATGGACATTTTCCTTCTCTCATTAAATGATATCTTCAGGTTTATGTAGGTATAACGACAGCACTATATCAAATCATTCTTTCCTTTGTATTCAGGGGAGATAACTCCTTTCATTAGGACACCCCCTTTTATGCCAAATCTTTCCTTTCATGCAGGGGAGATAACACCTTCATAAATCTATGTTCTATCTTTTTCTCTCATTGAAGGGAGATAACTTCTTTAATAGAACACCCAATCTATGTCTAGTCTTTTCTTTCATGTATGGGAGATAACTCCTTTATTTAGACGCCTCATCTATGTCCCATCTTTTCTTTAATGTAAGGGAGATAATGTCTTCATTAGGACACCCCATTTATGTTCGACATTTTTTCTAATGCAGGGAAGATAACTCCTTCATTAGGTCCATAAAGGGGAGATGACTCTTTCATTAGGACACCTCAGTTACACCCCATCATTTCTGTAACACAGAGAAGAATCTACATCCATTTTTTTTTTATACCCAATGCTTTTTTATAATTGAGAGTGACATCTTAACTAATTTGGTTACTATCTATTAAGTGGATTAGTATGTTCTACCTTGTGTAACCAATGAATAACTACACCAATATATGGTTATCAGATCTATAGTATGACATTGCTATGTACAGCAAAACCACTTCACTCAAAGTCATTGGGGTTCAGGAACAAAAATAAACATTACAGCATTTGGTTTTTGAGTTTTACAGGAAAAACAATTTTGTAGGTAGGAATCATTTTTTATCAGAGTATGAGTTACAGGAAAGGTAATTGATCCATTTCATGATATGATGGGTTCCTGACGATGGGTTCCTGACTTGTTAGAAAAGTTAGAAAAGTTATCTGACTAGAGCTTGAAATAGAAAGTTTGACTCGCACAAGTTGGAGGTAACTGGGTTTTACTGAGATCGCATACAAAAACTCTTTTAACATTACCACATGCATCAGTTATCTAGTCATCGTTATCATGTTAATGCCCATCATATCCCTGACATTATCACAAGGTGTAAATCTTAACCCTATACTACCCAGACTTCACAAGAAACCTTAACAGACTTCCAAAAATGTAAACTTTACCAAAATATTTATGACAATAAATATTAACAGATCATTATAAATTAAATGCATTTTAAATTCATATATATCAGACCAATATAAGACTAGTAGAATTACCATTTTGGAAGTTTCCATATAATTTTGCATACATCAATGTTACAAGAAACCACTTGTGAACAAAGACTTTATAATGAAGACTGGGTAGAGTAGCCTGATCTGGTAATGGCAGCCTATGCGGTGAATAGGTTTGGCAGTCTAGTATTCACACATCAACAAGTGTCCATCACAAATTTACGTATCACATTCGGGACGGTCAAATCAAAGCCTGCAATATCTAGCATCCTTTTGTCATTCTCATCTGCCACCCACATTGTAGCACTGGTAAAGCCGCATGTCACCATTCTGCGGATGAGAAGAGTTTAATTTTTATTGAAAAGAAATAATGTCTTGCATGTGCTGAATACTCTTCAGTAAATATCTACTCAGAGGAAGGACTCAGGTTCGTCAAACAGAAATCACCAACAAAGATTCAAATAATTCCCTTTCATAAGCTGTTTTTTTCTACAGCACCACCATGCACAGAACTTCTTTATTTCTTGAATCATCCCATTAAATATAGATTTCAATAAAGCCCTGATTCAGATTGTACATTGTATGTAGTTAATTTGGTTGTATTTACATCACTCGATAAACAATGAGATTAAACTTTTGTAGCAATATAGCAAATCAGTTATGAAATCTGTCAACCAGCTTACAAATACAAAATTTTTTAAATAGATTGAAAAAAATAAATTTAAATGACATCTTGTTGTTTCATATATACAAGATGTACATAGATAAATTGTGAGACTTCATCTGCTAGCTTCAGCTGATAGCACCTGCTTTGTAATTGTAAATAGTGCACTCCTAATTATGTCAGACTAATTGCCTTCACACCTGCTGTGTAAACAAGCCATGGCCCTGGTGTTCTGATTGATAAACACCAGACATGATTGACAATAGTAGTCACTGCATGGATGACATGCAATCTGGTACAATAGTAATGACTTGACATGAGATGGAGGTAGATTTTTTTTAAAACGTGAGATTTTGTCTCGCGTCTCGTGAGTGAGGTCTTCGTGGGAGAAAGCTTTCAATATCGTGAGTCTCCCACCGAGGACGTGAGAGGTGGCAACCCTGTAAACTAGCTCTGTGGTACATTTTCTTATGTATATAAAGGTGTACTCTATATAGTTAGTCCTCATACACCTGTTCCCTAAACCGATAGTTCCTATATAAACAGGTAGTCCTTATATATACAGGTGTTCCCTAGGCAGGCAGTCCCTAAATATAGGTGTTCCCTACACAGGTAGTCCATATATAAACAGGTGTTCCCGAGACTGGTAGTTGGTATATTTACTATTAGTCCTCATTTATACAGCTGCTCCTAGACAGTTAGTCCTTATATATGCAGATGTTCCCTTTATACTAGGTGTTCCATATATACACTTGTTCTATAGACAGATATTTCCTATCAAGTAGTCCATATATATACAGGTGTTCCCCAGACAGGTAGCCCCTAAATATAAGTGTTCCCAGACAGGTAGCCCCTAAATATACAGGTGTTCCCTAGACAGGTAGCCCCTAAATATACAGGTGTTCCCTAGACAGGTAGCCCCTAAATATACAGGTGTTCCCTAGACAGGTAGCCCCTGAATATACAGGTGTTCCCTAGACAGGTAGCCCCTGAATATACAGGTGCTCCCTAAACAGGTAGCCCCTAAATATACAGGTGTTCTCTAGACAGGTAACCCCTAAATATACAGGTGTTCCCTAGACAGATAGCCCCCAAATATACAGGTGTTCCCTCGACAGGTAGCCCCTAAATATACAGGTGTTCCCTAGACAGGAAGTCACTAAATATACAGGTGTTCCCTCGACAGGTAGTCACAAAATATACAGGTGTTCCTTAGCCCCCAAATATACAGGTGTTCCCTATACCTACTTTGTATTTGGCATGTCCATGTCTTTCCTGTACTGTTGTAGAGCATCCTGGGGTGAGGTTTTTCCGGTGGATTTGTCCCGATTGTCTGTCAGGAACAGGAATACATCCACAGCCTTCTTGTTTTCCCTTGCCCATTGGATTGGTGCTGCCATTTCACAGGGTGGAGGAGGAACCTACAAAATGGTCAAGGTGATTATTCAACATTATTGTATTTGAATTCTGCAAGATATAGATGATGCTAGATAACTGGAAACAGCTTTTGTGTCATTCTAAAATAAGTCATCATGAAAACTATTGACCTTTCAGAACACTAAGATATACATGTATTAATAAAACAAGAGGCCCAATGGGCCTGTATCGCTCACCTGGCTCTACAGCAACTTTGAAGTTGATTGAGGTCATTTCTAAAGATACTATGTTGATTACCTCTTTATTGAAATATCATTGTAAGCTAGTTTTATTCATATTAAAAATTTTCTAGTCCTTTATTCCAGCATTCTATTGGCCTAATATCAGGTCTTGCAGGCTCTTGGCTATCGCAAAATTATTGCTTACAGATTTAAGCCGATTTCACCCATTTGACCTTGAATGAAGGTCAAGGTCATTTATTTGAACAAACTTTGTAGCCCTTCACCCCAGCATGCTACAGGCCCAAAATCAAGTCACTGGGCCTCTTGGTTATTGAGAAGAAGTCGTTTGAAGATTATAGCCTATTTGACCCATGTGACCTTGAATGAAGGTCAAGGTCATTTATTTGAACAAACTTTGTAGCCCTTCACCCCAGCATGCTATAGGCCCAATATCAAGTCCCTGGGCCCCTTGGTTATTGAGAAGAAGTCGTTTGAAGATTAAAGCCTATTTGACCCATGTGACCTTGAATGAAGGTCAATGTCATTTATTTGAACAAACTTTGTCGCCCTTCACCCCAGCATGCTACAGGCCCAATATTTTATTGAGAAGAAGTCGTTTGAAGATTATATCCTATTGATCCCTGTTACCTTGAATGAAGGTCAAGGTAATTTATTTGAACAAACTTTGCATCCCTTCATTCCAGCATGCTACATGCCCAATATCAAGTCCCTGGGCCTCTTGGTTATTGAGAAGAAGTTGTTTGAAGATTATAGCCTATTTGACCCCTGTGACCTTGAATGAAGGTCAAGGTCATTTATTTGAACAAACTTTGTAGCCCTTCACTCCAGCATGCTACAGGCCCAATATCAAGTCCCTGGGCCTCTTGGTTATTGAGAAGAAGTTGTTTAAATGAAAAAGTTGACGCCGGACGGCCGGACGGACGGAAAGACAGACGGACGGACGACGGATGCCGCACCACGGCATAAGCTCACTTGCCCTTCGGGCAGGTGAGCTAACAAAATGTAGCATGACCATTTATTATGCATGTCTATTATACAAAATATTAATAAAGTTTTTTTCTGCTGAAAAAATGTGTTGAATTCATCTTTCACAAACATTGAACTTTGTATTTTTATTTACCCCTCTAAACAATGGTTCATCATTCTTTGGCTTGTCTTCCTCCTACAAAGATAATGGAAAATACAGCAAATTAATTCCACATCTCTCTTACCATGACCATTTTGTCTGCCTAAAAGGACTAATACTTACCTTAACATGAGTGAAATAGTCATTGTTTTATATACATGGTACTATGTCAAAGTTACCCATTCACAAAAATGGGACCTTAAGAGCAAATATTATTTTAAATGAAGATATTTTTCTCTTACAATAGCACAAATATAACAAATAATTGCAAAGAAAATGCAAGTTATATTTGTGTAATGATTGCAACCAGCAAAAACTTGTTAAATAATAGATCAGCTGTGGCTGCCAATGAACACACTGTTTGTACTCACAGGCTCTGGAAGGTTGTCCGCTATGATGATCTGTGTGGCTAGTTCATCACAGATATCGGAAAGCTTGGACTCGGAGCTGACAGGAAGGGGAGTGACACTACGAGTAAAATAGACTACATCAACTTTGTCTTCACTCTTCATGGTCATTGATGTCATGGCAGCAGCAGCAATGATGTTGGAGAGGACCTGTGTCCCGCGCACTGCTAACTTCCCCTTGCTCACGCCTACACGTACTGCTACCAAGTAGCGCTTTTTGGTAGCCTCCATGTTTTTCTGATAGAAAACAATAGAATATTGTGATGTCTTGATCATTTAACTTTCTTCGTTTTGCGATAATTATGATGGCTACTGTATATATCAAGCTTGGCCATTGTGTAGCTATAGGCCCCAAAACAGTACATGTTTATTTGTGACAAACTTAGACATACTTGTGTAAGCCTAGAGACGAAAATATGATGAGTCTTTGCATGGTTTTGTAATGAGCGGTCTGTTTAATATATTGAAAGCAAAGTCTACATAACCTGTTGCATTTATGAAAGTGCTTCTGTATGTAAATAAAAGAAAATACACTGTATTGCAAAGGAATATGTGTACTTAAATAAACTTGTCTAGTACCTATTGCTCATCCTAATGACAAAGTTTACATGCCTAATGTTAGTTATAATCCAAAGTAAATCTGGGTTCTTGACCAATATTTTGGATTTCAAACATAGAATTTAGTCAGTAGATATAATTAACTGATCATGACACTGTAATATCTACATGTTGAACATGTGTAGCCTGGCTAATCATCACACATAATACCTTCTCAAGGAAGAACACTTTCATCTGATTATACCTTAATTGCAGAATCGAAGGCGATGTCCAGGGCACGAACTACCCCCTCATTGCGTGACCACTTAGGCTTGCCTCCTTTGCCTTGTTCGTAAATCCTGGAGGCCAGTAGAACTGATAAAGGCTCCACCCTGTCAACATACAAGGTAGTATCTTCTTATTGATTTAACTACATTTTTTAATTTTTGTATGAAATGTATCTTGGTTCAATATGAGTAAAATATAATTTGAAGAAATGTATTTTTGTATTAAATGTACCTTGGTTCAATTTGAGTACAATATAATTTGAAGAAATGTATATCTTAAGTGTAACTATTCTGTTTTAATTGTTTTAAAGTTGTTTTAAAGTTGATATTGTTATGAGTTTACTGGTTACTGGTACTTGGTGCTAGTTGCTGATCTTGTTTATAGTGTTTAACTATCTAATCATTAACAGAATTACCTCCCCTCTTCCAAAGCAGCTACATCTTGTAGTTTCTCCACCAAAGTTTTACTGGTGTCACATGATGTTTCTAGCAGCCCAACAGCTGCTAGTTTACCGAAATATTGTAGTAGTGTTGTCATAGGAATGACATTGATCAGGGCCCGCCAAACCTGTCAAAATGATATATAACATGAACCTCTTATAATTAAGTATTGTGACCTTTAATACATACAAAATACA
Organism: Pecten maximus; assembly: GCF_902652985.1. NCBI lineage: Eukaryota > Metazoa > Mollusca > Bivalvia > Pectinida > Pectinidae > Pecten > Pecten maximus. The sequence continues at coordinate 14,608,155 of NC_047016.1, forward strand.
TATTCATGTGGAATCGGACGGTAAATTTAAAATGATCAAACTGGAACTCCAAACCTCTAAACTGTAGACAAATGCACTATAACCACTATACTATCAGCCATACAATCACATAGTTAAGATGACCTTATCTTTGAAAGCACCAACTAGGATTTTGCAGATATCATGATATGGTTTAGATTTTGTATACAAATGTTTAGTATCTTTTAATTAAAGGCATGATATCTACAAAACCTAATTTATCCTTCGAAATTCTGCTAAAATGTCACAGAATTCTCTTTAAACTTTAGCTAGCATGCTTTGTAAAGTACAGTGACTAGAATATGAAATCCACATTTAACCCTGCTACATATACGTATGTGTACCATGTGATGAGTACATATTGCCTTAAACATTTGTCCTACCACTATGAATTGAAATCACAATGAAGCAGTATCTGTTCCTTGTCGTTACTTACCTCTTTAGAGTTCAGAAGCTTAGTTGGTATGCTCTCTAAACCAAATTTGTGTTTTTCTACCAGACATGCCACCTGGTGGTCATCTGTTGAGTGTTTGATGGTATCCACGGTAACAAGATAATCAAGGACCTTTTTAACCTCCTCCGATGCTCCATCCTTGTCAAATTCTTTCTTAGCTTCATCGATTCCCTTTACAAGGTACTTGAAGATCAGACAAGTAGCTGAAAGTACATATTGGAAACAGTACAGAAATTGTGAAATTTGGATATCGGTAGTTGATTCCTGGTCTAATGACCCTAACAAGAGTATACACTATATATGCCGGTAGATATTCCATGACATAGTGACATTCATTCTTGCTACAAAATGCAATGCAATATCTTATAGAGTTACATTGATATTGGCTGAAAATAAAACCAAGTGAGTATAAATTTTCTTATCAAAGCATTAAAAAAATAAAAAGCAATGTCCCATAAAAACACAACTCGAGAATGAACAGCTGAATATTATGGTTGTAAATCTTATCAGGTTTCTAAGAGATTGATCACTTACTGACAGAGGAAATCTCAAGAGAAGATAAAATTACTGAAAAAACAAAGGGCAATAACTCTTTCAATAAATGCAAAGTGAGCGACCTTTGCAATGTAACCTTACAGATGACCACCAAAATCTAATCAGGTGTATACCTCATGAGATAGCTTGTACAAAAAGGTTTTCTTGGACACAAATATACACTAGGATGTAGACACTGGAATGTTGTATTGATGTTTACACCAGGATGTTGTATTGATGTATACACCAGGATGTTGTATTGATGTTTACACTTGGATGTTGTATTGATGTTTAAACCAGGATGTTGTATTGATGTTTACACCAGGATGTTGTATTGATGTATACACCGGGATGTTGTATTGATGTTTACACCGGGATGTTGTATCGATGTTTACACCGGGATGTTGTATTGATGTTAACACCGGGATGTTGTATCGATGTTTACACCGGGATGTTGTATTGATGTTTACACCGGGATGTTGTATTGATGTTTACACCGGGATGTTGTATCGATGTATACACCGGGATGTTGTATTGATGTTTACACCGGGGTGTTGTATCGATGTTAACACCAGGATGTTGTATTGATGTATACACCGGGATGTTGTATTGATGTTTACACCAGGATGTTGTATTGATGTTTACACCGGGATGTTGTATTGATGTATACACCGGGATGTTGTATTGATGTTTACACCAGGATGTTGTATTGATGTTTACACCAGGATGTTGCATTGATTTTTACACTAGGATGTTGTATTGATGTTTACACCAGGATGTTGTATCGATGTTTACACCAGGATGTTGCATTGATGTTTACACTAGGATGTTGTTTTGATGTTTACACCAGGATGTTGTATTGATGTTTACACCAGGATGTTGTATTGATGTTTAAACCGGGTTGTTGTATTGATGTATACATCGGGATGTTGTATTGATGTTTACACCGGGATGTTGTATCGATGTATACACTGGGATGGTGTATTGATGTTTACACCAGGATGTTGTATTGATGTATACACCGGGATGTTGTATTGATGTTTACACTGGGATGTTGTATTGATGTTTACACTAGGATGTTGTATTGATGTTTACACCAGGATGTTGTATTGATGTTTACACTTGGATGTTGTATTGATGTTTACACCAGGATGTTGTATTGATGTTTACACCAGGATGTTGTATTGATGTTTACACCAGGATGTTGTATTGATGTTTACACCAGGATGTTGTATTGATGTTTACACCGGGATGTTGTATCGATGTATACACCGGGATGTTGTATTGATGTTAACACCAGGATGTTGTATTGATGTTTACACCAGGATGTTGTATTGATGTTTACACCGGGATGTTGTATTGATGTATACACCAGGATGTTGTATTGATGTTTACACCAGGATGTTGTATTGATGTTGTATTGATGTTTACACCAGGATGTTGTATCGATGTATACACCGGGATGTTGTATTGATGTTAACACCAGGATGTTGTATTGATGTTTACACCAGGATGTTGTATTGATGTTTACACCGGGATGTTGTATTGATGTATACACCAGGATGTTGTATTGATGTTTACACCAGGATGTTGTATTGATGTTTACACCAGGATGTTGTATTGATGTTTACACCGGGATGTTGTATCGATGTTTACACCAGGATGTTGTATAGATGTTTACACCAGGATGTTGTATTGATGTTTACACCAGAATGTTGTATTGATGTATACACCGGGATGTTGTATTGATGTTTACACCGGGATGTTGTATTGATGTTTACACCAGAATGTTGTATTGATGTATACACCGGGGTGTTGTATTGATGTTTACACCAGGATGTTGTATTGATGTTTACACCAGGGTGTTTCACCAATAGCTACAATAGTCTGTTAGATATACACAAATATACAAGGATGTTGGATTTTTCAATCCCAATGTCAATTTCAACAAATTTTATTGACATGGATGGAAAGTCAATAGGATTAGACATCAGGCAGAGCCTATATTAGTCTTCTCCTTAGTAACAACATGTGGTAAGAAATACAGACGAATATAATGTATATGACATACACATTGATATATTACAAATTGACTTAAGGGGAAGTAACTCCTTGAGGTTGATAGACTTATTCGTACTTAATTTCAAATACTGGTTTATTATATTATCAGTGAATAATAGAAAGCAATAAAATATTAATATTCATATAAGTATACTGTTAGAATAGATATTTGGTGATATTGAATTTATCCCCCCCAACAGATACAGGCCACAATTTTTTTTTACGCATGCAGGAGAATATTATACATTGTGAATACACATTCCCATATACTATAGATTAATTTCCCTCATCAAATATTATGCTACTATGCCAACTCTGAATGTTATCTTTACTGAGCATTTTGATTTAACAAAAACAGTTGATCAAGAAACTTTCACTATCTTCCTTTCTGAAGTGGAAGCAGTTTCTGATTCACCAACAAGACGCCCCTCCCTCTTTGCCCATCTTCCTAAGTGGAGTTTGCCCCATCTAACTACAACCATATGCTGAATAACACTAACCTCCCAATATCTCAGCAGAGAAGAATTCTAACGGTTTTTTTTCTCGTTTGGTGATTTTGAGATTTTTTTAACATGACTTTTCTACAATGCTCTCGTAGGTATACTACACACATGTAGTAATCCCTTTAGCTAAGGCTGTCATTAGCTGTAACAGTCTATACCACTGTGTGCTGTCAATATATGCTAACTGGTTTAAGGAATATGTAGAGTTAAATCAAAAGTCAAGGTGGCATATTAGCTCATGTGTATCAAATTATCTCTAAAGATCATGTACACATGTTTTAAATTCATCTCCAATCATACACCAGGTAGCCAGTTCTACAGTATAATGTGCATACCAGGTAATTAATAGAACTCCAGAGGCCAGGTATATAAATGTATAATATTATAATTATTATGTGGTGTATACATCAATACAACCTCCTGGTGTATACATCAATGCAACATAGATTGAGAAACTATTTACATGTATTCATGTATATATATATAAAAAAAATTCTATTCAGAAGCAAAAATGACCATCTGCCAGAGGCAGGAATGCTATGACTATCAAGGACCCTCGTACAGTATGGCCCAGTGATAATATATTACAAGCAGTATATATATATATATATATTTTTTTTTTTTTTTTTTGGCTGTATGTTCAAAACCATCTATTGGCAGCTAGCTAGCTGTTTTCAAGTTTGCATGTCTTCTTATTTACTGACAGGATGTAGTACGTGTCAACTTATAATTACCTATGTGTAGAAATAAGGATGTCTATGTTATATGCTGTCCAGTCAGAGGTTAGTGACCACGTTTTCGATATATATATCATGCAGTTCTGTGAAGTAATATACTTCAGTCAATGACAGACCCAGAGGCCAGATCAAGATCAGTGTCCAGTTACATAATATCCGGTTAGAGGCCATACTGCCCATGTTGTACCCAGTCAGTAGCCAGAATGTCCAAGTTATATAATATCCAGTTAGAGGCCATACTGCCCATGTTATACCCAGTCAGTAGCCAGAATGTCCAAGTAATATTATATATCCAGTTAGAGGCCATACTGCCCATGTTATACCCAGTCAGTAGCCAGAATGTCCAAGTAATAGTATATATCCAGTTAGAGGCCATACTGCCCATGTTATACCCAGTCAGTAACCAGAATGTCCAAGTAACATGGCCGAAAGGCAGCCATCTTGGATTTTGACAATTGAAGTTTCTCAAAAAGTACTGAAGGGATCTTTCTGTTTCATATGTAGGTTCCCCTTGGTCACTTATTTTCGGACCAGTCGGAAAACAATATGGCCGACAGGCAGCCATCTTGGATTTTGACAATTGCAGACTGTTATCGCTATTTATCAGAAAGTACTCAAGGGATCTTTCTGAAATTTCATATGTAGTTTTCCCTTGGTCCCTAGTTATGCATATTTCATTTTGGGACAAGTCGGAAAACAACATGGCCAACAGGCAGCCATCTTGGATTTTGACAATTGAAGTTTGTTATCGCTATTTCTCAGAAAGTACTCAAGAGATCTTTCTGAAATTTCAAATGTAGGTTCCCCTTGGGCCCTTGTATTGTATTTTAGAACCAATCTGAAAACAACATGCCTGACAGACAGCAATTATCGCTAAATCTCAAATCTCATATATATCGGTTCCCCTTTGAAAAGTACTGCAGGGATGTTTCTCAATTTACACAGATTAGTAAGAGGAAGGGAAAAATAGAGAGAAGATCAATCTGACATGGAACCTATAAAGATCATTCAATGGTGGGCGCCAAGATCCCTCTGGGATCTCTTGTTAAGTCAGGTGTTCCAGTTATAGTATATCTAGTCAAAGGCAAGATTGCTAGTGTTCTTGCTCATTTATATCATATCCAATTAAAAGTTACAGTGTTTAAATCATCCAGTCTGGAGTCATAGTATCTAAATTATATCATGTCCAATTAAAAGTCACAATTGATATAAATTAGATACCAGAGTTTCATATAGCGTATCTAGTTAAAAGCCAGTATCATCTCCCAGAGTGTGATACTATAAACTAGCATGGATGTGATATAATATCATAGTCTCAATCTTAGTGATATCCCAGGTTGTGACAGTGTTTTACTGTTTATATTCTACCTCATATTCCATGGTGTATCTGGTATAAACTTGTATGGATGTGATGCAATTGTATACATTTGTAGTCTCAATCTTATCTAAGGCTGATACATGGTGTAGCCAGTATAAATATGTAATTGTAAGTCATCCTTTGTAATAAGTGATACATTATATATATATAAAAAGTATGCAAATTAATATCGTTTGAATAAGGAATACAAGGTGATGTCCTCTCTATTGAAAATACCTCTTGAGATTTTGGAAAAAATTTGTAGTAGTCTGAATGCTCATCTGAAAACTACTGATAATCCCAAATTTCAATATTTCTGGTAGTTATCTTGTTGTTTTTGCAAAGCAAAATCTAAAATGAAACTGACAACTGCCAAGAATTTTGATACAACATTTTCATATTATAATTAAGAACTGTAAACAGCCTTTCCTTCAAACACAAATTTCCTCCACTTAAGACTCCCCCTGGTTAGCAGGAAGATCTGTCCAATATAGAGCAAGCATAATGTGATGCATACTGACACAACTTAACACTGACAACTAGTGAGCAGCTGTTTAGCAGAGGTACTCAGACAAAGAGATCACATCACTATATAGACGTCTGTACATGTGGAATCAATATAAGGCTAAAATACAAGTATATAGAGCACTCCTAGAAACGGTCACACTTAAATCACAATCACAGCACAGACTGATGCAACTGCACCCCTGTTCATACCAACAAATATATAGCTACAAACAATTTTCAAAACTGAATTAGGCATTACAATCAATACAGATTCCCTTGTAATTCTGCAATTGTCTTGATAATTGATGTACAATAAAAGATGATCAAGTGTGTTGATTGCTGAAATAATAAGTCGCTAAACTGCCAACAAAGAATTTTCTTTAAGTATATTTTATATAAACAGATCTTGACCTTGACCCTACAACCCCTGAAACTTAAACTCAGCTAATACATTAATGGAAACAATTAATGCAACCTCTGTCACAGTACAGTGATTATAATCCATCCCACAAAACAACATTGAGCTTGATGGGAAAAGTTTACAATCCCAATGCACTTTTGAATCCTTACTTTAACAATGAATTACAATTAATGGACTGATGCACTTTGGCTTTTTCGGTGTGGTCGAAAATTTTGTTTCTCATAATTTTTCAAAGCATGTTTCAAAAACCTGTAAAAATGTCTCTTAAATCCAAAATGGCCATCTGATGATGGTGGCTGCCCATCAAAATATATACATATGATGTATCTAATGGTATGAGTTTGTGACATTCATTAATATTGCATATAAAAAGTAGCTGAACATTTTCTATCAATACTCTAGACTCCTGTGCCATAGTACTGTAGAATTAAGCATGTGTGTGTAGCTCCTTGTCGGAAATATATACATGTACTTGCCTGGTTTTATATGCAGTACATGTGTTGGAGCTCTACAAACCTAGGTTTCTGACACATCAGTTGTATACATGTATGTATGGAGTCAATGATACCCAGTCAAATATGTTTACAAGTTACAATACTAAGGCTTATAATCATTGTAATGTTGCCAATCATAAGTTCAATCAATAGTAAACAGTACAAAACAACCAATATTTTACAATTTGTCAATAAAAGATTGCAATGCTGCAAGTCTGCAATGCAGAAAATAGACTGGTCATTTTCTTTTGCAGGATAACATTTTAGCATAACAGTGTATTACCTACACAAACATTAGTAAATAATAAGCTCACAGCAACTGACATAGTCACATGATTTAAAACAATTGAGATTGCAAGAGGCAATTCATGCATGGGTCCAGAGAGTTTGGTATCCACCCATCTTTATATATAGTTCTGTGCAACTACCATCTGTATCATCTTTTCTCTTTAAGATAAAGCTTTTGTTCTATTGAAAAATTGTTACTCCATGTTTTCAATACACATGCATTTATATGCCATAACAAAGGAACAAAGTGTATCATTATACAGGAAATTCTTAGAAAAAGTGATAGCTAACTTCAACTCTAAATCCGAAATGGCTGTCTTCCGGCCCTTTTTAGCTGACCAGTCTCAAAATTAAACATACAAAATTTGAGGATCACCATAAGACAAGGGTTAATGCAGTACTTTCTGAGAATAACTGAATAAAATAAATGATGTGTACTGTTAGTCCACTCTCCAATCATGGTTAGTATGCAGTACAAGCTTCTATGATGTCCACTGTTATAGTACACTCTCCAATCATGATTAGTATGCAGTACAAGCTTCAATGATGTCCACTGTTATAGTACACTCTCCAATCATGATTATTATACAGTACAAGCTTCTATGATGTCCACTATTATAGTACACTCTCCAATCATGATTATTATACAGTACAAGCTTCTATGATGTCCACTGTTATAGTCCACTCTCCAATCATGATTAGTATGCAGTACAAGCTTCTATGATGTCCACTGTTATAGTACACTCTCCAATCATGATTAGTATGCAGTACAAGCTTCTATGATGTCCACTGTTATAGTCCACTCTCCAATCATGATTAGTATGCAGTACAAGCTTCTATGATGTCCACTGTTATAGTATACTCTCCAATCATGATTAGTATGCAGTACAAGCTTCTATGATGTGTACTGTTAGTACACTCTCCAATCATGATTAGTATGCAGTACAAGCTTCTATGATGTCCACTGTTATAGTACACTCTCCAATCATGATTAGTATGCAATACAAGCTTCTATGATGTGTACTGTTATAGTACACTCTCCAATCATGATTAGTATGCAGTACAAGCTTCTATGATGTGCACTGTTATAGTACACTCTCCAATCATGATTAGTATGCAGTACAAGCTTCTATGATGTGTACTGTTAGTACACTTTCCAATCATGATTAGTATGCAGTACAAGCTTCTATGATGTGTACTGTTAGTACACCTTCCAATCATGATTAGTATGCAATACAAGCTTCTATGATGTGTACTGTTAGTACACTTTCCAATCATGATTAGTATGCAGTACAAGCTTCTATTATGTCCACTGTTATAGTACACTCTCCAATCATGATTAGTATGCAGTACAAGCTTCTATGATGTGTACTGTAAGTACACTCTCTAATCATGGTTAATATACAGTATAAGCTTCCATGATGTGTACTAGCTAGTAGTATACACTCTCCAATCATGGTTAGTATACAGTATAAGCTCCTATGATGTGGACTAGTACCCAACTGGCCCACATTGTAGGTATTCAAGCTTTCACACAACCTATACACTAGACTACCGACCCAGACAATTATGCTAACATTCATCCCATACCAATTGCATAATTTTCTACAACTCAAGAAAACAAAATAAAAGGAAAGAGAATAAAATTTGAAGCCAGCATCCACTGCAAATTAACTTTTATGTTCTATTCATATACAGTCTGAACCCCTGAAAATCAGAACACCAACCAAAATTGTGAAAAATATTTTTTTTATTTCATTAATGTTTACACAGAAGCCTGGCATACAATGTCAAGAACTGTGGTATATCGATATGTACATACAATGTATAATGTACAGGTATACATACCGGTACACATGTATCATGTAAAGGTATACATGTATATGTGGTATATATACTGGTATAAGTACAGTATATATCATGTGGTATATCGGTAGAAAGTTTTACTATAGGAAAGGAATCATAACTTTAATTGTCCTTCCTGAAAGTCGCAAAATCAAATCTTGTGGGTAGGCAATTGCAAGGCTTAAGGGTTAGGGTAAGATCTATTTGAAATATACGGTATGGAAAATTACTGCTTCCACATTATCTATTTATATATACATGTATATACAAATGATACCTTTTTTTGCAAAATGTTTTTGTTTTAAATGTATTTATCTATTTACTAATAAGTCTGATCAGATGTATGCTGTAGTACTGTAATGCACGGTCTTCTTGATGATTGAAATATTACATTGTATATATATATGGTCACAAAGCACATAGAAAAAATTGGAAATTACCTAATGTTATTTTTAGAATGTACTACCATAACTGGCAATTGTTAAATAAAAGATACCTAAATGCGGTGATGAAGAATGAGAAATAGAATAATAGATCAATAAACAATGTAAACAATCAACGAAAAGAACGAGAAATAAAATAATAGAACAATCAACAATGTTATTGACATTTCACTAGGACCTGTTGGTCAGGTCAATTTGTGCTTGATATGTTGTGGATTCGTGCAGATTAGTGCAGTTCATTATCTGATTGTCAACTTGGGTGATTTTTTGCTCAATCCATGTGTATTACATGTGTATCAGTCATGGAAGAACAATGTATCGTGTATCGTAGAATTGAAGGAAGCACAGCTTTAAGATCTCAAGATACAGGGAGAAAATCTACCAATGTCCGAAAACAAATGTGCATGCATTGTAGTATTTTTAATCAACGTAAGAAATCATAAAGCAACAAAGTATTTAATAGATATGCTATATTTTTTATCTCACAGACTTATAAAGTCATTCAGAAATGAGGTTGTTTTGGTGTGGTAGTGTAATTTCTAAAAATTACTTACCATCACTTGCCCCTTTTATATGACCAAGTCGTAACACATCCCGATGCGTCCAACCACAGTAGCTGATCTGGCGTGTGACACTCTCTGCCAAAGTTAATGGTACTTGCTGATTATACCATTGACTGACTGCATGTTTTAGCGACCTACCCCATCCTCTTGTATTTTCAGTCAATGTTTTTTGATAACTTAAAAACTGAAATAATTCCCTTGGCGACTTACATATCTTTAGGAACGTTTGATATGCTAGTTGCTTTAAGTCTTTATCTGTAGACTTTGCACATAGTGCCACAGTGAACAACAATGTTTCTTTTTTCACTGAATTTCTCTCTGTGTGACATTTTAATACCTCTGTCAAAACCTCTTTGCCTTTGTGATCACTGAGCAACTCTGTTAAAAACTGAGTTTTTTCAACTGTGCAACAATTTCCAATAACTTTATACACTGCACCATCAGTACATAAATGAAGGAATCTCTTGAAAGCATCAAAGTTGCTAATTTCTGGCGAAGCCATGGTCACCAGTCTTCCTCCTGGAAAGGGAGATCAACACAATTAATTCACTACATTGTCAAATTGCTTCATAGACATATTTCAATTCCGTGAATTGTTGCATTGTAAAGCATCACCATTAAAGCGAAATACAGTACTGAGCGAACTTAATTCATGCACGCGGTGACATATTAAAGTAACGGTATGTAAGAAGCAGTTATCTCGGGAGCATATATGTGTGTACTGTACCCGTCTCGGTGCATGCAGACAATAATCGTTGATGTTCTTCAAAATGATGATAGATTTGCAAATATGATGATGAAAAATAACCCTTCACCTGTGTATAATTAAAAGTGCCGCCGTCAATAATGATATCACGACTGCCAGGTACGTTAGACAGTGGAATGGGAGAAATATTTCAGGAATTTACAGCATGCTCATCTCAGTTCAAGCTCATCGACGATGGGGCGAACTTCCGATGTGGTCTACGTCACGAGAATGTCTGTGTCGCTTACAACATCAACAAAAATTATAATCGAAGCGTGTGTACCACGCAGATCAGTTCCGTTTCGTGTCACATGATCGTATCGTAATATCGTCCAGCAAGTGAAGTTTAGTAAAGATGGCAAGCCAGTCTACGGGTATCCAGCAGCTGTTGAAGGCTGAAAAAACGGCAGCAGAAAAAGTAGCTGAAGCCAGAAAGCGTAAGAGAATCAGCACGACAATCCACGATTAGTTTTGTAATATGAACTGGGTATTGTATAATGTATAGTTTAGAAAGATGTTCTCGTGATGTGACTTGGAGGTCATCCTTTTGCATTCCTCTGTTGACAACCCGGCTGTGGCCCCGGTCCCCTTATCTGTACTTGTAGATACCATACGTTGTTGCTATTAACACTTCTGGTAAGACAGCAACATAAGGATTTAGGGTACGACAATTTTCAGTCCGACAATCAAGGCTATTCAGAGGAAGGCCGCATGCAAATTCGTTTGGCTCGTGATTCACTGTAATTGTCAACATATGAAACATCTATCCTGGCTTTTACTCAAATACACTAAAATATACTTAAATACAAATAAATATAATCAACTGCAAAGAGATTTCACTCAAATCATTCTCATTTATACCTAAAATTGTCATTAATCTGTTGATGTGATTATACAACATTAAGCCTTCTCAATAAACCAAAAACAGACTTGCAATAAGGGTCGGAAACAGTGAAAAATGAGGCTTACAATTAGTCGATTTCCTTCCATTGACGATAGTGTTGTAAAACAATGAACCTCAAATATGCTTTAAATAGCAGATGTCATGTGACTTTGGAGTAATATTTAGTTTATCAAACATTTCTTCTGCATCTTTAGCAATGTATTAGCCTACTGTCACATCTGGAATCTTTTAATTTACACATTTAGATATTTAACTACTCAGAGTTCTCTCTGTAATCCGACATGATACTTCTTGGAGAACTCTTGCGAGGATGCTAATCTGAATCAATATGGTATGTGTGACCATATGGATGAAGCTACTACAATATAAAAAAAAACATTATCAGATATATTTAACCTGTTTTTTTGTAAGGGTTGTGAAGAAAGTGCATCTTACTTGGTGTAATTCTTCAATTTCAGAATGTTTGACCTTGCTCAGCTAGGTTTTTAGGTCACCTGAGACGAAGTCTCAAGTGACCTATTCTAATCGCCTTTTGTCCGTTGTCGTCGTCCGTCATGCGTCCGTAAACTTTTTACATTTTCGACTTCTTCTCCAAAACCACTTAACAAAATTCAATGAAATTTGGCAGAAAGTTTCTATGGCTGAAGGTCAACCAAAATTGTGAATTATATGGTCCCCACCCCCCAGGGGCCTGAGGGGTGGGGCCAAAAAGGGTCAAATTGACTAAAACTTCAAAAATCTTCTTCTCTACTCTCAGATATGGTGGAGTCAAACACTCTTTATAGATGAAAGGGTCTTGTGGTGCTTTACCAAAATTGTGAATTGCATGACCCTGGGGTCTCACGTTTGCCCCTGGGGAGGGGGTAAACTTTACTATAGTTTATATAGGGAAATCACATTTTTGACTATTATTTGTTGGATTTGTATTGGAATTCATTCTAACTTGTATCAAATTATCAGCATGGGATGACACTTTGATGGTATGTACATGTTGGCCCTGGTTGACCCCCAGGGGCTGGTGGGCGGGGTCAAATTGACTAAAATTTCAAAAATCTTCTTCTCTACTCTCAGATATGGTAGAATCAAATACTCTTCATAGATAGAAGGGTCTTAAGGTGCTTTACCAAAATTGTGAATTTCATGACCCTGGGGTCTCGCGTTTGCCCCTGGGGAGGGGGTAAACTTTACTATAGTTTATATAGGGAAATCACGTTTTTGACTATTATTTGTTGGATTTGTATTGGAATTCATTCTAACTTGGTTCAAATTATCAGCATGGGATTACAGTTTGATGTTATGTACATGTTGGCCCTGGTTGACCCCCAGGGGCTGGTGGGCGGGGCCAAAAAGGGTCAAATTGACTGAAATTTCCAAAATCGTCTTATCAACTATATGTTAGAATCAAATACTCTTCATAGACTGACCCCATTAGGACTGATGGGTGGGGCCAAAAAGGGTCAATTTAGTTGGCCGAAATATTTCAAATCTCAGGTGACCGTTAAGGCCCTTTGGGCCTCTTGTTAACTCTGAATGTGTTCATCTGTTAAAATCTTGCGGGAAATGTCATAAGCATCAATTTATTCTGATTTCCTTATACGGAAGCTTGTTTCCGCAGCAGACTAGAGATTCCAATAGTAATAAAGAGGTTGCAATGTTTTAAATCAGTCGAATCGCCGATAGTGAAATGCTTGCACAAAATATATAACATGAATGTGCGATTCAACAAGTCACTGGAACAGATATTCATCGGGAACACATTAAATTTCCGAGACGAGTTTGTTCTAGCGAAAGTTGTTAGATCTCTAATCAGGATACAGATCAGTTATTATACAGATAGAAAAAAACCAGTAAATTTAGTTCAATATCAAAACTTACAGTACAATGTAAAAACTTAAGAACCAAAATAAACTGGGAGATTAATTCACAGGAATCTTGTATATAGGGAATCACGATGTGGGGTATAAGAAATATGGCGGACCTAACAGATAAATCAATCAAAGAATTAAACTTAATCATAGAATGCCATTTCAAGTGAGATTTAAAAACTTAATTCTTCACCGTTTATCACAACTTAAATGCAACCACAGCCTTTTTAATGTAAATAAAATTCCTTTAAATTACTTACACTAATCATCAGTAAAACATTCAGGAATGCACTTCTATAAAAAAAAACCAGGAAAAAGTTCTTATTTCCTGCCATTTTATATTGAAATAATATTTGCTTTTTTTCCTGTATTTCAATCCCTCATGCACAGCACCTATGAGTCAGAGTGGCCTCGACACTTTGATTTTTCACAGGTTTTCAAATTGTTTCACCTTTTCTTTACAGGTAAAAACAGGAGACTGAAACAGGCTAAAGAAGAGGCCCAGGCTGAAATTGATGCTTACAAAGCCCAGAGGGAAAAACAGTACAAACGTTATGAACAATCTGTAAGTGATACATTTATTTGTATTCATCTGTAACCTTCCTACATGTTGTTTGTGTTGTTATTCAAATACATCTGTAATGCATTGTTATACATTTTTCATTTTTGCTGAGTTTAGAAACAATCATTGAATCTCAACATTACTTTTTAAATTGTTTGGAAAGTAGTTTCTAAAAATAAAACAATAGTACACTAGTCAAGACTGACCTGTATGAAGAACATTTATTTCATAAGAATTTTATTTCATTGGAAGGAAACTAGAAAAAAATTCTTTTCATGTGTTTGATGATGACACATATTTCTTTTACTCTTAGGTCCTTGGTTCTCGAGGTGACATGGAAAGTAAAATAGATCAAAGTACAAAACAGAAAATCCAGGAGATCAGTATGGGAGTGGCAAAGAACAAAGAGCGAGCTATAAAGGAATTACTGGACTTGGTGTTGTCCATTGAGCCCCAGGTACACAGGAATCTAGTGCCTAAGGTTTAATGATTATGTACCATCTATGTCGTCACACCATGAGCTAGTCAGAGTGGTACAGTTTGTATGTGATAGGACTAAGATACAGATTGGCTGGACCTTACTGTAGAGGATGCAGTGTATTAACTATGGGAGAGTGAAATAACAAATTCCATCAGAATGATTTGTGGAAAGTCTATTCTTTTTCTAATCTATGGTTTACTGCAATCCTGGTGTTAAGAGATAATAAATGATATTTTGAGAGTGATAATATCAGATTGCTGTTGGTATATACTAAAGCTTAACTGTATACGTCTGAATGGTGAAAATGACATAAACCGTAGGAGCCTAATTCTGTGTTAATTTGTATTGTAGCTACATATTGTTAGTTGTTGAATCAAAAGTAATTGGCACACATATAATCTGTAAATCTTCTGTCTTATCCTAGAATTCCATGTACATATTGTATTTGAAAATTTATTAGGATTTTGTTAAATAAAGTAAAAAAATTAGCACATCTTGGTAGGAAGAATGATTCAAATGAGGAATGATTTAGATACAGTGTTTGGTGAAAGGACTTTTTTCTTCGAATTTTATATTGTCCCATATTTTGTCAGCAATAGCATTGTACTAGATCACAGAACAAATCTACATGTACACAGATTATATTCAGTACAAGACTTTATAATCCACATATAAATTCATAAATCATTGTGTAATTGTGTAGGATAGAACATGTAAGCTGGTATAAAAGCTATGACAGAATATACAAATGTATCATTCTCTGTACTTATGTCCATTTTTGTATATGCTTAAAAATTATCACCGACACTGGTGACACATTCCAAATTGTGCTTTTGTTTTGTAAGGGGAGGTAACTTTCATCATTCACATAGGTTTAACTTCACAAGACCGTAGTATTTTAGTGTAGCTGAGGAATTTATCTATCTTCCATTCACATTTCGTAGTACCATTTTATAGGTCAGCAAATGTGGTCTTGCAAAGAAATCCAATAGATTACTAGGAAGGTAAATATCACTGCCGAAAGTTACATTTAAGAAAATCTAAAATGAATGTGAGGTGCGTAGAAACAGGTTGATTTATTGCTGAAACTGATTTGGACATTAAATGATCACTGTTTTACATTGTATGAGAGATGTGATGATCGAAATTTAAAACCGGTATGTATATTTCTGGGCTTGTTACATAAATTAAAGCTCTTGGAAGATTCTCCACCAGTTTTGTTTTTGGGAAAGTAAACTGTATACTATGGGTTGACATATGATGTTTGTTTAAGAGGTAATCATAAGTGATTTGGTATAACATTGTTGTAATTTTGTTTATTTCATATTTATTATTTAACCATTAAAATCAGCACAATACCCGTTATATTTGTTTTTGATTTTTTTTTCTCATACAGTAGAAATTCTTGGAGATGTAAATTTAGCTGAATTTCTCAAACAAATCAACAAAATAAGAATGATTTTTTCCATGCATGCTAAATGTTATAATATTTCCTGAAATGATAAGTGGATCAATCTTCTCAGATACTGAAAAACAGTTTTCTGAGCATATTGGCCACTGGACAGTATTTTCAGAATTTTAAATTCCGGTAGTCTTGTATTTATCTAGCTTCTGGCAGGTGGCCTGCATCAGTCTTTATGATTCTGTGCCATTTAGGGGTATACTTTATATTAATACTGAAACAGATAAAAACTCGTCAAATTCATTCACCCCTGCCGTTATGGTGGACACATTATGCATACTATATAGACTCCCAAGCAAAACATTCCATTGATTTTGAAATCGGGGTGACATTGATTTTGAAATCAGAGTGACGGTGATCTTACCCTGGGTTCAGTTTTTATAGAAACAATTTGAGTGGTAAATGAAAAAATCATCTCTTATCTTCTTGATGATGAGTCTGTCAACGTTCCCAAGATGATGAGCTAGTCAATATTTTCTTGATCGTGAGTCGGTCAATATTCTCTGATTATGAGTCAGCAACATTCTCTTGATGACTCGTAAGTCAAAATTGCCCTGATGATTAGTAGGTCAGTTTTCTCTCTGTGTTAGTCAACATTCTCTTGAGGATGAGCCATTCAATGTTCTGATAAGTCAGTTCCGTTCTCTTGATGAGGTGTCGGTCAATGTTTTCCTGATGAGGTCAGTCAATGTTCTACTGATGATGAGTAATCACCGTTTTCTTGATGATGTCGGTCAATATCCTCGATGAAGTGACAATCATTGTTTTCTCTGTGTCAGTCTGTCGACATTTTCTTGATGAGTATGCACCATTCTCTTGATGATGTGTCAGCAACGTTCTATTGATCTGTAGGCAAAGATTTATTGATGATGAATCGGTCATCGTTCTCCTGGTGAAGTGCCAGTCACTGTTCTATTGATGAAGTGTCAATCAGCATTCTTTTGATGATGGTGTGTTTTCTTGACAAAGAGTCGGCAACAATTTCTTGGTGTGTTAGTGATGTTCTCTTGATGAAGAGTCGATCATTGTCAACATTCTCTTGATGACAAGTCGGCCAACGTTCTCATGATAAGTCGGTCCATGTTGTTTTGATAACGAGTCCGCAACATTTTCTTGATGACAAGTCGGTCAACGTTCTCTTAATAATGCGTAAGCACTGTTATCCTATATTCAGTATACGACTTTGTAATCTACATATAAATGAGTCAGCAACGTTCTCTTGGTGATGAGTCGGCACTGTTCTCTTGATTGATGGGTCGGTCAATGCTCTCCTGATAAGTCAGTACCATTTTCTTGATGAGTAGGTCAGCGTTCTCTAGATGATGAGTTGGTCATAGTTCTTCTGATGAGTTAGTACCATTCTCTTGATGACGAGTTGGTCAGCGTTCTCTTGACGAGTTGGTCAGCGTTATCTTGATGACGAGTTGGTCAACCTTATCTTGATGACGAGTTGGTCAACCTTATCTTGATGACGAGTTGGTCAACCTTATCTTGATGACGAGTTGGTCAGCGTTCTCTTGATGACGAGTCGGTCAGCGTTCTCTTGATGACGAGTTGGTCAACGTTATCTTGATGACGAGTTGGTCAGCATTCTCCTGATGACGAGTTGGTCAGCGTTATCTTGATGACGAGTTGGTCAGCGTTCTCTTGATGACTAGTTGGTCAGCGTTCTCTTGATGACGAGTCGGTCAGCGTTCTCTTGATGACGAGTTGGTCAACGTTATCTTGATGACGAGTTGGTCAGCGTTCTCCTGATGACGAGTTGGTCAACGTTACCTTGATGACGAGTTGGTCAGCGTTCTCTTTATGACGAGTTGGTCAGCGTTCTCATGATGACGAGTTGGTCAGCGTTCTTTGATGACGAGTTGGTCAACGTTACCTTGATGACGAGTTGGTCAACATTATCTTGATGAACAATTGTGATTTCTTTTGGGGGGGCGGGGGGGGGGGGGGGGGGGGGGGCTTTTACCATTGAGTGGACTTAGTCTATTTTTTTTGTACAAAAACCCTCTTTAAAGATTTTTGGAGTTAGCTTTGGAAAGCTTGTTAGTCCACACCCTTCTTATATTATTTGGGTTATACATCCATTTGAGGTCTAAGAGCGATATTATGTGACGTACAATTTCAAAATGACATGCTTATACATACATAAAAATGAATGCATAGTGTGATTGCTGCCGCCGGTGAGCTTTCGCAATCATTGATTGCACTTGTTTTACTTGACAAAGACTTTCATGTTCTGAGTGTCCTTACGATATATTTCTGATGTCATGTTAAAAAAACATAGAATAATTGGCTGCTTCCGACATGGTATTCACTGCTACTACCATTCGAGACATGTTTCAACAAACGTTACTCATATCAAGAGACCTATATACTAGTATATAGGTCTCTGCTCATATGTACATTTAAACCACTGAAACTCGCCTGATTGTATTGGATGTATTGACAGACGAGGTGATCGCCTGTGATCTAGATAAAACTGTTACCGGAAGTAAAGGGTGTTATTATATCGTGTACGGATGATACCACAGAGCCTTGACGTGTCTATATGACTCAGAACGATATGTTACACCCCGGGGTTCCATCCCAAGATCACCTATAATTGACTTGAATTCCGAAAGACGATATGTTCCTGCCCATTTCAATAAGTAATCTGGGGGTCGGACCTTTGGGTTAAATATCTCATTCTGGGTTATAAGACCGTGACAAGTCTTATATCAGTTCCAGGTATTACGACTTAGCGACCATGACCTTGGGCAGTATACCGGTCAGTGAATCGAAGAGTACATCATTACGACAGTGTCCCAAGAGTCCGGTGATATCGTGTGTTCGTAATACAAAACCAGCTTCATTTTCTGGTCGCTAATTGTTAATTTAATTGTCGAAAAACGCCATTCTTGGTCGCTTATCGATGTTCATATACGATGTCTTTTTCGACCTGAAACAAAAGTCAAATGGTCTTTGCAGACACCATGGTAAATATATTCTACTATGACTTCCGTGGTATATCGTATCGATGCTGTGTAACGATGCCGTGGATGTTTTCAGTTTTCTCATTTGGGTCAGATAAAGGTCAAGGTCACACAGATCTGGTATGTCAACCAAATATTGGTTCTTGTAAAGTATGTTTGGTTTTGGAACTCTAAACATCTCATCAGCCCTTGTTTTTGGACAGTGACAGAACTGTTGGACAAAATGTTTTCAGATGTGCAGAAAGTGACTTTTTCAACTTTGGAAAACAAGCAATTGATGGTCCATACCGTGACAAATGGTAAAGACACACCTGTTGTGTGTGTACATACACCTTACATACAAGGAAACAGAAGACAATGAGAATTTACTGCGATGCTTTCAAATATTGGGACAAAAAAAAATCTGAGATGGCCAAGAATTTCCCAATTGATCAGATGGAGGAAAGGTTTGCTTTGGGAGTTTGTCTGTTTTTTTTTTTTTTTTTTTTCAACTTCCGTGTTATATTCAAACCCAACATGCGTCACAACGAGAGAGTGTTAATGTTACGGTCTCATCATCTCTCTAACCTCAGTGGAACATACAAAACAACGAACCACATACCGTTAGGTACCATCGCTTCTCTGGGTGACTACCAATACAATGAACACGTGCAAAATCGACGTAAAGATGGCCTTATGATCCCTCTTTTTTGTGAAGATTATTCAAATAATGAACAAAAGAGAAACTTAAATGGCACTTTATCATACAGCTATCTTAAGGAATGTCACATGGAACTGTATATATACACATTGTTTTCTAATACCATAATTGATACTTAAATAATATTCGATTATCATAACGACAGACGAGGAGAGTATCCCAACCTTTGTTTCTAATACTGAAAACAACAACAAAATTATTTGAATGCAATTAACCATGATTTCTGAGTTTATCAAACATTTATGTGTTGTTAGTTGTAGATGCAAAGTTATTGTACTTCTTGGTATGAAAAGTACACCAGCAATTAGTAAAGGACATAATCATGTATTTAAAAAAATACGTCTTCTGGATCTACAGAAATGTTTGAAATCACATGTCCACTTTCAACAATGGACACAGCGATCAAATTGATTTCAGTTGATAAAGATTACAGTCACATTACTGACATTAGAGTAACTTCCCCTTCTTGTTAATCCTAGCTTTCAGCCTGGGGTAAGTCAAGTTAAGATAAAATATCATTAATCTGTTGTTTCATCCCAATTACCCCTCAAATGTAATCCGACATTTTGTATTATGCTTTGGTTTCTCGATACCTAAGTTCTCGTTGTTAGGCGCTAATTTCGCAATATCCAAAGTTCGCGTTTTTACGTTGTTTTTTGTTTTTTTGTTTTTTTTTTTACTTTAAACATGTTTCATTACCAATATGATTCAATATGATTAAGCACACGTTTTTTTTCAACTTACGGACACCCTATCCAATCATACAAATACATTACATGAAAACATTGAGATAGGCCTAAACATATAGAATATCTAACATAGCCACACATTTGCAAGGAAGAGTACAAGAATACATATCAAAATATTTTGCTGGATTTGAGTAGATTTAGGTCTACAGAAAGATATGAATGACCAAACAGGAGAAGTTCTAAAACCAAAACCAAACCTAAGGCATTTAAACTTTGAAACATATCAAATCTTTCCAAATTATACAATTTGCATGTTAAGAAAAAGTGAAAGGCATTTTCGGAAGGATGTCCACAGGTGCAAAACGGATCATTAATAAGATTAACTCGGTGCAGATCATATCTGAGAACACTACAATTGCCTCAATCTAATATGTAAAATGTTTAACTTTCTTTCACCGTAACTGTAGTAGATAGGTGAAGGTGGGTTTACATTTGAGTTTATAGAGTTTTTGAACAAATTAAGGGAAGACAACGATCGTACAGATAGATCTAACGAGTTCCAGCTACGAATAGAGCAAGGTACAAACGAGGGATCGTTTGGCTTGGCGTTGCGGTCGGATTCCGAGTTTCTTTGGTGGATATTTCTCAGTCCAGGAATGTTTCTAGACGTTAAACAGGCCATTTGGAAACGATTTCTAAGATGTGTTAACCGAATGTGATTGTCCTGTTGAAGTGACATCACACGCGGATGTCCTGAACGCGGTCTATCCCGAGTTGTGACATATTGCCGATAACATCTTACCAAAGACTATATGGTATTCCTTAGCTGCGATAACGTAGCTCTGGACGACGGACGGACAATTTCAGACAGATGGTCGTCGTCAGTGCCGGAGAGCAGTGTATGCAGGGTATGAATATTCATATACACATGGAAACGCTGTGCGACGTCATGTTGGGTCATTTCTGCCTCAAGCATGCCGATTATCCGGAAACGTTCATTCCCCGTCAACTGGGGCATTTAGAAATTGCGATTTCTTTAAACTAGGGTGTTTTTGGTCCATATCGTACCCATAGAAAGATACTGACACAAACATAAATTTATGTATTCACTTACACGTGCACTGCCTTCCAATAACGTCTTAATCATATTGTTCGGATAGGTATCAAAACGCACGTGCAGCAGATAACCTAACCACGTGATAGCATGTGGTATGATAAGGTTAATATGTTCATGAAATTGAATTGAGAAACGTTCTGAAGTTCCTGAGAAAATTATATTTTAGTGATGCACTGTTTCTATACAATTATGTATATAGTTGTGCCTGCAACTACTGACAAAATAATTCGAAGGTATGACAATACCTCAGCTGTTTATGTATACAGAGAATACATATTACGTGAACTGGATTACATATTTTTACCAGTTTTAGACCAGTACGTCGTTCTAGATATAAAAAAAAATCTATCCGTATCTAACTTTATTTATGATACCCAAAGCTCGCGTTGTTAGGCGCTTATTTCGCAATACCCAAAGGTCTCGTTGTAAGGCGCTTATTTCGCAATACCCAAAGGTCTCGTTGTTAGGCGCTTATTTCGCAATACCCAAAGGCAGCATTACTTAATAATTGTTACGCGTTAGTTGCGCGATTCCTGAAGTAGGCGTTGTTTCGCAAAGTTCGGTTAAAATCATCCGAGGAAAGGGCTAAGTATAAGTTGGATAACTTACAATTGTGCCTAATGCCCTTATATATACAAACATATGGAACGCCAAATTAACATATATTCAAATAATTGAAGATAGGTTCAATTCAATTAAAGATAGGTCTAATTATTTGTACCTGCAGTATGTATCTTTAATTATTTAAATATAGGTACAATTTAATTTAATTGAACCTATCTCTAATTTGAATTAAACCTATCTTCAAATACAACATATCCTTCATTAAATTTAACCTATCTTCAATTCAATTGGACCTATCTTTAAATCAATTGCACCTATATCTTTAATTCAATTGAAGCTATCTTTAATTCGTCTCTTTTCCCTATTTGTTCGTAATTGTATATAGGTTCAATTCAATTAGAGATAGGTTCAAATAAATTGAAGATAGGTTCAATTAGTCTAATTTAAACCTATCCTTAATGGAATTGTACCTATCTTCAATTGAATTGAACCTCTCTTTAATTGAATTGTACCTATCTCTAATTGAATTGAATATATCTCTAAATGAATTGTACCTATACCTAAATGAATTGAACCTATCTCTAATTGAATTAAACCTATCTTTAATTAAATTAAACCTATCTTCAATTATTTGAAGATAGTTCAATTAATTGAACAAACACGAATTAAATAATTAAGGACCGTCATTTCATACTTTGCTTTGGATTTCAAGCTTAGACAAAAAGAAGAAACGGGGAAATAAATATGCTATATGCCCATTCTTGGCGAAAACTTTTACATTGAGTGTTATTTACATTTTTTTTTTTTTTTTGCAGAGATATCAACTGAAAGTGTCTGTAAGACATTTCGATATTCAAATTGTTATTTCGCCACGAGATTATGAAAGTGCTTATTAGGGTATGATAATGTATTATTACTTTGTGCCTTAAACCTGAAATTTTCAAACTGTCTTCCTTAATTATGAAAACATATGTCTTACTTAATAACAATTTCTAAAAATAATACGTTTTTATGGTAATAGATATATTTAGCCTCAGTTGGAATAGGTTTAATTTCAATTTTAAAGCATCGATCCCCATCTCAAAAACAATGTCATAAAAATATTAATTTTCACTTATTTTTCAAATTAATTGCAAATAGATCACCATGATTTAATTATTAGACAAGGGTGTTGCAAGTGTGTTTCCTTTTACGAAACCATCTTCATGATCCATGATCCGATGATCGATGTGAGTCATCAGCAGTTATCTCCCGTGACCTACTAAAAATAATTTATTTTAAAATCTCATTAAAAAATGCAATGCTATTTTGTATCTATTGTCCATTTTAGACGCTGGTTTAAGCTACATTTCGGTATATTCATATATGTCTTATCCATTTTTGAAAAGTTTTAGCAATCGGGATATTGTGTAATTTATCAACGTTGTAAGCGGTCTCGATTATTCTTGTATAGGGTCATCCGCCATCATGAAGTGTTTTGAGTGAAATTGAAGTGACGTTTCACGAAAATAAGAACAAAAATGGCAGGGAATATTGGAATGGAGCAGCTTATTCCAGTTGTGAATAAGCTGCAAGATGCATTTGTCTCTCTTGGCGTCCCATTGTCTCTCGATCTCCCTCAAATAGCTGTCGTAGGAAGCCAAAGCGCCGGTAAAAGCAGTGTTCTGGAAAACTTCGTTGGACGGTAAGAATAACAACATTTACTTCCGGCATTTTTCGTCTGTGTTGTTGTTGTCGTTAAGCTGGTCAAACTGGTATATTTTAATCCAGGTGCCACATTACGGTCTTCATATGAGAATCAATATAACCACGAGGACACGGTTCTGTCCTTATGCTTGTATTTACAGTTTTCCAGAAAGGGGGCGTAGATCAATCACTCGATGTTTATAAAAATCAAAATAAAACTTTCATTGATCTTCTGGTATCATCTTCAAAATTTAGCATGAAGGGATTTTGCATAGTGTTTAAAGATTTCGGTGAATAATTCTATCGTTTCACTGTGTTCATCTAAGACTCGTATGATGTGGTTGAGAAATAATTTCCGTTTAATTTTGAGTCATTGTGACACCTCACTGTGAGGATTGTAATTAGTGAATATTGATGACCACTAATACACCAACTTTGGGAAAACCACAAACTCATGTATATTATGTAACATCGCCTATTTTATGCCAGTTAAGGTATAGCCTAGCTTCATTACTAAAATATCCAAAATCACTTTAAACTTAACTTAAATTATTTTATTTAGCCATGAAGCCTCGATATCATGCAAATGCAAGAAAGAAATTCATTTGCATGAGGAAACAATCTTAAGTTTCAAACTGATTAGCCAACCAAAGAAAATGTCTTGAACAAGGACATATACATGATTGGCAATGCAAAATCAAGAATTCAGATCCGAAAAAAAATGTTGCATGATCCAAGAGGTAGGTGCGCTTACTGTAATTGTTCGACTAATAATTTGACCAGAATTGTTTGCTTATCAAAATCAGGATAAATCTAGGTGTCTGACTTGTGCTGATTTATTACAAGTATTGGAAAAATCTCTCGAGACGGTCACCTGCACCTTCACATCTGTTTATACTTGTTATCATGGATTGTGGAGTGTTTGTTTCCTGTCATAAGTTGCAATGGTGTGGCTTTTGTCTCCTCCATGTAGCTTACTGCAGATTATGCTTCTCTGACTCATTTGATAGATTATCACACATCTTTCTAAAACTTTGTGTGCACATGTGTATGTTCCACTTAGTCCTTAGTTGCCATCCATGTTTGCTTTTAACTGATCAATAATGAAATTTTCTAACAAGTTCCTTGTATGTTACTGTACTTGTCACTATGTTCCCTGTATGTTACTGTAATTGTCACTATGTTCCTTGTATGTTACTGTACTTGTCACTATGTTCCTTGTATGTTACTGTAATTGTCACTATGTTCCTTGTATGTTACTGTACTTGTTACTATGTTCCCTGTATGTATTACTGTACTTGTTACTATGTTCCCTGTATGTATTACTGTACTTGTCACTATGTTCCCTGTATGTATTACTGTACTTGTCACTATGTTCCCTGTATGTTACTGTACTTGTTACTATGTTCCTTGTATGTATTACTGTACTTGTCACTATGTTCCCTGTATGTTACTGTACTTGTCACTATGTTCCTTGTATGTATTACTGTACTTATTACTATGTTCTTTGTATGTGACTGTACTTGTCACTATGTTCCCTGTATGTTATTGTACTTGTCACTATGTTCCCTGTATGTATTACTGTACTTGTCACTATGTTCCCTGTATGTATTACTGTACTTGTCAATATGTTCCCTGTATGTATTACTGTACTTGTTACTATGTTCCTTGTATGTATTACTGTACTTGTCACTATGTTCCTTGTATGTATTACTGTACTTGTTACTATGTTCCCTGTATGTATTACTGTACTTGTTACTATGTTCCTTGTATGTATTACTGTACTTGTCACTATGTTCCCTGTATGTTACTGTACTTGTCACTATGTTCCTTGTATGTATTACTGTACTTATTACTATGTTCTTTGTATGTTACTGTACTTATCACTATGTTCCCTGTATTATACTGTACTTGTCACTATGTTCCCTGTATGTATTACTGTACTTGTTACTATGTTCCTTGTATGTTACTGTACTTATCACTATATTCCCTGTATGTTACTGTACTTGTCACTATGTTCCCTGTATGTATTACTGTACTTGTCACTATGTTCCCTGTATGTATTACTGTACTTGTCACTATGTTCCTTGTATGTATTACTGTACTTATTACTATGTTCTTTGTATGTGACTGTACTTGTCACTATGTTCCCTGTATGTTATTGTACTTGTCACTATGTTCCCTGTATGTATTACTGTACTTGTCACTATGTTCCCTGTATGTATTACTGTACTTGTCAATATGTTCCCTGTATGTATTACTGTACTTATCACTATGTTCCCTGTATGTATTACTGTACTTGTCAATATGTTCCCTGTATGTATTACTGTACTTATCACTATGTTCCCTGTATGTATTACTGTACTTGTCACTATGTTCCCTGTATGTATTACTGTACTTGTCAATATGTTCCCTGTATGTATTACTGTACTTGTCAATATGTTCCCTGTATGTATTACTGTACTTGTCAATATATTCCCTGTATGTATTACTGTACTTATCACTATGTTCCCTGTATGTTAGTATTATACTGTACTTGTTACTATGTTCCCTGTATGTATTACTGTACTTATCACTATGTTCCCTGTATGTATTACTGTACTTATCACTATGTTCCCTGTATGTATTACTGTACTTGTCACTATGTTCCCTGTATGTATTACTGTACTTGTTACTATGTTCCCTGTATGTATTACTGTACTTGTCACTATGTTCCCTGTATGTATTACTGTACTTAAGCTTGTCACTATGTTCCCTGTATTTATTACTGTACTTGTCACTATGTTCCCTGTATGTATTACTGTACTTGTCACTATGTTCCCTGTATGTATTGCTGTACTTGTCACTATGTTCCCTGTATGTATTACTGTACTTGTCACTATGTTCCCTGTATGTATTACTGTACTTGTCACTATGTTCCCTGTATGTATTACTGTACTTGTCACTATGTTCCCTGTATGTATTACTGTACTTATCACTATGTTCCCTGTATGTATTACTGTACTTGTCAATATGTTCCCTGTATGTTACTGTACTTATCACTATGTTCCCTGTATGTATTACTGTACTTGTCACTATGTTCCCTGTATGTATTATACTGTACTTGTTACTATGTTCCCTGTATGTATTACTGTACTTATCACTATATATATATTCTCCTTGTATATATTTCTCTCGGTACAACTACGACAGGAAATTCAAATCTATATCTTCGGATCACCAACACAGTGTATATGATACATTGTGCTAATAAATAGATATATAGCTTAGAAACACAAATGATGAAGGAAGACAACTTTTTGACTTGTGCCCTGACCGGGCCTTGAACTCACGATCTACGGCACCCAATCGCCTAGCCAGAAATACCCGCCGCGCCACATCGGCGTTCTTAAAAAAGAATGTTTTAATGTAGCAGTGATGGTCAGCCCGACTGTACTTGTAGTTGTAGGGGCTGCGGTGGTTGAGTGGTTAAGGTGTCCCGACATATTATCACTGGCCCTCCACCTCTGGGTTGTGTGTTCCAAACCCATGTGGGGTAGTTGCCTTGTACTGATCGTGGGTCAGTGGTTTTTCTCCGGGTACTCCGGCTTTTCTCCACCTCCAAAACCTGGCGCGTCCTAATTAAATGACCCTGGCTGTTAATAGGACGTTAAACAAAATAAACCAAACCGAACTGTACTTGTCACTATGTTAAATGATGAAAATCTGATCATGAACAGTATTAAAGAAAAAAAATCAAACACAAACAGTATACAGTTTTATCTGTCAAATATGTTAATGCATAAATGTTGTACTCTCATGGTATGGCTATCAATGAAATAAAAGATTCAGTTCTAGAGAGAAGAATGAATTAATAGAATGGTATAAAGATCTTGTAAACTCAAAATTCATATATAATTAATAATTGAAAGATTTTGCAATGATGGGCAAACCAAAACATTTCCAGTTTGATGTACTTGTTCCATATACACCTATTGGGATTTGGTCTGGTGATGGAATGGAGAGGTCCACTATCCAAATTGTGCTAATTTATTATTATTGTTGAGATTGACAGATCTTCTGAAGAAAACTGTCCATGTTCAAAATTTCCCTGCATGTCCTGTTGATTATACGGTTTGATGGCCTCATTTATGGGTAATACAGCTATTTTTAGACATTACCCATTGTGATGAATAAGGTATATGTATGCTTTCTAAAATCTATTCATGTTAAATGATTACTTGATAAATATACAGTAAATGCTTCAGTATATACATGTAAAACATAAAGGGACGAATTGTAATCATTATTTGATAAAAATAAATCTTTCATCATGGGTAGGTATGAATCATAAGACAAATCTGGGCTCTCATTAGCTGTCTACCTGTATCACCTGAGAATGTATGTAAAACTGGGTTATAATTAGAAATGACTATATCTTTTACCCAGGGTATTTAGCTTTGACTTCTGACCTAGAAATAATGAATTTTTTGTCTCACGTCATTCCTTATGCCCATATATGGATGTTTTCTGTGCGGTACATATTTGACCGCTTTATATATATATAGCAAAAGTTTCAAAAATAATACTGTGACACACTGTTCCAAAACAAGTATTTTGCCAAAAATGACATCATTGCAGAGACAAGGTTTATATAAGCGTCATTGTTTGAAACATTTTAGGATTTTGGTTTCTCAGATTATTTGAGCTCTACATGTTCAGGAACCCTCTAGCATTACATAGTGGACTGTACAGTGACTGTTTTGACTGTGATAACGTATGTAAATTACTTGTAATTTTGAAATGTTCAGTATAATTGATTATTGGTATAAATATTAATTATGTTAATTGAAAATTCTTAAATGAAATAATCAGTATAGAAATATAAAGTCATAATTGTGATCAAAAAGAAATTTATTTCTTTTGGTTAAAGTTGAGATTTCAAAAAATAATTAACCAGGTATGAAATTATAAATGATTTACAGACTGTCAAAACAGTGATAGGAGGAGGAATTTGATTTTGATTATTTTTTAAATACAAAAACCTACTTGAGGTGAGACCTTGTCCTGAAAATGTCGGGACCCATTTCACTTGATCAACTGATTCCGACGGTGAACCGGCTCCAGGATGCCTTTTCAAACATTGGACATAACTTTTATCACAACTTAGAATTCCCACAAATTGCTGTGGTGGGTTGTCAGAGTGCAGGAAAAAGTAGTGTTTTAGAGAACATTGTTGGAAAGTAAGTCATTTTGTCATTTTTTTGTTTGTGTGTTATTGATTATTCATAAATTGTTTTTTGTAGTCAAAATAATGTGATAGTTAAACATTTGAATTTTAACCCTGGAAATTATAGAGATATATGGTATTATTATATTGAGATGGTAAGGTACAATGACCATTGACCCTGTAGACCTCAGTAGCAGATCTAGAATGATGGACCATTGACCCTGTATACGTAGATCTCAGTAACAGAATGACGGACCAAAAACCCCATAGACCTCAGTTACAGAATGGTGGACCATTGACCCCATAGACCTTTGTTACAGAATGGTGGACCATCAGACCCATATACCTCTGTTACAGAATGGTGGACCATCAGACCCATATACCTCAGTTACAGAATGGTGGACCATCAACCCCATAGACCTCAGTAACAGAATGATGGACCATTGACCCTGTTGACCTCAGTATCAGAGTGTCGGACCATTGACCCTGTGGACCTCAGTTACAGAATGATGGACCATCGACCCTATGGACCTCATGGTAACAGAATGATGGACCATCGACCCTGTAGACCTCAGTAACAGAATGATGGACCATTGACCCTGTTAACCTCAGTAACAGAATGATGGACCATCGACCCTGTAGACCTCAGTAACATAGTGATGGACCATCGACCCTATGGACCTCATGGTAACAGAATGATGGACCATCGACCCTGTGGACCTCATGGTAACAGAATGATGGACCATTGACCCTGTTAACCTCAGTAACATAGTGATTGACCATCGACCCTGTAGACCTCAGTAACATAGTGATGGACCATCGACCCTATGGACCTCATGGAAACAGAATGATGGACCATCGACCCTGTGGACCTCATGGTAACAGAATGATGGACCATCGACCCTGTAGACCTCACTAACATAGTGATGGACCATCGACCCTATGGACCTCATGGTAACAGAATGATGGACCATCGACCCTGTGGACCTCATGGTAACAGAATGATGGACCATTGACCCTGTTAACCTCAGTAACATAGTGATTGACCATCGACCCTGTAGACCTCAGTAACATAGTGATGGACCATCGACCCTATGGACCTCATGGTAACAGAATGATGGACCATCGACCCTGTGGACCTCATGGTAACAGAATGATGGACCATCGACCCTGTAGACCTCACTAACATAGTGATGGACCATCGACCCTATGGACCTCATGGTAACAGAATGATGGACCATCGACCCTGTGGACCTCATGGTAACAGAATGATGGACCATTGACCCTGTTAACCGCAGTAACATAGTGATGGACCATTGACCCTGTGGACCTCAGTTACAGAATTATGGACTATCGCCCCTGTAGATCTCAGTAACAGAATGATTGACCATTGACCCTGTATTCCTCAGTAACATAGTGATGGACCATCGACCCTGTGGACCTCATGGTAACAGAATGACGGACCATCGACCCTGTAGACCTCAGTTACAGAATGATGGACCATTGACCCTGTATAGACCATTGACCCTGTAGACCTCAGTAACATAGTGATGGACCATCGACCCTGTAGACCTCAGTAACAGAATGATGGACCATCGACCCTGTATAGACCATTGACCCTGTAGACCTCAGTAACATAGTGATGGACCATCGACCCTGTAGACCTCAGTAACAGAATGATGGACCATCGACCCTGTAGATCTCAGTAACAGAATGATGGACCATTGACCCTGTGGACCTCAGTAACAGAATGATGGACCATTGACCCTGTAGACCCCATGGTAACAGAATGATGGACCATCGACCCTGTATATCTAAGTAACATAGTGGTGGACCATTCACCTTGTAGATCTCGGTCACATTGGTGGAGAATTAATCAACTTGGAAAGGATATTAGTTGTGATAACCATTATGGTGCAGGTCATCTAAATATCGTATCTTTTTGATCACTTGTTCACGGCTACACGTTTCTGCTGTACATTTGTGTGAATGTTTATCCAGTAGGAAAATCCATCTGTAGTCTGAGGCTGGTATCCAAGTTATTTCAAGCTCTCCATTGATTTTTGCTCTAGTTTGGTAGAATCCTTGATAGAAAATGACCTGCTCATTTACTAAGATAGGTGATCAGACAGGAAGGCTAACTCATGTTTATCTACCACATACATCCACTTATAGATGAGCTATTTTTTTTTCGTGTCGACTTGGGAGGGTGGGGAAACCATGCATTTTCAATTAGGTTTCAGGAGCCAGAGGGTTGTTCAGATGCTGAGTATGTAGTGAAATCTTATAAACCTTTTATTGTTTTCTTTTTGAAGTTCGGCTGTACATAGTGTGGAATATATATGTCAATATTATCCCTATAGCAAGTTCACTTATTCAATTTCCTTTTTGAACTCATGAACATCCGTCTTGCAGTCTACTATTTTGGACCAGCTTGCTGATATTGTTCTAGGATTTTGCTCTGTCTTTCATCTCATCGATCATGCGTCAGCTTTATACTGCCATGTTTTAGCTAGGACAGAGGACTTATATTGTAATATACCTCTAGTATTCGGGGTATATTACAATAAGATAGACACTAATGTCTGCTGATTTGTTCTTAAATGCAAACATTTGTTGCAAGGGAAACATTTAGGGAACTAGAAGTAGTTAGGTTGTGAAGGGTAACAAAGAGCTGGAATTGATCCACAATATGGTACCAGTTATGTCTGTAGTGTAAGGATCTCTGTCAGGTTGATCATACAGGGTATAGTCTGTAGTGTAAGGATCTCTGTCAGGCTGATCATACAGGGTATAGTCTGTAGTGTAAGGATCTCTGTCAGGCTGATCATACAGGGTATAGTCTGTAGTGTAAGGATCTCTGTCAGGCTGATCATACAGGGTATAGTCTGCAGTGTAAGGATCTCTGTCAGGCTGATCATACAGGGTATAGTCTGTAGTGTAAGGATCTCTGTCAGGCTGATCATACAGGGTATAGTCTGTAGTGTAAGGATCTCTGTCAGGCTGATCATCATACAGGGTATAGTCTGTAGTGTAAGGATCTCTGTCAGGCTGATCATACAGGGTATAGTCTGTAGTGTAAGGATCTCTGTCAGGCTGATCATACAGGGTATAGTCTGTAGTGTAAGGATCTCTGTCAGGCTGATCATACAGGGTATAGTCTGTAGTGTAAGGATCTCTGTCAGGCTGATCATACAGGGTATAGTCTGTAGTGTAAGGATCTCTGTCAGGCTGCTCATACAGGGTATAGTCTGTAGTGTAAGGATCTCTGTCAGGCTGATCATACAGGGTATAGTCTGTAGTGTAAGGATCTCTGTCAGGCTGATCATACAGGGTATAGTCTGTAGTGTAAGGATCTCTGTCAGGCTGATCATACAGGTATAGTCTGTAGTGTAAGGATCTCTGTCAGGCTGATCATACAGGGTATAGTCTGTAGTGTAAGGATCTCTGTCAGGCTGATCATACAGGTATAGTCTGTAGTGTAAGGATCTCTGTCAGGCTGATCATGCAGGGTATAGTCTGTGTTGACTTACATAATTGACCTCTAGGAAGACCGTGATGTAATTGACCCTGATCTCAGTGATGCTCACTCTTCGGCTGATGTGAATGCCCACTGTTTGAGCTTGACCTCTCTGTGTTGACTTGACCTCTAAGAAGACCTGATGTAAATGACCCTGACCTCTGTGATGACCACCGTGGTATGACTGACTACTGTATAAGCTAAATTGACCTCTCTGTACATGTGTTGACCTGACCTCTGTGGGGTGTTATGATCACTGACCTCAGTGTGATACTGCCCACAAACATTAGTTACACTGTAGCAATGGGTGAAGTCATGTAGGCGATAAACCAGTAACTAGTTGGTACGGTGAAGTATAGAAAATAATGACTTGTTGATCATGAATTGCCTGGTAGAAGTTATACAATTTTTGTTCTGTTGGAATGAGAATTGTTTGTGATAAAACATAGTTCTACATATACAGTAACATTCATGTTTGGAATTGGTCATCGGCTATCAATGCTTGCCTTTCCAATGGTACAGACCACCGCACCATGACCTTAATTTACAAGAAATGCAAGAAAATAAGACTACATCTGTTAAGATATGATACATACAACTAGTGTGAGACCTTATATATATTTACTGTAATAGATATGATAATTGCCTTAAGTAGTTCTCAATCTACATAAATTATGTGTTCCCTGCCTATATAGCTCCTCATTTCTTGCTTGCCTAGATTAGTCGGGTTAAACTATTCTTTCAGTGAGTGTACAGAATGCTCGACATTACACAGCTACGCGATATTGATCCCACTCTACACGGCTAGGCACCATCTATGTACATCATAATTCTCTTTTGAAATCTGAGAAAAAACCAAAAGATTTCATTTCTCCCAGAAGTGGTCATTTTGTGGAGTAACAGTGAGGAAATAATGGCTTACAGCACCTTCACAAGAAAGTCTGGTGTGAAGGAAACCACCCATTCTCATCAATTCTATATTGTCTTTTGTTTCCAGATATACTGTATGGCGGCATGGTATCTATAATCCAATGTAAAATAAACAGGTCTTTCTGAATCAAGACTGCTAACTGCCTAGAGTTGATAAGCAGAACCTCAGTGGGGGAATGCCAGTCTTAAGGGACCTTATTTAAAGTCTTCAATACAATAGTTTTATTCCTGATCTAAATGTATGATCCAGTGATATTCTGATCCAAATGTTTGACTCAGTGATCATTTTCTGACCTGATATACTTCCATCGTCACCTCAATAACCAGGTGATTTTCCATGGGGGTTAATTATCATATATATATATATATATATATGCATTGCATTCTTATATACCCGAAGATATATTTGTTTTAGTATGGAGCCTGTTAGAATTATCAGCATGTATCCAACATCAGGTGAATATTTCAACTGAATTTTCCCATGGTACAGACTCGAATCCAATCAATGATGCAAAGAAAAATCACTAGATGCTACCAGGCAAGCTCTCTAACACCATTAATCAATTATTGGGCTACATAGTCTTCTCTCACTGCCAGGTCACATGACTCTGCCTAGTAGTGATCAGGTTTAAACTCAATACTCTCCTCCTATTTTACTATGTTTGCCATATTTTGAAATCTTTGTATACTAAATATAATGATGCTGGATGTTGTATACCAATGATGCTGGATGTTTGTACAGCAGTATGCAGTGTGACACAGTAGCTTGGTATAGGCCTCGTCGCCACCAGCCATTACTGGTATTCGCTTAGGCTTTACATAGTTTCAAATGTGAAATATGGATTTTTGTAAGCTATTTGCTTAAACAAGCATAGCCGTATGAACAAGTTTATTTATTTAGGGTTTTTAACCTATCTTCAGCTGTAGTAAGTATTTAAGTACTGTTGATCTGGGTATCAGCTGACTGAAGAATATGTCATGTTAAGCCTTCTATGATATGCCAAGAAACATACAGTGTCTTCAGGGTCCAGTCCTGCTAATCTAAGAATAACACATTTTGTTAGTTGACAGTTTCATTCAGCAGAGTTGCTGGTCTGTGACATCATGATTTTAAGGGTGACTGATGTTAAAGCTGTATGTGTTCCCTGAGCCTGACTGAGACAGTGTAGAGGTCCTTACACCAACAGCCCAGAGCTTTGTAATCTTACTGCAGGACATCACCAGTACAATAATCAATTGATTGATGTTCACCGAGTCGTATTAATTATTAACGCTCTTGTTGGAAGGCTGTTTTCAATGGAAGGCTGGCCATAAGACATCAGATTTTAACCACAGTTCCATCAATAACCTACACTTTGCTTACATACGTCTTGTGCTAGTAGTCAAGGGGACAAAGTTCTGTATAGGGGACACCAGATATGGAGGGTTATACAATCAGACATGTTAGCACCATACAGAGTCTATGGGCAGTAAGGGACACCATGCATAGAGGGTTATATCAGACATGTTAGCTCCATACAGGGTCTATGGGCAGTAAGGGACACCATACATAGAGGGTTATATCAGACATGTTAGCACCATACAGGGTCTATGGGCAATAAGGGACACCATGCATAGAGGGTTATATCAGACATGTTAGCACCATACAGGGTCTATGGGCAATAAGGGACACCTTGCATAGAGGGTTATATCAGACATGTTAGCTCCATACAGGGTCTATGGGCAGTAAGGGACACCATGCATAGAGGGTTATATCAGACATGTTAGCACCATACAGGGTCTATGGGCAGTAAGGGACACCATGCATAGAGGGTTATATCAGACATGTTAGCACCATACAGGGTCTATGGGCAGTAAGGGACACCATGTATAGAGGATTATATCAGACATGTTAGCTCCATACAGGGTCTATGGGCAGTAAGGGACACCATGCATAGAGGGTTATATCAGACATGTTAGCACCATACAGGGTCTATGGGCAGTAAGGGACACCATGCATAGAGGGTTATATCAGACATGTTAGCACCATACAGGGTCTATGGGCAGTAAGGGACACCATGCATAGAGGGTTATATCAGACATGTTAGCTCCATACAGGGTCTATGGGCAGTAAGAGGATGCCATGTAATAAAGGGTTATACTATCGGACATGTTAGCTCCATACAGGGTCTATGGGCGTAGGGGTCCAATGCCTCACTAATTACAGCTTCTTGATCCTATATTTCACTGTTTACAGTCTTTTGAAGACCTAGTACACTGGTAGTGAGAGCTGTGATATCTCATTTAGTAATTTACATTAATACTGTATGATGAGTAGGTGCTCCATTGTATGGAGGCAGACACGGAACTAAATTTGACTTATATGACCTTGGTCATTATCTTGATGGTCACTATATCCAAACGGATATTATGTCTAAGTATCTCTGTATAATAAGCAGGAAACACTGTTTCAGTATATAGACAAGTACATGTGGACCAGTTGATCTGGATGTCTTAAAACACTAGCTTGCTTGTCATCATCTCATTTCATTCAGTTACAATATATTGTTAATTTTCATTGATGGGTATAGGACCTTTAGAAATAAAGTAGCTATTTTTTGAAAAACGTACACCATCTAGATTTTCTACATCATTAAAGATGTTAAGATATCTATAATTATGTATATAATTTTCTGTAAAACACATCAAATTAAACTCAACCATGCATCTTGTATTCTGAACTCTATTACTTAAAGGTTTGGTTTGGTTTGGTTTATTTTGTTTAACGTCCTATTAACATCTAAGGTCATTTAAGGACGGCCCCCCCGTGCGTGCGACATGTATGAGTGTGGTGAGTGCGTATGTGTGTTTTGGGAGGGTGCGGTATGTTCGTGTTGAAGTCTCCTTGTGATAGGCCGGAACTTTTGCCGATTTAAAGTGCTACCTCACTGAAGCATACTGTCGAAGACACCCAGCAGCACACCCCACCCAATACCTAATCCAGTATTAGTATGATACATCTGCGTTGTGTATCCTTTAGCTATAGACCAGCTTCTCGTACCTAATCCAGTATTAGTATGAATCATCTGTGTTGTGTATCCTCTAGCTATAGACCAGCTTCTCTGTCCTAATCCAGTATTAGTATGATACATCTGTGTTGTGTATCCTCTAGCTATAGACCAGCTTCTCTGACCTAATCCAGTATTAGTATGATACATCTGTGTTGTGTATCCTTTAGCTATAGACCAGCTTCTCTGACCTAATCCAGTATTAGTATGATACATCTGTGTTGTGTATCCTTTAGCTATAGACCAGCTTCTCGTACCTAATCCAGTATTAGTATGATACATCTGTGTTGTGTATCCTTTAGCTATAGACCAGCTTCTCTGTCCTAATCCAGTATTAGTATGATACATCTGTGTTGTGTATCCTCTAGCTATAGACCAGCTTCTCATACCTAATCCAGTATTAGTATGATACATCTGTGTTGTGTATCCTTTAGCTATAGACCAGCTTCTCTGTCCTAATCCAGTATTAGTATGATACATCTGTGTTGTGTATCCTCTAGCTATAGACCAGCTTCTCTGTCCTAATCCAGTATTAGTATGATACATCTGTGTTGTGTATCCTCTAGCTATAGACCAGCTTCTCTGACCTAATCCAGTATTAGTATGATACATCTGTGTTGTGTATCCTTTAGCTATAGACCAGCTTCTCGTACCTAATCCAGTATTAGTATGATACATCTGTGTTGTGTATCCTTTAGCTATAGACCAGCTTCTCTGTCCTAATCCAGTATTAGTATGATACATCTGTGTTGTGTATCCTCTAGCTATATAGACCAGCTTCTCTGACCTAATCCAGTATTAGTATGATACATCTGTGTTGTGTATCCTTTAGCTATAGACCAGCTTCTCTGTCCTAATCCAGTATTAGTATGAATTCCTATAATGGCTGTATACATTCTAATCTCAAACCTGAAAGAATCATTAGCAGCATTTTGTGAAAACTTTCTCGGAATTTAGGGAGGAAATAAATGCTACAAATTGAGATTTATTTGTATAACATTAGTTAATATGGATTAAGCGTGGAAGATTTTACTGTGTGAAAATAAGCCCAATCTATCTTTTCCCATGGAGGAGATGTGGCTGTGAATTGATCCCTTCTAATCACGGAAGTTAGGATACATGATGTGTCATTGTTGGTGCAGAAAAGCTAGCTGCTGTACAGTTCATAGCTTTGTGGTGGTTCGTGCACCACATCTGAAATATACACCCTACGAAACGTCATATAGATCTATATATATAATATTGCTATAGCCCTACTGAAATCTAGAGGTTAATACATGTCTAAAATAGCTAAATGTACTTAAAAATAACCCACTTCGGCATAATTTAATGTACCTTAATTGACTTAAAAAAAAACTTTTGAACACTTCAATGTACTTCAGTTATACTTCCTCATACTTTAACATATACTTCCATCTAGTAAAGTATTCTTTAGTTCAGTTGAGCATAATTTAACAGAGTTTAACCAAGTTTACTTTAACCCCTCAATTTGGCGTACCTTAATGTAATTTAACCTTCTTTACTTGACTTCATGTAGCTACTTCATTATTCATTTTTGGTCATAGTTAAAACCTTCTTTAACTTACAAAGTAATGTACTTAAGTTTAACTTAATTACTGTAGTTATATCTGAGAATGTGAAGCCTCGTTATAAAACACATGTGTGACATGGGCTTAAGATGATAGTAACATCTTAGTCAGTTATAACGAATTGATATTTTTCATGGTGAGTAGTGATTATACAGATCATTATGTTAAATTTAGCAAGATTGCACAAGGTTAATTAGTATAACTAGTGCTAAGATCAGAACTGGAAACATTTAACTTTATCAATAATACAAAATGTTAAACAAAGACTTTTTTCTTTACAGAGACTTTCTGCCAAGAGGAAATGGTATTGTTACTAGGCGACCCTTGGTTCTACAGCTTATCAATGGCAAAACAGGTGAGTGGCTAGCTAGCACTTCAAGTCTGCAGATAGGGACAACTGGCTTAACAGCAACAGATAAACCTGTATATCATGGTCATTTTAACTGAATTTAATATGAATGTTTCAAGTTTAAATGAAACAGATGTAAATTACAACATTATTTTCACTAGAATTTTTATTCACGTTTTACAGAATATGCAGAGTTCTTGCACCTTAAAGGAAAACCATTGTCAGATTTTGATATGGTTAGGAAAGAGATTGAGGCTGAAACAGATAGGATGACTGGTTCAAACAAAGGCATCTCCAATGTCCCCATCAACCTGAGAGTCTACTCTCCAAATGGTAAGTATAACTGAGAGGAGCCTATCACTCCAGTGACCTCTGGGTTTCACACACACTCAGTATCCAAGGGTTTAATTTCTTCAACAGAAAACATCAAACTGGGAGGGAACTACTAGGGTCTGCCCCTAAACAGTACAAAAGATCACTATCAGGGGCAGTTATCGCTTCTAGGGACAGGTCTCACTACCAGGGACAGGTCTGGCTACAAGGGGCAGGTCTGGCTTACGGGATCAGTTCTGGCCAGCAGGGACTGGTTTAGATTTTGGGGGCCTAGGTCTGGCTAACAGGGACAGGTTTGCTTCCAGGGGCAAGTCTCGCTACCTTGGGAAGTATACATATATATCGCTTTTAATGCTAAGTTTTGATTTCTTTACTGCAAACTTGATTCAAGATGAAGCATGAAAATGATGAATTAAAGTTGTACATTTGTACTGGTCTGTTGGACAGTAATCCAGGTAGATGTTACAATGTCTGTTGGACAGTAATACAGGTAGATGTTACAATGTCTGTTGGACAGTAATCCAGGTAGATGTTACAGTGTCTGTTAGACAGTAATCCAGGTAGATGTTACAGTGTCTGTTAGACAGTAATCAAGGTAGATGTTACAGTGTCTGTTGGACAGTAATCCAGGTAGATGTTACAGTGTCTGTTAGACAGTAATCAAGGTAGATGTTACACTGTCTGTTGGACAGTAATCCAGGTAGATGTTACAGTGTCTGTTGGACAGTAATCCAGGTAGATGTTACAATGTCTGTTGGACAGTAATCCAGGTAGATGTTACAGTGTCTGTTGGACAGTAATCCAGGTAGATGTTACAATGTCTGTTAGACAGTAATCCAGGTAGATGTTACAATGTCTGTTGGACAGTAATCCAGGTAGATGTTACAATGTCTGTTAGACAGTAATCCAGGTAGATGTTACAGTGTCTGTTAGACAGTAATCCAGGTAGATGTTACAATTTGTCT
The DNA here is from genome assembly GCF_902652985.1 of Pecten maximus. Taxonomy (NCBI): domain Eukaryota; kingdom Metazoa; phylum Mollusca; class Bivalvia; order Pectinida; family Pectinidae; genus Pecten; species Pecten maximus. The sequence continues at coordinate 14,648,072 of NC_047016.1, forward strand.
GTTGGACAGTAATCCTGGTAGATGTTACAGTGTCTCTGGGACAGTAATCCAGGTAGATGTTACAATGTCTGTTGGACAGTAATCCAGGTAGATGTTACAGTGTCTGTTGGACAGTAATCCAGGTAGATGTTACAATGTCTGTTGGACAGCAATCCAGGTAGATGTTACAGTGTCTGTTGGACAGTAATCCAGGTAGATGTTACAATGTCTGTTGGACAGTAATCCAGGTAGATGTCACAGTGTCTGTTAGACAGTAATCAAGGTAGATGTTACAGTGTCTGTTGGACAGTAATCCAGGTAGATGTTACAGTGTCTGTTGGATAGTAATCCAGGTAGATGTTACAATGTCTGTTGGACAGTAATCCAGATCGATGTTACAGTGTCTGTTAGACAGTAATCCAGGTAGATGTTACAATGTCTGTTGGACAGTAATCCAGGTAGATGTTACAATGTCTGTTGGACAGTAATCCAGGTAGATGTTACAATGTCTGTTGGACAGTAATCCAGGTAGATGTTACAATGTCTGTTGGACAGTAATCCAGGTAGATGTTACAGTGTCTGTTGGACAGTAATCCAGGTAGATGTTACAATGTCTGTTGGACAGTAATCCAGGTAGATGTTACAATGTCTGTTGGACAGTAATCCTGGTAGATGTTACAGTGTCTGTTGGACAGTAATCCAGGTAGATGTTACAGTGTCTGTTAGACAGTAATCCAGGTAGATGTTACCGTGTCTGTTAGACAGTAATCCAGGTAGATGTTACAGTGTCTGTTAGACAGTAATCCAGTTAGATGTTACAATGTCTGTTATACAGTAATCCAGGTAGATGTTACAGTGTCTGTTAGACAGTAATCCAGGTAGATGTTACAATGTCTGTTAGACAGTAATCCAGGTAGATGTTACAATGTCTGTTAGACAGTAATCCAGGTAGATGTTACAGTGTCTGTTAGACAGTAATCCAGGTAGATGTTACAGTGTCTGTTGGACAGTAATCCAGTTAGATGTTACAGTGTCTGTTAGACAGTAATCCAGGTAGATGTTACAATGTCTGTTGGACAGTAATCCAGGTAGATGTTACAATGTCTGTTAGACAGTAATCCAGGTAGATGTTACAATGTCTGTTGGACAGTAATCCAGGTAGATGTTACAGTGTCTGTTGGACAGTAATCCAGGTAGATGTTACAGTGTCTGTTGGACAGTAATCCAGGTAGATGTTACAATGTCTGTTAGACAGTAATCCAGGTAGATGTTACAATGTCTGTTGGACAGTAAACCAGGTAGATGTTACAGTGTCTGTTAGACAGTAATCCAGGTAGATGTTACAATGTCTGTTGGACAGTAATCCAGGTAGATGTTACAATGTCTGTTAGACAGTAATCCAGTTAGATGTTACAATGTCTGTTGGACAGTAATCCAGGTAGATGTTACAGTGTCTGTTGGACAGTAATCCAGGTAGATGTTACAGTGTCTGTTGGACAGTAATCCAGGTAGATGTTACAATGTCTGTTAGACAGTAATCCAGGTAGATGTTACAATGTCTGTTGGACAGTAAACCAGGTAGATGTTACAGTGTCTGTTAGACAGTAATCCAGGTAGATGTTACAATGTCTGTTGGACAGTAATCCAGATATAGACAAGTGTCTGTTGGACAGTAATCAATATATTCTGTCATGTAAACATGAATTTTGTTTGTGTTTCAGTGCTGAACCTGACTTTGATAGATTTGCCAGGCATGACCAAGGTTGCTGTGGGGGATCAGCCCCAGGACATTGAGGCCCAAATCCGTAACATGCTCATGGAGTTCATCACCAAGGAAACATGTCTCATCTTAGCTGTGTCTCCAGCTAACACTGACCTTGCCAACTCGGACGCCCTGAAAATTGCTAAGGAGGTTGATCCTCAAGGTATAAATAATTTCCTTGTTTTACATACTGTCTGTTATTAAGTGTTAACTACAGTCATGTATTATCATATATTGATCAGAAGTATTAATATATATTGAAAATTTGTTAGAATCTTATGTAATATTAATGTTTATTGCATTTTTGTCAGTGAAATATAGAAATTTATCAAACTAATGAAACGTATATTTTCACTGCAGCGAGTGAAAATATAAGATTTTGCAGTGAAAATATAAGTTTTTCGTTTTTGACCAACTCATATGACAAAATATTTCGATATTTTCCACTTGCACTTCGCACTCGTGAAAATATTGATACTCTGTCATACTCGTGAAATATATGTTATATTAAACGGGAAACCGTTCAATATCCTCTATATATTCATTACAAGTCATATCTGTGGGAAAATGATAAGGTAAATTATTTCAATGTTCAGTAAAACAGGCAGTGAATAAGAAAAAACAAGACTGAGTGTTGAGGAACAGAAATGTTTCATGTATAGATTGTAAAAAGAGAAATAGATGCCAGTTAAAATCCCTGAACTTACTGTTAGTGTTATCTATTTATAGGTACACGGACCATAGGTGTTATCACCAAACTGGATTTAATGGACGAAGGGACAGACGCCCGTGACATCTTGGAAAACCGTACATTACCACTACGGCGAGGTAAAACTGATAATGCCTGAAAAATTCATTTCAAAATTAGTTTTAATATTTTCAGTATAAACAGTCCTAAGTACTGGTATGGCTGTTTGCTGATTACTGTTGTTTTCAGTAGCCTTTGTTCGTAAAGTTTAGACAATATACAGTTTTATTGGGTGAATTTTCTGTCTACAGGTTACGTCGGAGTGGTGAACAGGAGCCAGAAAGATATAGAAGGCAGGAAGGACATACGAGCGGCCATGGCTTCTGAACGCAAATTTTTCCTTAGTCATCCAGCTTACAGGTACGACTGCTTTTACTAATTAACAGTACTGTTGTGACTTCTTCACAAAATATACCAAGAAATGCAGAATAATGGAATGCAACATTTAGTACACAGAAAAATGATAATACAATCAGAATACTAAGTATTAAAGTTAGGTAAGATTTTACTATTTTTAAATGTTTTAAGAAATCACTTTTCCACATTTAGTTGTTCTAATGAAAGATTGTCAGCAGAATTAACTAACAGTAATTATATAACATGACAAGTAGGTATTGTATAAAGTAGATGAGGTAATGTAAGAACTATTCTCTGTGTTCTACAGACATATGGCAGATCGTATGGGTACACCATACTTACAGAAAGTACTTAATGAACAGTTAACAAATCACATCCGAGATTCTCTACCAGCTCTAAGGAACAGACTTCAGTCACAGTTACTATCCATGGAAAAGGAAGTTCAAGAATTCAAAAACTTTCGGCCTGATGACCCATCTCGGAAGACAAAGGCCATGATGCAGTAGGTTTATAATAAAATCTAATAACATTCTTATTTATGTTTTATTTCTGGGATATTATAATAATAAACAAAGTTTAGTTAATATACAAGACTGTAAAGGTAAATTGATTTTGAATGTAATTGAATTGATATGTATAATAATTTTGCAAGTGTGTAGTTGACTTTGAATGTTGATGATTATTTGACAAATGACTTTAAATGTTCATTACTATCAGTGGATTCATTATATTACAGAATTTGTCAACAGTTCAATGTAGACTTTGAGAAGAGTATAGAAGGATCCGGGTCAGTAATAAACACCAGAGAGTTGTCAGGGGGAGCCAAAATCAACCGCATATTTCATGAAAGATTTCCATTTGAGTTAGTCAAGGTATGTATGAAGACCGACCTTCACCCTCAATTAATAGGTGCTGATAGAAGAGTTCAACTGTAACTAAGGAATCCAGCAGCACAGCACTTCTGTAGGCCATAGTGTGTGTGGTATTGGTATTACAATCACCTGTTTCTAAGGAATCCAGCAACACAACACTTCTGTAGGCCATAGTGTGTGTGGTATTGGTATTACAATCACCTGTTTCTAAGGAATCCAGCAACACAGCACTTCTGTAGGCCATAGTGTGTGTGGTATTGGTATTATAATCACCTGTAACTAAGGAATCCAGCAACACAGCACTTCTGTAGGCCATAGTGTGTGTGGTATTGGTATTCCAATCACCTGTAACTAAGGAATCCAGCAACACAGCACTTCTGTAGGCCATAGTATGTATGGTATTGGTATTACAATCACCTGTTTCTAAGGAATCTAGTGAACGCAACACTTCTATAGGAACCACAGAACCAAATGATTTCCCATACACTGTACTGATTAAATGGAGTTTTCAACACTGTTCCAGTAGGCATAATTTTGAAGAATGTCATCTCGGAAACCTGTAAATAGAATGATTAAAAATTCAACCAATTTGAACTTTTTTTATATGGGGGCCACCATCTTGTTTTGAATTCAGCAGCAAAAATTCACAACAAAATACACACTTAGTTAACACTCCCTGACAAAATCAGGCTAGAAAAAAACAACTTTTTTTTCTACATATTTTACATCTACATGTATTGCCCTGCCCAAACATAAAACTTTGGAAACTTCTCTCACCTAAATATCCAATCAGTAGGCCCTGATGACAATCTATTTTTGATTTGGTTCTGTGGTCGCTGTAGGCCATAGTGTGTGTGGTATTTGTGTTATATTAGAGCGGAATGAAACACACAAGATTAACACCTATTTTCCCTTTAAAGATGGAATTTGATGAGCGAGAATTGAGGAGAGAAATCAGTATCGCCATCAGAAATATCCATGCCATCAGGTAAGTAACCAGTCTGATCCTAGATATTCTGAGTGTAAGAATCTTGGAACCAACTTCAAACTGATTTTCATGGGAATTTTTCACTTATTACAAGGGTTCTTTTATTTCTCATGAATGTGTTTAGAGGATAATTGTATAAATGTATGGATATTGCTTCTTCAATTCACCTACAAAATATAGCAATAGCAAAAATGTTTTCTGATTGAACCGTCACAGAAAGCTTAAAATCAGATATTTTTATTAACCTTCACTTTCTGATTAAATTTTCGTGAACTGTTTATTTAACAATCCACTTGATGTTTTCAGAACTGGCTTATTTACACCAGACATGGCCTTTGAGGCTATTGTTAAAGGTCAAATACAGAAGCTCATTGGCCCCTCAATCAAGTGTGTGGATTTGGTGGTAACCGAGCTCACCTCAGTTGTCAGGCGCAACACACAACAGGTAAGTCAGATTTGTTTGTACTTATCTCCACCACTCACTGAGCTAAACCCTGGACAAATCATCATGACACATCTAAACCACAGGCGCTTGCATAGAAAATTAGAAAAAAAAAATGATACCAGTGGTATGTGTACTGTGTAATACAGAAGGCCGGAAACTCCGCCACGAGCGAAACGGCAGACCACTACACTTCAATCGACTAAAAAACACTTTTTATTCAAACTGACACGGCGATGTTTTCACGGATTATTGTGTTTTGGATGTAACAATTCGTATTGAGTGGCACGGTAGGTTAAAGATGAATGTTTTCTGATGACGGTCGCATATAGTGTGCGCCGTGTCAGTTTGAATAAAAGTGTTTTTTAGTCGATTGAAGTGTAGTGGTCTGCCGTTTCGCTCGTGGCGGAGTTTCCGGCCTTGTACTTAACAGATTACACATACCACTGTCAAATAAAAAAAAATGAAAATCACATATTCTATGCAAGCGCCTGTGATCTAAACCACTTATTGAGCTTAATCTTTATTCATATTGCCTTTTTTCAGATGGGTCGTTACCCTCGACTTCGTGAGGAGGTGGAGAGGGTAGTGAACACACGAATACGTGAATGTGAACAGAAGGTTAAGGACCAGCTTCAGCTGCTGGTGGAGTGTCAGCTAGCATACATGAACACTAACCATGAAGATTTTATTGGATTTGCTAAGTATGGGCCAGTTAATTAAACAAATGCAATTTCTAAATGGTTATGTAATATCAAATATTCAGCTACTTGTTCTAACATAGTCATTGTAGCAAGGAACCCTTTCCATTGTTGGCTGGAGGCCTTTTTAGGTCATCTGACCCAAAGGGTCAGGATGACCTATAGTCATCATGTTTCGTCCGTCGTCGTGCGCCGTCCGCCGTGCGTAAACTTTTCACATTTCAAACTTCTTCTCAAGTTCCACCACTGGGATTGAGCTGAAACTTGCCTGAAATGATGCTGGGATGGTCCCGACCAAGTGTTGTTATTTTTCGGGTCAGTCTGAAATCCAAGATGGCCGCCACAGCCGCCATTTTGAAAACACATTTGAAACTTCTTCTCGAGTTCCACCAGTGCTATTGAGCTGAAACTTGCCTGAAATGATGCTGAGATGATCCCGACCAAGTGTTGTTAGGTCATCTGACCCAAAGGGTAAGGATGACCTATAGCCATCATGCTTCGTCCGTCGTCGTCCGCCGTCCGCCGTCCGTAAACTTTTCACATTTCAATCTTCTTCTCAAGTTCCACCAGTGGGATTAAGCTGAAACTTGCCTGAAATGATCCTGAGATGGTCCTGACCAAGTGTTGTTATTTTTCGGGTCAGTCCGAAATCCAAGATGGCCGCCATAGCCGCCATTTTGAAAACACATTTTAAACTTCTTCTCAAGTTCCACCAGTGCTATTGAGCTGAAACTTGCCTGAAATGATCCTGAGATGATCCCGACCAAGTGTTGTTATTTTTCGGGTCGGTCCAAAATCCAAGATGGCCGCCATAGCCGCCATCTTGAAAAACACATTTTAAACTTCTTTTCAGGTTCCACGAGTGCTATTGAGCTGAAACTGGCCTGAAATGATCCTGATATGATCCCGACCAAGTGTTGTTATTTTTCGGGTCCGTCCGAAATCCAAGATGGCCGCCATAGCCGCCATCTTGAAAAACATATTTTAAACTTCTTCTCAAGTTCCACAAGTGCTATTGAGCTGAAACTTGCCGGAAATGATCCTGATATGATCCCGACCAAGTGTTGTTATTTTTCGGGTCGGTCCGAAATCCAAGATGGCCGCCATAGCTGCCATTTTGAAAACACATTTTAAACTTCTTCTCAGGTTCCACCAGTGCTATTGAGCTGAAACTTGCCTGAAATGATCCTGATATGATCATGACCAAGTGTTGTTATTTTTCGGGTCGGTCCGAAATCCAAGATGGCCGCCATAGGCGCCATCTTGAAAAACACATTTTAAACTTCTTCTCAAGTTCCACCAGTGCTATTGAGCTGAAACTTGCCTGAAATGATCCTGATATGATCCCGACCAAGTGTTGTTATTTTTCGGGTCGGTCCGAAATCACAGATGGCCCCCATAGCCGCCATTTTGAAAACACATTTTAAACTTCTTCTCAAGTTCCACCAGTGCTGTTGGGCTGAAACTTGCCTGAAATGTTCCTGAGATGATCACGACCAAGTGTTGTTATTTTTTAGATTGGTCTGAAATGCAAGATGGCCGCCATATCCGCCATCATAAAAAACACATTTTAAACTTCTTCTCCTGTTCCACTGGTGCCATTGAGCTTGAAATTGGTGAGGATGTTAAGGAAGGAGTGCCAACAAAGTGTTGCTATTTTTTCGGCCTTGTAAAAACTTTGGCATGGCAGCAATGGCGGCCATTTTGTAACATGATTGCGCAATCATGGTTTTCCTGAACAACACCTATTTCAAACTTCTTCTCAAATTCCACTGGTGGGATTCAGCTCTAACTTACCAGAAATGATCCTTAGATGGTCCAGACCAAGTGTTATTATTTATTGGGTCGGTCAGATATCCAAGATGGCCACCATAGCCAACAGTGCCACTATATACTTGCTACAGAGAATGCATACTACAATAATATAAGGGTTTTAATTTAGAGTCAGATGACCGTTAAGGCCCCTGGGCCTCTTGTTATTTTTCAGGTCGGTCAGATATTCAAGATGGCCGCCATGGCAACCATCTTGAAAAACACATTTTAAACTTCTTCTCCAGTTCCACTGGTGCCATTGAGTTGGAAATTGTTGAGGATGTTAAGGAGGGAGAGCCAACAAAGTGTTGTTATTTTTCGGCTTCGTAAAAACTTTGACATGGCAGCCACGTCGGCCATTTTGTAACATGATTGCGCAATCACGGTTCTTCTGAACAACACCTATTTGAAACTTCTTCTCAAATTCCACCAGTGGGATTCAGTTCTTACTTACCAAAAATGATCCTGAGATGGTCCTGACCAAGTGTTGTTATTTTTCAGGTCAGTCAGAAATCCAAGATGGCCGCCATGGCAACCATCTTGAAAAACACATTTTAAACTTTTTCTCCAGTTCCAATGGTGCAATTGAGCTGGAAACTGGTGAGGATGTTAAGGAAAGATAGTCACCAAAGTGTTGTTATTTTTGACACAAACGTAAGTTTGATTCTATGTCAGCGCTTTTGAGGTGTAGCTGACAAAATCTACGATGCCCTCTGGCGGATACTGCCTTGGCCAATCTAACCGTTGCTTTACAGTAACTGCGTAATGCTATGCAGTAAATATTTGTAAATATCGTAAATATTCACGATAAAAAATGACATATAGTAAAGTTCAGCTATAAAAAAATTACCTTTTGTTTTGTTGACACAAACGTAGACACAAACGTAAGTTTGAGTCTATGTCAGCGCTTTTGAGGGCTCTGGCGGATACTGCTGTTGGCCAATCTAAACGTTGCTTTACAGTAACTCCGTAATGTTATGCAGTAAATATTTGTTTAACTTCACGATAAAAAATGACATACAGTGAAGTTCAGCTATTAAAAAAAATCACCTTTTGTTTTGTTGTATTTTAGAAGCTGACAGGACAATGTGGTTTTTTTTTTTGGCATTTTCGTTCGCTCTGACACAACTTCCACTGCCACTTCACAATCATATTCTATCGCAAAAAAAAAATAGTCCCGTGACTTACGGAGTCAAATGCAACACTGCAGTTTCGTTAGATATATGACAAAACAACAGAACCTCACAAATAGATAGTTTTCAAAGTATTTAATTTAAGTATGTTCTGTCGATGATACGTAAGAATATTTTTCCGCGTTGAACGCATTAGATTTCACGCGGAATGATACAATCGACTTTTCGCTGGCGCCATATTGCTGCTTACCTATGACCCGGAAGAAAAATCTACTAACATCACGCTGAATTTTCATCATCGACATCGATGTGTTATTTTGTACATTGAAAAATCACTCATCCAGCATCCGATTTTGTCCGCCATCTTTCAGTAATGTAAACAATAATAAAAGAAAGAGTAGGTGATCAAACCCAACTTTGAATGTCATTTTCTCACTGAAATATTAACTTGCATGTGATTGATGAAGTCTGCAGATGGTTAGATTATATAGGCCTAGATGTTTTTTTACGAAAGAAAAAAAGTTGTCTATTCATCATGACAATATCACAACAACGGCAGTCGAGTACCATACGCATGTTTGCAAATAAAAAGTTAAATAAATTCTCACTGAATAGGGTTTCGAAATGTCAAATGGACTTGTGAATATTATTATTGACTTCGCATCTATTGATTATATCCTACGTTATGCACATGAAGTTTTTCGTTTACAGAACACATACCGCATTAACGTGGCTGTCTGCATGCAGATGTAGACGTCACTGAAAATTTCATCTCTAATTATAGCGACTGATTCTTTTTTTCTAATATTCGTGATGGTTTAAAAAAAAAATAGAAAATGATCTATCATTATCATTTGAAATATTACATAACAGTCGAAGCATATTATAAAAAAGAAAGGGGTCTACGATGTACATCTACATAGACCTTTATTATGTTTGGTGGAGTTTTGAACGCTTCAGGGACGGTTAAAGGGCAGTAACTCTTTAGAAAACACCATTTTTCATGGAAATGTACTGATTGCTAAATTTAACCAGAGATATTTAAAGGCAGTGGAAATGTTATATTCCTACATCTGCTTTTTTTTTCTGTCTTAAATCATTTCAGCTTCTGAATTAAATTAACCTTTAAACTAATGCACAGTAAAGTATTGATAAATCAATGCAAATAATTTATTATAACTTAGATTTATTATTATTATTTAATCTTTTTTTTCTTTACAACACTAGTACATATTATTTGAGAAGAACAGCAAAAAATACTAAGTTCATTATTCTTCTAAACAACAAAAATTTGTAAAACTTTTTTGTGTTGTGCATATATCCTATTGTGAAATAACTAAAGATAATAGTATTGTCTTGATGGCTGTTACATACTATATCATAGGTTGAGTTAAATAATTATTTTCTTCTTGTCAATTATGGTAAATGGTGAAAACAAATTTTTTTCATTTAAATTGTTAAGTCGGTTTAATGTTCAAATTCAGATTAATTTAATTAAAGCAACTATTAATAATGTATATATGTGTTAACTTTTCTGACAAAGTCTTCAAGTAACCTGATTATATTTGACAGAGAATCAAAATAAGTAATTTTGTTGTTAAGAATAGTGGGCTTAGCCATTTACAACTGTTTAGATTCTACTTAATAAGGTTTGATTTTTAACATTTTGGCAAATTTATCTTGTCAATATCCAATTTAGTTTTAAAGATAGGCAGTACTTCCATTTTTATGAAAATAAAAATTACTTCAGTGTTCTAATAATTTAAACACATGAACAATTGAAAGAAATACATTTGTATGAAAAGCATTCATAATGGACTTTGAAGAATGCTACTACATTTACAGTTCATCCAGTTTGGGCATTCGAACTACATTTTCATCTGACAGATGCTGCAGATTAAAAAAAACCCTCTGATTTTGAAATCGATGATATCAATACATATAGCTACATTCACATCTCACTAACATTAATTAACATGATATATATACCATACATACATATATATATGTATCATGCAGTTACAGTTATGTATATGGTACATATACTATTGCGGAGAATATTTGATGCAATGTACATAAGTGAAAAACAAAATTCCACTTCAAATTGATTTGAACTGTACATGTGAATGAATGTGTTTTTGTTGTATAGATTATTTGTAGTTACACAGTATGGAGTGTAAACATATAACGTAGAGTGCTATATGAAAATCGTGTTCACTCTAATGAGCGATTAAGAAACTGTCTCAAGTCTGAGCTGATATGAGCATGTAATTCTAAGTTTTGAATATAGTGCTTAGTTTAATGTGCCCGTCGTGATGGTATACCCTGCCCTGTCTACATCCGCATTCTACGCCTCCAGAGTCTGTTTATCAGACCCAGGTGTTTTTAACCCACCATCATCAGATGGTGGGCTATTCATCAATCAAATCGCCCTGCGTCAGTGGTCCGTCCGTCCCTCCATCCGTAAACAATTCTTGTTATCGCTATTTCTCAAAGTACTGAAGGGATCTTCTAAAATTTCATAGGTTTCTCTTGGTTTCTAGTTATGCATATTGCATTTTGAGACCAATCGGAAAACAATATGGCCGACAGACAGCCATCTTAGGTTTTGACAATTGAAGTTTGTTATTGCTATTTCTCAGAAAGCACTGAATTGATCTTTCTCAAATTTCATATGTAGGTTCCTCTTGGTGCTAACATTAGTTATGCATATTGCATTTTGAGACCAATCGGAAAACAATAAGGCCGACAGGCAGCCATCTTGGATTTTGTCAATTGAAGTTTGTTATCACTATTTCTCAGAAAGTGTTGACGGGATCTTTTTCAAATTTCATAAGTAGGTTCCCCTCGGTGCCTAGTTATGGATATTGCATTTTGAGACTAATTGGAAAACAACATGGCCGACAGGCAGCCATATTGTATTTTGACAATTGAAGTTTGTTATCGCTATTTTACAGAAGGAACTGAAGGGATAGAACAATCTGCCACAAAATATCATTCAAAACCTTGACATGACATCATTCAAACCAGGGCTCACACACACGATAAAATCCTAAAACAATCACACAAATGTTTTTAACCTGAGCTCTCTCTTATCTAAAAGCTGGTAGCTAGATGGGGCGCTACATCAAATGTATAAATATTTTTTCAAATGCTAATGATAATGATAATTTGTGAAGCGCTTATAGGCATGGGATCCTCAAAAGTTTGAAAAGAAAGGCCTCATTAATTTTACAGGTAATCTAGGACCTTCATATTACATCTACAACTACGTATACATTAACCCATTGAAGATGTCAAATAAGATTACCCGAGTACCTATTCTGACAATTAGCTGCCAAGACGCACTTGCAATCAAAAGTAGATATGAATTTCTTTTCTTGCCAATATTTTGTCCTAGTCCTAATCAGGTATTGGTGATGTTCCATACAAAGTTGACCATGTCCCCACTAAACAAAAGCAGTTAAAATAATTTGTTTTCGTTTGTGTCTTCAGTACTTTCAGTACTTTGATTTGGCTTTGTAAAAACTTTGACATGGCAGCCACGTCGGCCATTTTGTAACATGATTACGCAATCATGGTTCTTCTGAACAACACCTATTTGAAACTTCTTCTCAAATTCCGCCGATGGGATTCAGTTCTTACTTACCAGAAATGATCCTGAGATGGTCCTGACCAAGTGTTGTTATTTTTCAGGTCAGTCAGTAATCCAAGATGGCCGCCATGGCAACCATCTTGAAAAACACATTTTAAACTTTTTCTCCAGTTCCAATGGTGCAATTGAGCTGGAAATTGGTGAGGATGTTAAGGAAAGATAGTCAACAAAGTGTTGTTATTTTTCGGCATCGTTAAAACTTTGACATGGCAGCTAAGGTGGCCATTTTGTAACATGATTACGCAATCATGGTTTTCCTGAACTATTTGAAACTTCTTCTCAAATTCCACCAGGGGGATTCAGCTCTAACATACCAGAAATGATCTTTAGATGATCCTGGCCAAGTGTTGTTATTTATGGGTCAGTCAGAAATCCAAGATGGCCGCCATGGCAACCATCTTGAAAAACACATTTTAAACTTCTTCTCCAGTTCCACTGGTGCGATTGAGCTTGAAATTGGTGAGGATGTTAAGGAAGCAGAGCCAACAAAGTGTTGTTATTTTTTTGCCTCTGCCACGGCAGCCATTTTGTAACATGATTGCGCAATCATGGTTTTCCTGAACAACACCTATTTCAAACTTTTTTTCAAATTCCACCAGTGGGATTCAGCTCTTACTTACCAGAAATGATCCTGAGATAGTCTTGATCAAGTGCTATTTTTCGTGTTTATCCAAATTCCAAAATAGCCATCATGGCCAACAGTGCCACTATACCTGCTACAGAGAATACATACTACAATAGTATAATGTTCTTTAATTTAGAGTCAGATGACCGTTAAGGCCCTTTGGCCTCTTGTTACTTTCTTCCTTCTTGAATTAATGACCTGACTGTATTAATTGAGTTATAAGATTGACCTTATAAAGACTCATTGTATTTATGTCAGGAAATTCATCACTTGTAACTTTTCTCATTTCAGTGCCCAAAACAAAACGGAGAATACCCAGAGAAAAAAAGTTGGGAATCAGGTGATAGATTATAATCAGCCATTCCATATTTATAGTATTAAATTTTATAATCAGCCATTCCATATTTATAGTATTAAATTGTATAATCAGCCATTCCTTATTTATAGTATTAAATTGTATAATCAGCCATTCCTTATTTATAGTATCAAATTGTATAATCAGCCATTCCATATTTATAGTATTAAATTGTATAATCAGCCATTCCATATTTATAGTATTAAATTGCATCTCCTTCAGAATATGCACCTGTACTTTACCATCTTCTGAAACCTATTGTTGTAGATAATGAAGTTTACATATGTACGTATAATTTATCAGTCGAAACAACTGAAAAGGTATTCCGTTGATTTCTTCAGCTTTAAGAATGAAAACAGTGCCATGTTTATATTTATCCTGCAATAAGCCAAGGGGTTCATCACTTAGTCTATGACAAAGGGGTGGGAGGGGAGGGGGGGGGGGGGGGGGGGGTGGCGTTTATTACAGGACAGTGTGTCTGACAAAGTAGGGGGCAAGTTAATTACAGGACAGTGAAATTGTATGTATTGGCTTTTCCCCAAAATCACAAAATATACATATTGACTTATCATTAATCTTGTACTTAATGCGGTATGTTTGTGTTGTTTCAGGTTATTCGTAAAGGCTGGCTAACCCTCCACAACATCAGTTTTATGAAAGGAGGGTCTAAGGATTTCTGGTTTGTCCTCACAGCTGAGACGTTATGCTGGTTTAAGGACGAGGAGGTAGTTATTCATGTCAACAGTTTATACAAATTGTTGTATGAACATATTAAAACATAGGTATTGACATCATTTAGGATGAGGAGATTTTTAGGTCATCTGACCCAAAGGGTCAGGATGACCTATAGTCATCGTGCTTCGTCTGTCCTCGTCCGCAGTGCGCCGTGCGCCGTCCGCCGTGCGCCGTCTGTAAACTTTGATGAAATTTTGCTATAAAATCCTACTCCTCCTTAACCCCTTGGTGGATTTCAACCAGATATTGTGTGAAACATCATTTGGGGAGGGCGGTCATATTTTATATAAATGAGGCTAGTGTGACCCCTGGGGCCTGATGGGCGGGGCCCCAAATGGGGAACTTTGATGAAATTTTGCTATAAAATCCTACTCCTCCTTAACCCTTTAGTGGATTTCAACCAGATATGTTGTGAAACATTATTTGGGGAGGGCGGTCATATTTTATATAAATGAGGCTGGTGTGACCCCTAGGGCCTGAGGGGCGGGGCCCCAAATGGGGAACTTTGATGAAATTTTGCTATAAAATCCTATTCCTCCTTAACCCTTGAGTGGATTTCAACCAGATATGTTGTGAAACATCATTTGGGGAGGGCGGTCATATTTTATATAAATGAGGCTGGTTTGACCCCTGGGGCCAGAGGTGCGGGGCCCCAAAAGGGCAACTTTGATGAAATTTTGCTTTAAAATACTACTCCTCCAAAACCCAAAAGTAGATTATTACAAAATTTGGTGTGGAACATCATTGGAGGAGGACAATCATATTTTATATAAACGAGGCTGGTCTGACCCCTGGGGCCAGAGGGGCCGGGCCCCAAATAGGGAACTTTGGTGGATATTTGCTATAAAATCCTACTCCCCCTTTACCCTTTGGTGGATTTCAACAAGATATGGTGTGAAACATCATTGGGGGAGGGTGGTCATATTTTATTAGGTCATCTGACCCAAAGGGTCAGGATGACCTATAGTCATCGTGCTTCGTCCGTCGTCGTCCGCCGTGCGCCGTGCGCCGTGCGCCGTCCGTAAACTTTTTCTTTCAAAACGCTACTCCTCCTTAACGCTTGGGTGGATTACTTCCAAATTTGGTTTGAAGCATCATTGGGGGAGGGCAATCATATTTTATATAAATGAGGCTGGTCTGACCCCTGGGGCCAGAAGGGCGGGGCGCCGAAAAGGGAACTTAGGTGAATATTGCTATAAAAAACCCTACTCCTCCTTTACCCTTGGGTGGATTACAACTAAATTTGGTTGGAAACATCATTGGGGGAGGGCGGTCATATTTTATATAAATGAAGTTGGTGTGACCCCTGGGGCCTGAGGGGCGGGGCCCCAAAAGGGGAACTTTGATGAAATTTTGCTATAAAATCCTACTCCTCCTTAACCCTTTGGTGGATTTCAACCAGATATTGTGTGAAACATCATTTGGGGAGGGTGATCATATTTTATATAAATGAGGCTGGTGTGACCCCTAGGGCCTGAGGGGCGGGGCCCCAAATGGGGAACTTTGATGAAATTTTGCTATAAAATCCTACTCCTCCTTAACCCTTTAGTGGATTTCAACCAGATATGTTGTGAAACATCATTTGGGGAGGGCGGTCATATTTTATATAAATGAGGCTAGTGTGACCCCTGGGGCCTGAGGGGCGGGGCCCCAAATGGGGAACTTTGATGAAATTTTGCTATAAAATCCTACTCCTCCTTAACCCTTTGGTGGATTTCAACCAGATATTGTGTGAAACATCATTGGGGGAGGGTGGTCATATTTTATATAAATGAGGCTGGTGTGGCCCCTGGGGCCTGAGGGGCAGGGCCCCAAAAGGGGAACTTTTATGAAATTTTGCTATAAAATCCTACTCCTCCTTAACCCTTTGGTGGATTTCAACCAGATATTGTGTGAAACATCATTGGGGGAGGGTGGTCATATTTTATATAAATTAGGCTGGTGTGGCCCCTGGGGCCAGAAGGGCAGGGCCCCAAAAGGGGAACTTTGATGAAATTTTGCTTTACAATACTACTCCTCCTAACCCCCATAGTGAATTATTACCAAATTTGGTGTGAAACATCATTGGAGGAGGACAATCATATTTTATATAAATGAGGCTGGTTTGACCCCTAGGGCCAGAGGGGCGGGGCCCCAAAAGGGGAACTTTGGTGAATTTTTGCTATAAATCCTACTTCTCTCTAACCCTTGGGTGGATTAATACGAAATATGGTGTGAAACATCCTTTGGGAAGGGTGGTCATATTTTATATAAACGAGGCTAGTGAGACCCCTGGGGCCTTAGGGGCAGGGCCCCAAAAGGGGAACTTTGGTGAATATTTTCTGTTAAATCCTAATCCTCCCTAACCTTTTGGTGGATTACAACCTAATTTGATGTGAAATATAAGGTGACGGCAATCATATTTTTTAATGAGACAGGTTTGACCCCTGGGGAAAAAAAGATGGGGCAAAAGGAGCGCTTAGGTTAAACATTTCTTTAAAATGCAATTCCTCCTTAATGCCTTAATTGATTACAACTATATTTAGCATGAAACATCATTGGGGAAAGGCAATCCTAATTGATATAAATGAGTCTTGTCTGACCCATTGGGACACAGAGGGGCATGCCCCAAAAATGGGAACTTGGCTAAAATTTTGCTTTATGATGCTGCTCTTCCTGGACAAGCTAAATGGATAAAAACCAAATTTGATCTAAAACATAACTGGCTGCGATAAATGATTTATGGTAATAATGCTGGATTGAGGGGTGTGTCCCTGCTGTAAGTGTAAGTGTTTGTCAGATGACCGTTAAGGCCCATGGGCCTCTTGTATAAATGAGGCTGGTGTGGCCCCTGGGACTAGAAGGGCAGGGCCCCAAAAGGGGAACTTTGATGAAATTTTGCTTTAAAATACTACTACTCCTAACCCCCATAGTGAATTATTACCAAATTTGGTGTGAAACATCATTGGAGGAGGACAATCATATCTTATATAAATGAGGCTGGTTTGACCCCTAGGGCCAGAGGGGCGGGGCCCCAAAAGGGGAATTTTGGTGAATTTTTGCTATAAATCCTACTTCTCTCTAACCCTTAGGTGGATTAATACGAAATATGGTGTGAAACATCCTTTGGGAAGGGTGGTCATATTTTATATAAACGAGGCTAGTGTGACCCCCGGGGCCTGAGGGGCAGGGCCCCAAAAGGGGAACTTTGGTGAATATTTGCTGTTAAATCCTAATCCTCCCTAACCTTTTGGTGGATTACAACCTAATTTGATGTGAAACATAGGTGACGGCAATCATATTTTTTAATGAGACAGGTCTGACCCCTGGGGAAAAAAAGATTGGGCAAAAGGAGCGCTTAGGTTAAACATTTCTTAAAAATGCAATTCCTCCTTAATGCCTTAATTGATTACAACCATGTTTAGTATGAAACATCATTGGGGAAAGGCAATCCTAATTGATATAAATGAGTCTTGTCTGACCCATTGAGACAGAGGGGCATGCCCCAAAAATGGGAACTTGGCTAAAATTTTGTTTTATGATGCTGCTCTTCCTGCACAAGCTAAATGGATAAAAACCAAATTTGATCTAAAACATAACTGGCTGAGATAAATAATTTATGGTAATAATGCTGGATTGAGGGGTGTGTCCCTGCTGTAAGTGTAAGTGTTTGTCAGATGACCGTTAAGGCCCATGGGCCTCTTGTTAAAAGAATTTGACTCGGAAATAAGATATTCATTACTAAAAGATAAACTTCAGTAAACATTTCAAATAAGAAAAATAATTCCTGTGTAGTGTTTAAAACAGCACAAGGTGTTTTAACAAGCAAATCAAAAAGGGTGCCGACATTCCACCCTGAATTGTCTTCACAAAGGTTTTACAGTAATACTTAAGAAATGCTTCAATTTTCATGAAACTCTGCAAATACTTACATCATCAATTACCCATTCAGTTTCATTGTCATGACTGTATGTGGAATTCAAATTTCCTAACAGTGTACAGCATTGATTTTGACTCTATAGTAGTTTCCATGTGAAAATACTGAATAATTCTTCCAATTTTCATGAAACTTCAGAAATAATTAGTAACCATATTCTTTATATATTTTCTAATCAGGTTTGATTTTCATTTGGATATAAGATTCACTATGCCTACCAGTTGACCACTGGATTCCATAGATACATGTTTCAAGACTATTTCTCTAAAGAAAATGTCGAACTGTGATGAACATTTTGATCCCACATAAGTTTTATGATTGCTGAGAATCATGTTTATTCTGCGAGATTGCTGAAATCTGATTGACTGACAGTTATCGAATGTCGTACAAAAAAAACACAAACAAAAAACAACAAGATTTTGATTAATTTGTCCCCGTATACAAGACAATATTTCCTTGAAGGATTCATTACCTTGTGATAAAACTATTTTTCAGCATATGTTTAATACCCAAATCATGTGCCCAAACTTGATAAAATTTTAAAAATAAGGAATAGTATTTGTACTCCTATAAGAATGAATAGTAGTTCATAGTTAACACTAGGGATACAGGTGGATAATAGTTCATGGTTAACACTAGGGACACAGGAATATCTACAGTGACATTATGACATTATTTTAATTACACATAAATAAAGCTACTTTAGTATCAAAACTAGATTTCTTTAAAAAAAAATATAATTGTACTTAAATATGACAATAAAAATATAAAGCATACAAAAATCTGATGACAGGTGCTTTGTGCTATGTAATATATATCTATATATACAGGATATGAATATTGTTGAATTAAGATATGAATTATGTATTATTATGATATGTGATTTTGTATATAAAGATATGCATATAATTATATATATAATGAATGAACATTGTTGAATTGAGATATTTATTTTGATGACCTATATTATTGAATAGAGAAATATATATTTATTAATATTGGTGAATTGAAATATATATATATTTTGATGACATATATATTATTGAACATTATATATTTATGAATATTACTGAATTGAAGTTTTGATGACATGTACTATTGAATAGAAATATTGTTCTGAAATCTGTAATCCATCACTCTCTGTTCCTGAGTTATCTCCCCTCTCTTGCCTTTTCATTCCCATTTCTTCCCATTCAAAGCATGCACATTCATTCTTGTCTATAGCCAAGCACAAATCTTTCCTCTGCACACATTTGTGTTTTAAGACTGTTTCTGATGTACTCAGAAAGCTAGTGGAACCTTTTATAAATACCTCTGTACTAATCAGCCAGTGATGTTCCTCCGGCATTTAAGTGCAATCAAATGGTCATTTTCTTTTATTTTAATTTTATTTTAACTAATGTAATTCATAGAGAAAGGATTTGTCTTTGTGCTTGGTTCAGTTATTATTTTGCACATACAAATAAGGACACACAACCAACCTTCTCTCCTCGTAACAATACTACCAACACCACAGTATCAAGACATGCTATAATACCCCATCACTGCTAGCCAGTCTAGTAAATCCTTCTCTAATGGTTGGACTCTCCTTCTCTAATGGTTGGCTCCCCTGCACTAATGGTTGACTCTTTATATAACCTGTTAACTCGACCCCACAAATTTACCCGAATCCCCTGACTACATTGTCCTGATATTAATCATTTACCCAATATCACCCTGGTTACCTACAGATAATTGCATGATAAAACAATCAGACAGATGCTTCTTTTATTTATTCTGTTAAAGTCATTCTTTACATTTTTATTTTACATTCTTTTAATTTCAAAATCAGATTTCTGTGGCTAACTTTTGTCAGTTTATTTATTTTGATCTTTGAAGTTTTTTTTGCCACATTTGCTTCGAAGGGTAAAGCTCATTGGAGATTTATTCCCAATTGTATATATTTAAAAAAAAAAAAAAAAAAAAAAGTTCTTCTGTTAAAATTAATGATTTCATATTGTATTTCCAAGTAAGACAGATATTACAAGTTATAACACCTTTATACTGTAGGAACCATTTTCCATTATAGTATTGAATCAAGCAATTTCAATAAAGGTTGTACCAAGTCTTGATCATTCCTGAGTTTGCTTGCATGGAGCTTGCTGGAAAGTCTGTATGCTGTTTATATTTATGAAATATTATATTTTTTTATTACTGCTGTTAGTTAATGAATATTTTTATGGTTGGTTTCAACATCTATTTAAGTTTAGTCAGGTTTGAAAAAGGTTTGGGTGATTATATACGTACTAACAATTTAACAGGGATTTGGCTCATGTTGAGGAACAATCATTCTGCTTATTTAGCTTCATCAACTCTTGTTATTTTCGTTTGGACATCTGTAGTCAATATTACAAAGATTTTTGAAATTATAAAATTATTATAAGTTGAAAGCAAAAATTGTTTTACATGTTTAGGAAAAATCTTTTGATTTTGGTTTGTTTTTTTTCGTTTTATGTTCAACTTTTTTCACATCTTTTGTTTTGCATTTCCCAATTTTTAAAACAACACAAATCATCCATGGATTATGATACCCAAGTATTCCAAACTTTGATCCCAATTTGGGTATTCGGATTATTTAGGATGAAGATACATGTGGTTTATCCCTCAGTACATTTATATATAGTGAAAAATAAAATGTTTATCTGATGTAAAATTTCTGTACATGATAAGGTACTGGTAGGCGTGATGTGTTGTACTGGTGTGAGGTGTGATCAGTATTCTGTAGGCCTATCATTTAACTGTTAAATTGACAAAATATTTTGTTACTTATAGACAACCCATGTTGCAGAATTATATTTTGATACACTGAAAACTGCATGGTTTAGGTGACATTATGTGTTTTGTATTGGGATATTAAATAATGAATTATTTATATATAAGATTGTTTAAGGTGAAATGAGCCAATGTATTAGATTTTATTTTCTATATATATGGGTTGTGGTAGTAATTGTGTCTACACTAGGACGGGTGTTTTGTTGTGGTGAAGATTGTATGATGTTGTATTTGTACTGTCCATTCATCATAGTGTAAATAGGGTAAGGTTTTATCTGGTTCCTAGTCCTTTAGTGAAACAGAATAGGGCATTACTACATCGTTCAAGTCCTACTGTCCTGCTGAGTACTTACCTAGTAGTGTTGTGTAGGATCACATCATTAATGCCAACACTTCAGCGTCACAATATTATTCCTGTCAAGTATTTACTCACCTCATCCCAAAAATGTATTCCATCGGAGGCAAATCTCATCTCAAGTCTGTGTTAGATCACAGACTCATGTTGAATGAGACAGTTTTAACATATACTCCATCTCCAACTGGGATCATTGGTTTCCGTAACAACATATGCATGTTGCATTATAAAACACTAACTCTGTAATTTTTTGACAGGAATCTGACAAGAAATACATGCTCCCTTTGGAAGGTCTGAAAGTGCGAGACCAAGAGACATCGGGAATTCTCTCCCGCCGACCCACTTTCGCTCTATTCTCTTCAGAGCATAGGTATACACACACAGGTCGGGGGAGGCCCCATGTAAAGGCTTTATATATGTTGGGATACCCAATATTCTGGTTCCCCGTAGCTATGGCTATCGCTTTTACTCAAACTCTTTCTCTGGGCTCATGTAGTGGTCTGAAGCGCTCGGCCAATCAAGTTGCTGGTTGCATGAGGTTTTGGCATAATGATCCAATCAGCTTTCATTGTTTGCATGTATTGGCATGTCTGCATCCATATTAATTTTTTTTTTAAACTTTCCATAAAAACTTTTTCCCTATATATAGCAGCCAGTCAAACATTATCTTAGTTAAGTAACATCATGTCTAAAATTAATAGTGGTTTCTAAAACATTGACATAATACATTTGATAAATATAGAAATGGAGAAAATGACAGAAGATTTAAGAAAAGGGAAATAACTCCATGATTATGGAAATATCTGATGAGTTGGCTGCTGTTTTCGGGGTCCAGTGTGTCTGGAGATGGTGTTGTAAACGTTGCCTTGTAAAAGTTGCTAACCACACATTGCGTGCATGTAAATGTACCATGACACTTTCTACATTGGAATATCTCAAGACTTTCAGCTTGCAAATGAAACCATTAACTGATAGAGATTGACTAAATAATGTTTTTGCTACTTTCTTTTTTAAATCAATGGCGAAGTTGCTTGATTCGATCAATAAAAGAATAACTAAAGATCTTTTGAAGAGATTAAGAAGTGTATTCATCAAACCATGGTGCTATAATTATATAAACTGATGTGTTATGGAGACCACAGACTGCTTGGGAGCATTTAAATGTTTTCTTTCTGCATGACTCTAATACCTAGAAAATTACGATGATTATATTCTTCATAGCATCTTTATTTCTTGGTCAAAAGCGACTACAGTATAAACATTTTCATAATTACTAGTGCCACATAATGTAAGGTGAAACATGACCTGACAATTTAACAACTTGCTTTACTCTTTTTTTATATCATATATATTATCTAACAATTTATTAATAAAAATCAACACTTACAGTTCCTGCATACCTGTGAGATTCCATATAAATTTCCTATCAAACCACCAATAACTGAAAACTTCAATGTATAGTTTCTGAAAAGGGTGTTCTGTCATTTCGATAAAACAGCTACCTATCATAGACATGACTAAGGCATTCCTTTAGTATACAAAGTTTAACAACTACACACCACAAAGTCATACAAAAATACCTCACACTCGTCAATACCAAGCTCCTTTGAGATCTTTTCTACAAAACTTTTCATTGCAAAATTCTGGCATTTCCACAAGGCTGCCTCCTATTTCAAAAGTTGATGCTTCTAATCCCATCATACCTCTTTCCTCCAGAAACCATCTACCTATAGCTATTCCCTGTTGAGGATTTGTTACGGCTCTTCCCACTGAAATACAAGACTTCCATCATGCATTTCCCCTGTATACACTGTAGCTAGATTAATATTTTGCCTATGGATCATGGAATTGGTTTTTTTCTACAGATTAAAAACATTTTTTTTTTTTTTTTTTTTGATATTTTTCTAGCTTTTGTAAACAGTTACTAGCTTACTTTGTATATAATAGATCTTACTTTACCAGTGTAAATTCAGCATAGCTTATAAGATAGTCAATTTTAATATTACTCTCGATCAACACACGGCTTCGTTGTCATAAAGCACTTTTGACCTGTACTTTTTAATTTTAATATTTAACGAAATTATATACTCCGCTGCACAAACAAAAAGCACAAATGGAGTATATCAAAATTAACCAGGTTACACAACATACAAGCTTGTCAATGATATAACTGTTTTGCTAACCAGAACCTGTTGTAGTTTACTAAACAGGGTTTCCTTGTATAAGTGTTGTTGTTGTTTTTGACTGGTAAAGCAGTTATCAAGGTAAGCTAGAAACAGTTTATAACCATACTGTATGCTTACCACGTATCTACAAAGTTACGCTTGGTTACTTATCATGAATCCTTTGGTAAGCATGCGTCAGGTCGACATGCTGCGGACTACTAGGTCAGTCTACAATGGGAGCTGATAGCTCACCTCCGTTAGCGCGTGGGTAGGTGATCGGTGGCTAGTGTAGAGTACCATCTCAACTGCTCAATTGTAGGAAAAGGAAAAGAAGTTTATGTTACCCCTGGATAATCTCAAGGTCCGGGATATGCCTGACTCGGGTTTCGTGAGCAAGCGAAAGAATTTTGCAATCTTCCAGACTGAAAACAGGTTTGGGTGTCTTTCTTTCCCTGGTTTAATTTATTCTTGCACATTATGGAGGAAATGGAACAGCATTTCTCGTGAAGAGTAGAAGGCTTCTTTAAAAGAGTATGTCATCAATGTTTGTAATCTACACTTAGTTGTAATCTACACTTAGTACACTCTAATATAATGTTATCATTGGAGGAACACATTCTGTATTCTGTGTGGAAGATTTGTGTATTGGTAAGCATCTTCTATAACACAGAAATGCAGTTCCAGATTTTCCAAAGCACATACTTATTGATGTTGAAATTCATCATGCTTTACTAATTGTCTGTTTAATTAGAGTAGCTTCTGATTAATTCCCCTACCATACCTTGCTTCTTTTTTTACAGGAAATGTTTAAGTGACAGTGTTCAGGTCTGACATTCCTACTGCATGCTCAAAACACTGTTGATTTGTTGAATTTCTAGGAAAGAGAAAAGCGATATATGCTTGCAGTAGAGGGTCTAAGGATACGAGATATCGAGGGTGGTATATTTTCACATAAAAATCAGTTTGCCATTTACAATTCTGAGACCAGGTAGGTCATTGGTTACGTCTAGCCTCTGTTTGACCTTCTCTTCTCCACTGATTTCTTTTCAAACTAAATGATCTTCTGTTTCCATGTATAGATTTCAATGAATTTTAGTTCTATTGTGAAAAAATGTGTTTTTATCAGATCTGTTTGATCAACAACAATTTTTTAGTCATTTTTTGCAGTCTTTCTGACGAATTTTTTTTTTATTAAAACCAAATTAAAAGGATCAAGTAACCATGGATACAGAATTTGATTTAATGGACTGTCTTTTCTGTGTCTGAGTGCTTTTTTGTAGCAATTTAATATTTTATATTTATAATATTCTATATTTACTACTTAGGGAAGAGTTAAGATAAATGGTATTCTTTATTTGATGAATAAAACTTTATATTTCAGATAAGATTATGAATGTTTTGTAATTCAACTGTAGGAAGATGATTTTGACATTGTGGTTTTTGTGACCATGTTATTGAATTGAGACTTAAGTTTGATTATTTTATCAGCAATGCACATTTAAATTTAAGTTTAAATCAACATTTATATTAAGAAGTTGCATTTAACTTAGTTTCTCAGAAAGTAATAGTACTATATCAACCAAGTTAGGTATATTTGTGTAAGGAGGATAGTAAAATGTAAAGCTCAGGGCAAAGATAAAGATTTGTTTTTAATCTAATTTAGCATTAAAGTTGGGTGAATTTTGAGAATTATCAAGAATTTCTTCAAAAACATTCAAATCAACTTTTAATATTCACATCAACTTGGATTTGTGCATACATTATCAATAAAATATTTTCTTTTACATATCCTATCTATGTATTGGGGAGTTTAATTTGTCAGATTTATTAAATGAGTTTCCATGCTTCAAGGAATAATTTTTTTACCACTGATTATTTTCATTTGTGGGAAGTGTAGGCTACCTTACTGTCGGATGGTAGATCTCGGATTCAGTAGTTAGGAATACATACAGTACTTGGTTGTACTAGAGCTGCCGTTACGCTTTTCACTTGTAAACTACATAAACCAGAAAAAGCTTTCCATTGTTTGGCCTAATTTGTGTTTGTGTTTGGTGGGAGATTACATCAAACTGATAACGTGTGTTATATAATATGTAACATACATATATGTACATTCATACAATTGTAGGGCTGTCACTAATAAATTAATGTCCATTAGGTACCTGGAATCCTCAATCTATGTAATACGTTTGAATCATGTTGAATATTTGATTGCTTAAAGCTTTAATCAACTGTCTTAAATTCTCTCAGATTGGAAGTATAATTGTATCTGTAATCTTTCAAGGGAATGTTTTATTCTATTTACATATATAATTTACTTAAAGTCACAATATACGTAACTGAGATAGATTCCCAGTAACCCAAAAACAATTCCCCTGCTAATGCCAATATTCAATTAGAAATAATAAAGATTACACACAAGAACATCCTGTATTTGAACTGACAGGGAAAATATCAAAAGTAACATACTACTTGGAATAAGACTAAGACTACAACGTGGAATCACTTGAAGTGACAAATATTTGCCGAAAATACCATGTTGTATTATCACAGGGACCAGTGTTTGTATTATCACAGGGCCCAGTGTTTGTATTATCACAGGGCCCAGTCCAGTGTTTGTATTATCACAGGGACCAGTGTTCGTACTAGCACAGGGATCAATGTTTGTATTATCACAGGGACCAGTGTTCGTACTAGCACAGGGCCCAGTGTTTGTATTATCACAGGGACCAGTGTTTGTACTAGCACGGGGACCAGTGTTTGTACTAGCACGGGGACCAGTGTTTGTACTAGCACAGGGACCGTAGAAGTTTTCACAGTCTCTGTTAATGTGGACATTTCCTGATGTGTTACTTTTATATCAACACTAATGCACGAAGCTGCCCCGAGTATATGGAATTATATGCATTTTTCTTGAATTGTTTTCGATGAAAGTTATGTCTGTTGTGGCTTTATGTAATAAACATCGTAATATTTCAGGGGAAAGATCTTCGTCATGTTCACCTGTTTTAAAGATCCTTATACTGTTATACATAAAATCTCATACCATTTCTCATTGCCAAAATGTTTTAATAAGAGTTCTTAAAGCATATGTGTATTAAATCTTCGCATAGTAATTTGAAATATTCTGTGACATTCTGAAATATTGATAACTTATTATGTTCTATATCTATGAATTATTGGTTGTTGTATAGTTGTAGTGCTATACTTGGGGATTAAATTTTACTATATTTCACTTTGTCATCTACAAATTGAATTGCAAATTAAACCGTTATATAGAGTGTGAAGGTTTGATGTATGAGTTATGTAGGTATTGACTAGACTATAACATTAGTGAGATGATGTAGGTATTGACCAGACTATAACATTAGATAACCTATTGTGTTGGTAGGAATGTATACAAGGACTACAAACAGCTGGAGCTGTCAGCGGAGAGTCAGGAGGAAGTAGACAGCTGGAAGGCCTCCTTCCTCAGGGCAGGTGTCTACCCCGACCGAAGCTCAGAGGAAAACAAGGATTCTGTAAGTAACAGCAATAACAAAATAAGATAGCAAAATCTAACATTTAATAGGTCAGGTTAGGGGGGACTCTAACAATTAATAGACCAGGGTAGGGGGGACTCTTAACAAGTTATAGATCAGGTTAGGGGGGACTCTAACAATTAATAGGTCAGGTTTGGGGGGACTCTTAACAAGTTATAGATCAGGTTAGGGGGGACTCTAACAATTAATAGGTCAGGTTAGGTGGGACTCTAACAATTAATAGATCAGGTTTGGGGGGACTCCACAATTAATAGATCAGGTTAGGAGGGACTCTAACAATTAATAGATCAGGTTAGGGGGGATTCTAACAATTAATAGATCAGGTTAGGGGGGATTCTAACAATTAATAGATCAGGTTAGGGGGGGCTCTAACAATTAATAGACCAGGTTAGGGGGGACTCCACAATTAATAGATCAGGTTAGGGGGGGGGGGGGGCTCTAGCAATTAATAGACCAGGTTAGGGGGGACTCCACAATTAATAGACCAGGTTAGGGGGGACTCCACAATTAATAGATCAGGTTAGGGGGGACTCTAACAAGTTATAGATCAGGTTAGGGGGGGGGCTCTAACAATTAATAGACCAGGTTAGGGGGGACTCCACAATTAATAGATCAGGTTAGGGGGGACTCTAACAATTAATAGATCAGGTTAGGGGGGGGGGGGGGGGGGGCTCTAACAATTAATAGACCAGGTTAGGGGGGTCTCCACAATTAATAGATCAGGTTAGGGGGGGCTCTAGCAATTAATAGACCAGGTTAGGGGGGACTCCACAATTAATAGACCAGGTTAGGGGGGACTCCACAATTAATAGATCAGGTTAGGGGGGACTCTAACAAGTTATAGATCAGGTTAGGGGGGGGGGGGGGGGGACTCTAACAATTAATAGATCAGGTTAGGGGGGACTCTAACAATTAATAGACCAGGTTAGGGGGGACTCTAACAATTAATAGATCAGGTTAGGGGGGGACTCTAACAATAAGAGATCAGGTTGGGGGGGGGGGGGGGGGGGACTCCACAATAAATAGACCAGGTTAGGGGGGACTCCACAATAAATAGACCAGGTTAGGGAGGACTCTAACAATTAATAGATCAGGTTAGGGGGGACTCTAACAATTAATAGATCAGGTTAGGGGGGGACTCTAACAATTAAGAGATCAGGTTAGGGGGGGGGGGGGGGACTCCACAATAAATAGACCAGGTTAGGGGGGACTCTACAATAAATAGACCAGGTTAGGGGGGACTCTAACAATTAATAGATCAGGTTAGGGGGGACTCCACAATAAATAGACCAGGTTAGGGGGGACTCCACAATAAATAGACCAGGTTAGGGAGGACTCTAACAATTAATAGATCAGGTTAGGGGGGACTCTAACAATTAATAGATCAGGTTAGGGGGGGACTCTAACAATTAAGGGATCAGGTTAGGGGGGGGGGGGGACTCCACAATAAATAGACCAGGTTAGGGGGGACTCCACAATAAATAGACCAGGTTAGGGGGGACTCTAACAATTAATAGATCAGGTTAGGGGGGACTCCACAATAAATAGACCAGGTTAGGGGGGACTCCACAATAAATAGACCAGGTTAGGGGGGACTCTAACAATTAATAGATCAGGTTAGGGGGGAACTCTAACAATTAATAGGTCAGGTTAGGGAGGACTAACAATTAATAGATCAGGTTAGGGGGGACTCTAACAATTAAAAGGTCAGGTTAGGGGGGACTCCACAATTAATAGATCAGGTTAGGGGGGACTCTAACAATTAATAGACCAGGTTAGGGGGGACTCCACAATTAGTAGATCAGGTTAGAGGGGACTCTAACAATTAATAGGTCAGGTTAGGGGGGACTCTAACAATTAATAGATCAGGTTAGGGGGGAACTCTAACAATTAATAGGTCAGGTTAGGGGGGACTCTAACAATTAATAGATCAGGTTAGGGAGGATTCTAACAATTAATAGATCAGGTTAGGGGGGACTCTAACAATTAATAGACCAGGTTAGGGGGGACTCCACAATTAGTAGATCAGGTTAGGGGGGGACTCTAACAATTAAGAGATCAGGTTAGCGGGGACTCTAACAATTAATAGATCAGGTTAGGGGGAACTCTTAACAAGTTATAGATCAGGTAAGTGAGGACTCTAACAAGTTATAGATCAGGTTAGGGGGGACTCTAACAATTAATAGACCAGGTTAGGGGGGACTCTAACAATTAATAGGTCAGGTTAGGGGGGGGGGGGGGGGGGGGGTGGAGGTAAAGGAGAGGTAGAGGAGATACAGGTACATGGATTAGGCTATGGCAGTGTCAAGGGTAGGAAAGAGGAAGTGGGCGGACCTAGTGTGAACTGAAATCTAGGATAGAGTGAGGGAGAAACAAGAACTGAAAATCTAGGATAGGGTGAGGGATAAACAAGAACTGAAAGTTTAGTGGGAACTGAAATGTAGGATAGGGTTATAATAATTAGAGAGAAACAAAATCTGAAAATAGGTTTGTGTGATCTTCAAGTCTAAAGTGGAGGGAAGATAAATAAGAGATTGTATATAGATGTATCACCCGGTAACCGTTTTGTTATGTTGATCTGTGTTACACTTGTATACAGTACTGTTTATGTATCTGTAGTTTGTATATATCCAAGATTGCTGTTGTGTTTCAGGGTGTTAAGGATGTAGGTTTGACTTCATTCTATTTCCCATATCACTTTATGCTATCTCTCCAACAAACATCTCTGACCTCCATCCACTGCCTGTTTCCTCTGCGACACTATGTATCATCCATCGCTAGCTATAGCAGTCTCAATTTGAATGCACATTTGTTTTATTGATGTATGATAACTTTTTGAGGCAAAATATGATGGATTTTATTTCAGCATAAAACATATTTGTCAGTGAATATTGAAGTCTGAAATGATACAGTATCAAGTGAAGTCAGTAATAATATCCTTGAGACATTGAGAATTCTACCAACACTGTCTTACTATCAGGGGAGCTCCGAATCTATTTACCTCTAGACATAAACTTGCATTAAATCTTCTTTAATTATTATGAATCATTTTGAAAATCTAATTAATCCAATGTAAAAACAGCTTAAAATATGTAGATTTGTGGTTATTAGATTGTCAAAAGACAACTAAAGTAGGTTGAAATTTTGAACAGTTTTCCCCAGGGAACAGCATGGTTTGTCATCAGCTGTATCAGTGATTCATAGATATATATATATATATAAATGCTGACCAATAATACACCTACCATATTTAACTGCAAAAAGACACACCCCGAAGGAAATGTGATAATGACTTTTTACATTGAATGTCTCTCTGACTGAAATATTTCTACAGTCAGTTGTGTAAACATGGAGACATTTTGTTTGTATCTTATTTCTCATTAGGTCAAAGACCACACCCCGAAGGAATGTGATAATGACTTTTTACATTGAATGTCTCTCTGACTGAAATATTTCTACAGTCAGTTGTGTAAACATGGAGACATTTTGTTTGTATCTTATTTCTCATTAGGTGCAGTTGTAGCTACCATATTATAATAGAACTGTGTTGCCACATTGATCAACACTGGAGATTGACTGTCGGTTGTCAAGGCTGTAAATATCTGTATTGTGGATGATAACTTCTACCTCATGCATAGCCTGGTCATGTGACTTTTGCTTGAATTGTCATGTCTATATTTTGAGTCTTGGAAATACAGCATTGTCTGCTCTCTAGATGATGACTATCCCCTTTATATCTGCCTCATCTCAGATAGCATGTACAGTGATCAGCTACATGGGTTACCAGAATGTGTATGGTAACCTGTGATGGTGGGTAGGTGGCAGGTAAATGTGTTATAAAGAGGAGATTTATATACATGTTTACAGAGAGAATGTAATGCTTTGATAAACCATTGCATTAAACAGGTGATGACATTAAACAGGTGATGACATTAAACAGGTGATGACATTAAAATGATGATGACATAAAACATAAGTTGTTATTAAACAGATGACGACATTAAACAGATGAAAACATTAAACAGATGATGACATTAAACAGATAATGACATTAAATATATGACGACATTAAACAGATGATGACATTAAATATATGACAACATTAAATATTTGACAACATTAAACAGATGACGACATTAAATATATGACAACATTAAATATATGACAACATTAAACAGATAATGACATTAAATATATGACGACATTAAACAGATGATGACATTAAACAGATGACAACATTAAACAGATGACAACATTAAACAGATGACATTAAATATATGACAACATTAAACAGATGATGACATTAAACAGATGACGACATTAACAGACGACATTAAATAGATGACGCCATTAAACAGATGATGACATTAAACAGATGACGACATTAAACAGATGACATTAAACAGATGACGACATTAAATAGATGATAACATTAAACATAAGAGGAAATAATACTGATGCAGTCAATCAGAATCAGTTATATAAGATATGTACAGAGGGAAAATGATGCAATAATACAAAACATGATATTAAACAAAATGGTACAAAAAGCAGGCAATATGATATTAAATGGAATTGTTGACATTACTATCTTTAGGATCATATAGTACAGTATCACTAACCTTATACTGTTTCTATGTTAATCTATGTGATACTTCACTGTTCTCGGTCTGATGGTATAACGTTCTTCTTCAGTCGAGTAGCAGTGACATCGGCTCCATGGATCCCCAGTTGGAGCGACAGGTTGAGACCATCCGTAACCTCGTTGACTCTTACATGAAGATTGTCAACAAAACTCAGCGAGACTTAGTCCCAAAAACCATCATGTACATGATAGTCAACGAAGTGAGTAAAATTTCCATCAACATTGAAGTCTTAAAAGCTAATGTTGACTAGAGACCACAGAATTTTAAACACCAAAACTTCTCTGTGCACTATTTGAAATTTATGTTCTACAAACATGAAATATTTTGTAACCAGTTATAGGTAAGGTAATTTTCATTGTAATATTAATAATGGAAATGTTTTCCCTTTTAGGTTAAAGAATTTATTGGCGGTGAATTGCTAGCTCATCTATATTCAACAGTAGACCAGGTAAGATCATTTCCTCTTAGCCTATCTTACAGATTTATATCTCTTTGTTGATTATCCTTGTCTTAAAAACTCTTCCTGAACTTGAGAGTTGATTTCAATGCCCTGAAGCTATGTATCATTGGATCATTGTGACCTTGAACTCAAGGTCAAAGGTCAATTAAGTGCAAAATTTTCCAATATAACACTCAAATTTAGAAAAATTGTGTTGGCTCCATCTCCCTCACAGATGGAGCAGGGACATACATATTTCACAAGCATCTTTTAGCTCACCTGCCCGAAGGGCAAGTGAGCTTATGCCGTGGTGCGGCGTCCGTCGTCCGTCCGTCTGTCCAGCGTCAACTTTTTCATTTAAACAACTTCTTCTCAATAACCAAGAGGCCCAGGGACTTAATATTGGGCCTGTAGCATGCTGGGGTGAAGGGCTACAAAGTTTGTTCAAATAAATGACCTTGACCTTCATTCAAGGTCACAGGGGTCAAATAGGCTATAATCTTCAAACGACTTCTTCTCAATAACCAAGAGGCCCAGGGACTTGATATTTGGCCTGTAGCTTGCTGGGGTGAAGGGCTACAAAGTTTGTTCAAATAAATGACCTTGACCTTCATTCAAGGTCACATGGATCAAATAGGCTATAATCTTCAAACGACTTCTTCTCAATAACCAAGAGGCCCAGGGACTTGATATTGGGCATGTAGCATGCTGGTGTGAAGGGCTACAAAGTTTGTTCAAATAAATAACCTTGACCTTCATTCAAGGTCACATGGGTCAAATAGGCTATAATCTTCAAACGACTTCTTCTCAATAACCAAGAGGCCCAGCGACTTGATATTGGGCCTATAGCTTGCTGGGGTGAAGGGCTACAAATAAATGACCTTGACCTTCATTCAAGGTCACATGGATCAAATAGGCTATAATCTTCAAATGACTTCTTCTCAATAACCAAGAGGCCCAGGGACCTGATATTGCGCCTGTAGCATGCTGGGGTGAAGGGCTACAAAGTTTGTTCAAATAAATGACCTTGACCTTCATTCTAGGTCACATGGTTCAAATAGGCTATAATCTTCAAACGACTTCTTCTCAATAACCAAGAGGCCCAGCGACTTGATATTGGGCCTATAGCATGCTGGGATGAAGGGCTACAAAGTTTGTTCAAATAAATGACCTTGACCTTCATTCAAGGTCACAGGGGTCAAAAAGGCTATAATCTTCACACAACTTCTTCTCAATAACCAAGAGGCCAAGGGACTTGGTATTGGGTCTGTAGCTTGCTGGGGTGAAGGGCTACAAAGTTTGTTCAAATAAATGACCCTGACCTTCATTCAAGGTCACATGGGTCAAATAGGCTATAATCTTCAAACGACTTCTTCTCAATAACCAAGAGGCCCAGGGACTTGATATTGTGCCTGTAGCATGCTGGGGTGAAGGGCTACCAATTTTGTTCAAATAAATGACCTTGACCTACATTCAAGGTCACAGGGGTGAAATTTGCGATAGCCAGGAGCCTCCAAGACCTGATATTAGGCCAATAGAATGCTGGAATGAAGGACTAGAAAATTTTTAATATGAATGAAACTAGCTTACAATGATATTTGAATAAAGAGGTAATCAACATAGTATCTTTAGAAATGACCTCATCAACTTCAAAGTTGCTGTAGAGCCAGGTGAGCGATACAGGCCCATTGGGCCTCTTGTTTATTTTAAAGTTTCTTCAATTTTTGAGGCAGAAATTTGAAGAGATTTTCAATATTTTGCAGAGTTCCATGATGGAAGAATCTAAAGAGGAAGCAAATCGTCGGGAAGAAATGCTGCGCATGTATCATGCTACAAAAGAAGCCCTACAGATAATCGGTGACATCTCCACGACAACAGTGTCCACTCCCTGCCCTCCCCCAGTTGACAGTGATTGGCTCAATGTGGAACAGTCTTATAACGGGTGAGTTGTAGAGGCAGGGGTAGCCAGCACAAAGTGGTGTGCATTAGGGTAGGGAGTTATTCATACTTTATGAAATGCCATAAATTTGTAAAATGATCAAAATATTACAAAAAAATATGTTTCTCTCAACCTGAAAACCTTACAAGCAATCAGAGTCACAGGATATTGCAGCTCTGTCTGTAGGACTGTAAAATATTGTTAAACTGCAGCTGCCACTTTTATCAATGTAATTGAAGAGAATTAGATCAGCTAACAACCTTACTGTATTACTGAGATGCCTGTATATATCTATGTCCACTGGAGGGACAGTATACTAAATCTTCAATCTTTACTTGTAGACGGCCGAGTTCCAGGCCATCTTCACCCAAGCCGAGTCGTGCACCTCCACCACCACTCCCTAACCGCCCTGGGGGCAATCAACCAACAATCCCCAATCGCCCCGCCCCAAACATTCCCAACCGCCCGGCCCCACAGGTACCAGTGGGTATGGTCATTAATGCTATGGGCGGTCCCCAGCAAGCTGCAGGCACTTTTACCAACATGGCTTTCCAGGCTGGTGGGGCATTCCAGGGCAGCGGAGGCTTTGGACAAGGCGGCAACGTGCCTCCAATTCCTGCGTAAGTATCTGTCATAGAGAGGGGCTGTTGATATCTACCTTGTACCTTTGTAACTAGTTCAACTTTGTTGATATCTACCTTGTACCTTTGTAACTAGTTCAACTTTGTTGATATCTTCGTTGTACTTTGTACCTAGTTTAACTTTGTTGATATTGCAGATGGCCAATTTCTCCTTGTTTTGCATTGTTTTGAATATAATTTCGTGTATTATAGAGATGATGTAGTGTTGTTGTGATTCTAGTTGTAATATTTATACACTGTCTAGGCCCAGTAGTTTTATGTTCTGTCAGATAGGTGAATGAATTAAAGCATGTCACTAATCCTACTAGTGCATCCATTATTATTACTGGGCATAACTCAGTGAGGAAGAGCTGGAGCAGTCTGTCAACGAGGACAGCATGGTGTCAGTCTCAATTGTGTGCTGCTCTTTGCATGTTTTGTCTGTGCTAAAGTTGATTTAAGACCCTTGTCTTTGTGGTCTTATAGACCTGATCTCTTGTCTTTATGGTCTTATAGACCTGATCTCTTGTCTTTGTGGTCTTATAGACCTGATCTCTTGTCTTTGTGGTCTTATAGACCTGATCTCTTGTCTTTATGATCTTATAGACCTGTTCTCTTGTCTTTGTGGTATTATAGACCTGATCTCTTGTCTTTGTAGTCCTATAGACCTTGTCTCTTGTCTCTGTGGTCTTATAGACCTGATATCTTGTCTTTGTGGTCTTATAGACCTGATCTCTTGTCTTTGTGGTCTTATAGACCTTGTCTCTTGTCTCTGTGGTCTTATAGACCTGATCTCTTTTCTTTTGGTCTTATAGACCTGTTCTCTTGTCTTTGTGGTCTTATAGACCTGATCCCTTGTCTTTGTGGTCTTATAGACCTGATCTCTTGTCTTTGTGGTATTATAGACCTGTTCTCTTGTCTTTATGTACTGTCAATTATCATCTTTGGTTAGAATGTCATCTTGAATTTTGAAAATGTAACCTTCTTCCTGGATCTAAGAAGTCTCGGAGTATCATTGCCCACTGGCTGTCATATAGAGGTGATGGACTAGAAGTTAGCGTCTGTTAGCTATTGTAACTACTAGAGATATGGAAACACCAATGTCTAAGTTATTACATACTTTTAGCACCTATTTGTTTATAGGATAGACAGAGGAGGCCTCTAGTTTGTTATCATATTTGTCTCACAGAACAATGACTTCCAACTTCTATGTATTTCTGAAAACTTTAAAAGGCTTTTCAGTAAGATATTGTAGTTTTCCTGTAAGATATCGTGGTTTCCCTTGTAAGATACCATGGTTTTCCTGTAAGATTTATTGTTTTCTTGTAAGATACCATGGTTTTCCTGTAAGATTTGTTGTTTTCCTGTAAGATACCATGGTTTTCCTGTAAGATTTGTTGTTTTCTTGTAAGATAGCATGGTTTTCCTGTAAGATTTGTTGTTTTCCTGTAAGATAGCATGGTTTTCCTGTAAGATTTGTTGTTTTCCTGTAAGATACCATGGTTTTCCTGTAAGATACCATGGTTTTCCTGTAAGATATCATGGTTTTCTTGTAAGATTGGTGGTTTTGCTGTGAGATATATTGTGGTTTTCCTGTAGGATAATGTGGTTTTCCTGTAAGATATTGTGTTTTTCCTGTAATATTCATGGTTTTCCTCTAAGATACCATGGTTTTCCTGTAAGATTGGTAGTTTTGCTTTAAGATATTGTGGTTTTTCTGTAAGATATTGTGGTTTTGCTGTAAGATATTGTGTTTTTCCTGTAATATTCAGGGTTTTGCTGTAAGATATTGCGTTTTTCCTGTAATATTCATGGTTTTCCTGTAAGATATTGTGTTTTTCCTGTAATATTCATGGTTTTGCTGTAAGATACCATGATTTTCCTGTAAGATACCATGGTTTTCCTGTAGGATATCGTGGTTTTCCGGTAAGATATCGTGGTTTTCCTGTAAGATATTGTGTTTTTCCTGTAATATTCATGGTTTTGCTGTAAGATACCATGATTTTCCTGTCAGATATCGTTGTAATGATATGTACATAATAGCTTCCTTTTTATTGCATCTTGTATATCATTAATTTTGTATGGCCGTAATTTGATTGTTTATTTACTGTATGTATGCTTGTTAGCCTTTTGCATACCTCTTGTTGGCTGGTACCTGTTTTATTAAGTCTTGTTAACTGACAGATAAGTTAATGAGATCATCAACACATGTGTAGTGGGAACACACAAGATATTTTGTTGCAACACAGTATATCATACAGAATATTAAGGGTGTTCTGGGTTTGAAGAAAGTTAAGGACAACTGTTCAAGTTGACAAAGCTTTATGAGACTTGTACCAGGATTATATGTCAAATATAACCATAATGTTGTAACAATATACATTTTTTACAGCACAAAACCCAGTTTCAGAGGGTAATTATCTACTATACTGGTTGTGTAATAGGGCTCTTCTTGATGACTGGACAAAATATCTGGTTCTATTAGGAAGTTATATTTCTTTGTTGTAATATACGTGTCATAATGTTTTAATGCCTGAATAGGTAAACAAAAATACAAACAAACCAGTGGAGGTAGTTAGGGATAAGTTCTGAGAACCAGATATTTGTCCAGTTTCCAGCTACTGGGTTTTCTGTCTGCTGTTGGCCTGCCATTATCTACTAACATATTAATGCTTGTGTGATATAGACAAGACACAAACTCAAAACATTCAGATTAACTTTGGGATGAATTATTCATTTCCATGATTCCTACTTTTTAGCTCCAGTGTGATTTAAGATTTGATAGCTCATCAAAAGAAATTTCGAAGGAGGCAAGACAATTATTTGTCCAAGCACATCAGTAAACTGATGTTTTTGAGGTTGTTTGTCTTTGACATGTAAAATGTGCCATTTGTCATGTTGTGTATTAACACAGATCAGATAGGTTTACTTATTTTCTGGAATTCTAAAAAACTAAAAAATATTTCTGAGTTTGAAGAACACTGTTAATTAACAACGTGACAACTGGTAAATATTGGACATAGGGATCCAAAGGTACTGGTAAATATTGGATATAGGGATCTCAAGGTACTGGTAAATATTGGACATAGGGATCCAAAGGTACTGGTAAATATTGGATATAGGGATCTCAAGGTACTGGTAAATATTGGACATAGGGATCCCAAGGTACTGGTAAATATTGGACATAGGGATCCCAAGGAACTGGTAAATATTGGATATAGGGATCTCAAGGTACTGGTAAATATTGGACATAGAGATCCCAAGGTACTGGTAAATATTGGATATAGGGATCTCAAGGTACTGGTAAATATTGGACATAGGGATCCAAAGGTACTGGTAAATATTGGATATAGGGATCTCAAGGTACTGGTAAATATTGGACATAGGGATCCCAAGGTACTCGTAAATATTGAATATAGGGATCCCAAGGTACTGGTAAATACTGGACATAGGGATACCAAGGTACTCATAAATATTGGACATAGGGATCCCAAGGTACTCATAAATATTGGACATAGGGATACCAAGGTACTGGTAAATATTGGACATAGGGATCCCAAGGTACTCATAAATATTGGACATAGGGATACCAAGGTACTGGTAAAAATTGTACATAGGGATCCCAAGGTACTCATAAATATTGGACATAGGGATACCAAGGTACTCATAAATATTGGACATAGGGATCCCAAGGTACTGGTAAATATTGGACATAGGGATCCCAAGGTACAGGTAAATATTGGACATAGGGATCCCAAGGTACTGGTAAATACTGTACATAGGGATACCAAGGTACAGGTAAATACTGGACATAGGGATCCCAAGGTACTGGTAAATATTGGACATAGGGATCCCAAGGTACTGGTAAATACTGGACATAGGGATCTCAAGGTACTGGTAAATATTGGACATAGGGATCCCAAGGTACTGGTAAATACTGGACATAGGGATACCAAGGTACTCATAAATATTGGACATAGGGATCCCAAGGTACTCATAAATATTGGATATAGGGATCTCAAGGTACTGGTAAATATTGGACATAGGGATCCCAAGGTACTCGTAAATATTGAACATAGGGATCCCAAGGTACTGGTAAATACTGGACATAGGGATACCAAGGTACTGGTAAATACTGGACATAGGGATACCAAGGTACTCATAAATATTGGACATAGGGATCCCAAGGTACTCATAAATATTGGACATAGGGATACCAAGGTACTGGTAAATATTGGACATAGGGATCCCAAGGTACTCATAAATATTGGACATAGGGATACCAAGGTACTGGTAAAAATTGTACATAGGGATACCAAGGTACTGGAAAATACTGGACATAGGGATTCCAAGGTACTCATAAATATTGGACATAGGGATACCAAGGTACTGGTAAATATTGGACATAGGGATCCCAAGGTACTGGTAAATATTGGACATAGGGATCCCAAGGTACTGGTAAATATTGGACATAGGGATCTCTCAAGGTACTGGAAAATATTGGACATAGGGATACCAAGGTACTGGAAAATATTGGACATAGGGATACCAAGGTACTGGAAAATACTGGACATAGGGATCCCAAGGTACTGGTAAATACTGTACATAGGGATACCAAGGTACAGGTAAATACTGGACATAGGGATCCCAAGGTACTGGAAAATATTGGACATAGGGATACCAAGGTACTGGTAAATATTGGACATAGGGATCTCAAGGTACTGGAAAATATTGGACATAGGGATACCAAGGTACTGGTTAATATTGGACATAGGGATCCCAAGGTACTCATAAATATTGGACATAGGGATCCCAAGGTACTGGTAAATATTGGACATAGGGATACCAAGGTACTGGTAAATATTGGACATAGGGATCCCAAGGTACTCGTAAATATTGAACATAGGGATCCCAAGGTACTGGTAAATACTGGACATAGGGATCCCAAGGTACTGGAAAATATTGGACATAGGGATACCAAGGTACTGGTAAATACTGGAAATAGGGATCCCAAGGTACTGGTAAATATTGGATATAGGGATCTCAAGGTACTGGTAAATATTGGACATAGGGATCCCAAGGTACTGGTAAATTCTGGACATAGGGATCCCAAGGTACAGGTAAATACTGGACATAGGGATCTCAAGGTACTGGTAAATATTGGACATAGGGATCCCAAGGTACTCGTAAATATTGAACATAGGGATCCCAAGTACTGGTAAATACTGGACATAGGGATACCAAGGTACTCATAAATATTGGACATAGGGATCCCAAGGTACTCATAAATATTGGACATAGGGATACCAAGGTACTGGTAAATATTGGACATAGGGATCCCAAGGTACTCATAAATATTGGACATAGGGATACCAAGGTACTGGTAAAAATTGTACATAGGGATACCAAGGTACTGGAAAATACTGGACATAGGGATCCCAAGGTACTCATAAATATTGGACATAGGGATACCAAGGTACTGGTAAATATTGGACATAGGGATCCCAAGGTACTGGTAAATATTGGACATAGGGATCCCAAGGTACTCATAAATATTGGACATAGGGATCTCAAGGTACTGGTAAATATTGGACATAGGGATCTCAAGGTACTGGTAAATATTGGACATAGGGATCCCAAGGTACTGGAAAATATTGGACATAGGAATACCAAGGTACTGGAAAATACTGGACATAGGGATCCCAAGGTACTGGTAAATTCCCACCTGTTGTTGTTAAACCTTTTGTTCTGTATCTAAAATAATGTCACATTATTAACATCATCCCATCTTTATTCACAAGTGTATCTACAGATAACTGGAACTTCCTTACCTATTTAACAATGTTTAAGTCCTCCTCACACCTCGAGATTCTGAGTAGTGGTACCTGGTATTAGCGTTGTCATCTATCTGTAGAGAGATGCTTTCTTCACTTCTTTGTGTCGGACAGAAGCTTTTAGCATAATGAGTCAGCTTTTTAGGGACTTAGTTTTGGTGGAATTTTTATATTATTAGTCATGTTCTTATTTTAGCTAAAATGTACAGTACTGTACTTATTCTAGAAATACATACTTTCTGAAGGAAATTTTCAAAAAATCCTCAAAATTGAGGCACTACAATCTACAACTATAAATATATCATTATATATCAACATATCCAAACTCTAAAATAATTGCATTTTACAAGATATTAATTAGTATTCAGGAGAGGTATCTATACAGACCTAAGGAAATAGTACATGTATTACCTACGGAGGTGATACATTTTTGTATCTCTACTATCCTAATGAAATGGTATATATTATCTTAAGGAGGCATAACTGTCCTCATGAAATGGTATATATTGCCCTAAGGAGGCATTACTGTCCTAAGGAAATGGTATATATTATCCTAAAGAGGCATTGATATCCTAGGGAAATATATTGTCCCTATGCTATCATTAGTACCTCTGCCATCCTATTAATCAGTACCTTTAATGGTGTAGATGCTAGTTAAAATTCTTTGTTGCCTGTTTGTATCTGGAGTATAAAGGCTAGTGTTGATCATTGATAATATAAAGGATTTATTCCAGCAGATTCCTCTCATTTGTAGCAGTGATAATATAAAGGATTTATTCCAGCCGATTCCTCTCATTTGTATCATTTAGATGATAATTAAAGGTCACTCAGTACTAATAACACCTCACGTTTACTCATAATCATTGAAGCACATGTTTAATAAGCTCACAGATTTTTATAATTGTTCATAATATAACTTCTTGATGTAACTTTTATCTCGGTGGGTAAAGCCTCCATCTAGACGGAGATTTACTTTTATATGTCGGGTAAAGCCTCCATCTAGACAGAGATTTACTTTTATATGTCGGGTAAAGCCTCCATCTAGACAGAGATTTACTTTTATATGTCGGGTAAAGCCTCCATCTAGACAGATTTACTTTTATATGTCGGGTAAAGCCTCCATCTAGACAGATTTACATTTATATGTCGGGTAAAGCCTCCATCTAGACGGAGATTTACATTTATATGTCGGGTAAAGCCTCCATCTAGACAGAGATTTACTTTTATATGTCGGGTAAAGCCTCCATCTAGACAGATTTACTTTTATATGTCGGGTAAAGCCTCCATCTAGACAGATTTACTTTTATATGTCGGGTAAAGCCTCCATCTAGACAGAGATTTACTTTTATATGTCGGGTAAAGCCTCCATCTAGACAGAGATTTACTTTTATATGTCGGGTAAAGCCTCCATCTAGACAGAGATTTACTTTTATATGTCGGGTAAAGCCTCCATCTAGACAGATTTACTTTTATATGTCGGGTAAAGCCTCCATCTAGACAGATTTACTTTTATATGTCGGGTAAAGCCTCCATCTAGACAGAGATTTACTTTTATATGTCGGGTAAAGCCTCCGTCTAGACAGAGATTTACTTTTATATGTCGGGTAAAGCCTCCGTCTAGACAGAGATTTACTTTTATCTGTCGGGTAAAGCCTCCATCTAGACAGATTTACTTTTATATGTCGGGTAAAGCCTCCATCTAGACGGAGATTTACTTTTATCTGTCGGGTAAAGCCTCCATCTAGACAGATATTTACTTTTATATGTCGGGTAAAGCCTCCATCTAGACAGAGATTTACTTTTATATGTCGGGTAAAGCCTCCATCTAGACGGAGATTTACTTTTATATGTCGGGTAAAGCCTCCATCTAGACGGTGATTTACTTTTATCTGTCGGGTAAATCTGCCAACTACACTGAAATTTACTTTTATCTGTCGGGTAAATCCACCAACTACACTGAAATTTACTTTTATCTGTCGGGTAAAGTCCACTAACTACACTGAAATTTACTTTTATCTGTCGGGTAAAGCCTCCATCTAGACGGAGATTTACTTTTATCTCAGTGCTGTAAAGCTGGGAAGTGAATAAGATTAAGATAATTTTTGTGTGGATTTGTTAAACACCTTAGCAGGAAACTAGCTAGAAATATGAATGAGCTTGGACCTGTTTTTGAATGTTGTGTACTATCAGTATTCAATGTTTTTACTTTAAGCTAAAGAAAAGGTTTATAATTACATTTTTATGTGATAATGCTGAGCTGTTTAACTGCTTGCTTACTAAACATTAATAATATATTTAATGAGGCCTATTCAGGCAGCTCACCATCATCAGAGGTTGTACTGCTCAAATCGCCATTGTCTGTGGTTCATCAGTCCTAAAATAATTCTTGTTATCATTATTTCTCAAGAAGGACCCAAGTTCTGCATGGTTTTATATTGAGACTGTGTTGAAAAAATCAATATAGCCCATTGGCATCCATTTTGGATTTTGACAGATTGATACCACTATTTCTTGGAAAGAACCAGATCTGTCTCTTTTATTTATAGGTTCTTACACATATTACTGTTCTGTTTAATAGTTTAACTATCAGTACTACAGATAATTATGAGAAAAGATTCAAATAAAATCAGACTAACATAGAACTAGCAAAGAAAGGTGTGCGTAAAGAGCCCTGATGGATGATCCTCTATAGATATCACAGACTTAAGCTACTCTATTAGGCATTGTTACATTTACAATTATTCATTTTTGAGCTATAAATCTGTGTTGAGTGAAATTTAACAGTTATGTGGATATCTTACATTTTCATGTTAATACCAGATTTGATTTCTGTTATAGGCGACCTTCCTCTGGTGTAGTACCCAAGATCCCTGATCGCCCCAACATGTCTGGTCGCCAGTACTAGATATCTTCATCACAGGAAAATGAAATTGTCACCATGGAAACCTAGTGTCAAATCTGTTTCCACGGCGACTCTGCATCACCACAAAGATGCGTTGAGGTGCAATACAGTAGCGCCATCTATATTATTATGGTATATAACAGACATAGTACTTAGTGACCTGAAGTGTATTACGGGGTCAAGGTCATTATAATTTAGATAATGTGAAGGTCATGGATAAAGCACACTGTAAGAGATGCACAGAGAGTGGAAACAGATCAAAATAGGTCAGGATCTGTTTCAGCATGTCTAGTCAAATACTGACAGTGAGAACAGTACTGACAATGGCAATGCTGATGACAAAATAAATGTTGACATCCATAGAACATTTACGAGAGTGTAGCAGGTTACCAGTATTCTGACATCTTACTTAGTCAGCCTGTCAACAGCCTCACAAGTACATGGTATCCCTAGTAACAGGGTCACCAGGCACCACCAAGGTCAGCTACATACAGGTGGTGATCACTGAGTGGAGTGGCTGGTGGTTCACTGTGGTAATGTTGAAGATGTTGATCGTTTCGTACAAGAAAGTTGATGATACACCACCATGTTAGTACAACTGTCTGGTACAGTTGTTCAACGTCAAACATTTTTAGTAATCGTATAATCATGTAGTAGAGACTGTATTTATGCACACATTAAAGGATACAGTTTAGATGTATATCCTGTTCACATGTATCACTATACATTTGATGTTATCATCCATGGTCACCCCACAGCAGTATGTAGAAATGCTGTCTCTCTAGTGTTAAACCTTCCCTCAGTGTACAAGTAGTGGCATCTTTCAACTCTGTTAGAAAGGTTCAAATGCATTTACCATTGATTGAGTCATGTCTGTAGTATAATTTATACATTAGTTATTTAATTATGTCATAATTTTCTGTGAGAACGCCAGAAACAAGACACCCAAGTACTCCTCTTGGTTTTGGGGCCAAATATCATTAAGGAATACAAATCAGCTTCATAATGGTGGAAGTATATCAGAATTATTATGTATAGAAAAGATTATAGCAAAAGTGTAGTACTAGTTAATCAAAATGTGAACCTGTACACATAACAGAACTTTGTACTGTGGCAGGTCCAACCCTGTCCATTGGGTCAAACCTTGTACCATGTGGTTCTACTCTGGATCAGGTCCAACCCTGTCCATTGGGTCAAACCTTGTACCATGTGGTTCTACTCTGGATCAGGTCCAACCCTGTCCATTGGGTCAAACCTTGTACCATGTGGTTCTATTGTGGGTCAGGTCCAACCCTGTCCATGGGGTCA
This sequence comes from Pecten maximus, assembly GCF_902652985.1. NCBI lineage: Eukaryota > Metazoa > Mollusca > Bivalvia > Pectinida > Pectinidae > Pecten > Pecten maximus. The sequence continues at coordinate 14,692,713 of NC_047016.1, forward strand.
AACCTTGTACCATGTGGTTCTACTCTGGATCAGGTCCAACCCTGCCCATTGGGTCAAACCTTGTACCATGTGGTTCTATTGTGGGTCAGGTCCAACCCTGTCCATTGGGTCAAGTGTTTCTACTCTGGATCAGGTCCAACCCTGTCCATTGGGTCAAGTGTTTCTACTCTGGATCAGGTCCAACCCTGTCCATTGGGTCAAACCTTGTACCATGTGGTTCTGTTGTGGGTCAGGTCCAACCCTGTCCATTGGGTCAAGTGTTTCTACTCTGGATCAGGTCCAACCCTGTCCATTGGGTCAAACCTTGTACCATGTGGTTCTACTCTGGATCAGGTCCAACCCTGTCCATTGGGTCAAGTGTTTCTACTCTGGATCAGGTCCAACACTGACCCATGGGGTCAAACTTTGTACCAAGTGTTTCTATTCTAGGTCAGGTCCAACCCTGACCCATGGGGCCACCCATTGTACCAAGTGTTTCTATTCTGGGTCAGGTCCAACCCTGTCCATTGGGCTAAATTTGGCTTGTGCTTGAGGCATTGGTCTGGCGTTTTCACATGTTTGCATTCTGTGTTCCTGAGCATTTATTGTAATTTTACTGTTCAAAAGAAATGGAGAAAATATTCAGTATCTTTTGGAAGAATCCTGGACACCAAGTGCTCAACAAGCTGGCTGTTTATTGAGAAGTTCCTTTATTTTGGAGTACATGTAGTTCTGTGATGAATTTCTGTAAATGTTTCCTGTATTTATTATGCAATTGTTGTTGTGGATCGGGTACAACACTAGCTCACCTCACTTTATGTGTAAGCATGTCATTATTTATGTATACACAAAATTACATGTATTCTTATCAGTTAGCCAAACTACTCCCTGGATCAAATGTTTTAAATGGTTAGGTCTGGCTAGTTAATTTGTTTTAATTGGATATCATTTTAATTGACAGAAAATGAATGGACACTTGCTGTACCAACTAAAAAATGTTGGCCTTTGTAAAATTGTAATATGATTGTTTCTTGATTTAAAGATTAAGTTTTTTTAGTGATTTTTCCGATATTGTGTTATAAGAAAGGGACAGTAAATTTGTGGGATGTTACATGGTGTAAATAGTTTCAACAACCACTGACGTCACTAGGCAGGAAAAGGTGTCCTGTGTGTTCAGCAAGCCAGTGGAAGTTATGATGAAGTTATCTCCCCTCAAACAGCTCGGCTTTGCTCCACTACAATTAAGATTTTCTTTTTTTTTTGTGAATGATGATCATAATTGTTTGCTTTCAGTATCTTACAAAAAGATAATTGATTTTAAATCTAAAATCCCACCAATATCTACAGTGTTCATGTATTGGATCTGGTTTGATTTTGTAAAATTACTGGATATCTTTTAAAAAAATGTGAATGTCAGCCTTATTTATTTCCATTTCAATAGAATATCTTATATGAAAAGATGATTGATGATGGTTATAATACATAATTAAAACTCACCAATAAATTAATCAAGATCTACTATATATTGATTTTGAATTGTCTGTTTAAACAAAAACAAGTACATATGTATCTGGTTTAGGCAGTAATTTCCCTTTTAAACGCCACTGAATGAGGCCTTACTGTGCAGTAGTACACCGTAACAAGAGTGAAATCCAAGCTTCTCTAAAATCAATTTTATTGGTGTTAGTATTGACAACTAATTTCCAGACAAATCACCTACTCGTTCACACAACCTACTCGCTCTACAGAGTTCAGATTAACATGCGTCAGCAGGCCTCAGTTTCTGGTCGGACGTTTTTTCCTTTTGTGATATGATCTTATTTCCTCACCACTTGCTGTACATTTGTATATGATGTAGATACAGGTTTTTGTAAGACTTTGGTTACATGTACATACAATGAAGACGCATTCCATATCATGGAGTTGGAGTGGAACTGTAGACTAGTGTATATTACCATGGCAACCCATCATTAGTTGGAGGGACAGATTTGTTACAGGACAACATTAGCGACATGTTTGTTATATAAACAACATTAGTTAGAGATATTTGGAATGTTTATTCCTATCATTTAATAACTGTTGCCATGGCAACAGGAGAAATGTACATGCTTCATTGACTTCGTAGAAAGAAGATGTGTTGTGTTGCTGTCTGAATGTTTATCTAAGTTTGTAGGACGAAAGATTTATGTTAGTCATGTCAAGAAATTGTCAGGTTTGTGAAAAGAATTTGTAAAAGTTCAAACAAAATTTTACTTTGCCAGCAGCAAATAAAGAAAAATCATTGAATGTGACCAGTTCTTGCTTTGTTTATGCTAATAAACATTTTCATACATACATATATGATTTCTAAGCAACCAGAGAATTCCTATTTTTAGCTCCCATGTCACAGTGCCAGTGCCATTATGGAATGGTTCAGGAGTGGTCTTTTGTTGTATCATCCTTGTCTGTCTGCCCACCTGCAACTTTTAACTTTAAGAAACTACCAGCAACTGGGTATTGATATTTAATCTAGGACTGAGTGCTTGAATAAGCTTCCTCATATAATTGAAAATGAGTTATTTTCAAGTTTAAGTAGATCCAGGTGTTTTACTAGCAGACCCAGGTGTTTTACTAGTAGACCCAGGTGTTTTACTAGTAGACCCAGGTGTTTTACTAGTAGACCCAGGTGTTTTACTAGCAGACCCATGTGTTTTACTAGTAGACCCAGGTGTTTTACTAGTAGACCCAGGTGTTTTACTAGTAGACCCAGGTGTTTTACTAGTGGACCCAGGTGTTTTACTAGTAGACCCAGGTGTTTTACTAGTAGGTACCTGCTAGGGAGTGCTTTGAAGTTTCCTCATACTAATGACCTTGACTGATCTTAAAGGGAACAGGTCAAATATTTTAAAAATTGTAATAGTCTTGTGAAATTCCAGAAGACACAGAAGCCTTATATTTTGCTGGTCACAGTGGTGTGTCTCTAGGACAGAGCTATATTCAAAGTCGCAATGATAAAATTTGTTAAAAACTTTAAGAATTTTATTCCCACTTCATCACTTACAAAATACATTTTTGCCTTTATTTGTTAAAAATGATTACTTGCCATGTGAGCGATTCAATTCTGGGCCAAATTATTCCCTGTATACAGTACGGACTATGATGACAATGATTCCCTGTATACAGTACAGACTATGATGACAATGATTATCTGTATACAGTACGGACTATGATGACAATGATTATCTGTATACAGTACAGACTATGATGACTGATTATCTGTATACATTACGGACTATGATGACAATGATTATCTGTATACAGTACGGACTATGATGACAATGATTATCTGTATACAGTACGGACTATGATGACAATGATTATCTGTATACAGTAGGGACTATGATGACAATGATTATCTATATACAGTACGGACTATGATGACAATGATTATCTGTATACAGTACTGACTATGATGAAAATGATTCCCTGTATACAGTACGGACTATGATGACAATGATTATCTGTATACAGTACGGACTATGATGACAATGATTCCCTGTATACAGTACGGACTATGATGACTGATTATCTGTATACAGTACAGACTATGATGACAATGATTATCTGTATACAGTACAGACTATGATGACAATGATTATCTGTATACAGTACGGACTATGATGACAATGATTCCCTGTATACAGTACGGACTATGACTTATTCATCAACAAACTTAACAAAGATGACACATTCAGGTGAAGTTTTATGTATGTTTATTCAGCTTTTCCTCATCTCTTTTACAAAACAAAACGGCTACAAGCAGTGTTCATACTGATACATGATAATGATATGCCGAGAAATGATTACTTTGGCAAAATGTATATTATACTGTACATGCCTCAAAAAGGAAAAGCATATTTATCCTCAAATAAGCCCCCTCCCTAATGTAAAAGTGAAGTACTATATTTATGCACAGATAAGCTCCCTCCCTAATGTAAAAGTTAAGTACTATATTTATGCACTGATAAGCCCTCTCCCTAAAAGTTTAAAAAAAAGTTTGGGCAGGGCTTGTTTGTGAACTATGAAAAATTACTGGGGATGCGACTATTACCCTTAGACACTGATCCCAAGTGGTGTCAGAGTGTGTTGGTGAACCACTTTCAGGTTGCTGTTTTAAAATTGCTAATTTTGCAACAACTGAAAGAGGGGTTTATTTGAAGGTGGGGCTTATTTACAGATAAATACGGTAAAACAAAAGCTTTCTAAATAATGACTTGACCTATGATACCAGTATGATCAGTTCAGGTGTGCTGTTCAAAGTAAGAATAGTCTAAGCACATCTAGGTTATCTTCAACTTCGCAAATCTATGAGTTTACAAATACTGGTGGAGATGTGGGAAAATGGAAATTATGACAAAGGTTTCAAGTGTACTATCATTTCCCTGAAGAAGTAATATGGCACACTCCTTGTTTTTTAAAGTTCTTGACTAAAATATTTGAAGCAGACCAATTCAATTCAATACAACAACACATAATTGTATACATACAGCACCATTTTCTCACAAAACATTCAACAAATTATCTAAAATCATGTGTTTGTTAAACACAATGGAAGACAACCTTAATCCCTATACTTCATTGTAGTGATTTCATATGTTATGTAGTTAATTCCAGTCCTTACAGTTAATACTGTTAACTGGTATACACGGTCCTTACAGTACTGTTACCTGGTATACATACAGTTAATACTGTTACCTGGTATGCACGGTCCTTACAGTACTGTTACCTGGTATACATGGTCCTTACAGTACTGTTACCTGGTATACACGGTCCTTACAGTACTGTTACCTGGTATACAGACTCCTTAGAAATAAGATGTAATCTCAAAACCTACTTATACTTTTAAACAAACTACAATTTTGCTTAATTTGAGTTTAAATGTTTTTTGTGTAACACTCTGATTGTAATAAGTTTGGAATAATACCATCCCCGGTGTTGGCTATTTTCATAGGTCTCTACATAACTGACTTGTAAGACTTCTTGGAATTAATAAATTAATTCTGTGCTAAATGAAAAGTCACATGAATAATTACAATTTGAAGTTCGTACATGTATTGGATATAGTTATATCATATACTATGACAAGTATTATAAAATGAAATATCTCTTGTATATTACGTCACCATGGTTTTCAAAATAAATGTCCATGTTTCATCCTATTACAAGATCAAATATTTGTGGGAAAATATTACACACCAATATATTTGCATAGACTGTTAATTTGATACTAGGGATTTTGCCCATTTTCGCGGTTATTGAATACAGGGAGAAAATAAACACGGATGTACTGAAATGTTCACTGCAGAACGTTTACAAGTCAATGTTACACAGAATTTAATACCCACAAACTCACTGTGAAATATTAACCCCGTGAAAATTAATACCCACAAACTAGGCCTACAGAGACAACCGTGAAATATTAACCCATCGAAATACTACCCACAAACTAGGCCTACTGAGACAACTATGAAATATTAACCCAGCGAGATACTACCCACAAACTAGGCCTACTGAGACAACTATGAAATATTAACCCATTGAAAATTAATACCCTACTGGGACAACGGTGAAATATTAACCCCAGAAATTTAATACCCACAAACTAGGTCCTACTTGGACAACGGTAAAATATTAACCCCAGGAAATTTAATACCCACAAACTAGGCCTACTCGGACAACCGTGAAATATTATTCCATTGAAAATTAATACCCTATTGGGACAACGATGAACTACCATAGTGAAGCACTGGTTCTTGATCAACCTAGAGTAAACTACAGTCTGAAAATATTGAAAAAAGTTTTGAGAATCTTATATATATGTACCTGAACTTTGAATGTCATTGTTTTAGATGACTGACTTCAAAGTTAATTGCAATATAGATTCACTGACAATAAATAATCTACTATAGTAATTCATTAACAAGCACAGCAAAGCCAGAGTAAAATATAACACACAACCCTACATCTCACAAACCAGAAAATCTAGCACTACAACCTGAAAATACAGCCCAGCTTGATATGTTATTATAACAATATAAGGTGTTATCTACATGTATGCCCTGCTACAATATTTCACTTTCCTTTGAAAATCTGACAAACAAAAAATGAAATTCAGGAAGGTAAAAGTAGTGGTGCTTGATTAACCTAAACTACAGGTGACTAGGACAGTCTGGACTAAGGTACTGGTTTACTGCCTATATGACAGACTATTGTTAGGTTTCGTCTCACCAACTGTTGTCATCAAGTCACTCAACACCAGTCTGGACTATTTGTCACTTCAGTTTAGCCTATACTGTGCTTCCAAATCCCTATTCAGATCATCCCACAAACAGGAAGTACATTGTCATCCCCATCCAGAGATCACCCCACAAATAGGATGGACATTGTCATCCCCATCCAGAGATCATCCCTCAAACAGGAAGTTCATTGTCATCCCTATCTAGAGATCACCCTACAAATAGGAAGGACATTGTCATCGCCATCCATAGAATGCCCCACAAATAGGAAGTTCATTGTCATCCCCATCCATAGAATGCCCCACAAACAGGAAGTACAATGTCATCCCCATCCAGAGATCACCCCATAAACAGGAAGTTCATTCATTGTCATCCCCATCCAGAGATCACCCCATAAACAGGAAGTTCATTCATTGTCATCCCCATCCGGAGATCACCCCACAAACAGTAAGTACATTATCATCAATACTGGCTGATATACTCCAAAGAGACAACCAGTCTATATTCATTGTGGCTTCATGAAATGTTCAGGTATGTTTAATAATTTGATATTTCTTTGCTCTGTGATATAACAAGTTGACCATGAGAACTGTACTACCTACATACCTGAGGAATACATAGCACCATCTAAGAGACAGCCTTTCTACAATATCCCACTCATCACTTAATCAAGTTCCCAATTACATCCCCATCCCAGGAGGACAGTGATGGCCACCTTTGACTGATCTTTTTTTGGTCCTGTAAAAGACTGGTCATTCTCTACTTTTTCCTTCTTTCCCCTTTTCCTTTCTTCTTTCCCCTTTTCCTTTCTTCTTTCCCCTTTTCCTTTCTTCTTTCCCCTTTTCCTTTTAACCGCTTTGATAACAAAAAGAAACTACATGTATAAAGAAAGTCCATGAAAGATCTAAGATCAGTTTTCGGATGGATGGACAGACAATGGACAAGGGAACGAAGGGCGAAGGATGGACAGACGATGGACCAGGGGACGAAGGGCGAAGGATGGACAGACGATGGACCAGGGGACAAAGGGTGATAAATGGACAGACAATGGACCAGGGGACTAAGGGCGAAAGATGGACAGACGATGGACCAGGGGACGAAGGGCGAAGGATGGACAGACGATGGACCAGGGGACTAAGGGCGAAAGATGGACAGATGATGGATCAGGGGACGAAGGGTGATGAATGTACAAACGATAGACAAGGGGACTAAGGGGTATTTCAATAGCTATACCATCTGATGAGGGCTAAAAATTCTTAGTCAAATTTTGTTAGGAAACTGCAATATTCAAGACAATGCTGTTTATTCCACAGAACCACATCCATTTTGTTTGCTTTGTTATAAACAGAAATTTGTATCAAGCCTGTTTGTCTTAGGACAGTTCTCCTATATCTGCTTTTCATCCATCGTCTGTGTATCACCTACTGTATTGTCTGTGTATCACCTACTGTATTTGTCTATCATTCGTCTGTGTATCATCTACTGTATTTGTTTGTCCATCGTCTGTGTATCACCTACTGTATTTGTCTGTCCATCATCTGTGTATCACCTACTGTATTTGTCTATCATTCGTCTGTGTATCATCTACTGTATTTGTCTGTCCATCGTCTGTATCACCTACTGTATTTGTCAGTCGTCTGTGTATCACCTACTGTATTTGTCTGTCCATCGTCTGTGTATCACCTACTGTATTTGTCTGTCCTTTGTCTGTGTATCACCTACTGTATTTGTCTGTCCTTCGTCTGTGTATCACCTACTGTATTTGTCTGGCCTTTGTCTGTGTATCACCTACTGTATTTGTCTGTCCATCGTCTGTGTATCATCTACTGTATTTGTCTGTCCTTCATCTGTGTATCACCTACTGTATTTGTCTATCATTCGTCTGTGTATCATCTACTGTATTTGTCTGTCCATCGTCTGTATCACCTACTGTATTTGTCTGTCCATCGTCTGTGTTTCACCTACTGTATTTGTCTGTCCATCGTCTGTGTATCACCTACTGTATTTGTCTATCATTCGTCTGTGTATCATCTACTGTATTTGTCTATCCTTCGTCTGTGTATCACCTACTGTATTTGTCTGTCCATCGTCTGTGTATCACCTACTGTATTTGTCTATCCTTCGTCTGTGTATCACCTACTGTATTTGTCTGTCCATCGTCTGTGTATCACCTACTGTATTTGTCTATCATTCGTCTGTGTATCATCTACTGTATTTGTCTGTCCATCGTCTGTGTATCACCTGTATTTGTCTGTCCATCGTCTGTGTATCACCTACTGTATTTGTCTGTCCATTGTCTGTATCACCTACTGTATTTGTCTGTCCATCATCTGTGTATCACCTACTGTATTTGTCTATCCTTCGTCCGTGTATCACCTACTGTATTTGTCTGTCCATTGTCTGTATCACCTACTGTATTTGTCTGTCCATCGTCTGTGTATCACCTACTGTATTTGTCTGTCCTTCGTCTGTGTATCGCCTACTGTATTTGTCTGTCCATCGTCTGTGTATCACCTACTGTATTTGTCTGTCCTTTGTCTGTATCACCTACTGTATTTGTCTGTCCTTCGTCCGTGTATCACCTACTGTATTTGTCTGTCCATCGTCTGTATCACCTACACTATTTGTCTATATATGTCAATCTGTCTACAGGTGTTTTGACTAGGGAGAATTTGTACCTATGTAACATATACAATACCTTTTAGTCACATCTATTCTCCCTAACACAGTAACACCAACACTAGTACAAGCACATGAATACTGAACTTTATATATATACTCATAAAAAAATGTTTATTTACAATTTTTTTTTTCTCAACAGTTTACAAGCAATGGAAGCAATGAAAGAAATAGAACATAAAGCACATATTTTTGACATTTTATGATAGTTTATACTGTGAATGTTACATACTGTTCAATGAAACTTGTATACAAATATCCACCGTGTTCACAGGATCTATTTTGTATTTGTATGTATACAATATACAATATTACTATATGGTGAGAGTGTCCTACACTTAATGGCCTGTGGTGAGGGTGTCCTACAATTAATGACCTCTGGTGAGTGTCCTACAATTAATGACCTCTGGTGAGTGTCCTACAATTAATGACCTCTGGTAACAGTGTCCTACAATTAATGACCTCTGGTAACAGTGTCCTACAATTAATTGGCCACAGTGATATGTTGTCAGGTGTTGTGAGATACCTAGATAAACATGTTGGCCACAGTGGTATGTTGTCAGTTGTTGTGAGATATCTAGATAAACATGTTGGCCACAGTGGTATGTTGTCAGTTGTTGTGAGATATCTAGATAAACATGTTGGCCACAGTGATATGTTGTCAGGTGTTGTGAGATATCTAGATAAACATGTTGGCCATAGTGGTATGTTGTCAGGTGTTGTGAGATATCTAGATAAACATGTTGGCCACAGTGGTATGTTGTCAGGTGTTGTGAGATATCTAGATAAACATGTTGGCCACAGTGATATGTTGTCAGGTGTTGTGAGATATCTAGATAAACATGTTGGCCACAGTGGTATGTTGTCAGGTGTTGTGAGATATCTAGATAAACATGTTGGCCACAGTGATATGTTGTCAGGTGTTGTGAGATATCTAGATAAACATGTTGGCCATAGTGGTATGTTGTCAGGTGTTGTGAGATATCTAGATAAACATGTTGGCCACAGTGGTATGTTGTCAGGTGTTGTGAGATACCTAGATAAACATGTTGGCCACAGTGGTATGTTGTCAGGTGTTGTGAGATGTCTAGATAAACATGTTGGCCACAGTGGTATGTTGTCAGGTGTTGTGAGATATCTAGATAAACATGTTGGCCACAGTGGTATGTTGTCAGGTGTTGTGAGATGTCTAGATAAACATGTTGGCCACAGTGGTATGTTGTCAGGTGTTGTGAGATGTCTAGATAAACATGTTGGTCACAGTGGTATGTTGTCAGGTGTTGTGAGATACCTAGATTAACATGTTGGCCACAGTGGTATGTTGTCAGGTGTTGTGAGATGTCTAGATAAACATGTTGGCCACAGTGATATGTTGTCAGGTGTTGTGAGATGTCTAGATAAACATGTTGGCCACAGTGATATGTTGTCAGGTGTTGTGAGATATCTAGATAAACATGTTGGCCACAGTGGTATGTTGTCAGGTGTTGTGAGATGTCTAGATAAACATGTTGGCCACAGTGGTATGTTGTCAGGTGTTGTGAGATGTCTAGATAAACATGTTGGCCACAGTGGTATGTTGTCAGGTGTTGTGAGATGTCTAGATAAACATGTTGGCCACAGTGATATGTTGTCAGGTGTTGTGAGATATCTAGGTAAAACTATAGTCTAACTTTAGGTCTGTTACAATGTGGGTACAAATCTTCCAGGTAACTACTTTGTACGGAATGTCATGATACAGATATTTAGGTTAACTCTGCGACAATGGACATCAGTTGCTATAAGTTTTTTTCTGCCATTTAATATACCTGGTAATAGTTTCTTTTTCAGGTTGCTTACACATTAAAGAGATGAAATGTTCTTGAATAGCAGTTACAAATCAGCATTCATTTTTCAAACAAGTTAACATAGATAAACAAATACTTATACACCAGATTTGCACATATTAGCTATAGACAGTATGCACAATTGTCCATATGTAGCTTTGATATATAAAATCTCCAGAACTCCCACAGTGGAATTAATCATGAATCCAGTAAGATGTATGACTAGAATTCCTCAATGCTAAGATCAAGGTTAACACTGGTTTTACACATAGAAAATTCCCAGACATCGTCAATAATGATCTCACAACATCTTTGAAAGTACTAAAGACTAGTTCTTGGGATTCATTTAATAAATCTTTGTCACAACACTAGTTTTGTTATATATGTATATATACATGTATACATATTTTAACAATCTGCTGTTCATATATGCCTTGTCACTGTTTAGGTCATATCAATGCTTTTAGAAACACTTTCTATAAACTTCAGCCTGTCTTCACAGACTTCTGACCTCTGCTTAGTAACCTCTGACCTCCGCCTAGTAACCTCTGACCTCAGACTAGTGGTCTCTTGATGTCTTCCTGCTCGTGTGGGTTATATCCCTCCCCACCATCACCGTCCATGTTGTGCATGAAGCCCAGAGGTGTCTGTCCACCAAGAGAAGTCTGTCCGGCCGTCCAGCTGTCCACGCTGTCTTCCGGTTTGCGATCTATATCTGGGGGAGAGCCCCCATGACTGCCTGCTGTACTCCTCAGAGGTGTCGCCTACAATGAAAAGTGATGTGATTGGCTTAGATATCTATCCCAGGAGTCTTATACAGGTACGTTTACCCAACATATCCATCTTAGAAATACCATGTTGTTTTACTGACTTAGAAATCTATTTAGAAACCATCATCTGGCTTAGGAACCTTATGAGTTTACCTGGCTTGGTAATCTATTTTGGTGGATATAATTGTACAGTTTTTACCTTGCTTAAAAAGTATCGCATAAAGATTGATAAACCTAAAAAAAATATATCTTAAGAACAGGTTCATACAGGTTTAGTTTTACAAAGCTTAATAAAAATCTATCTTTAAGAATCAGATACAAGATTTACCTGAATAAGATACAGATTTACCTGAATAAGATACAGATTTACCTGAATAAGATACAGATTTACCTGAATAAGATACAGATTTACTTGAATAAGATACAGATTTACCTGAATAAGATATAGATTTATGTGAACAAGAAATCTATCGGAGAAATATCATATACTTATCCTTTGACCTGCCTCAAAAACTGATGTAGCTATGCTGTATCGATTACCTGCCTCAGAAATTTATCCTACAATTTTTTTTATAAGAGAGAACTAATCTAGCTAGTTGAGAAATCTAAATAGCTTCAGAAAGTTTACCGAGCTAAAACATTTATCTTACTGATCATCTATACAACATAACCTGGTCTAGAAATTTACCATTGAAATTTCATATTTTAGTTTAACATATTTTGCTTAATTATGATTTGGTTTCCTTTTTTTCTTAAGTGAATAAATGATGCATAGAATGTTTTCAAATATTTCCTTTAACTTTACACTATTAATTTCAGCAAAAAAAAAAAAAAAAATAGTGTTTAAATAATTTTTTTAATTCCTCACCAGATCTGCTAAGAAATTGAGTGAATATCTAATTAATTATTTTTTATCGACATGCAATTTTCCCCATCTTATTAACGGTGAAAGTTATTCCATGCCCAGTTGCTTCATGCAGAAGAGTGAACCTGTATGGGCTAGTTAGGTGGCCATCACATCACTTTCCATTGTGGCTTGTTTAAACACTCATGCCCCGTGTAATTGTTGTTAGTAAGAGCCCATATAACATTGTTAGTATCAAATCTACCTCAACTTCAAACAAACATTTCTTTGGTTCAGTGAATTTATTTATGTTCATTTACAAGTCAAAATGAAAAATTATATAGATTGACTGATCACCAATGGTTGACAGATGCTTTTGAAGATGATGTGACGTTCATCATATTCAAATGCCATGTTAAGTTTGTTTGAAGTTAAGTTACAGGTGAGAGAAACCCAACCAAGCTTTGTATGATAGTTAGTGTAAGTGGACACATGTTAGTCATTTTTAAGTCCCATTTCTTTGCAGATCTGTATGAGAAATTAGTAATAGTGAAACATGTTTAGTTTGAAAATAATGAAAATAAATAAATGTTTAATGAAAATAAAAACAAAAAATGAACAAAAACATAGTAACATAAAAAGTATATATAGGTTTTCAACTTAGAAATGTTAGTACAAAAACAAAACATCAAACAAAAGAAAAGATGGATAAAATAACAGGTAATTACAAAGGTGTGATAAGCATTAGGTTTGAGTAATGTACGGATATAGGTAAACTCACCCATGTATATTGGGCAAGACTACCACACAGAGTTTCAAATCAACCAATCAAATACAATAGAATATAGAATAGTCTTTATTACCTCCAGTATGAAGAGTTTGAGTGATATTATTACCTCCAAAATGAAGAGTTATACTGATTTTGTTACCTCCAGTATGAAGAGTTATAGTAATGTCACAATATAACTGGTTCATTTTTAAACTTGTTCACATAAATTATAACCATCCAGGCTATGTTTGATGAACATCACACTGTTACACCAGACATCAGTGAGACAATATCAATGGGTATTAACAAGTATTACAATCTACTGATGCTGTCTGCATATAATCAAGGTTTCCTGTCACCAACACATCATTCATATTTTTGCATTTTTTTTTTAGATGTTTCTGAAAAAATAGGTTCAGTAGGTTGTCATTGAAGAGAAGAAAAGACTAATGAGCAAGAATTACTCTGAAATACAGACACATAACTCTATCAATCATTTCATATTTGGTTTATTATTTTCCATAAAATCTGTACACATCTCAATTTCTATTATGTCTCTGTATGAGTTAATGACATTGAATGACAACATATCGAACTGACAGCTAACAAAGAGAAAATTAAAGGACAGCTTAGACTGCGGCCAATACATGTACCAACTCACTTATAACAAGTTTGAAGAATACATGTATCGACTCACTAATAACAAATTTGACGGACATATGTACCAACTCACTTATAACAAATTTGACTGATACGTGAACCACTTTCAATAAAACAAGTTGACAAGATATAACATCAGAAATATGATCAATTTCATTGATAAAAATGTTCAAGGTTAAAATAGAATAAATTAAGAAACTTAAATCTTTCACTTTAAAAATTCCTTAAAATCTATAATGTAATGGACAAAGTGGATGCACAAACACATCACATGACCTTCAAAAGTAAAGGTCAGGTTAACAAAGGAAAGATTCTTGAAAAATGTCTTCATAATATGTAGCATTCCAATCAAAATGTTTAACAATAAATATTGGAGATATATTGAACACCCCAGACAAACAGGATGGAGGAACGGTAATCAATGCTGTTGTATAACATTAATATAACGGACATTTATCTCACATCTTCAAAAAGTAGATTTATAAGTCCTAAAAAATAATAAAGATCATTGATATATAATCTCTTGTTTTTTGTTTACACACTTCACAACAAATATATTGGCCCCATTCAACCCCACATATTTAAATAAATTCTTCCTATACAGGTAATGGCACAGTCTACATTGGGTTTGTGGGGATGAAAGGAGTAGCTACAGGGCAGTGATTGTAGATCTGTACTTGGTAAAGATCAAAGTCATGATTCAGAAACACATATCTCAGAAATGACATATATCATCAAAAATGTATCTAGTATTACACAATATATGTACATAATGCTTTTCCCCATCATTATGAAATCTTAAACATAAAGATTAAGACAGAAAATTTGAATGGCGAGAAATCAGATTTAGACTACTGCTGGGTACTTGAGGCAGACAGACTAGTCTACACAGATAATGATACATTCATAAAGATATAGAAACTATTGACTAATCAAAAACTTTAAAAAAGGAGGAAATTGTCAATTCTATTCAAATTTTCAACAAAATAATAGTAATAATAATAAAAAACAAAACTGAACAAATGTATGGCACTTTGTCGTAACAACCCATCAATCTACACAACCAAGTTAGCACATTAACAAAATAAAACAAAGAGTTTAAAACTTTAACTTCAGATTTAAATAAATTTCTGTTTGAACAATTTCTATAATGTCAAAACTGTGATTATATCAGTTTTCATGGACATTATATATATAAACAGTTATTTGAATAAAGGTACGGTTTAATAATTGAATATACTACTGTACATGGCTGATGTTTATAGAATTCACAAAATAATAAAATATATCCAACTATTTCTGACAGATGTAGAATAACCCTGCTACCCTATATAGATATATGTGGTATTCAGAATCAGCAACGAGACTCTCTCTAGACATCTTAGCTGAGTAGTGTAATGAGACTCTAGACTACACATCTTAGCTGAGTAGTGTAATGAGACTCTAGACTACACATCTTAGCTGAGTAGTGTAATGAGACTCTAGAGACTACACATCTTAGCTGAGTAGTGTAATGAGACTCTCTAGACTACACATCTTAGCTGAGTAGTGTAATGAGACTCTAGACTAACACATCTTAGCTGAGTAGTGTAATGAGACTCTCTAGACTTCACATCTTACCTGAGTAGTGTAATGAGACTCTCTAGACAACACATCTTAGCTGAGTAGTGTAATGAGACTCTAGACTACACATCTTAGCTGAGTAGTGTAATGAGACTCTAGACTACACATCTTAGCTGAGTAGTGTAATGAGACTCTAGACTACACATCTTAGCTGAGTAGTGTAATGAGACTCTCTAGACTACACATCTTAACTGAGTAGTGTAATGAGACTCTAGACTACACATCTTAGCTGAGTAGTGTAATGAGACTCTAGACAACACATCTTAGCTGAGTAGTGTAATGAGACTCTAGACTACACATCTTAGCTGAGTAGTGTAATGAGACTCTCTCTAGACTACACATCTTAGCTGAGTAGTGTAATGAGACTCTAGACTACACATCTTAGCTGAGTAGTGTAATGAGACTCTAGGCTACACATCTTAACTGAGTAGTGTAATGAGACTCTAGACTACACATCTTAGCTGAGTAGTGTAATGAGACTCTAGACAACACATCTTAGCTGAGTAGTGTAATGAGACTCTCTAGACTACACATCTTAGCTGAGTAGTGTAATGAGACTCTCTAGACAACACATCTTAGCTGAGTAGTGTAATGAGACTCTAGACTACACATCTTAGCTGAGTAGTGTAATGAGACTCTAGACTACACATCTTAGCTGAGTAGTGTAATGAGACTCTAGACTACACATCTTAGCTGAGTAGTGTAATGAGACCCTAGACTACACATCTTAGCTGAGTAGTGTAATGAGACTCTCTCTAGACTACACATCTTAGCTGAGTAGTGTAATGAGACTCTCTAGACACCACATCTTAGCTGAGTAGTGTAATGATACTCTCTAGACACCACATCTTAGCTGAGTAGTGTAATGAGACCCTAGACTACACATCTTAGCTGAGTAGTGTAATGAGACTCTCTAGAGACTACACATCTTAGCTGAGTAGTGTAATGAGACTCTCTAGAGACTACACATCTTAGCTGAGTAGTGTAATGAGACTCTAGACTACACATCTTAGCTGAGTAGTGTAATGAGACTCTAGACAACACATCTTAGCTGAGTAGTGTAATGAGACTCTAGACAACACATCTTAGCTGAGTAGTGTAATGAGACTCTCTAGAGACTACACATCTTAGCTGAGTAGTGTAATGATACTCTCTAGACTACACATCTTAGCTGAGTAGTGTAATGAGACTCTCTAGACTACACATCTTAGCTGAGTAGTGTAATGAGACTCTAGACAACACATCTTAGCTGAGTAGTGTAATGAGACTCTCTAGACTACACATCTTAGCTGAGTAGTGTAATGAGACTCTAGACTACACATCTTAACTGAGTAGTGTAATGAGACTCTCTAGACATCTTAGCTGAGTAGTGTAATGAGACTCTCTAGACTACACGTCTTAGCTGAGTAGTGTAATGAGACTCTCTAGACTACACATCTTAGCTGAGTAGTGTAATGAGACTCTAGACTACACATCTTAGCTGAGTAGTGTAATGAGACTCTCTAGACTACACGTCTTAGCTGAGTAGTGTAATGAGACTCTCTCTAGACATCTTAACTGAGTAGTGTAATGAGACTCTAGACTACACGTCTTAGCTGAGTAGTGTAATGAGACTCTCTAGACTACACATCTTAGCTGAGTAGTGTAATGAGACTTTCTCTAGACTACACCTCTTAACTGAGTAGTGTAATGAGACTCTAGACTACACATCTTAGCTGAGTAGTGTAATGAGACTCTAGACTACACATCTTAGCTGAGTAGTGTAATGAGACTCTCTAGACAACACATCTTAGCTGAGTAGTGTAATGAGACTCTCTAGAGACTACACATCTTAGCTGAGTAGTGTAATGAGACTCTAGACTACACATCTTAGCTGAGTAGTGTAATGAGACTCTCTAGACTACACATCTTAGCTGAGTAGTGTAATGAGACTCTAGACTACACATCTTAGCTGAGTACTGTAGTGAGACTCTAGACAACACATCTTAGCTGAGTAGTGTAATGAGACTCTAAACTACACATCTTAGCTGAGTAGTGTAATGAGACTCTCTAGACAACACATCTTAGCTGAGTAGTGTAATGAGACTCTAAACTACACATCTTAGCTGAGTAGTGTAATGAGACTCTCTAGACTACACATCTTAGCTGAGTAATGTAATGAGACTCTAGACAACACATCTTAGCTGAGTAGTGTAATGAGACTCTAGACTACACATCTTAGCTGAGTAATGTAATGAGACTCTAGACTACACATCTTAGCTGAGTAATGTAATGAGACTCTAAACTACACATCTTAGCTGAGTAGTGTAATGAGACTCTAGACTACACATCTTAGCTGAGTAGTGTAATGAGACTCTAGACTACACATCTTAGCTGAGTAGTGTAATGAGACTCTAGACTACACATCTTAGCTGAGTAGTGTAATGAGACTCTAGACTACACATCTTAGCTGAGTAGTGTAATGAGACTCTAGACAACACATCTTAGCTGAGTAGTGTAATGAGACTCTCTAGACTTCACATCTTAGCTGAGTAGTGTAATGAGACTCTAGACTACACATCTTAGCTGAGTAGTGTAATGAGACTCTAGACTACACATCTTAGCTGAGTAATGTAATGAGACTCTAGACTACACATCTTAGCTGAGTAGTGTAATGAGACTCTCTAGACTACACATCTTAGCGGAGTAGTGTAATGAGACTCTAGACTACACATCTTAGCTGAGTAGTGTAATGAGACTCTAGACAACACATCTTAGCTGAGTAGTGTAATGAGACTCTCTAGACTACACATCTTAGCTGAGTAGTGTAATGAGACTCTAGACTACACATCTTAGCTGAGTAGTGTAATGAGACTCTAGACTACACATCTTAGCTGAGTAGTGTAATGAGACTCTAGACAACACATCTTAGCTGAGTAGTGTAATGAGACTCTCTAGACTACACATCTTAGCTGAGTAGTGTAATGAGACTCTAGACTACACATCTTAGCTGAGTAGTGTAATGAGACTCTAGACAACACATCTTAGCTGAGTAGTGTAATGAGACTCTCTAGACTACACATCTTAGCTGAGTAGTGTAATGAGACTCTCTAGACTACACATCTTAGCTGAGTAGTGTAATGAGACTCTCTAGACTACACATCTTAGCTGAGTAGTGTAATGAGACTCTAGACTACACATCTTAGCTGAGTAGTGTAATGAGACTCTAGACTACACATCTTAGCTGAGTAGTGTAATGAGACTCTCTAGACTACACATCTTAGCTGAGTAGTGTAATGAGACTCTAGACTACACATCTTAGCTGAGTAGGTGTATGTTGGGGAGGTCATAGGGGTTATCATTCTTCAAACATCAGGATAACAAAATGTTTTGACTCATGTAAGATTTCATTTTCCTTTTAAGTTTATTATAAACAGAGTTGCTTCCCTTTAAACAGTATCCTGTAGTTTACAAGGATACTTATCTAATACATTTTTTTCCCTTTGTTTTATTGGCATACCTATCAATTTCTGAAAATGAACAAATATCAATATGTAAACTATGGCAAGCTGTTGTGAAAAAGGGCCTTTATTGATATTACAAAATCATTTATTAATACTCATTCATTTATATCATAAAAAATGGATTTATTAATGTTACAGCAACTGCAACTGTAAAAGTAACAGTTGAAAGATATTATCAAGTGAAGTATGTAATTTAAAAAAAAAAAATCATTAAACTAAGACTTTTCCTTAATTACAAATGTACAAAAATTCAAGTGTCTGCAACCGTATTTTGTAACATTACAATTAGGTCCTACAACCATGCATAATGATACCGATTACAAGCAGAATGCTGTGCCGACTCAATCGGCATTCACGCCCACGTGACTGCATTAGGCTTTCTCTGTTTAGTATTCATTCAAAACATCAACAGAGGTAAACACTGTTTTAAAACTTATAAACAGCTATATCTATAGTACGTTTTTGATGGAGTAGGCTCATGTATTGCTATTTCTTAAACCCATTTCACTATTTATAAGAAGAAATCACTGTATAAAATCTACTGTTATAGTTCTTTTAATGAATTAAAGTTATTTATCAATATCAATAAATTAGTTATCAATATTAATAAATGCCTCTTTTTTTCCCTAGCCTGCCATAGTTAACAACAGTTTAAACCATGTAACTGCTACTCTAAAACATAAACACTGAGGGAAAATGTCAAATATTCCTGAGCCAACACTCAACCTGCTATAATGTACAGAATCAACTCGGATAACAGGAACGATCATGAGTCGACAGAAATACATCAGAAAATTCTGTTTCTAGGATGATGTTTATAGAAAATGTAATTCATTCTATATAAGATCAAGCAGGCATCTCTCATAGTGAAGGATATGACCAGTGTAAAACTAGAATTTAAAATGTCCTCTTATAATCACTAAGCAGAAGCCATAGGGAGGCCTGGCTGGTAAAGGGGATATAACCCTCACATTCAGAATAGAATTTGTTAGGAACTGAACACCGGTAATGTAATGAGAGAATCAGACAGGGTGACACCTAAGGGGCGCCTCACTCTCCTAATGTAGGACCCATCAGACAGGGTGACACCTAGGGGGCGCCTCGCTCTCATAATGTAGGACCCATCAGACAGGGTGACACCTAGGGGGCGCCTCGCTCTCGTAATGTAGGACCCATCAGACAGGGTGACACCTAGGGGACTCCTCACTCTCGTAATGTAGGACCGATCAGACAGGGTGACACCTAGGGGGCGCCTCACTCTCGTAATGTAGGACCCATCAGACAGGGTGACACCTAGGGGACGCCTCACTCTCGTAATGTAGGACCCATCAGACAGAGTGACACCTAGGGGGCTCCTCACTCTCGTTATGTAGGACCCTAACAATACACTCATCAATGGTGGAAGCTGTTATTCTGGACAGTCAAGGAGACAGATTTCTCCGACCCACAACATGTGGCAGCACATACATATAAATACTGATAAGCTTGCTGCATTAAAAACAATTTTTTATGTGGAACCAAAATGTCCCAACTAACAAAGATTCCATCATATGTGTGATGAAACAGAGACGATTGGCTGTCGTGGTTGGCTGGTCACCCTGACGATGGGGCAGTCATCTCCTGGCGGTAATGCTGAGTTACTGTAGCTGTGGACGGGAATGTCAATCTTGATAATCACCCAACAGTAATGACCTTTGACCTTAATTAAAAGTCAACTTGAAAATTTGTAAATGTTCAGTAAATATTAAGTTAAGATTTCTGTTTTAGAAAATTCCCAAATATAAGAGAAAATTTACTGTTTGTCACTAAAAATACCATGAAAATGTGATCTTACCGGAGTATCTATTCATATACAGCCTCTTAAAGGAGTTTTCATTCAATAGCAGAGTTTATGAAACCAGTCTTTGAAGTTTCTATTTGCAAGTCTTGGTGAGTAAAAGTTTAAAATTTGAGATGAGTTTCATTAAATATCATTTTAAATGAAAATATTTAAGATCACAAAACTCAAAAAAAAACTTCATTTTTACAAGTTTTTAAGCCAAAATGTGTAGGCCTTAATCATTATAATCAATTTCTGACTGAAGCAGCCAAAGAAAAACGCCCCAGGGTGATATATACAAAAATATCACTAAGTGATATGACCATTATGTGATAAAAACTCATTTTGTCAAAATCTTGACAGACTTGCTGAGTACTATTTTCCTTGTTTTAAAATGGTTGTAATTTTTGTCATATATATCTAGCCCATTAAATGATGTCATGAGAATCTGTTCCATGACATCTGTATTATTGAGGCCAAATAAAACTGATCACCATGAGAGGTATACTAGCCAGGGTTTATACTGTCTCTGTAAGGTAAGGTTGATAGGAGACCTGGGCAGTCTGGGGACTGAAGGGAGGTAACCCAGAGTTGTCCCCCTGAACAACTTCTGGGGTACAAACAGGACAGATCACAAAGATTTTTTTAAATTATATTGACAGCACTAATATTATCAGATATAATATGGTTACATGAAAGGTAACATAAAAAGTTCGTTTAATTTGTGCACATCATATTATACCAAAAGCCGGACTTAATTATACAGCACTAAAACATTCTAGTACAGGCCATGGAAAGGTGCTGGGGGTAACGCTACATAACTACTGATAGAACGGTTCAATATATTGTTATTATTAAGATTTTGTTCTGTCATATCAGTAAAGGATGGTTATAGAGATGTTAGGTACTAGTCCCATGTGTGGCCTTACCAACACAGCAATACAACAATACAATGATTCATTGTTCTCGCACCAAGCCATGCATGACACCATGCTCCTCTTAACTATGGTAATACATGCAGCATTCCCTACCGTCCTCATAAATATACAAGTACACAAAACTTAACATCCTGCAGTAAAATTCTAATTAAACCATTATAGGATGTGTTTGTACTGGACAACTTTTAATTGTAAGGACAAATTAAAAACTTGAGATTCTAGTGTAAGTTGGGTGTCTGCATATTTAATAGTACAAAAGAAAACATAAATCATTAAAAATAACATTACTTAAAATGGCCATGTTGGCATTTCATTGTGTTTGAAATAAAGTGCTGGTTAAAACAAGGACACCAACAGGTACCTGACAATCAACAGGGTGTTGATATTTCATTTAACACTTTGATCATTTTAATGAACATTTTTATTCACCGGAGAAACAAAATCTCTCATTTATAGGGCTAAACATATTCTGACATTTACAGTGATTTTCATCAGTACAGCACTCTGTATCTACCTTAGTGACCTTTTAAGGTCATGAAAACAACAAAGGTTATAACAATACACTGCTACAGTTTGTACATAGTACAATATTTATACAGTTTAAATATAGATTCTTCATAAAACAAAACATCCATAACAAGTTGTATCAACAAAAATAACAAAATAATAGCAAAATCTATCCAACTTCACTTCAATGTTTTCACGTTGCAGTAATGGCATTCCTTAACCAACAATCTACACACAATGTGGAATGTTTTCGACAATTTCTATTTAGCCTTTAAAAACAACAATGCATTTCAGACCTTGACATTTTTTTTCAGAATTGATTCTTTTATCAAAACGAATAGCCAAAAAATAGATATCTCACGATGAATGGATCCAAATAATTATAGGATAGTGACACAGTGGGGGTGTTTGGACTTCGTAATGATAACATGTGAGATATACATATTATATGCTTTCACTGTTTTGTACAAAATTTCATTCCTGTCATTCTTTCCATTAATATTTTGACATGGCAGCTAGAAATTAATATTGAATGCCAAGAAAAGTCTTTGACCAATCAGCATGGAGGCGACTGACCAGGTGAGCTATGGGTGGCCAATCAGCTGCGAGGGGAGTGTAGTACCTGTGAGGACATGTGCTGGTCGTACATGGATGAAGAGGTGGAGCTGTGTAGGTTGTCACTACTGTACCCCCCTGTCTGGGCGATCACGTGCCGCAATGCGTTCACCTGGGGACAGATCAGGCACAGACATCACACACATGCAAACTTAACCGTGCCAGCTAACATTAACAGAGTTGTCTCCACTTGATCTTACCTTGTCACAGTTTGTACTGGTACATGAAAACCCGGATACAGTAGTGGTCTGATATTATACAAGGTAGCATCATTTTTCATCACACAACAAGTGGTTAACACACCTATTTTATATAACCAACGTCAGGTCAGATTATTGGATCATAAACTAACTTGATGACAGTGTGGTTTGCAGAACTGCAGTACTGAAATTGACAAATGTCATGTGGTCCCGGTTTATGTGTCACCACGACGATCTCCTTTTACAGTGCTATCCCCTTTACCATTATAAGGCTGGCTGTATTTGTAGATATGTTGTTAATATTTCTAACACTTACTTTGTGGTTGTTAGAATGTGAAAAAAATATCAGAATGTGTTTTCTGTGTTTTTTTGCTTATATTAACCAATCAATGGCCCTTGTAGTCAGGTGATATAACGATTTGTTTATCAGTGTAAAATTCCACAGGCTTTGAACAGTCTTATTAATCTATGAGGAACTAAACATGTATCCATTTGACCTTCACATGACCTCAAATTGTAGTTAAATGACAACGAAGATCATTGATTTTCCCTATAGTTCTGTAAATGTGGAATGCAATGATTTCTGATAATCAACACCATATTTCCTTAGATTATATTTATGGCTTAATACCAACTTAATATTTATCTTCAGGTAACCAGTATGACCACTACATTGATATTTTTTTTTTTTTTTTTCACTTTAAACACTTATTTGAAGTTTTCACTCTATTCAACCTTGTTTCAAGAGACATTTAATTCTAGTTAATGTATCAAACTTTTTGGTTTTATTTTTCATTAATTTAATTTGATGGAGATACAACTATTCACCTAAATTGCATGCAAACGAAAATGTAAAAAGGATTAAAATCATGCTGTAATGCTATATTTAGTTCTGTACAAACATCCCTCATTAGGTCTGACAAACTGACAAACCGACACTATATTTAGTTCTGTACAAACGTCCCTCATTAAGTCTGACAAACTGACAACTGACACTATATTTTGTTCCTGTACAAACATCCCTCATTAGGTCTGACAAACTGACAAACCAACACTATATTTTGTCCTGTGCAAATGTCCCTCATTAGGTCTGACAAACTGACACTATATTTAGATGTGTACAAACATCCCTCATTAGGTCTGACAAACTGACAACTGACACTATATTTTGTTCCTGTACAAACATCCCTCATTAGGTCTGACAAACTGACAAACCGACACTATATTTTGTCCTGTGCAGACGTCCCTCATTAGGTCTGACAAACTGACACTATATTTAGTTCTGTACAAACGTCCCTCATTTAGTCTGACAAACTGACAACTGACACTATATTTAGTTCTGTACAAACATCCCTCATTAGGTCTGACAAACTGACAAACCGACACTATATTTTGTTCCTGTACAAACATCCCTCATTAGGTCTGACAAACTGACAAACCGACACTATATTTTGTCCTGTGCAAACGTCCCTCATTAGGTCTGACAAACTGACACTATATTTAGTTCTGTACAAACATCCCTCATTAGGTCTGACAAACTGACAAACCGACACTATATTTTGTTCCTGTACAAACATCCCTCATTAGGTCTGACAAACTGACAAACCGACACTATATTTTGTTCCTGTACAAACATCCCTCATTAGGTCTGACAAACTGACAAACCGACACTATATTTTGTCCTGTACAAACATCCCTCATTAGGTCTGACAAACTGACACTATATTTAGTTCTGTACAAACATCCCTCATTAAGTCTGACAAATTGACAATTGACACTATATTTTTTTTTTCTGTACAAACATCCCTCATTAGATCTGACAAACTGACAACTGACAATGTATCTAAAGTAAGTTTAATATCTGAATATGATCTAACCACAAAATGCTTTGTAATAACAGTGTTAACTTTGGTTTGAATACAATTGTACAAGGTATATACTGTGAATAATGTATAAAACACAAGATATATAAAGCTGTATCTAATAATAATTCTAACGAACACAAATGTATAGTGAAGCATTGTTTCTGTATACATTAGATTCATGCTGACATGCTAACACAGTTGAACATTTAGCATGCTAACTTTACAACAGTATTCATGGCCACAAAAGTCAAATCACAACACCGACATTCTAGGCAATCAGTTTCACTGATTTGACCTCAACTTTTATCACCCTGGTTCAAGGTAAGAAGATGGGGCCAAACTACTATAGCTGTTAAATCAATGTTGGGTCAATAGAGGATGCTATTTGTGATAGGATGGGTGTGCCTATTAATAGAACAAATATTCTGGAGCTATGAGATTGGTGTCAATATCAAAGATTTAGAATACTTATGTCAAGGTCAGGCAATTAGATTCATACTTCAATGTCAAAGTCAAGGTCGGGTCATCAGATATATATCATGGGTCAATGTCATGGCATCAAAGTCATATCCTGTATCTGGGTGTAGGTCATGCCATCAAAGTCATATCCTGTATCTGGGTGTAGGTCAGGCCATCAAAGTCATATCCTGTATCTGGGTGTAGGTCAGGCCATCAAAGTTATATCCTGTATCTGGGTGTAGGTCAGGCCATCAAAGTTATATCCTGTATCTGGGTGTAGGTCAGGCCATCAAAGTCATATCCTGTATCTGGGTGTAGGTCATGCCATCAAAGTCATATCCTGTATCTGGGTGTAGGTCAGGCCATCAAAGTCATATCCTGTATCTGGGTGTAGGTCAGGCCATCAAAGTCATATCCTGTATCTGGGTGTAGGTCAGGCCATCAAAGTCATATCCTGTATCTGGGTGTAGGTCAGGCCATCAAAGTTATATCCTGTATCTGGGTGTAGGTCAGGCCATCAAAGTCATATCCTGTATCTGGATGTAGGTCAGGCCATCAAAGTTATATCCTGTATCTGGGTGTAGGTCAGGCCATCAAAGTTATATCCTGTATCTGGGTGAAGGTCAGGCCATCAAAGTCATATCCTGTATCTGGGTGTAGGTCAGGCCATCAAAGTTATATCCTGTATCTGGATGTAGGTCAGGCCATCAAAGTCATATCCTGTATCTGGGTGAAGGTCAGGTCATCAAAGTCATATCCTGTATCTGGGTGTAGGTCAGGCCATCAAAGTTATGTCCTGTATCTGGGTGTAGGTCATGCCATCAAAGTCATATCCTGTATCTGGGTGTAGGTCAGACCATCAAAGTCATATCCTGTATCTGGGTGTAGGTCAGACCATCAAAGTTATATCCTGTATCTGGGTCTAGGTCATACCATCAAAGTTATATCCTGTATCTGGGTGTAGGTCAGGCCATCAAAGTCATATCCTGTATCTGGGTGTAGGTCAGACCATCAAAGTTATATCCTTTATCTGGGTCTAGGTCATACCATCAAAGTTATATCCTGTATCTGGGTGTAGGTCAGGCCATCAAAGTCATATCCTGTATCTGGATGTAGGTCAGGCCATCAAAATCATATCCTGTATCTATGTCTTGGTCAGGCCATCATAGTTATACCTAAATACCTGATTCATGATCAGGTCATCAGATTTACATTTCTATGTTAGGGTCAAGGTCAGGTCACTAAAGTTACATATCTATGTCGGGGTCAAGGTCAGATCAACAGAGTTTCACCTAATGAAATGCAATGAACATCAATTAGAATCTTAATCTTTGTATCTGGGTTAAAACAGAAGTATTTTTTGTATCAGTCAAGGTTGGTCCATGTATACTTTGCAAGTCTTTGTCAAGGTCAAGGACATACCATGATCAAACAATAAATATCAGAACATCAGATCATGACATCTGTAAATGTGTCATGGTCAGATAATTGGTTGAACATGAGAGGTCATGGTTAGGAAGTCCCTATGCTATGGTACGTGAGCTGGGTTGGGATTTGACTTATGTTTGTGCAGTATAACACAGTCTTGTGACTAGACATGGTACGTGAGCTGGGGTGAAATTTGACTGATGTTTGTGCAGTATACAATTGTACAAGGTATATACTGTGAATAATGTATAAAACACAAGATATATAAAGCTGTATCTAATAATAATTCTAACGAACACAAATGTATTGTGAAGCATTGTTTCTGTATACATTAGATTGATGTTTGTGCAGTATCACACAGACTTGTGTCTAGACATGGTATGTGAGCTGGGTGAGATTTAACTGATGTTTGTGCAGTTTTAACAGTCCTGTGACTGATGTTTGTGCAGTATAACACAGTCTTGTGACAAGACATTGGTACGTGAGCTGGGTTGGGCTTTGACTGATGTTTGTGCAGTATAACACAGTCTTGTGTCTAGATATGGTAGGTGAGCTGGGTTGGGATTTGACTGATGTTTGTGCAGTATAACACAGTCTTGTGTCTAGATATGGTAGGTGAGCTGGGTTGGGATTTGACTGATGTTTGTGCAGTATAACACAGTCTTGTGTCTAGATACGGTATGTGAGCTGGGGTGGGATTTGACTGATGTTTGTGCAGTATAACACAGTCTTGTGACTAGACATGGTATGTGAGCTGGGGCGGGATTTGACTGATGTTTGTGCAGTATAACACAGTCTTGTGTCTAGATATGGTATGTGAGCTGGGGCGGGATTTGACTGATGTTTGTGCAGTATAACACAGTCCCTAGATTCCTACCGAGTTGTCACTGCTTTGGTAGTTGTCTCCATTGAGGTTCATGTACATGCCACTGCCCTGGCCCCCAATGCCTCCTTGTGATGACCCCAAGTTGTAACCAGCAGCTCCACCTGGTGAGAAAACAACACTTCATTGTAATTCACAATTAGGATAAGCACCTGACTGAACTGGTAATTTAAGAAGTTTAAATAAAACTTGACAAAGTTGATATTCTGTAACAGAAAACTAATGTAGTAAGGATAAACAGCAATTTTCTAGTAAACATGTTTCTCATCAAGCTCCTTATCAGAATTAGAATATTTGCTTTAAGTCCTAGACAAAGATTGTCACCAGCCGTCTATACTGTAATTTGTGTGTGAGTGTATAGGGTCCTAAATCCAAGTGTGTAACATACCGTATATTATACAGTTTGAACATTGCAGGAATTTCTTGTGCAGTTATTTGTCGATATCATTAAGATATCTACGAGCATATTTCACTTTACTGAAGATACTTGTATCAATTAAACATTTGTAGATATCTAGCATGAACATTTTCAAGAGGTATACCATTATTGAAGTATAATATAAACAATGAGAGAAATAGAGATAATATAACAAATTATACTCAAATCCACTCCTCTTGTATTCCTCTAACATACTGCACTTATAGTGTACATAAACTTCATACATTAAATGTGCTGTAAACCTACTGTAAATATACTGTACATGTATATTGTACCAGTGAAGTCATGCTTCAGAATTCAGATAAATCTAATCATAAATGGCCCTTGAGGCAAGAACCACGTGCATTTTAAAGTACCCAGCATCTGTTTCCATATTTAAACCCATCAAATAGTGTAAATTACTATTACATTTGTGTATAATCAAAATATAAAATTCAAATTATTCAGTTGACAAATTCAGCTACTAACATTACTCGAGAGTTTGGTTTTACCACCGAGATCTTACTCCCAAAAGCTTCATCAGAACAAGAGAAGTTAGTACAGATGCAACTTTGGTTCATTATTGGATTTAACACAAAGAAACATTTACACATGTGATGATAACACCAAGTTGGCTGATTAAGGCTGTGCTTCCACACTGCATCAAAGAAGGGGGGGGGGGGGATTTCCTCTTTGGCCATATACCATTATCTTCCTCAATCTATCCACAAAACCACAAAACTGCACTTTCATTCAAACCCCTAATGAGTCAGACCCTAAATTCATATTTTAGGATAATCCCCAAATGAAAATCTTCCTGTTATCTATGATTCACGTAATTAATTTCAATTTAATTCCAATTCAATGTTTCAAACACTTTTACCCATTTGACCCTGCCTCTGATCCCCATGTCTGGTCAGCCCACCTCACTGATCCCCATGTCTGGTCAGCCCATCTCACTGACCCCCATGTCTGGTCAGCCCATCTCACTGGTCCCCATGTCTGGTCAGCCCATCTCACTGATCCCATAGCCCGATCGACCCACCTCACTGATCCCCATGTCTGGTCAGCCCACCTCACTGATCCCCATGTCTGGTCAGCCCACCTCACTGACCCCCATGTCTGGTCAGCCCACCTCACTGATCCCCATGTCTGGTCAGCCCACCTCACTGATCATCCCCATGTCTGGTCAGCCCACCTCACTGATCATCCCCATGTCTGGTCAGCCCATCTCACTGGTCCCCATGTCTGGTCAGCCCATCTCACTGATCCCATAGCCCGATCGACCCACCTCACCGATCCCCATGTCTGGTCAGCCCATCTCACTGACCCCCATGTCTGGTCAGCCCATCTCACTGACCCCCATGTCTGGTCAGCCCACCTCACTGATCCCCATGTCTGGTCAGCCCATCTCACTGACCCCCATGTCTGGTCAGCCCATCTCCCTGATCCCATAACCTGATCGACCCATCTCACTGATCCCCATGTCTGGGTTGACCCATCTCACCAATACCCATAGCCCAGTCAACCCATCTCACTGGTCCCCATGTTCGGGGTGGCCCTTCTCACTGATCCCCTTAGCCTGAACGGCCCATCTCACTGATCACCATGTCTGGTCAGCCCTTCTCACTGATCCCCATGTCTGGTCAGCCCACCTCACTGATCCCCATGTCTGGTCAGCCCATCTCACTGATCATCCCCATGTCTGGTCAGCCCATCTCACTAATCCCATAGCCCGCTCGACCCATCTAACTGATCCCCATGTCTGGGTTGACCCATCTCACTAATCCCCATAGCCCAACTGCCCATCTCACCAATCCCCATAACCCTGTCAGCCCATCTCACCAATTCCCATAACCCTGTCAGCCCATCACACCAATCCCCATAACCCTGTCAGCCCATCACACCAATCCCCATAACCTGGTCAGCCCATCTCACCAATCCCCATAACCCTGTCAGCCCATCTCACCAATCCCCATAACCCTGTCAGCTCACCAATCCCCATAACCCATCAGCCCATCTCACCAATCCCGATAACCTGGTCAGCTCACTGATCCCCATAACCTGGTCAGCCCATCTCACCAATCCCCATAACCCGGTCAGCCCATCTCACCAATCCCCATAACCCGGTCAGCCCATCTCACCAATTCCCATCAGCCCATCTCACAGATCCCGATAACCTGGTGAACCCATCTCATTGATCCCCATGTCTGGGTGGCCCATCTCCTATTTTTTGTTAAGAACATCATGACCACATTATCCCTTTCGCCCCACGTACACCTAATCATGCTATGCCTTCTTAACACCGTGTAAGATTTTGACAGATACAGGTGCCGACTGTATTGTTTAACTTTGTGATGTTATTACTATGTCGTGGGTATCTGTAGTAGACACACTGTATAAAATAAAGATGAATATAGATAAGATGGAGTACAAATATACCACTAATTTTGTGAAATACAAATAAATATCTCCACCCAAATATTCCCACCTCTACAGTAGGACATAACATAATCTTGATTTATCAAACAAGATAAGCAAACAAAACTTAAGATACACAACTTTGATTCCCCATAAACCACATGTACACAACACCAATAGAAATTCCAATTTTTTTAAAAAAAATTCACATGATAATCAATAAAATTCAAATTCATCTAAAACCTAAATTAACAAAATTTTAAATCCAAATTCTATTTACATTCCAGCTATTTTTAAGAAAGTATCATTATGGCAAATGTTAATACAGAAGAATCTATTGTAATACTTTGGAAAGAAGACTGAACACATGTAGGTTTTATCTACATAATACCTCACCAACAGGGTTGCTATGGTAACAACACACAGCTTTCTATATCTGTCAGATACATCATCTATTAAAACACCATCACCCACGGCCTTCACCCACCATCCATGACCTTCACCACACAAATAATCATGACCTTTATATCACCTAGGTCTATCTAGATACCCTGATCCAAAATATACAACCGTCCTGCATACAGTGCACATGATAGCTGCTATTATGAATAATAAAGGAATTCTAGCATCTATAACAAACAGTCAGAAATGTGCGATTATTTTCATAAAAACATGTTCTCCTTAACTTTACTGGTCAGTTCTGAACTATGTTAATGTCTATATTACTTTTGTATATAGAATGCAATGAGATATTTGAATTTTTGAAAAAAAGTGTTTGCAGTAGGAATAATGAGATAAAATGAAGAAGACACACACTTGCCAACCTTCCCTGCACTAATACAATATCTCCCTTCATTCAAACCAGTACTAATACAACATCTCCCGTCATTGGAACCAGTACTAATACAGCATCTCCCTTCATTCAAACCAGTACTAATACAACATCTCCCTTCATTGGAACCAGTACTAATACAATATCTCCCTTCATTGGAACCAGTACTAATACAACATCTCCCTTCATTGGAACCAGTACTAATACAACATCTCCCTTCATTGGAACCAGTACTAATACAATATCTCCCTTCATTGGAACCAGTACTAATACAACATCTCCCTTCATTGGAACCAGTACTAATACAACATCTCCCTTCATTGGAACCAGTACTAATACAATGTCTCCCTTCATTGGAACCAGTACTAATACAACATCTCCCTTCATTGGAACCAGTACTAATACAACATCTCCCTTCATTGGAACCAGTACTAATACAACATCTCCCTTCATTTGAACCAGTACTAATACAATATCTCCCTTCATTCGAACCAGTACTAATACAACATCTCCCTTCATTCGAACCAGTACTAATACAATATCTCCCTTCATTGGAACCAGTACTAATACAATATCTCCCTTCATTGGAACCAGTACTAATACATCTCCCTTCATTGGAACCAGTACTAATACAATGTCTCCCTTCATTGGAACCAGTACTAATACAACATCTCCCTTCATTCGAACCAGTACTACAATGTAATACAATATCTCCCTTCATTTGAACCAGTACTAATACATCTCCCTTCATTCGAACCAGTACTACAATGTAATACAATATCTCCCTTCATTTGAACCAGTACTAATACAACATCTCCCCTCATTCGAACCAGTACTGTACAACATCTCCCTTCATTGGAACCAGTACTTATACAATATCTCCCTTCATTGGAACCAGTACTAATACAACATCTCCCTTCATTTGAACCAGTACTAATACAACATCTCCCTTCATTTGAACCAGTACTAATACAACATCTCCCTTCATTTGAACCAGTACTAATACAATATCTCCCTTCATTTGAACCAGTACTAATACAATATCTCCCTTCATTGGAACCAGTACTAATACAATATCTCCCTTCATTGGAACCAGTACTAATACAACATCTCCCTTCATTGGAACCAGTACTAATACAACATCTCCCTTCATTGGAACCAGAACTAATACAACATCTCCCTTCATTCGAACCAGTACTACAATGTAATACAATATATCCCTTCATTGGAACCAGTACTAATACAACATCTCCCTTCATTGGAACCAGTACTGTACAACATCTCCCTTCATTGGAACCAGTACTAATACAACATCTCCCTTCATTGGAACCAGTACTAATACAATATCTCCCTTCATTGGAACCAGTACTAATACAATATCTCCCTTCATTGGAACCAGTACTAATACAACATCTCCCTTCATTGGAACCAGAACTAATACAACATCTCCCTTCATTGGAACCAGAACTAATACAACATCTCCCTTCATTGGAACCAGTACTAATACAAAATCTCCCTTCATTGGAACCAGTACTAATACAATATCTCCCTTCATTGGAACCAGTACTAATACAATATCTCCCTTCATTCGAACCAGTACTAATACAACATCTCCCTTCATTCGAACCAGTACTACAATGTAATACAATATCTCCCTTCATTCGAACCAGTACTAATACAACATCTCCCTTCATTGGAACCAGTACTGTACAACATCTCCCTTCATTGGAACCAGTACTAATACAATATCTCCCTTCATTGGAACCAGTACTAATACAACATCTCCCTTCATTGGAACCAGTACTAATACAACATCTCCCTTCATTGGAACCAGAACTAATACAACATCTCCCTTCATTGGAACCAGTACTAATACAATATCTCCCTTCATTGGAACCAGTACTAATACAATATCTCCCTTCATTGGAACCAGTACTAATACAACATCTCCCTTCATTGGAACCAGTACTAATACAACATCTCCCTTCATTGGAACCAGTACTAATACAACATCTCCCTTCATTGGAACCAGTACTAATACAACATCTCCCTTCATTTGAACCAGTACTAATACAATATCTCCCTTCATTTGAACCAGTACTAATACAATATCTCCCTTCATTGGAACCAGTACTAATACAACCTCCTCATTTGACCATACTAATACAATATCTCCCTTCATTGGACCATACATACAAATCTCCTTATGGAACCAGTATAACACATATCTCCCTTCATGAACATTAATACATATCTCCCTTCATTGGAACCAGTATACAATATCTCCCTCATTGGACCGTACTAATACAACGTCTCCCTTCATGCGAAGGAGACTAAATTCTTGTTTTTTGATTAGTCTAAAAATGAAATATGCTAATGGCATGGGGGGGAAACCGCAATTTAATTCAGAAAGATCCCTTAATATTTCTGAAAATAGCGCAAAAAATTTAAAAATTGTAAAAACTAAATGGTGCCGTCACAATTTTATTTCCGATTGGTCCAAATCAATATGTATAAGTAAGCACCAAGGGGAACCTCCATATGAAATTTGAGAAAGATCCCTTCAGTTCTTTCACAGAAAAAGCGATAACAAATTTCAATTGTCAAAATCCAAGATGGCTGCCTGTCGGCCATGTTGTTTTCCGATTGGTCTCAAAATGCAATATGCATAACTAGGCACTGAGGGGAACCTGCATATGAAATTTCAGAAAGATCCCTTCATTACTTTCACAGAAATAGTGATAACAAACTTTAATTGTCAGAATCCAAGATGGCTGCCTGTCGGCCATGTTGTTTTCTAATTAGTCTCAAAATGCAATATGCATAACCAGGAACAAAGAGGAACCTGCATATGAAATTTGAGAAAGATCCCTTCAGTACTTTCACAGAAATAGCGATAACAAACTTCAATTGTCAAAATCCAAGATGGCTGCCTGTCGGCCATTTTGTTTTCCGATTGTTCCCAAAATGCAATATGCATAACTAGGCACCAAAGGGAACCTATATATGAAATTTGAGAAAGATCCCTTCAGTACTTCCTCAGAAATAGCGATAACAAACTCAAATTGTCAAAATCCAAGATGGCTGCCTGTCGGCCATGTTGTTTTCCGATTGGTCCCAAAATGCAATATGCATAACTAGGCACCAAAGGGAACCTACATATGAAATTTGAGAAAGATCCCTTCAGTACTTCCTCAGAAATAGCGATAACAAACTCCAGTTGTCAAAATCCAAGATGGCTGCCTGTCGGCCATGTTGTTTTCTGATCGGTCCCAAAATGCAATATGCATAGCTAGGCACCAAGGGGAACCTACATATGAAATTTGAGAAAGATCTCTTCAATACTTTCTCAGAAATAGAGATAACAAACTTCAATTGTCAAAATCCAAGATGGCTGCCTGTCGGCCATGTTGTTTTCTGATCGGTCCCAAAATGCAATATGCATAACTAGGCACCAAGGGGAACCTACATATGAAATTTGAGAAAGATCTCTTCAATACTTTCTCAGAAATAGAGATAACAAACTTCAATTGTCAAAATCCAAGATGGCTGCCTGTCGGCCATGTTGTTTTCCGATCGGTCCCAAAATGCAATATGCACAACTAGGCACCAAGGGGAACCTACATATGAAATTTGAGAAAGATCCCATCAGTACTTTCTCAGAAATAGCGATAACAAGAATTGTTTACGGACGGAGGGACGGACGGACGGACAGACGGACGGACGGAGGGAGGGACGGACGGACGGACGACGGACCACGGACGCAGGGCGATTTGAATAGCCCACCATCTGATGATGGTGGGCTAAAAAAATTAAAAAAATTCACATGATAATCAACAAGAGATCCCAGAGGGATCTTGGCGCCCACCATTGAATGTTCTTTATAGGTTCCATGTCAGATTGATCTTTTCTCTACTTTTCTCTTCTTCTAAGTCTTACTAATCTGTGTAAACTCAGAAGAAACCTCTAGTACTTTTCAAACAAGGGAAACCTATATATAAAATTTAAGATTTAGGCACTATATATATGGAATTTGAGAAAGATTCCTTCAGTGCTTTCTGAGAAATAGTGATAACAAACTTCAATTGTCAAAATCCAAGATGGCTGCTTGTCGGCCATGTTGTTTTCCGATTGGTCTCAAAATGCAATATGCATAACTAGGCACCTGGGGGAACCTACATATGAAATTTCAGGAAGATCCCTTCATTAGTTTCTTAGTAATAGTGATAACCAGTTTCAATTTTCGAAATCCAAGATGGCTGCCTGTCGGCCATGTTGTTTTCTGATTGGTCTCAAAATGCAATATGCATAACTAGGCACCAAGAGGAACCTACATATGAAATTGGAGAAAGATCCAATCAGAACTTTCTCAGAAATAGCGATAACAAACTTCTATGGTCAAAATCCAAGATGGCTGCCTGTCGGCCATGTTGTTTTCCGATCAGTCCCAAAATGCGATATGCATTACCAGGCACCAAGGGGAACCTACATATGAAATTGGAGAAAGATCCAATCAGAACTTTCTCAGAAATAGCGATAACAAACTTCTATGGTCAAAATCCAAGATGGCTGCCTGTCGGCCATGTTGTTTTCCGATCAGTCCCAAAATGCGATATGCATTACCAGGCACCAAGGGGAACCTACATATGAAATTTGAGAAAGATCCCTTCAGTACTTTCTCAGAAATGGCAATAACAAACTTTAATGGTCAAAATCCAAGATGGCTGCCTGTCGGCCATGTTGTTTTCCGATTGGTCTCAAAATGCTATATGCATAACTAAGCACCAAGGGGAACCTACATAACAAATATGAATAAGATCCCTTTAGTACTTTCACAGAAATAGCGATAACGAACTTCAATTGTCAAAATCCAAGATGGCTGCCTGTCGGCCATGTTGTTTTCAGATCGGTCTCAAAATGCAATATGCATAACTAGGCACTAAGGGGAACCTACATATGAAATTTGAGAAAGATCCCTTCTGTGCTTTTTGAGAAATAGCGATAACAATCTTCAATTGTCAAAATCCAAGATGGCTGCCTGTCGGCCATGTTGTTTTCCGATTGGTCTCAAAATGCAATATGCATAACTAGGCACCAAGGGGAACCTACATATGAAATTTGAGAAAGATCCCTTCAGTACTTTCTTAGAAATAGCGATAACAAACTTCAATGGTCAAAATCCAAAATGGCTGCCCGTCGGCCATGTTGTTTTCCGATCGGTCCCAAAATGCAATATGCATAACTAGGCACCAAGGGAAACCTATATATAAAATTTGAGAAAGATCTCTTCAGTACTTTCTCAGAAATAGCGATAACAAACTTCAATGGTCAAAATCCAAGATGGCTGCCTGTCGGCCATGTTGTTTTCCGATCGGTCACAAAATGCAATATGCATAACTAGGCACCAAGGGAAACCCACATATCAAATTTGAGAAAGATCCCTTCAGTACTTTCTTTGAAATAGCGATAACAAACTTCAATTGTCAAAATCCAAGATGGCTGCCTGTCGGCCATGTTGTTTTCCGATCGGTCCCAAAATGCAATATGCATAACTAGGCACCAAGGGAAACCAACATATGAAATTTGAGAAAGATCCCTTCAGCTCTTTCTCAGAAATAGCGATAACAAACTTCAATGGTCAAAATCCAAGATGGCTGCCTGTCGGCCATGTTGTTTTCCGATCGGTCCCAAAATGCAATATGCATAACTAGGCACCAAGGGGAACCTACATATGAAATTTGAGAAAGATCCCTTCAGTACTTTCTGAGGATTAGCGATAACAAGAATTGTTTACGGACGGACGACGGACCACGGACGCAGGGCGATTTGAATAGCCCACCATCTGATGATGGTGGGCTAATAAAATTCAAATTCATCTAAAACCTAAATTAACAAAATTTTAAATCCAAATTCTATTTACATTCCAGCTATTTTTAAGAAAGTATCATTATGGCAAATGTTAATACAGAAGAATCTATTGTAATACTTTGGAAAGAAGACTGAACACATGTAGGTTTTATCTACATAATACCTCACCAACAGGGTTGCTATGGTAACAACACACAGCTTTCTATATCTGTCAGATACATCATCTATTAAAACACCCATCACCCACGGCCTTTACCCACCATCCATGACCTTCACCACACAAATAATCATGACCTTTATATCACCTAGTCCTATCTAGATACCCTGATCCAAAATATGCAACCGTCCTGCACACAGTGCACATGATAGCTGCTATTATGAATAATAAAGGAAATTTAGTATCTATAACAAACAGTCAGAAATGTGCGATTCTTTTCATAAAAACATGTTCTCCTTAACTTTACTGGTCAGTTCTGGACTATGTTAATGTCTATATTACTTTTGTATATAGAATGCAATGAGATATTTTTTGAATTTTTGAAAAAAGTGTTTGCAGTAGGAATAATGAGATAAAATGAAGACACACACTTGCCAACCTTCCTACACTAATACAACATCTCCCTTCATTGGAACCAGTACTAATACAATATCTCCCTTCATTGGAACCAGTACTAATACAACATCTCCCTTCATTGGAACCAGTACTAATACAACATCTCCCTTCATTGGAACCAGTACTAATACAATATCTCCCTTCATTGGAACCAGTACTAATACAACATCTCCCTTCATTGGAACCAGTACTAATACAATATCTCCCTTCATTGGAACCAGTACTAATACAATATCTCCCTTCATTGGAACCAGTACTAATACAACATCTCCCTTCATTTGAACCAGTACTAATACAATATCTCCCTTCATTGGAACCAGTACTAATACAATATCTCCCTTCATTGGAACCAGTACTGTACATCTCCCTTCATTGGAACCAGTACTAATACAATATCTCCCTTCATTGGAACCAGTACTAATACAACATCTCCCTTCATTGGAACCAGTACTGTACATCTCCCGTCATTGGAACCAGTACTAATACAACATCTCCCGTCATTGGAACCAGTACTAATACAACATCTCCCGTCATTGGAACCAGTACTAATACAACATCTCCCGTCATTGGAACCAGTACTAATACAATATCTCCCTTCATTCGAACCAGTACTAATACAACATCTCCCTTCATTGAAACCAGTACTAATACAATATCTCCCTTCATTTGAACCAGTACTAATACAATATCTCCCTTCATTGGAACCAGTACTAATACAACATCTCCCTTCATTGGAACCAGTACTAATACAACATCTCCCTTCATTGGAACCAGTACTAATATAATATCTCCCTTCATTGGAACCAGTACTAATACAACATCTCCCTTCATTCGAAGGGGAGACATAATTACAAGTACAGTCAAACCTGCCTTAGTGACCCCCTGTTTTAAGCAACTTCCTATCATCAGCGACCTTTTTTTATCCTCCCGATGTATTTCATTATATTTTTGACCTGTTTTAAGTGAGTCCCTGTCTATCGCACCTAACGACCTTGGTTTATCCTCAATATATAGACAAAAACCTGGATTTAGCGACTTTGTTTACAGCCCAAGCTGGAAGTAGAATAACAATCATCATAAAACTTTGGTATATTCCATGTATGAATAAAATAAAATCTCGCGTGAGTTTTTAGGTTAACCGAATAAACATTATAAAGATACAGTTTTAGTCTTTGTTGTCTTTACCTCGGACAATAAACCAAAAACATTAACCTGTGTTTAGTGACCACGTCTTTCTTATGTGACATTTTAGACCGGTTCCCTTGGAAAGTCAGGTTAGACAGGTTTAACCTAAATAAACCAAAAACATTCATCTGTGTTAAGTGACCACCTGTCTTATGTGACCTTTTAGACCGGTTCCCTTGGAAAGTCACATTAAGACAGGTTTAACTATATAAGTAGTATAACTTTCTATTGTTCATAATTTTTTTAATCCAACTGGTCCACAAAATACCCAGCTTTTCTTAGGCTCCAACATTTTGACTATAAATGCACAACCTCCAACATGGAAATACCAAGATTTTGAGAAGCATGTATTTGGTTAGAGGACCTTTACACCAGATATCAAACATGTTCCCCTGACACTAAGGAACATTGTTAACAATCTACCAAAATTTTCACACAATAATTTCTCATCAAATGTTCATCATCCTGTGAACAGCTATGGTCATTTTGATGCATGGTCTCCCTGTAGTAGCTGGTGGCTAACTCACAGAACAGCACAGAGAGATTAAAGTAATATGTCTTGCCCCAGACCACAGC
This sequence comes from Pecten maximus, assembly GCF_902652985.1. Lineage (NCBI taxonomy): Eukaryota > Metazoa > Mollusca > Bivalvia > Pectinida > Pectinidae > Pecten > Pecten maximus. The sequence goes on from NC_047016.1 coordinate 14,732,265, forward strand.
TTGCTAAGGCCCTGGTAGGGATTGAACACTTTGGAACTTTAACTGAGGTTGGATCAGTCCAATGTCCTACCACAGCCTCAAGTGTTTAAAAATATAAAACCTACAAATGCATTTTTATATGCAAGTAATTACTTCAAATTTTCAGTATTTCTTTTTCCTAATCTATACTTTGAAATTGTATATAATCAACATTTCATAGCTAGAATCTTTTTCTATTGGGTTTCTGGCAGACACCTAAAAACGTACTATAGAATAGGTTTTGTTTTACAGAACAAGACAAGGCAATAACATCTGTATGTACAGTAGCAGTCCTAAAACTCAACAACTTAACAACCATTAAACACCACAGTTTTTCTGTAACAGACTTTGAAGAAATGAATAAAACCCAGCGTTAATATCTGTAGTATCTGTAACAATTCTTTGAAGGCCTTTAAGGTCAGAAAAAAATCAGATAAAATCTTCTAAGCTAGGGAAATCATTGCATTAAATGTCAGGCTGTTTATTTGTCATTTGGTCCATCGTCCCAGGGCCCAGGAAATAATCAAGTCAAATATGGTATCAACAGAAGGGTACTCCAACCTCAGTCAGTACTGTTAAATCACACCGTACAGTACAATACTGCAGGTCACAGGACTTCTCCCACGATTTATCACACCATCAATGCACTATATACAAACACTACACCGAAAATAATGATACACCAGTGGCCAGCGACAGTTGTTCTAGCCAGGTTTAGCTCAATAATTTTAATGCTTTGACTTCTAACTAAATCCAACTACATACCTGATTTACACCTTAATACAATTGCTCTTATTAAGGAGTTACAGGGTTTGCTTACTAAATGAGAAACATTGCGATTTTGATGAAATTCAAAAAAAAAAAAATCATAAATTGTACTTTGTCGTTAAGCTGAATATAATGAACACGACACAGACAAGTTCTTATCTTTGTAGTTCTGCAATAAAACCATAAAACTTTCCCCTAAAAATTTAATATCAGTCAATTTAGGAAAACAATTTAGGTGGCGGTAGTAAATGATTGAAAGGCAGAGCTGTGTAGAAATAAACAATAATCAATAATGCCAGCTGATAAAACACTATATGCCAACCAACGTTTACCGCAATCCAGAAAATCCAGAACTGCACACCCTTAATTTCAACATTGTATTGATCCGGGAGAGTCCATTATTGTCTGGGGAAATGTCAGAGTGTGTAGGTTCACAAAAATATCCATGTACTGAAATATACGTTACCTCCAATATAGTAATGTAAGTGTTAAGTGAGATGAAATATCAGAGAGAGAGAGAAAACTATATGTTCTTTACAGTATGAACAGTGGACATCAGAAATGGTCAATTTGAATGATGGTTTCTATTCACTGCATTGAAAATCCCTCTTTTTCTTCCACAAATACCAATGAAGGGAGAATAAGCAGTGTAACTACCAGTAAATGTACCCTTAACAGTGTAACTACCAGTAAATGTACCCTTAACAGTGTAACTACCAGTAAATGTACCCTTAACAGTGTAACTACCAGTAAATGTATCTGTATACAGCGTAACTACCAGTAAATGTACCCTTAACACTGTAACTACCAGTAAATGTACCCTAAACAGTGTAACTACCAGTAAATGTACCATTAACAGTGTAACTACCAGTACATGTATCTGTATACAGTGTAACTACCAGTACATGTATCTGTATACAGTGTAACTACCAGTACATGTATCTGTATACATTGTAACTACCAGTAAATGTATCTGTATACAGTGTAACTACCAGTAAATGTACCCTTAACAGCGTAACTACCAGTAAATGTATCTGTATACAGTGTAACTACCAGTAAATGTATCTGTATACAGTGTAACTACCAGTAAATGTATCTGTATACAGTGTAACTACCAGTAAATGTATCTGTATACATTGTAACTACCAGTACATGTATCTGTATACAGTGTAACTACCAGTACATGTATCTGTATACATTGTAACTACCAGTACATGTATCTGTATACAGTGTAACTACCAGTACATGTATCTGTATACATTGTAACTACCAGTACATGTATCTGTAACTACCAGTACATGTATCTGTATACAGTGTAACTACCAGTACATGTATCTGTATACAGTGTAACTACCAGTACATGTATCTGTATACAGCGTAACTACCAGTAAATGTACCCTAAACAGTTTAACTACCAGTAAATGTATCTGTATACAGTGTAACTACCAGTTCATGTATCTGTATACAGTGTAACTACCAGTACATGTATCTGTATACAGTGTAACTACCAGTACATGTATCTGTATACACTGTAACTATCAGTACATGTATCTGTATACAGTGTAACTACCAGTACATGTATCTGTATACAGTGTAACTACCAGTACATGTATCTGTATACAGTGTAACTACCAGTACATGTATCTGTATACAGTGTAACTACCAGTACATGTATCTGTATACATTGTAACTACCAGTACATGTATCTGTATACAGTGTAACTACCAGTACATGTATCTGTATACAGTGTAACTACCAGTACATGTATCTGTATACAGTGTAACTACCAGTACATGTATCTGTATACAGTGTAACTACCAGTAAATGTATCTGTATACAGTGTAACTACCAGTAAATGTACCCATATACAGTTAAACTACCAGTAAATGTATCTGTATACATTGTAACTACCAGTACATGTATCTGTATACAGTGTAACTACCAGTAAATGTACCCATATACAGTGTAACTACCAGTAAATGTATCTGTATACAGTGTAACTACCAGTTCATGTATCTGTATACAGTGTAACTACCAGTACATGTATCTGTATACAGTGTAACTACCAGTTCATGTATCTGTATACAGTGTAACTACCAGTACATGTATCTGTATACAGTGTAACTACCAGTACATGTATCTGTATACAGTGTAACTACCAGTTCATGTATCTGTATACATTGTAACTATCAGTACATGTATCTGTATACATTGTAACTACCAATACATGTATCTAGATCTGTATACAGTGTAACTACCAGTTCATGTATCTGTATACAGTGTAACTACCAGTACATGTATCTGTATACATTGTAACTACCAGTTCATGTATCGGTATACAGTGTAACTACCAGTACATGTATCTGTATACAGTGTAACTACCAGTTCATGTATCTGTATACAGTGTAACTACCAGTACATGTATCTGTATACATTGTAACTATCAGTACATGTATCTGTATACAGTGTAACTACCAGTACATGTATCTGTATACAGTGTAACTACCAGTATATGTATGTGTATACATTGTAACTATCAGTACATGTATCTGTATACAGTGTAACTACCAGTACATGTATCTGTATACAGTGTAACTACCAGTACATGTATCTGTATACAGTGTAACTACCAGTACATGTATCTGTATACAGTGTAACTACCAGTACATGTATCTGTATACAGTGTAACTACCAGTACATGTATCTGTATACAGTGTAACTACCAGTACATGTATCTGTATACAGTGTAACTACCAGTACATGTATCTGTATACAGTGTAACTACCAGTACATGTATCTGTATACAGTGTAACTACCAGTACATGTATCTGTATACAGTGTAACTACCAGTACATGTATCTGTATACAGTGTAACTACCAGTTCATGTATCTGTATACAGTGTAACTACCAGTACATGTATCTGTATACATTGTAACTACCAGTACATGTATCTGTATACAGTGTAACTACCAGTTCATGTATCTGTATACATTGTAACTATCAGTACATGTATCTGTATACATTGTAACTACCAATACATGTATCTGTATACATTGTAACTACCAGTTCATGTATCTGTATACAGTGTAACTACCAGTACATGTATCTGTATACATTGTAACTACCAGTACATGTATCGGTATACAGTGTAACTACCAGTACATGTATCTGTATACAGTGTAACTACCAGTACATGTATCTGTATACATTGTAACTACCAGTACATGTATCTGTATACAGTGTAACTACCAGTACATGTATCTGTATACATTGTAACTATCAGTATATGTATCTGTATACAGTGTAACTACCAGTACATGTATCGGTATACATTGTAACTACCAGTACATGTATCTGTATAGTGTAACTACCAGTACATGTATCTGTATACAGTGTAACTACCAGTACATGTATCTGTATAGTGTAACTACCAGTACATGTATCTGTATACAGTGTAACTACGAGTACATGTATCTGTATACATTGTAACTACGAGTACATGTATCTGTATACAGTGTAACTACCAGTAAATGTATCTGTATACAGTGTAACTATCAGTACATGTATCTGTATACAGTGTAACTATCAGTAAATGTATCTGTATACAGTGTAACTACCAGTACTCGTATCTGTATACAGTGTAACTACCAGTACATGTATCTGTATACATTGTAACTACCAGTACATGTATCGGTATACATTGTAACTACCAGTACATGTATCTGTATACATTGTAACTACCAGTACATGTATCGGTATACATTGTAACTACCAGTTCATGTATCTGTTTACAGTGTAACTACCAGTTCATGTATCTGTATACAGTGTAACTCTCAGTACTTATTTAGACAAAAATGTGATGTTGGGTGTACAATGATAGTTGATATTTTTGTTTTTAGATTAAGATTTTTTCTCATTTGATCGGTGTGCCCTTGAAGGCAGGTGAAGGCAGGTCAAGGTCAATCAATTGAACAAATGTTATGTATATTATCAAAGCATGCCACTGTCCTGATATCATCACTCTGTGCCTCATTCTGAGAAGTTGTTTCAAAGATTTAAACATATTTGACCTTTGTGACCATGAAAGTACATCAAGGTCATTCACTTGAACACCTTTGGTAGCCCTTCATCCCAGCATGAAACTGGCTCATTAGCATGGCTATGAGCCTCTTCATTATTAAGAAGTCTTTAAACATTTGACCTCTGTGACGTTTAAAGTAGGTCAAGGTTATTCAGTTTAATAAACTGTAGCCTTCATTAAAGCATGTCTACTGACCCAATAGCATGACCCAGGTCGCTTGGTTATTGAAAAGAGGTCATTTAACTATCCTACACATTCTGGTGACCTTAAAAGTAGGTCAAAGTCATCTATTTGAACAAACTTGGTAGCCCTTTATCCCAGCATGCTACTGGCTCAGTGTCATGGCCCTTTGCCTCTTCATAATGGAGAAATTGTTTAAAGATTTTAACACATATGAATCCTGATGAGCTTGAAAGTAGGTAAAGGTCATTCACTTGAACAAACTTTGTAGCCCTTCATCCCAGCGTACTACTGGCCAAATATCATGACCAAGGAATCGTTTCATAAGCTTCGTAACTTACAAATTTTCGTAACTTTTGCGCAAGTCAGATTTAAGAATTACTAAGAGTTTCATGAAAATTAAACCTTGCATTACTTTACACAACATCCCCCCTGTCGTAACTTATGAAAACAATTTAAAACTGTACGAAAGCATTCCCTTTTGAACAGAAAATGATGTCATACTCAATTACAAATTACCATAAGAGAACGACTATGTCTGTGAGCGATTGTTTCGAGACAGAAGCCAAGTTTGAATGTCGAGGAGGGATGCAGGCAAAATAGTCATTTTCATGCAACTAATTGCACGCATATTCGTAGACTGTTTTTAAGAGCATTATGTATATCTGTGTGCAGTGAGCAAAATCTGTGAACATTGCATTGATACTGTTCGTTTAACATCATGATAAACAATATGAAATTGGAATTTTACAGAAAATTTATCTTCGCTCAATAATATGTTTGTTTTGGTATAACAAAATATAGTTCTGTATACGAAACTCGGTTATAGGACGGCAAACAATTTTCACAACAAATTTTTTTTTTACCTCTGCATTAGAGAGCAGTATATTTTTACTGAGAGAAAGTTCGATTTTTACGTAAGAAAAGAAAAAAACACCTTTGTTAAAGGGACTTATATGGACTTCATAAGTTTTGCATAATGTTTTCGTAATTTTTATGAAAATTTGTTAGTTAAGAAGTTTTGTGAAACAGTACCCCGAGGCCTCTTGGTTGAGAAGTTGAAAATGTAAAATAAGCACCCATGACGTCTGATGTTGGACAGAAATGTGATGTTGGGCGACATTATAATTCTGATGTTGGACAGAAATGTGATTTTGGACGACATTATAATTCTGATGTTGGACAGAAATGTGATGTTGGACGACATTATAATTCTGATGTTGGACAGAAATGTGATGTTGGGCGACATTATAATTCTGATGTTGGACAGAAATGTGATGTTGCGCGATGCTTGGACAGAATATAATCTTGGATGAAATTCTGAAGTAAACAAACATGCATTGATGTTCCCAACATTAATGCTGAAGTAGTTTTCACTTCTTAAAAAGATAATTTACAATAAGAAATATGAAGTTGAGTTTCTGCCTACAAACCTGGCTTTTATATAACACAATGTACATGTATCAGACAATGGTGCATTGGAGTTATGAAGGCAGTGTTTTTATTTATTACATACTAGCAAATTTGTGCCATACTTCTTCATAATATCTTTGAGGAAAAAAATTAGCTTGAAAATAAAGTTGTTTCACATTTTCAATGTGGTAAAGATTCTTATTTTTGAGGTTCCTTATTTCATTATTATTGAAATTTTGTTCCGCTTATTAAATTTTAAGAAAAATATATCACTTTTGCTTCAAAATTTGGTAAAAAAAAACAAACACACACACAAAAACTTTTGAACTATAAAAAGAAAGAAACAACTTTTAAAGTAATATTGCAAGATAAAAGTCTGACTGATCAAAATATTGCAAATTAAAAATATGGCAGAAAAGTTCCCTTTTTTGCACATGTAGTTATGTCCCCTACTATGAAAACCTTGCTATCTTGTTACTGGTCCAATCAATCCAGGAATGTCCGACTTCACCTTTAACTCCAGTCATTCTATGGATCCGAGATTCCACACAAAATCACTTTAACACAACTACCTTCAGTTTTCTCTCATTTTTAGTCTAGTCTACAATAATTCTAAGTCACTGATAGGATCTCATCTCATCTTGTAGTCTAGCCTATAACTCCTTATTCTCATGCCTCCTTTCTGGAAACTAACATATACAAAGACTTTCATTTAGCTGTTTACAAAATTATAATATAATTTCATGTTATTAAGAAACAAATTTGAAAGAAACTGTATCAACACTTTTTTTTTTCTAAACCTGTCTTAAACATTGGTTTAGAATAAAACATGTTTATATATCTGATGAGAAAACAGTAACTTCCTATACAGGGGACATAACTCATGTACTATACAGGGGACATAACTCATGTACTATACAGGGGACATAACCCATGTACTATACAGGGGACATAACCCATGTACTATACAGGGGACATAACTCATGTATTATACAGGGGACATAACCCATGTACTATACAGGGGACATAACTCATGTACTATACCGGGGCATCACCCATGTCTATACAGGGGACATAACTCATGTCCTGTAATTAGGTACACTGCGTCTTAATAGACAGCTTGTCATTAAGTAGTGTTAATAACCAGAAAAAGATCACACTAAGATGGACTTTCAATCTTCAGGAGATTTTATTTTCATAAATTTTCATTAAAATGAGGTATATCTTTCCATGCAAACGTTACATTACAAAAAAACACATTTTTTTTTCTCAAACGTTTACAAATGACACAACTGAATTAATTTTGTTTCAAAAGAAAAAAACACATACGATTTGTTGTTATGACTATGAATAATACACAAATAACAAGCTGTCTGAATCACACATTCTACAGGTACACAGATGGTTTATACAAAACATGTCATATTTGACCATGTAAACTTACTACCTTTATCCCACTTTCATTGTTATCACAACCCTTAAATTACAACTTTGATTTTGGATATTTAATGAACTTATTTCAATTAAGTTGTCTTTTTAACTTGAAATGGGTTTTTTTGTAAAACCTCAGTGTACATATATCTGAAATGTTTAAGCTACATATATTTAAAGTTGATTATATAAGAAAAAAACATGATTTCATCATTTTGTTAAATGCATCAAAATGGAGGACAAGTTTCTGTTATAGAAATCACCATTCTCAGCACTGTGATAAGTTTAACTGGTCAGATATGACATAGTATTTAAATTTGCATTTGACCATCTAAAAACAAAATGGCTTGCACATAACCTCCAATGCACCAATGCAGTTTTCAAAATACACAATGTGATTTTTGGCAAGAAAAACTGTAAAATACATATTAAATACATATCTTTTCATTTATACATACATTATTAACGATATACTTTGTCTATTAAATATTCCACCATAATCTAGCATACCAATAATGAAAATGAACAGGAATCTACTTTTTCTCTTTTTTTTCTCCCATGTACTGTACAACAAACAAAGTAAAAAGTTCATGTCATAAAAACCTATTGGTTATATCATTTAACAACTACAGAATCACTATTTTCAAAATAAAATGTGGATGAACATCTCATTAACATAAACAGGAAATAAATGTAAAACCATTATTCATGTAGTTTTCAAAATATACATGTAGATGGAAGCCAGGAGCAAACAACACAGATAATTAATATTGCTGTCAACAATGTGTCCAAAAGCAGCAGAAAAAATATAAGCAAAATAAAAACTGCCTTAAACCCTAGTAAAATCCACTTTACATCATCATAACCAAAAAATGGCTCAATTTCTTTATGAAACAAAGAGCATGATTTGAAATTTAATGCTTTTCTTTCAAATGAAATAATTTTCAAAATTATGTGATTATAAGTTAAACAGAAGTTAAGGTAAACAAAAATGAAGACAAATCTTTATATAAAATATCAAGCATTTAAAACACAATGAAAGTTATAATTGTTTAAAATTTCTGATTCTTTCAAAATTTCTATTCAAAATTAAATAAAAAAAAGAAGAAAAAATGAAAATGAAAAAGAAAAAAAACCCAATGGTGAACCAGAATATGAAATGAAAGTTAGATAATATTCTCTTTCAACAAAGTTGTGAGGGATGAGAAAGTTTGATAACAGAAAAGCACATGTCAAGCAGCATATATATATATAAACATCATCTCATTGGTGCCACAATCTTTGAACGTCAATATGCAATATTTTACCCTCTAGCAAAGCACTTGAACCTTGAGATGACATTAATCATCAAAGCTACACAAACTTTGACCCTGAATGGCTATATAACCTTGACCTTTAACTCCACCTATCTTGCAGATACAAAGAACAACATAGTGACATCAGACTAGAACATCCCTAACAGATCACAGGACTTTGCAATGGAAATAAATGCAAAATTTCACATGCGTAGATTTTACCACTGGCAAAGCACAAGAACCACATACTACATAAATTTAACATAACTCGACTCATAGCAAGTTCATCAATATATGTAATGACAAAACTTATTGGATGAATGACCCAACATAAGCAGCAATGATTCCATTCATCAGCATTGTAATGACTATAAATATCTCCCCCAAAACTACACATACCAAAGGAAAATCTGACTTATTAAGTAACAGTATACTACTATGAGATATTCAATGCTTCAAAGTATGTTTCATGGTTATTTTGCCCTTTATATCTTTATTAAGATTAATTACTTAACACCTGACTGTATTTTACCAAATGTACAGGGCATTTGTTTAAATATTATAGCTGAGAGACAAGATCAGCTATTCATACAACACAATTACAATCCTATATTATATGTCTAACCCAGATTAAGCTGCTTACCTGCCTTAATCATTGTTAATCAATAAACAAAAAACAAGTGATGATCAAAACATCACCTGTTACTGAAACATGTTTTGTTGTTATTTGGTAGAAATGTAGCTGTGTTAGGCAAAGATTTTAATGTTAATTTGTAGAAAAGCAGATATGTATGAATGATTTTCTTCATTACTTGACAGAAGAACAGACTCGTGTGAAGATTTTCCCCGGTTTTTGATAGAAGAGCAGACTTGTTGTGTAAAGAGTTTCCCTGTTATTTGGTAGAAAACCTGCTCTGTAAAGATTATTTGGCATAACACCCCCCCCCATTGGTAGATGATTAGTTGTCTCCCTTGACAAGATTTGAACAACGGTGCTACAGAGTTGCCCTACAATACATCATCATCGTAATCCTGGTACAAGCCATCACTACCTTGCCCATCGTGCCCCACAGCTGCGGCTGCAGCCGCTGTTTTGGCAGCATACAGGTTAGCTTCCTCTTGTGCTTTACCAATGTTTTTCTTGTAGCGAATTCTCTTGTTACCAAACCAATTGGACACCTGTAAACACATAAACAGAAAAATAATATCTCATCACAATCACAAACAAATCCGGCTTACTATAAGTTGGAAATACATAAAACATCAAGGAATTATACATTTCACATGCACCAAATACTTATTTCATAAGGTAAAAAGCATGTGACAAGAGGCAAGGTAGACTGCAGAAGTCACTTAGTTCAGCCATTTGTGTAAATATCACTTTCTGGGGTAATAATTCATTTAAGTCGATCATTCTATGTCATTAGTTGTAATGGCTAGAGGGATTTCTTTTTAAATGTATTTTAATGATCGCTCAACCAATTCGGCATAAATGGTGAAAAGAAATTGCAAAATCTGTTTTAAATGACACATGGACTGGAAAACTGAATTGGAAAACTAAATATTTGTACACAGAGTCGCCAATCACTTACAATCAGCTTTCAGACACTGGTCTATATATGTGTAAACATCTAGACAGAGATTAATGTGTATAAAGCAGCATCACGATGACTGCCATTATCCTAATTGAAATTGTCACTTTCGATCTTTAATTAATAGAATTGCATAGATGTGTTTTTAATTGCCTGCCAAACCCCGATATTAGAATTACATTTACGACCTTTCATCTACATGAGAATACTCGAACTCATTTAGTAACAAATGCTTAGCAATGTGAACAGCCAAAATTATTTATAACTGTATGATGTGCATAGACCTGAACTCCGACTGGTCTGAATACCTTGGAATAAATACCCATCCATTTGCACACAATAGTACTGTTTATAAATTTTAATGAGTTGTAATAACTAGCGATTCCGAACATCCATTTCGCAATGTAGCATAAGAATATAAATCATATATGACAGGATTGTCGTCTGTTTATTACACTAACAAGGTCTCGTCTTTTCCACAGTCGTCATCATGTTAACAACCTACTGTCAGCTACTGACTTTACTGTGCTGAAATCAACACACAAGTTTTAGTCATCCTTGAAGAATTTTATACTTCAAAATATACAGAAATAAAATTTAAAAGTAACAAATTTTCAAATAACTTAATTCACCTCTGATTTCTTTTCATTATAAATTCCAAGCTAACACTACAATTGAAAAACTAGTTGTGGAGTTCTGTTATTGTACTGAAGTATGAAACGCACACAAAAACACATCCACAGTGTTGGCCATGTGGCTTTACAGGAGAAAACACACTTTTTATGTTGCTCTGGTGGGAATTAAATTTTCATGCAAGTGATTCGTGTGAAATGCAGGCTGTAGTTTTGCTAGTTAATTGGGCGGTGTAATGAAGGGTTTGTGCCTGGATAAGTACCCATTAGGCCTGCTTGACAGAAAACACGTGCAATACATTAACGTACAAATTTCACCACTAGATCGGACTTACAATACGCACACCTCACACCTGATAATATCTCCTTTTTGTTTACAGAAAATAGTCTTATCAGGATGTGCCTTTACTGGAAATCCTATCTTAAGATGATATCTTATCCCTCAATAAAATTAACATCTAAATCCACACGTTAGTTCTTCTTTACAATTACACCTGATGGCTATTTCCTTATCTACACACGATCAAGTACAGTAGACACCTAACCCAGAATGTCTAACCTTTATCAAACCTTTTATGACAAATACACTTTGGGGACAATTTTCATAATATATCATCAAGCCTATATCTTTTTAGTAACAGGATATAAACACACCACTCTACCTTTTTAATATATTATTCATCAAATAAAGCATTATTATCTGATATTGTTAAGAGAAAACTGTAATAGCAGCTTGTTGCCCTTACATGTAACTTTCTTTTTACGCTTGGTGAAAAATTGCAGGTTGATCAGAAAGTCAAAACATTTGAAACCTGTATATGATTGTTGGTTACTGCTGTGATATTTCGGAGTGTAATTTAAGCCCTTCACACTGTTACTTTGTGTATATACTAACACAGGTGATGTGAGACCAAGGCAATTAACGACAGGAGGGGCTCACCAAAGGAAATTCATCTCAAAACACACCAAAACAATACCTCATGCTCTCAACTATCAGAAGCAATTTTATCATAAATATTAATGATTTCATCAATGAGTCATTCTCATTTGGGATTTTTTTTCAGCTACTTATCTTTCCTAGGTTTTAATTTAATCCTAGAGAACAATATTAGTACATGAAAACTGTTTCTTTTTCAATATTGCAATTTGTGAAGATCTGATCATTTATCTAAATTTCAACCAATCAGAGGCAGTGGAAGCCATCTTGGATGCATAAGAGCATAAAAAGGAAAAACAAAGTTATTTAGAAATTTGTTAAAATCAGTAAGTTTAAGGCACTTATAAAATTTCTGTTGGCATTTCATCTAAACCATGAACTAGTAAACTTGTTTTTTTTTTGTTTTTTTGTTTTGAAATATCGACCAGCTTGGTTAGAATAAATATATGGAACTAAATAAATACATTATTAAATATATCAAAATTTTGCGGAATAATTCCCTACAATATCACACTGATAGAGAATCATAGTTCCCTGCAGATCCATCTAACTTGGCAGTATTTTATTGAACATGGAAATGGAATCGTACAAGCCCCCAAGGGAACAATATCTACATGCAATCATACACTGCATGCAACTTAAACAGTCTCCAGCTTTTAAGCTTCAGTTTTGGTTTCAAGGCTGTTATTTTTCTTATCATGGGGGATTGTAAAAGGATTAAATGAAGGGTGATCAGTGATGGAACAGCCTTGAACTAATCAGACATTTCAATAACAGGGCCACTGAATAAGGAAGCATTCAACTCCATTTCCACAAATAACAATCAACATCTTCAAGAATGTTGATTAAACACAACAGATCTAAAAGCCAGTCATCTTTAATGCATAAAACTTAATCTTCAATGTTTTGGGTCTAAAAGGATTTCAACTTTCTATAAATTTGTCAATTTTTAATTCTACAAGATCTCATCAAAACCATGATTTCATTCTATGAGTGTCATAAATTTACAGTGAATCTTTCTACCTTAATCAGACCACATTCCATACGATTAACATCAAACATGGAATCGGCTTTTACTCTGCTTCAGATTATTTCCTAAGTCTGATGCCTATAACAATCTTATGTTTAGTGTGTCGTAAATCATTGGAATCACCAGCCATTCTACATAAGGTTTACTGTTCATAAAACAGAAATATTTATACGATTGTTGGTCAATGGCCAACAGAATCGCTGATGTGATTCTCAAATCTAAAATTACTATGAAAACATAGAGGTATGTAGGACCAGCTGTCTAAGTACCACAATTAGCTGAAACTTCAAAACCTCTATTACTGAATTAATTACAAAATATTATGTTTTACTTACTGATATCTTTCATCCTCATTTTCTTTTCCTAGCATATTTTACATTACTTTTGATGTGACATTTATAAACATCATCTTTAAAACATTCCTAAAAGACATCAAATTTGATCCAAATCCTGAAGAAGAGCACAATGAGCAGTTTTGTTAGATAAAGTCAGGGCCACATATGACCTGCTTGTTTCTGTACTGTTTAAAACATCTATATGACCATTTAAAGATGTCAGACCCAAATAACATAATCAAGAATTCCACAGAAGTTGATGTGTCGCCTGCGCAGAAAGTTGGGTGTTTACAAAAGTTATCACAAGGAAACCAATTTTCTATTTTCTATTAACAGTGACCTTGACCTTTGACCTTTGGACCTGGAAAGCAATCACAAGCAAGCCCTTTTGATAAGGAAGATCAGCATAAAGTTTGAGTTTGATCGGTCCAAGAGAACACAAGTTATCACTCGGAAACCTCTGTGCGGACACTGACGACACTGACACAGACATCAGTGATACCTGTATGTCGCCTACAAATACCAACTACTACAAGCAATCCATAGTACCTACATCCAGACAGTCTTTAGCATCAAAATGATAAATGTACCATAAGTTTGTATATATAGCAGGAAATGGATCCTATTTTAGTATTCCACACATCCCAAGAGGTATTGTTCCACATACAAAATGTGGTAATTAGATATGCTCTGTGATATCCTGCCTACTAGAGAGAGCAACATATCTCTGTACAGAATCTGGTAAGAGACACAATATTTGACATGTAACATTCCACTTCGTATTGGAGGAGTTAATCAAATACAAAAGTTGTAGATGACATTAGTGTTTGGAATCAGTTGGAAAATCAGAATCGATTATCAGTTCAGAGCAACTGACTAATTATTGATTATATTTTTGGTTAATGAGCCTTTCAGACAGAATTGCAATGCATTTTGTCATTTTCAATACTTCCACATCAACCATGTATTAGCATCATCAAATTATATATATAATTTTTTTTTTAGTAATCAAATTTTTAAATAACGAGATAGGAAAAATAGATGATGAGTAAAAAGTAGGGAATGAAGTTGATGATGAGTAAAAAAGTAGGGAATGAAGTTAAGTCACGTAGAAGGCATTTTGTTAACTTAGAACCCGGATGTCTGTTTTATCTGCATATGAATAATCTCCATACTGCTGATTGTGTATAGAGCTTCCTTCTTATTTGGCTCACCACTTGGAGTTCTGCATCAAAATCCAATTGAACAGGAGTAAATTGCAGAACCGCAAAGTGTTTACACAATTTATCTTGAGCTCCATTGGATTTATGACCTCATAAACTAATAAAAATAAAAGTTTAATACATGTTCTTATATTTTTTCTTTTAACAACAATAGGTTTGAGAAGTCTGACACTAACATTTACCCTGTCTGATCTGCATTGAACAATATTTTGATGTCAAGTTTATCCATACCCAACAGCTATTTGCAAAAGCTATTGCCAAAGTTAAACCCTGCCAACTCTCTCCATGACAAAAACAGAAAAAAAAGTTCCTTTATTTCAAATATTTTGTTCATACCTTTTTATTTATTTCAACAATTTTACAGTTGTCTCAGTATTTTAAAGATGAATATCTATATGTTATGAAAATTAGGAATGGCTATTGTTAAGTCAACAGACATGTGCTTTGGAGAAAGAAGTCCCTTCAATATTTACATTTATTCGTGTGCAGCCAACCAGGTCACATTCTAAACTAAAGTTACCGAGAAATAAACAGAATTGCTCACACTTAGGTTATTGATTCAGAAATTGGCAATTGTAAATATTCAGGAGTAACCTCCCTTATCAATTATTCATTTTTATAATCGATAGTCATCAACAAAGCAGAAAGTAATAAATCGTTTATTAAAATAGAGAATCAAAACATTTGACAGAGTATAAGAGATGTTCCCAAGACAAAGCAATGAACTGTCAAAGGGTCATAACTCGGGTTTTCGACTACCACCATCCACTCTGTATAAAGTGGATAAAAGTAACGGTCCATAACTCTGTATAAAGTGGATCAAGTAACGGTCCGTAACTCTGTATAAAGTGGATAATGTAACGGTCCATAACTCTGTATAAAGTGGATCAAGTAATGGTCCATAACTCTGTATAAAGTGGATAAAGTAACGGTCCATAACTCTGTATAAAGTGGATCAAGTAACGGTCCATAACTCTGTATAAAGTGGATAAAGTAACGGCCTATAACTCTGTATAAAGTGGATAACCTAACGGTCCATAACTCTGTGAAATATTGATTACAGGAACAATTTAAGACCTGATAATTGGGCATAACATATCGCACCCGTAATCGATAATCACATGCAGTTTTAGGTTTAAAGACCTGCAACATACAAATTTTACCGAAATGTTATATAAGCAGTTTTGCAGTAATAACATTATGCTAAATTTCAATTGTTCCAGTTCCTACATAGTTTTCTATGTTGTCAGATTTATTTCTATGCCAGTTATTTTAAAATGTGATGATATGGTGAAATGTAAGATACCAAAGTAAGACAGTTTACAGTATATTCCAGTTATAAAGGGATAAATATTATACATTACAAGATATGTTGTGACAGTTGACCTGCTTTAAGAACAAACTACAATGAAAGACTTCGGCTTTTCTTAAGTCATATCTGTAACTAAAGCACCATATTCACTTCTAAAATGAAAATAGAATTATTTTATTTTCATATATCTTTAATCATAATTCTATCATAAGTAATAACATTTCTTTTTTTTATTAAAATTAGGACAACTTATATTTAACTGCAATAAATAGAATACATTTTCCCTTTTTATGGGCCCCATTTTGAATACTTCCCAGCAACCTGAGCCTGAGTCACATGATCTGGCTGTCAGTATATGACGGATGGTCCTGTCAGTCCAAATGTTCTAATCCAGTATCAGGGCTGACATGATGTGCCCCAAGGAATCTATCTCCACACCCTTGGGGCCCTAATTATAGGCCTTTTATCCTAACCTGGCCAAAAAAAAACCCTTTTCTGTGACAATTCTACCACGTTAGCTTCACAAGGGTGTTCCTGTCCATATTTTTTTTTTACATTTCTATGGTGATATAACTTTCAAACAAAATATTCTGAAATATTCTTTGATTTTTTATTATTTCATTATAAATATTTAATAACAATTTATCTAAATGCATATACCTATTAAAGGATTTATTAAAAGAATAAATAATTACATTTATTATATGAACCTGGAAATATTGTAAATTCCGGACAGTTACTAGTAAAACATACAGGCAAGTAGACCAATAATTAAACCTACCCACTTCAGGTCTGTACTCAACATGGTAGGTGGCCTTTCATGCACTATGATAACCTCCAAGTTTATCTTTCTTGATCTACATAACTGGTATCCATGAATACATTCGATGATATTTTTTTTTTATAAAATTAACAAGTTATATGAATTACTATAGTATTCAAATTCTCCTTAATTATAATTTCTTTAGGTTGAAACGATTCATGAAATATTTTTTTGTGGATAGACACTAACCTACAAAAGGAGATCATTCTCCCGGAAAGAAAAGTATGTGTCTTATCTCTGAATACTATCTTTTTTCACGGTATATTTCTTGGCACCTCTGCACCATTGTGCGACAGTGAATTGCCGTTTTCCCCTACTCCTATCGCCACACAGCCCCTATTGTGTCCTATCTCATTCAATTTTCTAAAGAGTCTGGGTATAATCGTTTTTAATTTGCCTTATCAGCATACAACTTTTTTCCATTGAGCGTAATTTGATACTGGGAGAAAGCGTTGTGAAAGCGTAAATAATTGTACATTTCAGACGGTGGGCATTGTACAGAAACCTTACACCTCCCCGTCATTATCTTAATCTCTCTCCTCCTCTCCGACCCCGATTCTCTCCAACAAAGCCCGTATTAATAGAGATAATCACCAGCGATAATGTGTTGGAAATTGAATAACAGAACTTGAATTAAAATATTCAAGAATCAGAAAAAAGAATCCCACAGGGCCAGTTCTTTGTACATGTCTGGCAAAACATGGATATTTTGTTATGCCTTCAAGCAGCCTGTTCGGCATCATTGCCCCGATGAATTATTCATAAAGCATATAAACAACATTTAAATGCAGGAATAATAACATTTTTTTCCCTGAAACTATAAAAGTCCTGTTTATGTTTTTTGCCTGGCTAGCCTAGTTGTGTATTAGATGTATACATGTTATCAACTGTGAGAGATAATTGTGATTCCTAATCTGAGGACTATCTGTCTTTATAGAAAACCTCATCACACAAACCTACCTCATTATTCATTTTATTTCTGTCAAACTTCAGGTTTTTTCTAATCTTGTATCATTTATGTCTCATGGAAATAATTCACAAAATAGGAAATACCAACAAAGGCAATTCTTCATGTTTACATCCAAATGTTTTCAACAATATGTAAAAATAACAGCATTATTGATTTGTTTGGCTGAAATTCTGAAACACCAGGAAAGAGAATTATGGATCTGATGATATACATCAGTGTTTTTACTGTTTGTAGTAATATATATATATATATATATATATCATGTAAACAATAACAACATCAACAATAAGCAGTAATGATGGGCATATCATCTGCTACATCAACTCCAGGGGTAGACATTTTTGACTATAATGCTACTACTTTTATGGGGAGTGGGTGTATGTGTGTTAATTCTTTCTCTCCATGTCCCTGTAGAGTCGAATCCTTTTCTCCCCTCCCTGTCCCTATAGGGGAGAGTTAAATACTGTTTTCTCCCCTCCCTGTCCCTGTAGGGGAGAGTTAAATCCTTTTCTCCCCTCCCAATCCCTTTAGGGAAGAGTTAAATCCTTTTCTCCCCTTCCTGTTCCTGTAGGGGAGAGTTAAATCCTTTTCTCCCCTCCCTGTCCCTATAGGGGAGAGTTGAATCCTTTTCTCCCCTCCCTGTCCCTATAGGGGAGAGTTAAATCATTTTCTCCCCTCCCTGTCCCTGTAGGGGAGAGTTAAATCCTTTTCTCCCCTCCCAGTCCCTATACGGGAGAGTTAAATCCTTTTTTCCCCTCCCTGTCCCTGTAGGGAAGAGTTAAATCCTGTTCTCCCCTCCCAATCCCTATAGGGGAGAGTTGAATCCTTTTCTCCCCTTCCTGTTCCAGTAGGGGAGAGTTGAATCCTTTTCTCCCTTTCCTGTTCCAGTAGGGGAGAGTTGAATCCTTTTCTCCCCTTCCTGTCCCTGTAGGGGAGAGTTGAATCCTTTTCTCCCCTCCCTGTCCCTAAAGGGGAGAGTTGAATCCTTTTCTCCCCTTCCTGTTCCAGTAGGGGAGAGTTAAATACTTTTTTCTCCCCTCCCTGTTCCAGTAGGGGAGCTTTTCTCCCCTCCCTGTCCCTATAGGGGAGAGTTGAATCCTTTTCTCCCCTCCCTGTTCCAGTAGGGGAGAGTTGAATCCTTTTCTCCCCTCCCTGTCCCTGTAGGAAAGAGTTGTCTCCCCTCCCTGTCCCATCTGATAAGGAATGGGTGAAACTGAATGCAGTTTTGCTTTGACAGAATGCATATCTCTCTGATCACACAGCTTGGCCATCTACCCTTTTACCTTATCTCCAACCCCAAGTCCACCAGCCCCCCCCCCCCCCCAAGTCCAATGTTGAAGCCTGTCCAGACTCAGTCCCCCCTCCCTTTCCATGTCATGTCATCACAATGATTCCACTTTTCCACCAACATGAGCAACCTCCTACCTCTATCTTCCTTTCTATTTTCTGTCAATCATGTCGGTTGCCACAACACCCATCAATCAATGCCTCCCCCATGTCCACCATCATACCCCCTCTCCACACTCCTGAGAGGTTGTAGGTTTGTTGTTAGGGATCAGATATATTCACTGATAATTCCTTGGTCTAGAGGTACACAACCTGCCTACTTGACCAACACATATGCCAATTCCAAACACCCACATCAATAGTGATACCCAATCATTGTCCCAGACTCCATCACCAAGGGCAGTTTCTACATGTTTTATGCATATTATTGTGAATTCAAGATCCAAAATATTTTCAACAAATTTTAAATATAGTGTGACCATATGATCACTACAAACATTCCTTTAAGACATCTATTGATGGACATGTCTTGTTTGTAACAATCCACAAACCTGTCATTATCATCAAAAGAGCAGGCCTGTCTCCATCAAAACACAGGCCTTCCTGATCTTCACAATACACCTTTAGTACCTTGTCATTTCCTTTAGGAATTCATTTTGTAAAGCCCACTGGTCAGTATCCTGATGGCCATTTGGAAGGTCATCATCCCCATTTTGTATAGAAGTTCAAATAGTCATTAAGCCACAATGTTAAGATATGCTTCACACAAAGGCTATGTCCCTTCACAGTCAGAAGTCAATTTACAGCACCCCAGGGGCCAACCATTACCCTAAAGCCTCCCCTAACCTCAGGTCAGTACCGATTCACCAAATCTGACAAATAGCTCAAAGCTCCAGTCTGATTAAACACCAGTTTTGACCCTGTGAAATTGCCCATTGTTATCCTGTTAATCTAAACAGAATGTCAAGGGAGAGTTCTGTCAGACGAAGTCAAGCTGTACAGAAACACAGCATATACAAAACAAGAACAGCATTTCAAATACATCTCGTTGTTTATAAGGAATCAATGGAGGCCATGGAACACTAATATTTCTGATTCTGATAGAGGCCATGAAAATACTCTTGTTATTTCTGATTCTGATCTATGGAGGCCATGAAAAACCCTCATTATTTCTGATTCTGTTAGAGGCCATGAAAACAACCTGTTATTTCTGATAACACTGTTATTTCTGATTCTGATAGAGGCCATGAAAACAACCTGTTATTTCTGATAACACTGTTATTTTTGATTCTGATAGAGGCCATGAAAACAACCTGTTATTACTGATAACACCATTATTTCTGATTCTGATAGAGGCCATGAAAACAACCTGTTATTTCTGATAACACTGTTATTTCTGTTTCTGATAGAGGCCATGAAAACAACCTGTTATTTCTGATAACACTGTTATTTCTGATTCTGATAGAGGCCATGAAAACAACCTGTTATTTCTGATAACACCATTATTTCTGATTCTGATAGAGGCCATGAAATGGCTAGATTTTCCCTGTGCAAATCTAACAAGTTAAAATCCTAGGTTTTGCACATTTTCCAAAAATACATTTTAGCTGTACCCTGAGTCACTGAACTGTTACTGGAGTAAATCTGAATGTTATACTGGTTGAACAGTTATAGTGCTATCCTGTTTTACAAGTTCCAGCTAAATACGCCAATATAAAAAGAATAGAAACCAGGCCTAACATCCAAACATTAAGTGATGGAAAGCAGGATTTGTTGCAGCGATTGCATTGCAATTTGGCAGCAAGATATGTCTAGCATCATAACTGACAGCACTGATTACTATCAAACTTACCTTAAATCTTTACATGGATACAACTACTACATGATTAGACTTTGAAGTGTTAAGAATATGGGTCAATGAAAGGAACGGTACAGTGACACTAATGGTGTTTCCCCCTTGCCGAACTATCAAACATCCTGTCCACATTCCTTCGTTAAATTTTTAATACAACTAATAAAACAGAGTATGATCATGTAATCCCCCACTACCTAGAATTGTTTTGTTAATTTCCAATGATTTCCAAAATGGAATCTGTCAAACATTTCTATTTTTTGTTTATAAATGTACATCTTAAATTAAATTAAGTTTTTGAATAAGTAAAATTAATTTATAATTAAAATTAAAAGCAGAATAATCAAATAAACAACCAGAAATATACATGAACCCTTTCATATGACACTTATTTCTTATAAATAGAATAACATCCTCAAAAATATTGTGTTTTTTTAGCTGAAAAACACATCAGCACTTCCCTCATATACACCTTTACAATTAATCTGGTACAAGTGACTTCAGTTTACATTTAAGTCGGAAAAAAATCATTAACAAATAATGACTTAAGTTAAACCTTTAAATTCAAACACATTGGAGATCATGACACTAATGGTTTCCTAATAGATTGAGAGGGATAGTGTGGCAATTGGTTGTGAGATGACCCCTGCCCTGGTGGCCATGTTACAGGGAGGGTTACACCTTTGTGGATAAGGAGGGCCATTAACCTAGGCTAGCCTGAGGATAACACTTGAAAACCAATACTTTTTGTCTCATTTCGTGCCTAATGAGCCATGCAGTGATAAGTTTATAGCCTTTTGATGGTTCCGCCAGACCTCTTTACGATAATCGCTCATGTGTAAAATGCGTGTCACCATACATTTGGAATCACATGGGTGTATTCAAGATAAAAACTCAATTTTGCCAGGCATAAAATATTAATTCCGCCCCAGTACCAACTGTGATAATACAATGGTTTATACAGACTGACTTCCCGTAACTCAATACAACTCCATAACCGTTAAAGCCCTCTACAATACTGAATTAACTAACCATGATCTACATCATAGGTAGTCATTTCATGTCTTCTTTTGTCTTGGATCGTTACAATTAATACAACATATACCTGCCTAGTTATAACTCAGCAATATATATACAACAGAAAAGTTTTTTTTATAATACTACAGAGTATTTAACTTTTGAATTAATACGAGCTAACTGATTATGCATAATTTTAAAATACAGTTTTTAAGCACATTTTGAATTGAAGCAAACTAGTTCCCTGTATGGTTTGAAATCCACGTTTAAAGTGTTGTTGCATAGTAGATTTGAATAAAATCAATACTTGCGACTATTGAAGTGGATGGAGGGGAGAATTAAAAGTTTTCTTAAGCTCACCTGTCACTTAAATCACATAAAACAGATAAGCAAATGTATGACGCACATGAAAAAAATCTTGCCTTTTCAAAAAAAAAAAAAAAAGATTGTGGTGAAAAGATTCTAGTGGAGCAATTTCCTCCATAAATAACCGCTAGAGTAGAGAGGCTGGTACCACCAAAAAGGGATGGCACAGGTGTAGGATTGTGTACTGGCCTCCAGAGGGAGTGACACATACATCAAGTATGTCCAGGCCGAGCTGGGGAACAGTAATTTTACCCCTTCCACATGTAGCCCACATTCCTAGCTGGCCAAAGTCTACAGAGTATAGAATGCCAATATGTAAAAAAAAAAAAATTCTCTTGATGCCTACAACCAGGGTTTTACTTGACCTTAAATCAATACAACCAAGTTCTTTAGGGACTGCATTGATACATAATAAACAGAACAGATACAGCAGACACAAGGCATTCTCTTTGTTTAAATTTAAGGATATGCCATTGCAAACTGTACTGATTTTGGTGTCTAGTTTTGGTCTATCAAACTTTTGCAATATTATACAATGTTGTGACTGATATATATTTGTACAATGTTGTGATTGGTATATATTTGTACAATGTTGTGACTGATATATATTTGTACAATGTTGTGACTGATATATATTTATACAATGTTGTAACTGGTACATTTATACAATGTTGCGACTGATATATATTTGTACAATGTTGTAACTGGTACATTTATACAATGTTGTGACTGGTTTATTTATACAATGTTGTTTTGATTGGTATTGACGATTTATACAATGTTTTGATTGGTATATTTGTACAATGTTGTAACTGGTACATTTATACAATGTTGTGACTGGTATATTTATACAATGTTTTGATTGGTATATTTGTACAATGTTGTAACTGGTACATTTATACAATGTTGTGACTGGTTTATTTATACAATGTTTTGATTGGTTTATTTATACAATGTTTTGATTGGTATATTTGTACAATGTTGTACCTGGTACATTTATACAATATTATTATCAGTATATTTGTTCAAGTCATTACCAACAACTACCACATACAGATGTACTTTTTTAAAATTTACAATTCACAAATTTAGATATTTACCACCATACTAGTACTAGTGGCTACTATTCTGAACTCAGGCAGTATATCAACTGACTTGTCCTATTTTAATGGTTTAAGATGATTTTTTTTCAGGGACATATTTCACTCCAGGCCAGGTTATAGGGTCTGTGTGTGGATAAGCCAGTGCCTATAGATGTATTGTTATCAGAGCACTGAAGGGAAGGATCATATATCTATGTTATCTAGACAACTGCCACTCCACAGGATCCTATCACCCAGTCTAAAGAGTGCACAACTACACACCCACAGACTAAACAACCATAGACAAAACAACTCACCATAGGGTACACCTCTACACCCAACACTTATCAGAGTAAATCTCAGCTCCCATGGACTTCATCAGGGACCCAAACCTCTAACAGACTCTAGTTCTTCAGGGACCCAAACCTCTAACAGACTCTAGTTCATCAGGGACCCAAACCTCTAACAGACACTCGTTCATCGGGGACCCAAACCTCTAACAGACACTCGTTCATCGGGGACCCAAACCTCAAACAGACACTAGTTCATCAGGGACCCAAACCTCTAACAGACACTCGTTCATCGGGGACCCAAACCTCTAACAGACACTCGTTCATCAGGGACCCAAACCTCTAACAGACACTCGTTCATCGGGGACCCAAACCTCTAACAGACACTCGTTCATCAGGGACCCAAACCTCTAACAGACACTCGTTCATCAGGGACCCAAACCTCAAACAGACACTAGTTCATCAGGGACCCAAACCTCTAACAGACACTCGTTCATCGGGGACCCAAACCTCTAACACACTCGTTCATCAGGGACCCAAACCTCTAACAGACACTCGTTCATCAGGGACCCAAACCTCAAACAGACTCTAGTTCATCAGGGACCCAAACCTCTAACAGACACTCGTTCATCAGGGACCCAAACCTCTAACAGACACTCGTTCATCAGGGACCCAAACCTCTAACAGACTCTAGTTCATCAGGGACCCAAACCTCCAACAGACTCTAGTTCATCAGGGACCCAAACCTCTAACAGACACTCGTTCATCAGGGACCCAAACCTCTAACAGACACTCGTTCATCGGGGACCCAAACCTCAAACAGACACTCGTTCATCAGGGCCCCAAACCCTCAAACAGACACTCGTTCATCAGGGACCCAAACCTCAAACAGACACTCGTTCATCAGGGACCCAAAACATCAAGCAGACTCTAGTTCATCAGGGAATCAAACCACTAATTATAAGTTTCTAGTTCTTTCTTTCTTTCACAGTTCTAAAACCTAGTCACATATTTAGCCATTGTTTTTCTGTCTTTCACATCAACAGCCTAATTCATTGTGGCCTACAATTTGTAAATCCAGACTTGTGTTTGTAGGAATCCCATTGAGTGGTATTTTGTCTGCATCAAGGGAAAAAAGTGGTTACCTGACAGATTATCACACACACATCATAAACCCTCAGCACTTTCAGGATTTCACAATCTGACAACATCCTAGATTTGACCTATGACCTTGTTTCCTAAACAACACTCCCGCCATGGTTGGGAGGGATTTCCATGTGTTAGTAACCTCTTTGTTATTCAGCCTTCCAGTCACAATACCTAAAATAATTCACCTCTCTACCAATTGTAGTAGATTTTAAATTTAAATCAACAAAGATTTCTGAAAAAAAGTGTTATCTATAATTGATGCGATATACACCACATGTGTTTATTCTCATCTTTCCACATGCACCTCAAGCTACATTTAGACCATGCTTGCGGCCTCATCAAAAATCTCTAATACATCACGTTTTAATATTACCTGATGCATATCTAATTAACTTGCTGTAGGCATGTTAAGCTTCCAATAATTTTTTGCTATGATCTGTTGAAATAAGATGCATACTGTTATGTCTGTTGAGGATGTCTGACAATAAGATGGTCCCTACCTGTGATACTGCTATGTCTGTTGAGGATGTCGGACAATAAGATGGTCCCTACCTGTGATACTGCTATGTCTGTTGAGGATGTCGGACAATAAGATGGTCCCTACCTGTGATACTGTTATGTCTGACTGTATGACAATAAGATGGTCCCTACCTGTGATACTGTTATGTCTGACTGTATGACAATAAGATGGTCCCTACCTGTGATACTGTTATGTCTGACTGTATGACAATAAGATGGTCCCTACCTGTGATACTGTTATGTCTGACTGTATGACAATAAGATGGTCCCTACCTGTGATACTGTTATGACAATAAGATGGTCCCTACCTGTGATACTGTTATGTCTGACTGTAGGACAATAAGATGGTCCCTACCTGTGATACTGTTATGTCTGACTGTATGACACTAAGATGGTCCCTACCTGTGATACTGTTATGACAATAAGATGGTCCCTACCTGTGATACTGTTATGTCTGACTGTATAACAATAAGATGGTCCCTACCTGTGATACTGTTATGTCTGACTGTATGACACTAAGATGGTCCCTACCTGTGATACTGTTATGTCTGACTGTATGACAATAAGATGGTCCCTACCTGTGATACTGTTATGTCTGACTGTATGACAATAAGATGGTCCCTACCTGTGATACTGTTATGTCTGACTGTCTGACAATAAGATGGTCCCTACCTGTGATACTGTTATGTCTGACTGTATGACAATAAGATGGTCCCTACCTGTGATACTGTTATGTCTGACTGTCTGACAATAAGATGGTCCCTACCTGTGATACTGTTATGTCTGACTGTATGACAATAAGATGGTCCCTACCTGTGATACTGTTATGACAATAAGATGGTCCCTACCTGTGATACTGTAATGCCACATTTGCGAGCCAGCTCCTCCTTGGCCTCCTCACTGGGGTAAGGATTACTAAGGTGTGAGTAGAAGTACTCATTTAGCACCTCTGTAGCTTGCTTACTGAAGTTTCTTCTTTTTCTCCTGTAATCCAAACCATTAATTTGATTTTAGCAAATATGATTTACAAATCAGGTTTACACTTTTGAGACATTCTTTTGAAAACTTTGAGACATTCTGTTGAAAACTTTAGAAGACATAGGTACCTATTTTTTAAATAAAGAATTTTGTTTTTATTTCTGATATTTTGAGTGAGCGAATCAACTTTTTAAAAAACCCTTCAAAAAAAACTTTGGCTATCTATGAGACTGTACCTTGCATCCAGGAACCTTGATCTTAGGATCATAACAGCTTCACACGTGCTCTGCTTCAGCTGCATCTCAATAGCAGCAAACTTTTTACGTATGATGCCAACCATACGCTCAATTTCTTTGGGTGCAATGGGGCGTGTACGACTCTGTTCCCGTAGGAGGTTGACAACATGTGTTGTAAACTCGTTACACGCCTGAAAGGATGAAGAGAAGAAATTGGGAATTCCCCATTATGACAAAGTTTTTTAGTATAAAGTAAAACATGATATATGTTGACTGTCGCAATGCAAACCAGCACACCTGTCCTTTAGTGTTCAATCACTGGACATTGTTCTGTCTGGTAATTTGGAAGGAAGATACATTATTATCATGATCAAGAAAAGAAAATTTAACCATTGAGTTGAAATAGTGAATCAATCCTGATCATATATATAGCCTTGATAACAGCATGCAGTGAAAGCAGGCATTAATTAGAACTTGGGAGTACAAACAATCTTTTCCTTCATTTATTTTAAAGCATTCTATTTCAAAATTTGTAGAAGAAAAGCTGGAAATCTCAAAACAACTTTTTGGAAACTGGTACCCTCCACATCAATCGGAACTTGTTTTGGATTCATGCAGAGCTTTAGGTGGAGTTTTGCCCAAAATCTTGCTCTCAGTCACCTCTCAATTCATCAACAACCAACCCATTAGTGTCCCCTAAACTCAACTGTCACCCTCAATGCATCAAATCACCCCTCAATTAAGGCACCCCTCAACTTATCAATCACCCCTCAACTCATTAAGGCACACCCCTCAACTAATCAGTCACCCCTCAACTCATCAAATCACCCCTCAACTCATCAAATCACCCCTCAACTCATCAAATCACCCTCAACTCATCAAATCACCCCTCAACTCATTAAGGCACATCCCTCAACAAACCAGTTACCCCTCAACTAACTGGTCATCCCTCAACTAACCAGTCACCCCTCAACTAACCAGTCACCCCTCAACTAACCAGTCACCCCTCAACTAATCAGTCACCCCTCAACTAACCAGTCACCCCCCCCCCCCCCCCCCCAACTAACCAGTCACCCCTCAACTAATCAGTCACCCCTCAACTAACCAGTCACCCCCCCCCCCCCCCCAACTAATCAGTCACCCCTCAACTAATCAATCTACATTATTCTGTGATCCCCTATCTGTCAACACCTTTACCTTTTTATGATACCTAGCTGTGTCTATCTGGTAAGTATCATACATCTTGTATCAGACTCCTATACAGCCTCTTTTGACCTCTCCTCTCAACAACTACATGACCTCTTTTATCTGACCCCCAACATATAACCTCTGATATTTGACCTTAAGTGACAATCTCTTCTACCTGACCTCATTTATCTGATCCTTAAGTAGCCTATTCTATCCGATTCTACCCGAACCTTACACAACCAATTCTATCAGACTTCTGCTGCCCAGACACTTCTATTTGACCTTACACAGCCAATTCTATCTGACCCCTGCTGCCCAGACACTTCTATTTGACCTTACACAACCAATTCTATCTGACCCCTGCTGCCCAGACACTTCTATTTGACCTTACACAACCAATTCTATCTGACCCCTACTGCCCAGACACTTCTATTATTTGACCTTACACAACCAATTCTATCTGACCCCTGCTGCCCAGACACTTCTATTTGACCTTACACAACCAATTCTATCTGACCCCTACTGCCCAGACACTTCTATTTGACCTTACACAACCAATTCTATCTGACCCCTTCTATCTAACTTCTACCTGACCTCTATCTGACCATTACACATTTCTATTTGACTAGAAGACATCTTGACTCTAATATCAGACCCCATGCCATTTGACCTCTTCAGTCCTCTTCTGACCCCTACACAACCTTCTCAGTCTGACCCCTACACAACATTCTCCGTCTGACCCCTTCACAACCTTCTCCATCTGACCCCTACACAACCTTCTCCATCTGATCCCTACACAACTTATTCCATCTGACCCCTATACAACCTTCTCAGTCCGACCCCTACACAACCTTCTCCATCTGACCCCTACACAACCTTCTCCGTCTGACCCTTACACAACCTTCTCCGTCTGATCGCTACGCAACCATCTCAGTCTGACCCTTACACAACCTTCTCCGTCTGACCCCTACACAACCTTCTTCATCTGACCCTTACACAACCATCTCCGTTTGACCCCTACACAACCTTCTCTGTCTGACCCCTACACAACCTTCTCTGTCTGACCCTTACACAACCTTCTCCGTCTGATCGCTACGCAACCTTCTCAGTCTGACCCTTACACAACCTTCTCCGTCTGACCCCTACACAACCTTCTTCATCTGACCCCTACACAACCTTCTCAGTCTGACCCCTACACAACTTTCTCAGTATGACCCCTACACAACCCTCTCCGTCTGATCGCTACGCAACCTTCTCAGTCTGACCCCTACACAACCTTCTCAGTCTGACCCCTACACAACCTTCTCCATCTGACCCCTACACAACCTTCTCCGTCTGACCCCTACACAACCTTCTCTGTCTGACCCCTACACAACCTTCTCTGTCTGACCCCTACGTATACACAACCTTCTCTGTCTGACCCTTACACAACCTTCTTCGTCTGACCCTTTCACAACCTTCTCCATCTGACCCCTACACAACCTTCTCCATCTGACCCCTACACAATCTTCTCCGTCTGACCCCTACACAACCTTCTCCATCTGACCCCTACACAACCTTCTCTGTCTGACCCCTACACAACCTTCTCTGTCTGACCCCTACACAACCTTCTCTGTCTGACCCCTACACAACCTTCTCAGTCTGACCCCTACACAACCTTCTCTGTCTGACCCTTACACAACCTTCTCCATCTGACCCCTACACAACCTTCTCAGTCTGACCCCTACACAACCTTCTCAGTCTGACCCCTACACAACCTTCTCCGTCTGACCCCTACACAACCTTCTCTGTCTGACCCCTACACAATCTTCTCCATCTGACCCCTAAACAACCTTCTCCATCTGATCCCTACACAACCTTCGTCCACAATGTTATTTTTTTTTATTAATATTATTGTGTTACAAAATCAATCCATAAACCCACACTGAACCTACACACTATTATTACCTGTACAAATTACCTAAAACATTCACTCTGTACCATCCTTTATCACCTGCACTTTCCAACCCTAATTATCATACCTGTAACATTTAAATCTAACCATCTAAACAACCTGTCCATCCGTTCTACCTTTATTCAGCCTTTATCTATTGTTCCAACAAAATTGAACCATATCCTTTTATCCTATCTCTATTTCCAACAATCATCATCTATCCTACCTAATCCTTTGTTTACATGTTATCAATAAAAACACGCTTCCAACTTTGATAACAATCCTACTCTTCTGTTCACCTTTCCTACATCTATAACCATTTATACAAGCATGTATAATCACAATCTACCATTATTTATCACTTCTGAATTTCATAACTACATACTTGAATTAGCGGAATAAAATTTGGCTCAAATATGAGACTAAGTATAGTAATTTTTGAGAACAAAAGTAGATTACAAAAGCCAAAATTGTTGGAAACGTTCCTAAATCAAATCCTGGATATACACATGTGCAATAACTTAGCAGTTTTTAAAGGTGAAATCTCAAAAAGTTAGAGAAAGCCGATTATACTGTTTCAATAAAAACCTATTGAGCGTTAACAAGACAACAAACATTGTAGCTACGTCCAATTTCAATGCTACACGTACAGAAATTCAATCTATTGCTTCGTACAGAAATTCAATCTATTGCTTCAACAATTTCAAACTGTGGTTAAATCTTACACAGTTATGTTAGCAACTGCAGATACCCCTGAAGTGCGCATTGATCCCTGCTGCCTAGAACCACTAGCCAATACAGCTGGGTTATCTGCTCGGCCTTTAGATAAGTTTTATATCGATTTCATTGCCAGAACTGAGAAACGCCAGAATCTTAAACTCCATATGCATTAAATATTGATCACAGATATCCTTGCTTTACTTCATAATTCTTTAACCAAGTAAAATTAGCACACATAAAATTTCAAACACGCCTACTTCTAGAATTTAGGTGAAGATGACAACTGATCAATACGTACCAGTAATCATAACACACAAGCTGACAACTGATCAATACGTACCAGTAATTATAATACACAGTATCAATATGAATTTGTATAACAACAATCAACAGAATCAATTTATAGATCAGTTGGATTCACAAAACATAATGAACAACAAATTGATGTTATTGATGAGAAATTCTACTCTATTATTGACAGAGAACAGGATAGAAATAAGATGAAACATTTACTGATGAATATATTTTTACGATCATTAAAACCAGTCATTAGTTATTATCTTTATTCAAGAAAACACAAAAGTACTTTTACAATCAATTACATATAAAACATTTAAACATGATATTTTTTTTCCAAAACACAAAACCAAGGATTTACACTTATCAAAAATCTTCAGTTACTGTAAATGTAAAAAACATCACTGTCTAAAACCAAAACCAAACCCCAATATTAGAAACACCCTATACACCAACTACTGATAAATCTACTTGGACAAGAAGCAGAATCACCAACTAACCAATCAGATACTTCATTTAAAAGCTGACCAATCAAAATTGTTTTGACATTCTGTTTGCTACTTACACTCATGCAGATCTCTAGTCCCTCTAGATTTTCCAAAACCATGTTAAGGGTGAAGGTTGTTCTCTAGCACACAAACATCGCTCACAAAGTCATATACATGTCTCAGAAATTAAATCTTCAAATCAATTACTCCATTCAGATTTTTACAGCAAAACCATTACCTAGTTTACAAAATGCATTGTAATATTTGTCAAAATCCATATAATATGAAATAAATAAGACAACTCTTTCGGTGAAAAAATTTGAAAAAGTTGCATAAAAAATGTCTTACCAGGTATGATCTTATTCGGAGACATGTTGATGAATTTGAATGATACATGTTAAAAACATCCAGACAATTTAGTCACTATTTAACTAGACTACTGGTTAGTACTTAAGTTAATGATTATAACAGTACACACATTCAAAATGTTCCCTTCAGAAACACCAAAGTTGTTAATTTGGTTGGAAAGAGTGAAAAGTGGAAAAAAATAGATAAATAAATAAATAAACAAAAAATATGGTAAAACAGAGAGAATGATTATGAGTAAGTGACCGGGACCAAAACTATGTAGGTGAGATATGACAACACAGGTAAAGGAAGAAAGACACACAGAACATGGCAAAAAAAAACATACTCGAGTCAGTCACAGTGTGGAGTAGTGGTATTAATGTATTACAGTTTTGCCAGAAGACATAATGACGCTAACCTGTTCATATTTTCCGTACTCGGTTTGGTAGACCTGGCGAATCTGGGCGAGTTTTGCCTCGTAGTCTGAGTTTTTGATTTCTGACCCATCGCTCTATAATTATACAATAAGCAAGGTGGCATATTCAAATACAGGTGGTAAACATCAAAGTGCCAAGAAGAGCACTGGAAGGCGGAGGACACATCAGAGTGTTGGAGTATATAATCTCCAGACAATGACCAAGTCGTCAATCAAGGTGGACAACTCATGCATGACTAATGTCCGTCCGGTCAGGAGTTACGTAAACGAGCAGTAAGACGGACACACCTCATCTCTTAATCTACAACCCGGTTATACTGTGCATTGTAATTTTTTTAACGTTTTATTTTCTATTGATTTGTGCTTTCTGTATAATAACTGATCTTGTTAAGAAATTTGAATATTCATTTCCTGTGTTTTGATTGTCTAATAATTTCTGTTGAATCTTGTACTAAGGAAGATTTGGTGAATTCACTTGCTCTGCCCGCAGTTGCAGTAGATGAGGTGTGTCTGTAAAATTTATCTGTCAGATGAATGATCACAGCTATAAAATATAACATAATAATAATTGGGAAAGATGGCTGAAAATGATAAAAGGACAATAGACAACACCATGTGGAATAATCTGTATCACACTACCGGGAAATCAATAAGGAATCAGTTGATGCTTCCCAAGTTCATTGATTAAACTTTAAAGCTTACTTCATCTACAATAGGTAATTCAATTTACTATATCTATATATTTTGGTTGTTTTTTTTCTTCACTGATAGTTCGCAATTAATTTATCATTTTACTTTTTGTTTTAATAGGATATTACGACTGTTCCTTTTAACAATTATGTAACTGCATTTTCAAATTAATGTTTCATACCTTTTACAAACTATTTGCATACCAACTGGCAAAATAATCTTAAGCATCTTTTGAAATCAATTAAGATTTTAAGAGAATGCTGCTGAGTTTGTAATCAACAGCACGATATACTTTAACTATCAGTAGTTTCCAATTTAGAAATGTAACACAAAGGGATTGGATTCACAAATTACAGAACCCCTATGGCAATTCATTTATATAAGATGTATTTACCCTACAAATGAATGTGTATTGCATTCAGCATAAAACTTCACTGAAACTCTAGGGTTTTGGCAAGTAGAGACCGCTATTAACATTATGGTACCAGCAACATCACCAGCCACGGTCCAAAATGTACAATGCATTTTTTTTTTTTAAATATTATCGAAATGGAGCGGGTGAATCTGAAGATAATGTAAACGTATGGTAAATGTTGGCAGGACCCCAGGGGACAAGGCCAGGCACAAAACGTCAGCTAACCTTAAATTTATTAATCAAGAATCTGTTTTTTGCTGGTTTAATCCCTCAACATGCTGCTTTTTGTTTTAGCTTTCTTGCTGAATTCTATGCCAATTTCTCTCAACTACAAGTTAATGCTGTCTTAAGCTCACCTTTAAATAACGTTTTTTCAGCATACTCTTAATGTTAAGTTGGAATTCTTAAATGAATCCTGTACCTTTTTAGCCATTTGTTTCAAATTATAGGTCCGAAAATGTCAACAGCAAATTGCAACTTGCAAACATTTTGCTGAGTCAATGAATAGCCAGGTGTTAATACATCAATTATTGGGTTCTAACAGATCATTTTAGAAACTACTCTAAAGATTTTGGCATGCTTCATGATAACAAGCACACGAGTCTAGAAACAAAATATGGGATCTATAAAGAAATTAGAATTATTTTTAAACAAAATAATCAGGTGGCAAGCCACTGTCTGTTCATGCAAAATTTTGGATTGATATAATTGTAAATATTTGAAAATGAAGAAAGAAACCTTAGACACTGTTAATGAAAAATTGTTTCTATAATCAAGAGAAATGTACAGATAGGAGATAGCAGCTTTGGTCATCACAAGCTATCCGAAACTTTAGGACAGTCACAAAATACTGCTTTAAACACCCAGCCAACTCTTCTCAAATTGAAATCTATGACAAAATTATTCTTCAAATGGATAATCTGATATGTTTTGATAAAACTGCCTTCAGTATATCAACAGAAACATAGCTGTATAACATTTTTTTCCGTTTCAAAAACTTGCATAAAGTAAATTTGAGATCACATCAATTTCATCACAACATTTCAGATTACCAGTAAATCTGTAAATTAAAGAACATGTTATCCATTAATAATCATATATAAAACATCATCACCTTGGTCTCAAGTCGGAACTGAAAAAGAAAAGATCAAAACACAAACTTACCTAGTCCAGGGAAACACACACCCACACATATGATAATGTGTTTAAACAAAAAAGATCAAATCCAGGGTATCAGATCTGATAATTACAGATCTAGTCCAGGGTAACAGATATATATTACAGATCTAGTCCTGGGTAACAGGTATATATTACAGATCTAGTCCAGGGTAACAGATATATATTACAGATCTAGTCCAGGGTAACAGATATATATTACAGATCTAGTCCAGGGTAACAGATATATATTACAGATCTAGTCCGGGGTAACAGATATATATTACAGATCTAGTCCGGGGTAACAGATATATATTACAGATCTAGTCCAGGGTAACAGATATATATTACAGATCTAGTCCGGGGTAACAGATATATATTACAGATCTAGTCCGGGGTAACAGGTATATATTACAGATCTAGTCCGGGGTAACAGATATATATTACAGATCTAGTCCGGGGTAACAGGTATATATTACAGATCTAGTCCGGGGTAACAGGTATATATTACAGATCTAGTCCAGGGTAACAGATCTATATTACAGATCTAGTCCAGGGTAACAGATATATATTACAGATCTATATAGCTAGTCCAGGGTAACAGATATATATTACAGATCTAGTCCGGGGTAACAGATATATATTACAGATCTAGTCCGGGGTAACAGATATATATTACAGATCTAGTCCGGGGTAACAGGTATATATTACAGATCTAGTCCTGGGTATACGTAACAGATATATATTACAGATCTAGTCCGGGGTAACAGATATATATTACAGATCTAGTCCAGGGTAACCGATATATATTACAGATCTAGTCCGGGGTAACAGATATATATTACAGATCTAGTCCGGGGTAACAGATATATATTACAGATCTAGTCCGGGGTAACAGATATATATTACAGATCTAGTCCGGGTAACGGGTATATATTACAGATCTAGTCCAGGGTAACAGGTATATATTACAGATCTAGTCCAGGGTAACAGATATATATTACAGATCTAGTCCAGGGTAACAGATATATATTACAGATCTAGTCCGGGGTAACAGATATATATTACAGATCTAGTCCGGGGTAACAGATATATATTACAGATCTAGTCCGGGGTAACAGATATATATTACAGATCTAGTCCAGGGTAACAGATATGTATACATATCTAGGGTAACTTTTTTAACCAATCACTGATCTTTTATATCATAAACATAAAAGTTGGCATAATTGAATTAAATTTATATTGATATAATTTGTTCAAATCAATTTTCTGGTGATATATCTCTCTCCAATATACATCAAAAATATATTTGAGTAACAGAAAATGGAGATTAAAGCCTTTTTAAGGGTAGACGTGGAAACATATTGAATATAAACAGGTTTTTTTTATATACATATACATATATAGGACACAGCATTTCAACAAGACAGAGCAGAGGTAAAATACATTTTCTTTATCAATAATTTTTTTATCAAAAATGAAAATTGAGTAACATGAAAATACATTTTTGATTTATTTGACAGCTCGTTTACAATTATGTATACTTCTACCGTGGCAAACTGCAAACAAAGATCTGTTCTTAAAATTTACTTATGAAACAATGATATTTTACCTCTTTGTGAAGACCCAAAAAACATGAATGCATTAAGGAACAATTTTAAATAATCTAATTTTGAAAATAGTTTTGCAACAAGTAAATTATGGTATAAAGTTACTTTTTCACTTTCTCATAAAAGATCAAAGTTATCAACAACAAATGCCAGATGCAGCCATGTTTAGAAAGGGTGTCCACTGCCACCATTGCCCTGGGTGCAAAGACAAACAAGTTTGTGAGTTTCACCTGTTCGTATTTCTCCAGTTCTGTGTGGTAAATTTGTCGAATTTGTGCCAGTTTGGCACGGTAGTCTGAATGCTCTATAGCACTGTCAGGCTGGCCACCGGATGCTGCTGCTGTCGCATTTACTGCTGCTGATGAACCACCTCCTTTTTCTGGCCCTGCCACACCCTCTGCTATTAACATGTTATCCAGTCGCATGAGTTGGGGATCTGGTGGTTCCTCCTCCTGGGAGTTCCTTATACTCAGTACTGAAACATGCAAAGGTCATCACAGGGTCAAAAGGAAAAAGGATATATTAATTGGTCAGCTTTTTAGGTAACAAATTTGACTGATGTAAATACAGCAAAACAGGTGTACATGTGGTGAATGTAGGTCAAGGTCAAGATGACAGGTCATTAGAAAATGGGTCAAGGTCATAATTTGCAATAAGTCAATATAGTACCACAGGTATAGAACAGATTTGCAACAGTAATTGTAGGTTTTTATATCATTTATATTCAGAAGGCTTCAATAAACTATTTTTGAAATTTCATGAACATATTACTGATATTATCTAAAAGTGGAATGTTATCCTACTTGTTAAGTTGATCATTACAGAGCAGTTCTACTACAACACAATCTACAGGATCACTTTCTACTGTATATGTTATAACGAGTGTAAGCTCAGTAAAGTTTTCCAATTGAGGTATAAATTTGAGGTGATTGTCCTACTTGTAAGGTTGATCATTGCAGAGCAGTTCTACAACACAATCTACATGATCACTTTGTATGTAAAAATGAATGTAAACCCAGGAATGTTTTCCAATTGAGGTACAATTTTCTTTCACAAAAATATCCTACACATCATTACATTTTAGAAGTAACATTATAAGGTCCAATAAAAGTTTGAGGAGTATATGATAATGTGTTCACACCTGGATGAGACGAGTTTACAGGTAACGTTTGTGTGATTCTATCACCAGATACAAAGTACAGTAACAGTGATGATACAGCACATAAATACACCATTTACATAGCTTTATGAAGTTTAACAAACCATACCACCAATAATACATATATATTTTCTGATATTTTTTTGATGTTTACAAGTATCTTACAGCTGCTAACCTTGATATTAGTATCACAATATTCTGCAATCAAGAAAAATGCCTTTGAGATTCAAATATAAAAGTTTTATTAAAATGTTGGTTTTTCACAATAGGCTATAACAAGGGTCATTGTCTGCATTCCTTTATTATACAGGTGCAAGCTCCTCTTATTAACCACACCGTGACAATCAGCCAGCCATGTCCAAGGATTTGACAGACACCTCATTTTGACAACTCAACCAAAGCTATTGGAAGACATTAATTTTGACATCATGATACATCAAATTTCCAACAAATAAAACAAGAGATAAGAAAACATCTCATTCGTGTATTTCACATGGAATTTCATAACCATGTTTTCCCTTTTATTGTTATTTTCTGCTTTGATATTTTTTTCCCTCCAAAAGTGAAATGTTTAATTAGTGAAATTTATCACCATGCCAGAGTCAGAAGAGATTGTGATCACAGTATGATGTATGAACTGCCTCCAACAACATACATACACATGAACAAACTGCATATTATGTTCATATATATACACATTCACGTATTTAGTTAGTATTCATGTGTAATTAACGACCACTAACAGTAAAAAAACTCCCTGATAATCTATGAAAAAATCGAACGAAGATTGAATTAAAATCCATTTTATTATATTCTTGAAATTGCCACCCTGTTTCTTCCATGCTTTATATAAGCTTATGTAGGATTTCCTTTTGAAGACAAATGCTCTTATTTAGACTTCAAAGTTTTGTAATTTTCTATGGCAATATCTACATGTATATATGTTTCCATTTACTCATGATCATGTGACAAAGATATATGTCATCAGGATATATGCTTCACAAAATGCTATAATGCTATGTAAGTCCTTTAGTTTTTTTAACATGTCTATATTACTGAAAAATAACCAAAGTTTAATGCGGCCATATCAAACAGATTTTGTTCACCAAGCCAAACACCAACCATAACAAACCACGGAGCACTGGATCAGCAGCACACATAAGACTCGTAACTCACATTAAATGAATTTAATTCAATCTTCGTTTCAGAACCCTGTTCACCCAAAATCGATACAAGTGTAGCGCAGTTGTCATCCATCACTGTCACATCTTCTCGTCAAGCGCTCCTTGGATCCAGATCGAGACTTTTATTGCGTATTAGACTCCCCGTACCTCCAAATTTAATCAATATGAAATAGCATCTCTACAGACTGGTTTGCTGTGAAAACCCATGTCCCAGTTAACAGGGTCTCAATTTAGATGCGAACGACCCATCAGAGCTCCAGAGATTTGGAGCATGCCTTCTACAATTGGACATGTACATCTACGACACTCCTCGGCAAAACCTTTTGATCAATAATTAATTCAGCAAAGAAAAGTACAAGATTTCAAATAAATATGCTGCATTTAATGTATATTAAATTCTTGTATGTTAAGCATGATTTGCGACTATATATCTCAATAAAAATATTAATGAATCTCTATCAGCGATTCCTGAGATTAATAAGAGCTGGCAAAAAATTGAGTCATCTTTTTCAGTCTTAGACAAATTTTTGAAATTCTCATTTTCTTCTGTAGGACTAT
Source organism: Pecten maximus (assembly GCF_902652985.1). NCBI lineage: Eukaryota > Metazoa > Mollusca > Bivalvia > Pectinida > Pectinidae > Pecten > Pecten maximus. Next base: position 14,771,266 of record NC_047016.1, read on the forward strand.
AGCTAGCTTGGACAACTTTAAAAATCTCTTAGTAATATATAATGAGACTATTCAACATTTTTAAAACTGGGACTTATCTTCAAAATCTGTAAAAAGTATTTTAATAATACATATATAGCATACAGAAAATTAAAGAAATATTTATAAATTGCAATTGTAGGCTAATGAGTTTTCCATTCCGAAAATTTACACAAAATGGCAATTTCAAAAAAGGAAAATGAAGCTGTTTTATATAAATGGAATTTATAACAACAAATAAGAAAAATATTTACCTTATTCTTTTATTATGGTATTTATATATATAGCCATATATTGTGATTTCCAAAGTTTAGAAATACATAATTTAAATAAAGCTTTAATAGCCAATGTTAAATTGAGCCAACCCATGTAAGTTGGGGTTATTTTCATTTTGTGCAAAATGACAGGAGACCTTGGAAACTGCTCGTCTGATGTACAGAACAATAGGAGATGGGGATATGGTACAAAAATGATCAAATTTGATTTTGATGTAGTGGAGGCCATAAAATTTTTGTGAACCGTGATTGAGATCAAGCTGTACGAAAATGACATATAAACATGTCACATGAAATTTTGTAATGAATAAAAGAACTTCGAATATTTCTACCAGGAAAGCTTCATGCTTTATTTTTAACGGCTTATATATATATATTTACAACAGTATATGAAGCTACTACAATGTTAATTGCGATTTTTATATTACAGAATGACTGCAAACTCTCTCGATAAAACTCTAATTTTTTTTAAATATTTGATAAAGGTAGTAAACCATTTTACTATTTATCCTGTGTTATATATCATACTATATTATACTAGCTTCAGTTAGCAATCTTTATTGTTGCTTTCTCATAAATTTCTGTAAAAAAAAAAGAGAAAATATTCTGCAACCCTTATCAAAGATTTCATAAATCAATTTCTTGACAGCTGACCTAAAATCCTATGCTGAAACAGGAAGTAGAGAAAGCAGCGCTACTGTAAAATCAATATCCATTTCCCTCCGTCTCTAACTATATAATTAAAGTTTGGCGGGAACTACGCAGATTATCACAAAATTTGACGACAAATGTTGAGGTGGTTTTGTCAGTTTGAAAATTGGAATCTACGAGCAAATGTATTCACCCATCAAATTAAGTGATACTCCGTAGACAATGGGAACAGAAATTTCATTTCAGTGACAAAGTTTTAATTTTTACTTTTCCATTAATTACATTTTTTCTTCCAAATTTCCCATGTGAAGTAAAAATTTAATCTATTGTTTATATAATGCTACTTTCAAACTTAAATTTTTAACACACGACACATTGATAGCAGTATTTCATTATATAATTACTAAACAGTTTAGAAGAGAAGTTTTACAAACTATCCGAACCCCAACAACTACAATATATTGACATTCCACATATAGCTGTACAGACAGAATAATCCTATCAGTTATTAAACATCTATTATTGGTTTTTTTTAATCTTAACTTCTGGGACCCAGGGTTCTTCTTAAATTAGATCTATTATCAACACCTGATCACAGCCCTCTAGCCTAACAATGCCACCACAAATTTTATTACAAATTTAATATGACACACAATATATTATGCAACAGGACCATATATTTTCAGAATAATAAAATTTGCTTAATATCAATAACTTGATTTTGATACTGGATTAGAAGTCCCCAGCTTCTACTTTCCTTTAGACTCTACATAAATTGAGAACTACTACTTTCATAAACAATCTTCAGTACATACTTGCTTGAAATGAAAAGCCTACAAATATTACTATTGCAAATGAACACGTTCTCTCATCTATTGAATGAAATCTAGACCCCACATAAATCCTGTCCACCATTAGTCAATACAGTAGCTCGTACATGTGTATCTGTCAGTCAAACATTCTGTCAATCGGTCACAGCCAACCACTATACAAAATATAATGCAAACATTTTATATTACAGCTATCTTATTCAGTGAAGTTTGTCATATCTTCATACACTAATTCACTGCTATTAATAATTGTTAATATCATTTAATGACTCCAGAAATTCCTTTTGTCTTCATTGCATTAATATTTTTGTGTGTTTCACATGAAATTTTAAAGAAAGTTATCAACAGTAAGAAAAACTGTATTTAAATTACTGTAATATGACTATATGTATAAGCAATGAGTTTTAAAAAATAAGTTGTTTTAATTTAATATGTGTTACTAAAAACTTCAAGTGGTGTCATTGACAGAACTGTAACATGTACTTTTATTATAAAGGTGACAATATTCAACATTCCACATTTTCATATATGCCCTTCTAGATTTTATATATCATAGCAATTTTCGTCCAATTATAGAAAGACTACAGACAATATCTGAAGCATAATGCCATTATCTCTATACCCCTGTATAATTATATCCTAATAGATCTTTTTTCTTCAAAATATAGATAAGGTTTTGCACCTATACTTGACAACTACAGCTATAATTAACATTATATAATATCCACAAATAGGAAATGCATATATAATATCTCATATTAAATATACTCATTGACTTTTAATTAAATTTAATGTATTTATTAATTATAGCATCATAATCAATTTTGTTGCATATTATCCTATGTTTTGATGAATGATTAGCATGACTGAAAATGTAACAAAGACTTCACATTGGTGTGTAAATTGATGTATTTCCAACATTGGTGTCATCTTCATATTGAAAGGATCCTTTGATATTTTAGATTTGTGCAGTACAAATAAAAAAAAATCTTTTTTTCTTTCAAAATTACATTAATAAATTTGCCATATATGGTATTCATTGTGTTAAATATGTTTAGAATAACACTTATACAATGTACAACATCGCTTTCCTGGGTATAATAATGTTGTAAAATGTAAGCTTTTAATTATTACCGTATTATTGTTACAATACAACAAATCCAACATATGCGTACTGTTCTTCTCCTTCACACCAAATGTTTTACCTGTATGATATTAACTATCAAATACGGTTGGGCGAAACATAGAATACGGCATAACAACACAAAGCTAAAAGGTCTTGTGTATTGCGAGATGAAGGAAAGACAACTTCAGATAAGCTCACCCGTTTTTTCTTTGATTTCGCATAATACACTGAATAACGCAGGTTTCATTCGATGACAGTTCAACGTGTGTTTTCTGAAAAAATATAAAGAATTGGCACATCATTAATTTGCATATTCCAAATGGGCATTAAGAATTACGAGAAAAATGCATGCATATCTTTCTGTAATGGTAAATGGGGGATGAAATTGAGAATTTCACAGAAGGGGTATAGCTGTAATGTCATGTACCGGCACCTTGCTTGCGCTTCGTCTAAACTTTGGTCAGTTATCGTCATTATTTGTTGTAAAATGTCACCAATTTCCTGTTTTCGTTGTTCTGAAGGTTCTTGTCCCGTAGGTTGTAGATTATATTGTTGAATCATATTTTCGGGCCCTGACATACTAACAGCTCCCTGTTGCGGATGCATTACGCTTAGCCTTTGTGTATCGTCCATGATAATGACACAACGGAATTATTCCTTCCACTGACGTTTAAACATGGGAATTAATTGCGATGTTAATCCAAACACATAATCCGATTGTATGTCACAGTTTCCATAAAGCACAAATTCCTAAACAGTTCCGTAAAGTTGGGAGGGCTTCTACACACTGCCAGTCAAATTCCCTCAAAACAGAAATGGCGGCTCGACAAGCGTGAAACTAACTTGATTCTTTCCCGTCTATGGGCCATGAACCAATCAAATGTCCCAAAGTATCTACTCGGCAATCTCCGGTGGGTGATTGCGATCCGGATATAAATACTGACCAATGAATAAGTGGGATTTAGTGACCGACTCTTCACGCCCTTGACGAAGATTGACAGCTCGGAGAGATGTTGATTAGGCAGACACAATAATTGTGAGGCACCTTAGGGGTCCTGGCATTCCACTTTGAGCACCTCACGGGGCAAATAAATTTCAATTAACAGGTAAAACAGGTGAATTCATATTGATCTCGAGGGCTTATTGAAAGACGTTCCGATATCATTGAGGGTGAAATGATTAATTAGAAAAAAAGAAAATTAACACCCTACAGCGGGCCAAGCAAATCTATCTATGTCAAACGTCAAGATTCTATAAACTCCACAAAGCATTTGATTTTGGATAGACATTTATTCTTTTCTTCTTCTTAAATAATGAAAATAAGTAAGGAGTCCTCATTTAAGAACGATTAAAAAAGTACTTCTTAATTTAGCATGGGCTTAGATTAGGTCTAAGTGCACGTGATTAGATGCACTGAACAGTTAAGGAAAATCAAATGAAACGCATCAGTTTACATCTTTAGGTGATAAAGCCATATAAATACTAACTAAAATCCGTCTAATTAGTTTTAAACGTTTTTTGGGTCATAACAAACAAAAATCACCCTATACACCCCAAAGCAAATTTTAATACGAATCTAATTGTTGTATAAAGCTATTAACTTCTTACCTTAGTATGCGTGACTTACTATCTAATGATTCCTACCTGCGTATCTATCTTGTGTGTCGTGGTTACCATACACATGTTGGATTTTATATGGAAACGGGATATACAAAGAACACATTTTAGAAGGACATGAATAGTGTTAGCTATAAAAAATGATAGTGATACGAATGTAGTTTTATTACTGTATCATAATTATTATGCTAGGGACTTAAAATACACTGTAGTATTTTCGTGAACATGATTAAAAAAAAAATCGCAAAGCACATACTCGGCCAAGCTTGATCATTAGATTATCATATTAATTTCGCAGTGTATGTTTATAACGCACCTTTTAAGTCTCACATTTTTACAGTGTATTTCATATCGATAAGGAACATGTGGAACATATAATTCTCTTCGGAGTGAGAAGCATAGCGCAGTTATTTCCCTTCAATCCTTGGAACGACTGATAGCGACTGATAGCGAGGTCTAACCGAGTTCCACGAGTCATACCAGCAGTCGACAGACTAGTTCTGATGGCTATATACAACAGTTATGTATTTATAAGATTTGTTTTGTTTTTATTCCGCTGGGTCCGACACTTCACCGATATCGGGGACATAAATATCCTTTGTCCCTGCCGATATATATATATTATATGTCCCTGCCGATATATTCTTTTCAAATTTTTCCAATGCTAATTGGACGCGTGGAAAACTTGGAAAGTATTAGTTCCTCAAACCATCTTTATTAAGTTTAATATATTTGTTTGCTCAAAAAATGACAAGAAGTTTGAGCACAAGATAGTAACAGAGACATATATAGATGTATATATGTCTCTGATAGTAACGTCCTATCGAATTAAGGATATAATAAAACAACAGAGATACGCTATATTTTATGTCAACTTGTCGAGTCTTTGATCCATTTTGTTACAATGTGTAAATAAGGACTATTATCATTATTATTAACAGTCCGTAAACAGTCCCACAAATGTAATAGAGAGGTATTAGATACAGGCGGGGCTGTTTACCTAAAGATATCCTAGTTTAGAGAACTGCAGATGTACCCTTGATGTTTCCTATGGATCGTATTTAGACTTCGTTTACCATATACCATACATAAAATTACCCGGAGAATTTTTGTCATGTAACGATAACATACGATGTTCTTGTTAATTTGAACAAAGAAAACAATTTGGTCAACGTCATCAGCTAAAAAAGTTCTTCTGCTAAAACAATCGATTTTAGAAAACAAAATGATATTCAGTTCCAATGTCAGATAGACATAGGGGACAGATGCTATTCTCAAATGGTCACCATGGGTCAGTTTCTAATTGTAGATACTGTCTGAAATTATTTAAAAATTAATGTTCAATGTAACTTTGCATGACTATTATACCACCCAAAACGTTTCCTCTTAACGTTAATACCATCCAAAAGTTCCTCTTAAAGCTAATACCATGCACCCAAAAGTTTCCCCTTTACGTTATTACCACCCAAAAGTTATTACCACCCAAAAGTTTCCTCTTAACGTTATTACCACCCAAAAGATTCCCCTTAACGTTATTACCACCCAAAAGTTTCCCCTTTACGTTATTACCACCCAAAAGTTATTACCACCCAAAAGATTCCCCTTAACGTTATTACCACCCAAAAGTTTCCCCTTAACGTTATTACCACCCAAAAGTTATTACCACCCAAAAGTTTCCCCTTTACGTTATTACCACCCAAAAGATTCCCCTTAACGTTATTACCACCCAAAAGTTTCCCCTTAACGTTATACCACACAAAAGTTATTACCACACAAAAGATTCCCCTTAACGTTATTACCACCCAAAAGATTCCCCTTAACGTTATTACCACCCAAAAGATTCCCCTTAACGTTATTACCACCCAAAAGTTTCCTCTTAACGTTATTACCACCCAAAAGTTATTACCACCCAAAAGTTTCCCCTTTACGTTATTACCACCCAAAAGATTCCCCTTAACGTTATTACCACCCAAAAGTTTCCCCTTTACGTTATTACCACCCAAAAGATTCCCCTTAACGTTATTACCACCCAAAAGTTTCCTCTTAACGTTATACCACACAAAAGTTTCCCCTTAACGTTATTACCACCCAAAAGATTCCCCTTAACGTTATTACCACCCAAAAGTTTCCTCTTAACGTTATACCACACAAAAGTTTCCCCTTAACGTTATTACCACCCAAAAGTTTCCCCTTTACGTTATTACCACCCAAAAGATTCCCCTTAACGTTATACCACACAAAAGTTTCCCCTTAACGTTATTACCACCCAAAAGATTCCCCTTAACGTTATTACGACCCAAAAGTTATTACCACCCAAAAGTTTCCCCTTTACGTTATTACCACCCAAAAGATTCCCCTTAACGTTATTACGACCCAAAAGTTTCCTCTTAACGTTATACCACACAAAAGTTTCCCCTTAACGTTATTACCACCCAAAAGATTCCCCTTAACGTTATTACCACCCAAAAGTTTCCTCTTAACGTTATACCACACAAAAGTTTCCCCTTAACGTTATTACCACCCAAAAGTTTCCCCTTAACGTTATTACCACCCAAAAGATTCCCCTTAACGTTATTACCACCCAAAAGTTTCCCCTTAACGTTACACCACACAAAAGTTTCCTCTTAATCTTAACGTTAATATTACCAAAAAAATACCTCTTAGCGTTATTGTTGGTGTCATCCTTGATACCCGTTCTCATATAACCCTGTTGTTAGTCCTCCTAGACACCCGTCCTCATATAACCCTGTTGTTTGTGTCCTCCTTGACACCCGTCCTCATATAACCCTGTTGTTAGTCCTCCTAGACACCCGTCCTCATATAACCCTGTTGTTTGTGTCCTCCTTGACACCCGTCCTCATATAACCCTGTTGTTTGTGTCCTCCTAGACACCCGTCCTCATATAACCCTGTTGTTTGTGTCCTCCTTGACACCCGTCCTCATATAACCCTGTTGTTGGTGTCCTCCTTGACACCCGTCCTCATATAACCCTGTTGTTTGTGTCCTCCTTGACACCCGTCCTCATATAACCCTGTTGTTGGTGTCCTCCTTGACACCCGTCCTCATATAACCCTGTTGTTGGTGTCCTCCTTGACACCCGTCCTCATATAACCCTGTTGTTGGTCCTCCTTGACACACGTTCTTACATAAGTCCGTGCCGGAAATTCTGTTGTTATTTTTGATAAGGAGGATGGAAAGCCAGGGACGTAAATATGACACACATATATATCTCTTCGCAAAGGTTTTTTAAAATGTCGCTGTCACTAAAAATGTTACATACAGTTGAGGAAAGGCCATCTATAAGTTGCTATCACTTGGGCCCAATCCTTTTATGTATTGCAATAAAATATGTTTAAATCAACCTATATAATAATTAAACCAAGCAATCACATCTCATCACCTTGCGGTAACTATAAGTTAGTTGGTTAGTTACTGGCTTATCGCCTACACCTCGTCACACCGTCACAGATAGGTGTCCTCGGTCAGATCAGGACCCACCTGGTCAGGGCACACCTGGTCAGGCTCACCTGGCCATTGTTTTATCGGCTATTGTTTCAGTGTAGTGATCGCGGGATTACCCTCTCAGCAGGGGGGTGGGCTATACCTTAGACTCAAATATACACTTGGTATGTCTGTGGCTATACCAGCGGTCGAATTTCAGGGAAGGAAATAATTTCATGGGGTTGTTATTTGAAAGGAATTAAGCGTCTATTATATTACTTGATGAAGGAATGCCGTGTGTTATCTAAACGTCAATTATATTGTTATTTATAGAGAATAACGAATACTACTACTACTAATAATAATAGGTTTTATTTAGTCTTGATTACATATTGAATCAACGACTCGTCTTTCATATGGTCAAGTAAAATGTACATTATTTACAACATAAATATATATATATATACGTAAATATGTAATACATGTAGCTGTAAATATTTTAGTAGTAATATAATGATGGACAATTATCACAGTTATATTATTTGAGATTTCCATATTGCACTAATGTTCCAGTTTCCGTGTGTTAAGCCATGACGTCAATTATAGAGAATAACGAAAACTACCACTAATAATAATAATAGGTTTTATTTAGTCTTGATTACATATATTGAATCAACGACTCGTCTTTCATATGGTCAAGTAAAATGTACATTATTTACAATATAAATATATAATAATATACATTGTATATAGGGTCTAGTAAGTAACAACGACAGTATAATCCAATATAGGTACTGGATCCTAACAAACAAATGTTGGATGCGTATTACTAGAAATAAATAATTGTCAAGTAGTAATAACGACAGTACAGACAAGTAAATTGTCGAATTTTCGAGGCAATATACATAAATATGTAATACATGTAGCTGTAAATAGTTTAGTAGTAATATAATTATGGACAATTATCACAGTTATATTATTTGAGATTGCCATATTGCACTAATGTTCCAGTTTCCTGGTAGCCTGATCAATCATGCAGAGGGCTATGCGTCTGTGTTGGTCATATCAACTCTTACCACGTCTACAGAGTCATCAGCATGATTGACCAGGCTCCACACTGATTTATCAATTTTGATTAGCACAGATACTTCTATCACAGCTTTGAATTATTTCATCTAAAAGTATTATATTTCTATAGTAAAAAAGTCAATACATATTGCATTACGACACCATAAAATACTGTTTGGCGCATTTCTTAAAAGATAAAAGACTTTTGCAGTTTTGTACATACGATGGTAAACTATTCCATATGCAAGGACCTTGGCAGGTAAAAGATCTTTTGAATATATTTGTTTTAAAAGATGGCATGTAAAATACATTCTGTGCTGATGATCTGGTAGTTCTTGTTTGAATTGCGGATGACAACTTAAAAGTTATTCAAGTAATCTGGGGCCATATTGTTAAGGACTTTGTACATCAGAATAGAGTTGTTGTACAAAATCCGTTTTTTAAAAGTAAGCCATTTGAGTCTTTTAAACATACAATAATGTATCCTTGCAGCACGTTTTTGAAGTTTTTTCAATTTTAGCAATGTGATTTTGTGAAGCATTTCCCAATATGGTAGAACAGTAGTCGAAATGGGGATTAATGAAACAGTTGTAGTAAGTCAGACAAGATGATTCGGCGAGAAAAGGTCGAATTCGTCTCATTTGGAAAATCTGTTAAGATAACTTTTTTTGAAGTTTCTGCAATTTGTTTGTCTCATGTTAGACAATCATCTATGGTAATTCCGACAAGTTTTTCACATCGTTTATTGAGACAGAGAGCTGTTCGGTTTGTTTAGATTTGCGTTGAGATGTTCCAGCATAACTTCGCATAACTAGCATAACGAAGGTATATATTAGGCTTTATGTCGTTTAATCATTAATATCACGGACTTAGATATACATTCGTATATGTTTGTTACGTTTTTATAATTGATTTTTAACTAAGAGAATCTTAATTTTCGCTATAAACTTGCTTTTATTAATCCATCCAGAGACCTATATACTATATAGTATATAGGTCTCTGATCCATCTTAGGGCAAATTTGTTGCAAATAAACTGGTTTAGGTTTGGGTTTATGGTTTAAACCTGGTTTTCAAAACGGTTTGTAAACTAAAACTGGTTTGCTCTTGAGAAACAAACGCAAAATTCTAGTTTTCAATGTGGTGTCTTTGGGAGAAAAACTTCAGAGCAGTATTTGAAACGTTAATACCTCCTGAACGCACAAAAATCCCCCGAATCCCAAATTATGTTGAAGACATACTTACACAATGCAATGACAGGGAAACGCATGCAGTTCTAGCAGACTTTCTTTCAAACACAAGGGAAAACTGTCATACCAATGGGAAAACAATTATTAAATATTTATAATTTATATTTTATTTGTCCAGTCAAATGACACTACAAGCCATAGCTGGCAAGTTTGGAGCACGTAGCGCACTTCAAGAGCACATTCTGCATGTGTGTTGACAACATTCGCCATCTTGTTTTCAGATACGAAACCTTCCAAACCACAACCGGTGGTGGTTTGAATGGTTTAATAAACTAGTTTAGGTTTATCAGAAACAAATGAATGAACCGGTTTCAGTTTAAATGTGGTTTGAAACTGGTTTACTCAACAAATGGAAAGTTTACAGAACCGGTTCGAAACTAAAACTGGTTTTAGGAGAACAAATTCGCCCTAAGAAAATATTTTTTCATTATTTTTTCACTCTTTTCCAACCTGACTATGTTTTGGAGCCTAACGTTTTGTTACAGTAGACATTACGTTTAGGCCCAGTCGCGAGTTACATAACTGAGAAAGCTTCACGTACATCCTTAACGGCGTCAGAATGAAGTGAAAGTAGACGTCATCTTATTTAACCAATCGGAACCCCTCGTCATTTTCTCCGAAACTTGCTTATTTAATCTGCAGACGGAGAGGTGTTCCGATGGTCCAGTGTCACAACATCACGTGCTTTTGTTTACGTAATTTTTCTTTTGCTAGTAACTGTCACGTCAATTCGGGTTAATTACGTGTATATACTAGCAGTGCTGATAAGGGAGAACGATTCATATCGTAGAGGTAAAGGTGATAGATAGAATGTGCATGTTTATTACGTTTGGTGAAAACAGAAACACATCTAGTTCCGCGTTGTAGTTTAATTTTTTAATTCAAATTTCATATACTAGAAACATCAGATCAAACTATACACGGCTATACCAGGAAGCTTAATGATTAATTAACAAACAGATTAATTAACAAACAGATTAATTAACAAATAGATTAATTGCCAACATTAGCTGGCCTGTTTAAAAATTGCTGCTTAATTTGTTATACCTTCCTCATACTCCTATAACATTGAAGGCCACTGGTCGGCTCTTTTTCTATCGGATATTATTTTGGCGCCTGTCAAAAGTATCTCGCCGTGTAAAACCTCTAACATTGTTGGAGTAACCTTCCTCAAATCCAGTCTGCCCTTTGTGAGAAGCAGCTACATGTCACAGAGTGTATGCGTAGTACAATTTTCAATCCTCCTGTGTCTCTAAAGCCATACCCAATACGCTGCCACAATTACTTCACCTCTGGTATATGTGTGTATAACTTGAATTGGATACAGGATTTTAATATGGGTGTTGAATATCAATTACACAAAGTGCCTGTGTTAAAATTAAACTTTATTAAAAACTATCTAGAACGGTACAATATATATGTGTACAATATATCAACATATACCGGCCATGCCCGCTGCCAGTTGGTCTTGGTCTCGGTCTCAAGGCAAACATCCTACCACTAGGCTAAAGGAAAATTCCCGCTAGTCTGAGCTATTAGGTGGCTTATAAGCTCCACTTTTACAATACTCCCTCATTCAAAAAGTCTTCACCCCTAAGACAACCACGACTCAGGTTCTTATATAATAGCTCCAAGGAAGCCTCTCAATTATTTTTTGCCTCATAAATTTCTCTCACAATTTTTTTTTTTTTTTAAATTTCTTGTGACTTTTATTTCATTTTCATGTATTCAAGTATTTGAATCATTAGTGTTTTTTGATTAAAAAAATGTTGACCATAAAATAAAAAGAAAAAAACATCAAACAATTTCTAGCCTACTCCTTGACTTATCTGAAGATTCTTTCACTTTTTCACAGGAAGTAGATGTGACCTGTATTTGCTGTTCCATTACAACTGGAAAAAGACAAGATTTAGGTTCAGCAGTACTCATGTGTGAAGCCATTCACCTACTGTACCCACACATTAGGTCGTAGAAGTTCGAAGAGATAAAGCCCACAGGTACTGAAATGTTACAGCTAATATGTAATCTAATATATTATCTAGGTATGGCTGTGAATATCTCAGCTTATCAATGAAATTTATTTTCAGTTAACTAGTCTGTATGATCACACTGTATATCAATCTGTCAAGCCCACTTTGTCCATCCAGCTCTATATCGCTGTTGAGCCCACTGTCTTGAGCCCACTATGTTGAGCCCCACCTTGGCTGAGCCCACTAGCGGTATCTCACTGCATCTATCCCACTGTAGCAAAAGCTCACACTTTACCATTAGTACTGTGAATGTGGACTAAGATTAGTCTAGATGTAATCGGACCCCCCCCCCCCCCCCCCCCCCCAACTTATCAATGACTGGATATTGGCTATTGTGAGGATGTAATCAGAAGAAAATCAGATGTTGACTAGAATTAATGTAATTCATAGCAAGTTGGAGAATTATTTTTTTGTTCCAGTTCACTTAAACTAAAATTTTCTCCAGATGTTGGAAATTTGTCCAGCTAACGGCTTAAGTGATTTCATTTTGGTTTGTCATCCCGAGATCTAGGAGATCTATCTTGGTACACTGTATAATTAGTGCTATGATGAATTAGTACATCCACAGTACCCGCTGTGGATACAATATACAGAAACTTTAATTAGTGCTATGATAGATTTGTACATCCACAGTACCCGCCGTGGATACAATAAACAGAAACTTTAATTAGTGCTATGATGAATTTGTACATCCACAGTACCCGCCGTGGATACAATAAACAAACTTTTATTAGTGCTATGATAGATTTGTACATCCACAGTACCCGCCGTGGATACAGAAACTTTAATTAGTGTAGTCTGATTTAGCGATAGTGTTTCAATGTGAAAAGTGATAAAATAAGATTACCACTGAAGTATGTATGTTTACAGTATAGATTGAATCAGGCATATTCTTATAGAGAAGTTTTAATTTACATCAAAATGATATGTCTGAACAAAAGATATTGAAATTGTATCAAGTTACAGGGATAAAATGTATATATGTCTTTGTGACAGTTGGCAGAGACAGAAAATTGTATCAAGTTACAGGGATAAAATGTATATATGTCTTTGTGACAGTTGGCAGAGACAGAAGTCTACTTAGGACCATGGCATCCTCACGACGTGGAGACAGGAGCCACATCAAATATGACGTCCTCCGCCAAGGTTTGTCATCGACGTTGTACTTGACTAACGCTGCTTTGACTAACATCTGAGAATATATACAGCTTTCTGTTGTGCATTTTGTTCTCTTAACAAGATTTCTATGACATCCTGCATGTAATATTGGCCATGTTGCTTAGTAACTTAGAAATAAGGCCATGTTGCTTAGTAACTAGAAATAAGGCCATGTTGCTTTAAGTAACTTAGAAATAAGGCCACATTGCTTAGAAACTAGAAATAAGGCTATGTTGCTTTGTAACTAGAAATAAGGCCATGTTGCTTTGAAACTAGAAATAAGGCCATGTTACTTAGTAACTAGAAATAAGGCCATGTTGCTTTGTAACTAGAAATAAGGCCATGTTGCTTAGAAACTAGAAATAAGGCCATGTTACTTAGTAACTAGAAATAAGGCCATGTTGCTTAGAAACTAGAAATAAGGCCATGTTGCTTAGAAACTAGAAATAAGGCCACATTGCTTTGTAATTTAGAAATAAGGCCATGTTGCTTTGTAACTAGAAATAAGGCCATGTTGCTTTGTAACTAGAAATAAGGCCATGTTGCTTTGTAACTAGAAATAAGGCCATGTTGATTTGTAACTAGAAAGAAGGCCATTGCTTAGAAACTAGATATAAGGCCATTGCTTAGTAACTAGAAATAAGGCCATGTTGATTTGTAACTAGAAATAAGGCAATTGCTTAGTAACTAGAAATAAAGTCTGTTTCATCTCTTCACCTTTGTAATATTATGTTTTTGGTTTGTTGTGCATATGTTTTTTAGATGCTTCCATTTTTGAATTAGTAAAGAATAAATAAATTTAGGACAGCTTTTTACCTTTTCTGCATTGAATTATTTTGTTTTCATTTGATATCTATCATAAACAGTAGTTACTTCATCTTTATAACACTAGTTCAAACCACAAGGAGGAATTCCCAACCCATATTTCATAAATATGTATTAAAACTATAATACATACATGTAATGACCCTGGGTTGAGAATTTGTGACAAGTCCCTGTGGTAGTAGACTAAAGTCAAACATTATTATCTGGAACTCTGAAAACTCAATGACCATGTGTAAGACAAAATTAAAAAATCAGTTCTGACAGTAATATCTTAAAGTTTTTTAGCCCACCATCTCATGACCGATGTAATGGGTAAGTTGGGAGTGTATTATTATTTAGCCAAGGGGATGGGGTGGGGTTGGGGTTGGTGTGTATTATCACTTAGACAAGAGGATGGGGTGGGGTTGGTGTGTATTATCACTTAGACAAGAGGATGGGTTGGGGTTGGGTAAGGTAGGAGTGTATTATTATTTAGACAAGAGGATGGGGTGGGGTTGGGTAAGGTAGGAGTGTATTATCATTTAGCCAAGAGGATGGGGTGGGGTTGGGTAAGGTAGGAGTGTATTATCATTTAGCCAAGAGGACAGGGTGGGGTTGGGCAAGGAAGGAGTGTATTATTATTTAGCCAAGAGGATGGGGTGGGGTTGGGTAAGGTAGTAGTATATTATCATTTAGCCAAGAGGACGGGGTGGGGTTGGGTAAGGTAGGAGTGTTTTATTATTTAGCGAAGGGGATGGGGTGGGGTTGGGGCGTATCATTTAGCCAAGAGGATGGAGTGGGGTTGGGGTGTATCATTTAGCCAAGAGGATGGAGTGGGGTTGGGGTGTATTGTCATTTAGCCAAGAGGATGGGGTGAGGTTGGGTAAGGTAGGAGTGTATTATCATTTAGCCAAGAGGATGGAGTGGGGTTGGGGTGTATTGTCATTTAGCCAAGAGGATGGGGTGGGGTTGGGTAAGGTAGGAGTGTATTATTATTTAGCCAAGAGGATGGGGTGGGGTTGGGTAAGGAAGGAGTGTATTATTATTTAGCCAAGAGGACGGGGTGGGGTTGGGGCGTATTATTATTTAGCCAAGAGGACGGGGTGGGGTTGGGGCATATTATCATTTAGCCAAGAGGACGGGGTGGTGTGGGTAAGGTAGGAGTGTATTATTATTTAGCCAAGAGGACGGGGTGGGGTTGGGGCGTATTATCATTTAGCCAAGAGGACGGGGTGGTGTGGGTAAGGTAGGAGTGTATTATCATTTAGCCAAGAGGATGGGGTGGGGTTGGGTAAGGTAGGAGTGTATTATCATTTAGCCAAGAGGATGGGGTGGGGTTGGGGTTGGTGTGTATTATCACTTAGACAAGAGGATGGGTTGGGGTTGGGTAAGGTAGGAGTGTTTTATTATTTAGCCAAGAGGATGGAGTGAGGTTGGGGTGTATTATCATTTAGCAAGGGGATGGGGTGGGGTTGGGTAAGGTAGGAGTGTATTATTATTTAGACAAGAGGATGGGGTGGGGTTGGGTAAGGTAGGAGTGTTTTATTATTTAGCGAAGAGGATGGGGTGGGGTTGGGGCATATCATTTAGCCAAGAGGATGGAGTGAGGTTGGGTAAGGTAGAAGTGTATTATCATTTAGCAAGGGGATGGGGTGGGGTTGGATTGTATTGTCATTTAGCCAAGGGGTTGGGTAAGGTAGTAGTATATTGTCATTTAGCCAAGGGGATGGGGTGGGGTTGGGTAAGGTAGGAGTATATTGTCATTTAGCCAGGGGGATGGGGTGGGGTTGGGTAAGGTAGTAGTATATTGTCATTTAGCCAAGGGGATGGGGTGGGGTTGGGTAAGGTAGGAGTATATTGTCATTTAGCCAAGGGGATGGGGTGGGGTTGGGTAAGGTAGGAGTATATTGTCATTTAGCCAAGGGGATGGAGTGGGGTTGGGATGAATTATCATTTAACCAAGGGGATGAGGTGGGGATAGGTGGGGATAAGTAAGTTCAGGTGGGAGTGTACATTTATATGTATTATCATTTAGCCAAGAGAATGGGTGGGTTGGGTGGGGATGGGTAAGATGGGAGTGTATTTCATTTATCCAAGGGGATAGGGTGGAGGTGTATTATCATTTAGCCAAAGGGATGGGGTGGGGTTGGGTAAGGTAGGAGTATATTGTCATTTAGCCAAGGGGATGGGGTGGGGTTGGGTAAGGTAGGAGTATATTGTCATTTAGCCAAGGGGATGGGGTGGGGTTGGGTAAGGTAGGAGTATATTGTCATTTAGCCAAGGGGATGGGGTGGGGTTGGGTAAGGTAGGATTATATTGTCATTTAGCCAAGGGGATGGGGTGGGGTTGGGTAAGGTAGTAGTATATTGTCATTTAGCCAAGGGGATGGGGTGGGGTTGGGTAAGGTAGGAGTATATTGTCATTTAGCCAGGGGGATGGGGTGGGGTTGGGTAAGGTAGTAGTATATTGTCATTTAGCCAAGGGGATGGGGTGGGGTTGGGTAAGGTAGGAGTATATTGTCATTTAGCCAAGGGGATGGGGTGGGGTTGGGTAAGGTAGGAGTATATTGTCATTTAGCCAAGGGGATGGGGTGGGGTTGGGTAAAGTGACTGAGAGGAAGATCTTGAAGTTGTCAAAATGAGGTTGCTGAGTGTTTGACAGCTTGAGATCCCTCTCTCTCACCACTTATGATGATTATTTTTCTGTTACCCTGTTGGTCCTTTTATGTATGTTATATTGGTGTTACATCACTGGAAGACATTGTTGATGTGATGTGGTTGATTTGTGAATGAGGAATCTCCCTGTCTCACGGTGAGATAAGGAAATCTCTCACACATGTTAGTGTGGATAGTCTGCTGCCATGTCAAATCTCTCACACATGTTGGTGTGGATAGTCTGCTGCCATGTCAAATCTCTCACACATGTTAGTGTGGATAGTCTGCTGCCATGTCAAATCTCTCACACATGTTAATGTGGATAGTCTGCTGCCATGTCAAATCTCTCACACATGTTAATGTGGATAGTCTGCTGCCATGTCAAATCTCTCACACATGTTAATGTGGATATTCTGCTGCCATGTCAAATCTCTCACACATGTTAGCGTGGATAGTCTGCTGCCATGTCAAATCTCTCACACATGTTGGTGTGGATAGTCTGCTGCCATGTCAAATCTCTCACACATGTTAGAGTGGATAGTCTGCTGCCATGTCAAATCTCTCACATGTTAGCGTGGATAGTCTGCTGCCATGTCAAATCTCTCACACATGTTAGTGGGATAGTCTGCTGCCATGTCAAATCTCTCACACATGTTAGCGTGGATAGTCTGCTGCCATGTCAAATCTCTCACACATGTTAGTGTGGATAGTCTGCTGCCATGTCAAATCTCTCACACATGTTAGCGTGGATAGTCTGCTGCCATGTCAAATCTCTCACACATGTTAGCGTGGATAGTCTGCTGCCATGTCAAATCTCTCACATGTTAGAGTGGATAGTCTGCTGCCATGTCAAACTACCTATGTATCTTATACTGGAGACATGGCCGATGTTTCATTGCCAAGGAAAATTCCTTAGTTTAAAATTTTCAATTTAAAAGAATAATTGGATTTAAGGGAAAAACAATTCTAGTTCAGGATCTGTTGAAAATTTTATGTCAATGAATTTTGTCATCAAGGATTTCACAATTTCATCAATAGTTAATTGATAAGTTTCTATGGTAATGTCAATATATTTGTACAATAAACAGTTTGTATGGTAATGTCAGTATATCTGTAAAATAAAGAGTTTCTATGGTAATGACAATACATTTGTATATTGATACAATAAAGGGTTTCTATGGTAATGTGAATATTTTTGTAAAATGAAAAAAAGTTTCCATGGTAATGTCAATATATTTGTACAGTAAAGAGTTTCTATTGTAATGTCAATATATTTTCATACAATAAAGAGTTTCTATGGCAATGTCAATATTGATACAATAAAGAGTTTCTATGGCAATGTCAATATATATTGATACAATAAAGAGTTTCTATAGTAATGTCAATATATTTTGATACAATAAAGAGTTTCTATGGTAATGTCAATATATTTTGATACAATAAAGAGTTTCTATAGTAATGTCAATATATTTTGATACAATAAAGAGTTTCTATGGTAATGTCAATATTGATACAATAAAGAGTTTCTATGGTAATGTCAATATTGAAACAATAAAGAGTTCCTGTGATATAATCGACATATGTGTACAATGGTACATGTAGATCTGATTAATAATGCGTATACATGCAATGAGATTTGAGGGTTTCACCTGGCCATGATTACAAAAGATGTCAAGTTATTCTAACACATGTTCTTAGTGACCGATTGATAGACTGGTCAGCTTGACAGGGACTACTGGTCAGTGTATAGACTGACCAGCTGGTGACTTAAAATACAGACTGTAGGTTTACATACAGAAAATAATTAGCTCTCTAATTCTGTATTGTTAATGTTGCAGTATCATAAACATTGTTTGAAATAAACACTTCTTTAACTCTAAGTTAAGATTACTATGAAGGTAATTAAATGTTATATAAAGGGAGTGTTGACCAATCAGACAAGACGCTGATTTAATCCATCAGTCTGTATCCCATTTAAGGCTCAGTGCACTCACTGATTAATGTTTCGGGTGAGGACAGAAATTTCAGCAGCTAATTTAACCATGAAAACTGTGATTGGATCATCTACAGTGTCAGAAAAACATGAACTGCAGTTTGATCTGCCGCTGGAGAACCATGAACTCCTCGCAGACAGACATGTTGTACCATGTCCAGGTAGGCAGTTCTCTTGTTTGTTAAATCACTGTTAAGTGGACTATTGACTGTCAGGATTGGGCCAACATGCAAATATCAGTTTGTAACCATTCATTGGGATGGGGTCAGAGGTAAAGGGGCATGGATGGGTGAAGGATGGTGAGGAGTGGGGTCACTGGAAGGGGCAGAGTTTGATAACAGGGTATTGTGATGTATGTACCAACGGACAGAGAATTGATGTCCCATTTTTCTGTGTGATATAGTTGGTAGCCATGAATATTGGCACACAATGGAGATATCATTGAGAAAGAAACATACATTGTTCATGCATTCATCAATATTCGTTGTGTGGTTAGGGAGACAACATAAAACTAAATGTTGGTACAAAATTGTGATTAAGTTTTTCATGGCTGCCTGTTTGAGAAATTTACATCAAACTTTTAAACATAGGGATATACATAGAGATATTCACTGCTAACATAGAGATATTAACTGCTAACATAGAGATATTCACTGTTAACATAGAGATATTCACTGTTAACATAGAGATATTCAC
This sequence comes from Pecten maximus, assembly GCF_902652985.1. Lineage (NCBI taxonomy): Eukaryota > Metazoa > Mollusca > Bivalvia > Pectinida > Pectinidae > Pecten > Pecten maximus. The sequence continues at coordinate 14,790,876 of NC_047016.1, forward strand.
TTCTAACATAGAGATATTAACTGCTTACATAGAGATATTCACTGTTAACATAGAGATATTCACTGCTAACATAGAGATATTAACTGCTTACTTAGAGATATTCACTGCTAACATAGAGATATTCACTGCTAACATAGAGATATTCACTGCCTATATAGAGATATTAACTGCTAACATAGAGATATTCACTTCTAACATAGAGATATTAACTGCTTACTTAGAGATATTAACTGTTAACATAGAGATATTCACTGCTAACATAGAGATATTCACTGCTAACATAGAGATATTCACTGCCTTAGATATAGAGATATTCACTGCTAACAGAGATATTCACTGCTAACATAGAGATATTCACTGTTAACATAGAGATATTCACTGCTAATATAGAGATATTCACTGCTAACATAGAGATATTCACTGCTAACATAGAGATATTCACTGTTAACATAGAGATATTCACTGCTAACATAGAGATATTCACTGCTTACAGAGATATTCACTGCTAACATAAAGATATTCACTGCCTTAGATATAGAGATATTCACTGCTGACATAGATATACATAGAGATATTCACTGCTAACATAGAGATATTCACTGCTAACATAGAGATATTCACTGTTAACATAGAGATATTCACTGCTAATATAGAGATATTCACTGCTAACATACAGATATTTACTGCTAACAAAGAGATATTCACTGCTTACATAGAGATATTCACTGCTAACATAAAGATATTCACTACCTTAGATATAGAGATATTCACTGCTAACATAGAGATAGTCACTGCTAACATAGAGATATTCACTGTTAACATAGAGATATTCACTGTTAACATAGAGATATTCACTGTTAACATAGAGATATTCACTGTTAACATAGAGATATTCACTGTTAACATAGAGATATTCACTGTTAACATAGAGATATTCACTGCTAACATAGAGATATTCACTGCTAACATAGAGATATTCACTGCCTATATAGAGATATTAACTGTTAACATAGAGATATTCACTGTTAACATAGAGATATTCACTGTTAACATAGAGATATTCACTGCTAACATAGAGATATTCACTGCTAACATAGAGATATTCACTGTTAACATAGAGATAGTCACTGTTAACATAGAGATATTCACTGATAACATAGAGATATTCACTGCTCACATAGAGATATTCACTGCCTTAGATATAGAGATATTCACTGCTAACAGAGATATTCACTGCTAACATAGAGATATTCACTGTTAACATAGAGATATTCACTGCTAACATAAAGATATTCACTGTTAACATAGAGATATTCACTGCTAACATAGAGATATTCACTGCTAACATAGAGATATTCACTGCCTTAGATATAGAGATATTCACTGCTAACATAGAGATATTCACTGCTAACATAGAGATATTCACTGTTAGCATAGAGATATTCACTGCTAATATAGAGATATTCACTGCTAACATAGAGATATTCACTGCTAACATAGAGATATTCACTGTTAACATAGAGATATTCACTGCTAACATAGAGATATTCACTGCTTACATAGAGATATTCACTGCTAACATAAAGATATTCACTGCCTTCGATATAGAGATATTCACTGCTGACATAGATATACATCGAGATATTCACTGCTAACATAGAGATATTCACTGTTAACATAGAGATATTCACTGCTAATATAGAGATATTCACTGCTAACATACAGATATTTACTGCTAACAAAGAGATATTCACTGCTTACATAGAGATATTCACTGCTAACATAAAGATATTCACTACCTTAGATATAGAGATATTCACTGCTAACATAGAGATAGTCACTGCTAACATAGAGATATTCACTGTTAACATAGAGATATTCACTGCTAATATAGAGATATTCACTGCTAACATAGAGATATTTACTGCTAACAAAGAGATATTCACTGCTTACATAGAGATATTCACTGCTAACATAGAGATATTCACTGCTAACATAGAGATATTCACTGTTAACATAGAGATATTCACTGCTAACATAGAGATATTCACTGCTCACATAGAGCTATTTACTGTTAACATAGAGATATTCACTGCTAATATAGAGATATTCACTGTTAACATGGAGATATTCACTGCTAATATAGAGATATTCACTGTTAACATAGAGATATTCACTGCTAACATAGAGATATTCACTGCTAACATAGAGATATTCACTGCTAACATAGAGATATTCACTGCCTTAGATATAGAGATATTCACTGCTAACAGAGATATTCACTGCTAACATAGAGATATTCACTGCTAACATAGAGATATTCACTGTTAACATAGAGATATTCACTGCTAATATAGAGATATTCACTGCTAACATAGAGATATTCACTGCTAACAAAGAGATATTCACTGCTTACATAGAGATATTCACTGTTAACATAGAGATATTCACTGCTAACATAAAGATATTCACTGCCTTAGATATAGAGATATTCACTGCTAACATAGAGATATTCACTGCTAACATAGAGATATTCACTGCTAACATAGAGATATTCACTGCCTTAGATATAGAGATATTCACTGCTAACAGAGATATTCACTGCTAACATAGAGATATTCACTGCTAACATAGAGATATTCACTGTTAACATAGAGATATTCACTGCTAATATAGAGATATTCACTGCTAACATAGAGATATTCACTGCTAACATAGAGATATTCACTGCTAACATAAAGATATTCACTGTTAACATAGAGATATTCACTGCTAACATAGAGATATTCACTGCTTACATAGAGATATTCACTGCTAACATAAAGATATTCACTGCCTTAGATATAGAGATATTCACTGCTGACATAGATATACATAGAGATATTCACTGCTAACATAGAGATATTCACTGCTAACATAGAGATATTCACTGTTAACATAGAGATATTCACTGCTAATATAGAGATATTCACTGCTAACATAGAGATATTTACTGCTAACAAAGAGATATTCACTGCTTACATAGAGATATTCACTGTTAACATAGAGATATTCACTGCTAACATAAAGATATTCACTACCTTAGATATAGAGATATTCACTGCTAACATAGAGATATTCACTGCTAACATAGAGATATTCACTGCTAACATAGAGCTATTTACTGTTAACATAGAGATATTCACTGCTAATATAGAGATATTCACTGTTAACATGGAGATATTCACTGCTAATATAGAGATATTCACTGTTAACATAGAGATATTCACTGCTAACATAGAGATATTCACTGTTAACATAGAGATATTCACTGCTAACATAGAGATATTCACTGCTAACATAGAGATATTCACTGCCTTAGATATAGAGATATTCACTGCTAACAGAGATATTCACTGCTAACATAGAGATATTCACTGCTAACATAGAGATATTCACTGTTAACATAGAGATATTCACTGCTAATATAGAGATATTCACTGCGAACATAGAGATATTCACTGCTAACAAAGAGATATTCACTGCTTACATAGAGATATTCACTGTTAACATAGAGATATTCACTGCTAACATAAAGATATTCACTGCCTTAGATATAGAGATATTCACTGCTAACATAGAGATATTCACTGCTAACATAGAGATATTCACTGCTAACATAGAGATATTCACTGCCTTAGATATAGAGATATTCACTGCTAACATAGAGATATTCACTGCTAACATAGAGATATTCACTGCTAACAGAGATATTCACTGCTAACATAGAGATATTCACTGCCTACATAGAGATATTCACTGCCTACATAGAGATATTCACTGCTAACATAGAGATATTCACTGCAAACATAGAGATATTCACTGCCTACATAGAGATATTCACTGTTAACATAGAGATATTCACTGCCTACATAGAGATATTCACTGCTAACATAGAGATATTCACTGCTAACATAGAGATATTCACTGCTAACATAGAGATATTCACTGCTTACATAGAGATGTTCACTGCTTACATATTTAAAAGTGTGGCTCTTAGAATGTGTATAACATTCACACTCTATATCTTGTTTTGAAGAACACTATTATTCCCGTATGATAAATGACAGTAGCTAGGTGATTTGAAACGTCGCATAGGTGTAGTGAAATAGATGGCACCATTGTAGGACAAAATGGTGTCTCTCAAACTGCACCGTCACCGTTACATATCTTACCCTCTGACTGGGATTCCAATCAATCTTCAGTGCCGCACTACTGTCACATGGTGACCCTGAAATTCTTCTGGATCAAGAAATTTTCCGTCCCTCATAAATGGATATATTACTGATTGCCGGAGTTATTTCCCCTACACCCTAGTCAGCAGACAGTAGACACTATGGATTAGTAAGAATGTATACTTTATAAAACTAATAGGGAGGCTGGACTGACCTCCTATAGGGATACAGAGGGTTAAACCCATAGGGAGGCTGGACTGACCCTATAGGGATACAGGGGGTTAAACCCATAGGGAGGCTGGACTGATTCTATAGGGATACAGGGGGTTGAACCCATAGGGAGGCTGGACAGACCCTATAGGGATACTGGGGGTTAAACCCATAGGGAGGCTGGACAGACCCTATAGGGATACAGGGGTTAAACCCATAGGGAGGCTGGACTGACCCTATAGGGATACAGAGGGTTAAACCCATAGGGAGGCTGGACTGACCCTATAGGGATACTGGGGGTTAAACCCATAGGGAGGCTGGACAGACCCTATAGGGATACAGGGGTTAAACCCATAGGGAGGCTGGACTGACCCTATAGGGATACAGAGGGTTAAACCCATAGGGAGGCTGGACTGACCCTATAGGGATACAGGGGGTTAAACCCATAGGGAAGTTGGACTGACCTCCTATAGGGATACAGGGGGTTAAACCCATAGGGAGGCTGGACTGACTCTATAGGGATACAGGGGGTTAAACCCATAGGGAGGCTGGACTAACCCTATAGGGATACAGGTGGTTAAACCCATAGGGAGGCTGGACTGACCTCCTATAGGGATACAGGGGGTTAAACCCATAGGGAGGCTGGACTGACCCTATAGGGATACTGGGGGTTAAACCCATAGGGAGGCTGGACTGACTCTATAGGGATACTGGGGATTAAACCCATAGGGAGGCTGGACTGACCTCCTATAGGGATACAGGGGGTTAAACCCATAGGGAGGCTGGACTGACCTCCTATAGGGATACTGGGGGTTAAACCCATAGGGAAGTTGGACTGACCTCCTATAGGGATACAGGGGATTAAACCCATAGGGAAGTTGGACTGACCCCCTATAGGGATACTGGGGGTTAAACCCATAGGGAGGCTGGACTGACCCCCTATAGGGATACAGGGGGTTAAACCCATAGGGAGGCTGGACTGATTCTATAGGGATACAGGGGGTTAAACCCATAGGGAGGCTGGACTGACTCTATAGGGATACTGGGGGTTAAACCCATAGGGAGGCTGGACTGACCCTATAGGGATACAGGGGGTTAAACCCATAGGGAGGCTGGACTGACTCTATAGGGATACTGGGGGTTAAACCCATAGGGAGGCTGGACTGACCCTATAGGGATGCAGGGGGTAAAACCCATAGGGAGGCTAGACTGACCCTATAGGGATACAGGGGGTTAAACCCATAGGGAGGCTGGACTGACCCTATAGGGATACTGGGGGTTAAACCCATAGGGAGGCTGGACTAACCCTATAGGGATACAGGGGGTTAAACCGATAAGGATTCATTACCATACAGCTAACTGGATCAGTATCTGCCTATATGATTAATGCAGATTTAGCTTCAGTTTGAAATTTTCAAAACCTTTAAACTCCTACAGAGATAAACTCAAGCAAACATGTACTTAGAAGGTATAATTGCAATCAAACAATCACAAGAAAACTTGTATCTGGTATAAAAATAAACTGTTGATATATCAAAAGTAGGTAATAATAACAACAGCTTCAGAGTGGGAATTTTTTCTTGGTTTAATTGATTACCATTGACCGGTTGATGGTAATAAAAAAAAACAAGGAAAAATTCCCACACTGAAGCTGTTGTGATTGTTACCTAATTTTGATTTTCATCATTGTCCAATCACCCGTCATACCTTTGGGTATATCCAGTTGACGAGTACAGGAACCCACTACCATCCAATTAGAAATAAACGGCGTTGGCTCTGCTACCGATTCCTAACTGTTGAAATATGTACGAAATGACCTCAAACTATAAATAATCGCTTGTTACGTAGGAAATGTATGAGGGTACAGGGAGGCGCATTGAGCTTAGAAATGCCTGAGGAGGTTAGTAGATAAGGGAGGTAGCACTCGATCTGTGGTCAGTCCTAAATGTTACTTGATAACATTTGGTCACTAAAGGACTTCACCCGTACCAGGTAAGGCCAGGCTATCTAATTATACTATATTATTACATGTACTGAAGATTCTGTCATTTATCATGTTAAGATACTGAATTTACATTAATACAGAAAAAAAACCTGCACTTTCTTTATAAGTGTACAAATGTTTGTATTGAGACTTCTAAATATGCTAGATTATCATTTTTCAAATCATTTTCTTTATGATTGCCAGGGATTTGTAGGCAGTATTTCAGATACGGTAATCGATCTTTTATTTTTTTTTATAATGGAAAAAAGGAAATATTTTCTTATTCCGTGTGCTCTGATTTCATTTCTTATACAGTTAACCCTGACTTTACCGACACACTTAGACTGGCCACCAGACTCTAAGTTGTCTTGTTAATAATTGCGAAGCTAAATTCTAATAATAGATTATCTGCCCCTAGTGTGAAACTCTAGAATCAGACATATCCTAGGGATCAAAATCATAAAGCTCAATTTTATGTATAATTTTAATATTCTAGAGACAGGGGGCCAGTCTACGACACACTGTGGGACCAAGTCATTGGGTCGGTATAGTTATAACCCTGACTTTACCGACACACTGTGGGACCGAGTTAATGTGTCGGGTATAGTTAACCCTGACTTTACCGACACACGGTGGGACAGAGTTAATGTGTCGGGTACAGTTAACCCTGACTTTACCGACACACTGTGGGACCGAGTTAATGTGTCGGGTACAGTTAACCCTGACTTTACCGACACACTGTGGGACAGAGTTAATGTGTCGGGTACAGTTAACCCTGACTTTACCGACACACTGTGGGACCGAGTCAATGTGTCGGGTACAGTTAACCCTGATTTTACCAACACACTGTAGGACCGAGTCAATGTGTCGGGTACAGTTAACCCTGACTTAACCGACACACTGTGGGACCGAGTCAATGTGTCGGGTACAGTTAACCCTGACTTTACCGACACACTGTGGGACCGAGTCAATGTGTCGGGTATAGTTATAACCCTGACTTTACCGACAAACTGTGGGACCAAGTCAATGTGTCGGGTATAGTTAACACTGACTTTACCGACACACTGTGGGACCGAGTCAATGTGTCGGGTATAGTTAACCCTGACTTTACCGACACACTGTGGGACCGAGTCAATGTGTCGGGTACAGTTAACCCTGACTTTACCGACACACTGTGGGACCAAGTCATTGGGTCGGTATAGTTATAACCCTGACTTTACCGACACACTGTGGGACCGAGTTAATGTGTCGGGTATAGTTAACCCTGACTTTACCGACACACGGTGGGACAGAGTTAATGTGTCGGGTACAGTTAACCCTGACTTTACCGACACACTGTGGGACCGAGTTAATGTGTCGGGTACAGTTAACCCTGACTTTACCGACACACTGTGGGACAGAGTTAATGTGTCGGGTACAGTTAACCCTGACTTTACCGACACACTGTGGGACCGAGTCAATGTGTCGGGTACAGTTAACCCTGATTTTACCAACACACTGTAGGACCGAGTCAATGTGTCGGGTACAGTTAACCCTGACTTAACCGACACACTGTGGGACCGAGTCAATGTGTCGGGTACAGTTAACCCTGACTTTACCGACACACTGTGGGACCGAGTCAATGTGTCGGGTATAGTTATAACCCTGACTTTACCGACAAACTGTGGGACCAAGTCAATGTGTCGGGTATAGTTAACACTGACTTTACCGACACACTGTGGGACCGAGTCAATGTGTCGGGTATAGTTAACCCTGACTTTACCGACACACTGTGGGACCGAGTCAATGTGTCGGGTACAGTTAACCCTGACTTTACCGACACACTGTGGGACCAAGTCATTGGGTCGGTATAGTTATAACCCTGACTTTACCGACACACTGTGGGACCGAGTCAATGTGTCGGGTACAGTTAACCCTGACTTTACCGACACACTGTGGGACCGAGTTAGTGTGTCTGGTATAGTTAACCCTGACTTTACCAACACACTGTAGGACCGAGTTAGTGTGTCTGGTACAGTTAACCCTGACTTTACCGACACACTGTAGGACCGAGTTAATGTGTCGGGTACAGTTAACCCTGACTTTACCGACACACTGTGGGACCGAGTTAATCATAATGTGTCAGGTATAGTTAACCCTGACTTTACCGACACACTGTGGGACCGAGTTAATGTGTCGGGTACAGTTAACCTTGACTTTACCGACACACTGTGGGACCGAGTTAATGTGTCGATTACAGTTAACCCTGACTTTACCGACACACTGTGGGACCGAGTTAATGTGTCTGGTACAGTTAACCCTGACTTTACCGACACACTGTGGGACCGAGTCAATGTGTCGGGTACAGTTAACCCTGACTTTACCGACACACTGTGGGACCGAGTTAATGTGTCGGTTACAGTTAACCCTGACTTTACCGACACACTGTGGGACCGAGTCAATGTGTCGGGTACAGTTAACCCTGACTTTACCGACACACTGTGGGACCGAGTCAATGTGTCGGGTACAGTTAACCCTGATTTTACCGACACACTGTGGGACCGACTTAATGTGTCAGGTATATAGTTATAAACCCTGACTTTACCGACACACTGTGGGACCGAGTCAATGTGTCAGGTATATAGTTATAAACCCTGACTTTACCGACACACTGTGGGACCGAGTCAATGTGTCAGGTACAGTGAAACCTGACTTTACCGACACACTGTGGGACCGAGTTAATGTGATGGGTATAGTTAACCCTGACTTTACCGACACACTGTGGGACCGACTTAATGTGTCGGGTACAATTAACCCTGACTTTACCGACACACTGTGGGACCGAGTTAATGTGTCGGGTACAGTTAACCCTGACTTTACCGACACACTGTGGGACCGAGTCAATGTGTCTGGTACAGTTAACCCTGACTTTACCGACACACTGTGGGACCGAGTCAATGTGTCTGGTACAGTTAACCCTGACTTTACCAACACACTGTGGGACCGAGTTAATGTGTCGGGTACAGTTAACCCTGACTTTACCAACACACTGGGGGACCGAGTCAATGTGTCGGGTACAGTTAACCCTGACTTTACTGACACACTGTGGGACCGAGTCAATGTGTCAGATACAGCGAAACCTGACTTTACCAACACACTGTGGGACTGAGTCAATGTGTCGGGTATATAGTTATAACCCCGACTTTACCGACACACTGTGGGACCGAGTCAATGTGTCAGGTACAGTGAAACCTGACTTTACCGACACACTGTGGGACCGAGTCAATGTGTCGGGTACAGTTAACCCCGACTTTACCGACACACTGTGGGACCGAGTCAATGTGTCAGGTACAGTGAAACCTGACTTTACCGACACACTGTGGGACCGAGTCAATGTGTCGGGTACAGTTAACCCTGACTTTACCGACACACTGTGGGACCGAGTCATTGTGTCGGGTATAGTTAACCCTGACTTTACCGACACACGGTGGGACAGAGTTAATGTGTCGGGTACAGTTAACCCTGACTTTACCGACACACTGTGGGACCGAGTTAATGTGTCGGGTACAGTTAACCCTGACTTTACCGACACACTGTGGGACAGAGTTAATGTGTCGGGTACAGTTAACCCTGACTTTACCGACACACTGTGGGACCGAGTCAATGTGTCGGGTACAGTAACCCTACCAACACACTGATTTAATATTCAAGAGACAGGGGCCAGTCTACGACACACTGTGGGACCGAGTCAATGTGTCGGGTACAGTTAACCCTGACTTTACCGACACACTGTGGGACCGAGTCAATGTGTCGGGTATAGTTAACCCTGACTTTACCGACACACTGTGGGACCGAGTCAATGTGTCGGGTACAGTTAACCCTGACTTTACCGACACACTGTGGGACCGAGTCAATGTGTCGGGACACAGTTAACCCTGACTTTACCGACACACTGTGGGACCGAGTCAATGTGTCCGGTACAGTTAACCCTGACTTTACTGACACACTGTGGGACCGAGTAAATGTGTCCGGTACAGTTAACCCTGACTTTACCGACACACTGTGGGACCGAGTTAATGTGTCCGGTACAGTTAACCCTGACTTTACCGACACACTGTGGGACCGAGTTAATGTGTCCGGTACAGTTAACCCTGACTTTACCGACACACTGTGGGACAGAGTCATTGTGTCTGGTACAGTTAACCCTGACTTTACCGACACACTGTGGGACCGAGTTAATGTGTCGGGTACAGTTAACCCTGACTTTACCGACACACTGTGGGACCGAGTTAATGTGTCGGGTACAGTTAACCCTGACTTTACCGACACACTGTGGGACAGAGTCATTGTGTCTGGTACAGTTAACCCTGACTTTACTGACACAGTGTGGGACCGAGTTAATGTGTCGGGTACAGTTAACCCTGACTTTACTGACACAGTGTGGGACCGAGTTAATGTGTCGGGTACAGTTAACCCTGACTTTACTGACACACTGTGGGACCGAGTTAATGTGTCGGGTACAGTTAACCCTGACTTTACTGACACACTGTGGGACAGAGTCATTGTGTCTGGTACAGTTAACCCTGACTTTACTGACACAGTGTGGGACCGAGTTAATGTGTCGGGTACAGTTAACCCTGACTTTACTGACACAGTGTGGGACCGAGTTAATGTGTCGGGTACAGTTAACCCTGACTTTACTGACACACTGTGGGACCGAGTTAATGTGTCGGGTACAGTTAACCCTGACTTTACCGACACACTGTGGGACCGAGTTAATGTGTCGGGTACAGTTAACCCTGACTTTACCTGACACACTGTGGGACCGAGTCAATGTGTCTGGTACAGTTAACCCTGACTTTACCGACACACTGTGGGACCGAGTCAATGTGTCGGGTACAGTTAACCCTGACTTTACTGACACACTGTGGGACCGAGTCAATGTGTCAGATACAGCTAACCCTGACTTTACCTACACACTGTGGGACTGAGTCAATGTGTCGGGTATATAGTTATAACCCTGACTTTACTGACACACTGTGGGACCGAGTCAATGTGTCAGGTACAGTGAACCCTGACTTTACCTGACACACTGTGGGACCGAGTCAATGTGTCGGGTACAGTTAACCCCTGACTTTACCGACACACTGTGGGACCGAGTCAATGTGTCGGGTACAGTTAACCCTGACTTTACTGACACACTGTGGGACCGAGTTAATGTGTCGGGTACAGTTAACCCTGACTTTACTGACACAGTGTGGGACCGAGTTAATGTGTCGGGTACAGTTAACCCTGACTTTACTGACACAGTGTGGGACCGAGTCACTGTGTCGGGTATAGTTAACCCTGACTTTACTGACACACTGTGGGACCGAGTCACTGTGTCGGGTACAGTTAACCCTGACTTTACTGACACAGTGTGGGACCGAGTTAATGTGTCGGGTACAGTTAACCCTGACTTTACCGACACAGTGTGGGACCGAGTTAATGTGTCGGGTACTAATGGTACATGAGGGGTCTTTCTGTGGGAGGACATCAGTACCCAGAGATCCCCATTCACCGAATACAAACCCTGTTACCACTGTACCACCTGACCACCCATTTTCTTTCTTTCTCTCTTTTTATAATATTTTCTAGATACTGTTTGAAGCTCTTGGGATAATTGATTAAGCATTTGCTATATTAATTTCAATTTTACTCTATGATTACCAGATGAAACTTAATTGATTTTATTTTGTTAGCGAAAAATTTAATTATAGGCAAAGCCAGATGTTCAATTCAATTTGAATTAAATTTACTGAAAAGAAATGAAATATATGATGAGTTTTGGAATACTTATATATTCTCTCAATATGGCTGTAAAACTGGTTTATCCCAGGCAGTAAACTCCTGTTTTCCATGGCTGTATTGTATAGATATTTATTTAATAAAGCCTTGTGGTTTGATCATAACGACATTTCATTTCCAGTCACTGTTTTCCTGAAAAGCATAACATTATTAGTTGAAAATTAAAAAAATTGCAAAATTGCGATAGAAGCCAGATATAAGAGAAAAATACTGTTTTATATGTGGTTATGAAGGATATGGATATTCTACCCTCAGGATCACATAACATGGTAAAACTCTCAGGATCACAAAACATGGTAAAACCGTCAGGATCACAAAACATGGTAAAACTGTCAGGATCACAAAACATGGTAAAACTGTCAGGATCACAAAACATGGTAAAACTGTCAGGATCACTAAACGTGGTAAAACCGTCAGGATCACAAAACATGATAAAACTGTCAGGATCACTAAACGTGGTAAAACCGTCAGGATCGCAAAACATGGTAAAACCGTCAGGATCACAAAACATGGTAAAACTGTCAGGATCGCAAAACATGGTAAAACTCTCAGGATTACAAAACATGGTAAAACCGTCAGGATCACAAAACATGGTAAAACTGTCAGGATCACAAAACATGGTAAAACTGTCAGGATCACAAAACATGGTAAAACCCTCAGGATCACAAAACATGGTGAAACTCTCAGGATCACTAAACATTGTAAAACTCTCAGGACAACAAAACACGGTAAAACTCTCAGGATCACAAAACATGGTAAAACTTTCAGTATAACAAAACTTAGTGAAACTCTCATGATCACAAAACATGGTAAAACTCTCATGATCACAAAACATGGTAAAACTTTCAGTATAACAAAACATGGTGAAACTCTCAGGATCACAAAATGCGGTAAAACTCTCGGGATCACAAAACATTGTAAAACTCTCAGGATCACAAAACATGGTCCTGAAGGGTTTTCAAGAGGTCTATTCATTTTGTATACTGAAAGTAAGGTACAGCAATAAAAAATAATCTTAATAACTTCTATAAAAAACATTTTATTCTCAAGAAATCTCTAGATTAAAATCATTAAATATTAAACCTCGCCATTTTACTATAAAACACTAAATTTTAAACTAAGGACTTCCTACACAGAACGTGTACTGTTTTATAGTTAGGTTTTTGTCATTTTCAATTTACATGTTTTTTGGTTTATTTTCAATTTACATGTTTTTTGGTTTATTTTCAATTTACATGTTTTACAGTTTATTTTCAATTTACATGTTTTATGGTTTATAATTAAGTCCAATTATATAAAAGCTGTTTTTCAATGATTCTTATTTTCAGGTTTTTAAAAAAGTTTGAATCAAAATTATTGTCTTTTTTGAAGAAATTGTGAAACAGATCAAAATAAACTTCAAGATAATGAAAAGTTATCAATTTTTTTTTTCGATTTTGTTCTTTCCTTGAAAAAAAAACTAGGCAACGTTTACAGTACAAAGTCCATTAGCAATACAGCTGTGAGATAAGCCAGAACCACGTGTTATACATGTACCTGGTATATAGTTATAATTCATTCAAGGTAGTGGCAACACATGTGTAAATTATACTTCCATGATACAGCTCCATTGTATGTCCCAGACGGAAAAAATGAAATGTCCACTCATATCAACAAATGTTACTTGAATAACACTTACTTTGACCTTTGATAATCCACAACAAGAGTATTGGAAATTTATCTATATCTGAGTGATAGCAACACGTGTAATCTGGTGTGACTATATAGGACATGGCGTGTGATAACATTTTGTGTTTCAAAGTTAAGAACACTTACAGAAGGGCAGAGAAAACTTTTATTTGGCCAAGTTTTGAAAATTAACGAAATGAAGACACTTGTATGTTATTCTGACCTAAATGTTTAGACTGCAACACAGTTATTCTGACCTAAATGTATAGACGTATACACAGTTATTCTGACCTAAATGTTTAGACTACAACACAGTTATTCTGTCCTAAATGTATAGACTGCTACACAGTTATTCTGTCCTAAATGTGTAGACTGCTACACAGTTATTCTGTCCTAAATGTATAGACTACTACACAGTTATTCTGTCCTAAATGTATAGACTACTACACAGTTATTCTGTCCTAAATGTATAGAATACTACAGTTATTCTGTCCTAAATGTATAGACTACTACACAGTTATTCTGTCCTAAATGTTTAGACTACAACACAGTTATTCTGTCCTAAATGTATAGATTGCTACACAGTTATTCTGTCCTAAATGTATAGACTGCTACACAGTTATTCTGTCCTAAATGTATAGACTACTACACAGTTATTCTGTCCTAAATGTATAGATTGCTACACAGTTATTCTGTCCTAAATGTATAGACTACTACAGTTATTCTGTCCTAAATGTATAGACTACTACACAGTTATTCTGTCCTAAATGTTTAGACTACAACACAGTTATTCTGTCCTAAATGTATAGATTGCTACACAGGTATTCTGTCATAAATGTATAGACTACTACACAGTTATTCTGTCCTAAATGTATAGACTACTACAGTTATTCTGTCCTAAATGTATAGACTACTACACAGTTATTCTGTCCTAAATGTATAGACTACTACACAGTTATTCTGTCCTAAATGTATAGACTACTACACAGTTATTCTGTCCTAAATGTATAGACTACAACACAGTTATTCTGTCCTAAATGTATAGACTACTACACAGTTATTCTGTCCTAAATGTATAGACGTATACACAGGTATTCTGTCCTAAATGTTTAGACTACAACACAGTTATTCTGTCCTAAATGTATAGATTGCTACACAGGTATTCTGTCCTAAATGTTTAGACTTCAACACAGGTATTCTGTCCTAAATGTATAGACTACTAAACAGGTATTCTGTCCTAAATGTATATACTACTACACAGTTATTTTGTCCTAAATGTATAGACTGGAACACAGTTATTCTGTCCTATTATTGACGTTTGTTTCTGGTCTTGAAAAGGTCTGTAGAAGCAGTATATCACCTATAGGATGGTTATTATGGACAGGTATTATTAAATATAAAAAGAAATTATTAATATATGAGGAATATATAAAGAAATTATATTGAGACCAAAATATACAGGTAACTGTTATATACAAACATAGACAACTATAGACAGGTTACTATTATATAGAGACAACTAAAGACAGGTAACTGTTATATAGAGACCACTATATACAGGTAACTGTTATATATAGAGACCACTATAGACAGGTAACTGTTATATA
This sequence comes from Pecten maximus, assembly GCF_902652985.1. Lineage (NCBI taxonomy): Eukaryota > Metazoa > Mollusca > Bivalvia > Pectinida > Pectinidae > Pecten > Pecten maximus. Next base: position 14,806,385 of record NC_047016.1, read on the forward strand.
TAGAGACCACTATAGACAGGTACATGTTATGTATAGAGACCACTATAGACAGGTAACTGTTATATATATAGACAACTATAGACAGGTAACTGTTATATAGAGACCACTATATACAGGTAACTGTTATATATACAGACCACTATAGCCAGGTAACTGTTATATATAAAGACCACTATAGCCAGGTAACTGTTATATATAGAGACTACTATATACAGGTAACTGTTATATATAGAGACCACTATATACAGGTAACTGTTATATAGAGACCACTATAGACAGGCAACTGTTATATATACAGACAACCATAGACAGGTAACTGTTATATATAGACAACTCTAGACAGGTAACTGTTATATATAGAGACAACTGTAGACAGGTTACTGTTATATATATATACAACTATAGACAGGTAACTGTTATATATAGAGACCACTATATACAGGTAACTGTTATATATAGAGACAACTATAGACAGGTAACTATTATATATAGAGACCACTATAGACAGGTAACTGTTATATATAGAGACCACTATTGACAGGTAGCTGTTATATATAGAGACAACTATAGACAGGTAACTGTTATGTATAGAGACCACTATAGACAGGTAACTGTTATATATAGAGACCACTATAGACAGGTAACTGTTATATATAGAGACCACTATAGACAGGTAACTGTTATATATAGAGACCACTATAGACGGGTAACTGATATATATATAGAGACCACTATAGACAGGTAACTGTTATATATAGAGACCACTATAGACAGGGAACTGTTATATATAGAGACCACTATAGACAGGTAACTGTTATATATAGAGACCACTATAGACAGGTAACTGTTATATATAGAGACCACTATAGACAGGTAACTTACATATAGAGACAACTATAGACAGGTAACTGTTATATATACAGACAACTATAGACAGGTAACTGTTATATATAGAGACAATTATAGACAGGTAACTGTTATATATAGAGACAATTATAGACAGGTAACTGTTATATATAGACAACTATAGACAGGTAACTGTTATATATAGAGACCACTATAGACAGGTAACTGTTATATAATGATTAATATAGACAGGTAACTGTTATATATAGAGACCACTATAGACAGGTAACTGTTATATATATAGCACTATAGACAGTTAGTAGAGATAGATACCAAACTGATACATTTGTCGATATCAGAGCTAGGATTAGATAAAAATAATCCTGGAAGTAAATGTACTGGTAGTAGATCATGTGGCTCAGTATCGACTGCCTGTCATGTGTTTATAGTTATATATGTAACTACCAGCACTTCAGTAGTACTACTACATACTTATACATACAGTTCTCATGCCACTAGAAAAGGTGATGAAAATGACGAGAAATGGCTATCGTAATTTTTCAGACGAGGAAGAAGAGATTGACCAGGAAATGGCTGAGGCAGCTAAAGCAGAGGGTACAGAAGGTAAATAGACAGATACAGTGTACGTTAGTCCCTATCTAGACATATACAGTGTATGTTAGTCCCTATATAGACATATACAGTGTATGTTAGTCCCTATATAGACATATACAGTGTATGTTAGTCCCTATATAGACATATACAGTGTATGTTAGTCCCTATATAGACATATACAGTGTATGTAAGTCCCTATATAGACATATGTAAGTCCCTATATAGACATATGTTAGTCCCTATATAGATATATGTTAGTCCCTATATAGATATATGTTAGTCCCTATATAGATATATGTTAGTCCCTATATAGATATATGTTAGTCCCTATATAGACATATGTTAGTCCCTATATAGACATTTACAGTGTATGTTAGTCCCTATATAGACATTTACAATGTATGTTAGTCCCTATATAGACATATACAGTGTATGTTAGTCCCTATATAGACATATGTTAGTCCCTATATAGACAGATACAGTATATGTTAGTCCCTATATAGATATATACAGTGTATGTTAGTCCCTATATAGACATATACAGTGTATGTTAGTCCCTATATAGACATATGTTAGTCCCTATATAGACAGATACAGTATATGTTAGTCCCTATATAGACATATGTTAGTCCATATATATACATATACAGTATATGTTAGTCCCTATATAGACATATGTTAGTCCCTATATAGACAGATACAGTGTATGTTAGTCCCTATATAGACATATACAGTGTATGTTAGTCCCTATATAGACATATGTTAGTCCCTACATTGACATATGTTAGTCCCTATATAGACATATACAGTGTATGTTAGTCCCTATATAGACAGATACAATGTATGTTAGTCCCTATATAGACATATGTTAGTCCCTATATAGATATATGTTAGTCCCTATATATAGACATATGTTAGTCCCTATATAAATATATGTTAGTCCCTATATAGATATATACAGTGTATGTTAGTCCCTATATAGACATTTACAGTGTATGTTAGTCCCTATATAGACATATGTTAGTCCCTATTTAGACAGATACAGTGTATGTTAGTCCCTATATAGACAGATACAGTGTATATTAGTCCCTATATAGACATATGTTAGTCCCTATATAGACATGTTAGTCCCTATATAGACAGATACAGTGTATATTAGTCCCTATATAGACATATGTTAGTCCCTATATAGACATGTTAGTCCCTATATAGACATTTACAGTGTATGTTAGTCCCTATATAGACATATGTTAGTCCCTATATAGACAGATACAGTGTATGTTAGTCCCTATATAGACAGATACAGTGTATGTTAGTCCCTATATAGATATATGTTAGTCCCTATATAGACATATGTTAGTCCCTATATAGACAGATACAGTGTATGTTAGTCCCTATATAGACATATGTTAGTCCCTATATAAATATATGTTAGTCCCTATATAGACATATACAGTGTATGTTAGTCCCTATATAGACATATACAGTGTATGTTAGTCCCTATATAGACAGATACAGTGTATGTTAGTCCCTATATAGATATATGTTAGTCCCTATAAACTCTTTGTCTCTTTATACTCTCATGCCAAGTATACATATAGTATAAGGTGGACCACCATACAAGGTTTATATTGTTTCTGTAGATGTAGGATGGTGGACCATCATACAAGATTTATATTGTTTCTGTAGATGTAGGATGGTGGACCATCATACAAGGTTTACATTGTTTCTGTAGATGTAGGATGGTGGACCACCATACAAGGTTTATATTGTTTCTGTAGATGTAGGATGGTGGACCACCGTACAAGGTTTATATTGTTTCTGTAGATGTAGGATGGTAGACCACCATACAAGGTTTATATTGTTTCTGTAGATGTAGGATGGTGGACCACAATATAAGGTTTATATTGTTTCTGTAGATGTAGGACGGTGGACAACCATACAAGGTTTATATTGTTTCTGTAGATGTAGGACGGTGGACCACCATACAAGGTTTAATATTGTGTCTGTAGATGTAGGATGGTGGACCACCATACAAGGTTTATATTGTTTCTGTAGATGTAGGATGGTGGACCAGCATACAAGGTTTATATTGTTTCTGTAGATGTAGGATGGTGGACCACCATACAATGTTTATATTGTTTCTGTAGATGTAGGATGGTGGACCACCATACAAGGTTTATATTGTTTCTGTAGATGTAGGATGGTGGACCACCATACAAGGTTTATATTGTTTCTGTAGATGTAGGATGGTGGACCACCATACAAGGTTTATATTGTTTCTGTAGATGTAGGATGGTGGACCACCATACAAGGTTTATATTGTTTCTGTAGATGTAGGATGGTGGACCACCATACAAGGTTTATATTGTTTCTGTAGATGTAGGATGGTGGACCACCATACAAGGTTTATATTGTTTCTGTAGATGTAGGATGGTGGACCACCATACAAGGTTTATATTGTTTCTGTAGATGTAGGATGGTGGACCACCATACAAGGTTTATATTGTTTCTGTAGATGTAGGATGGTGGACCACCATACAAGGTTTATATTGTTTCTGTAGATGTAGGATGGTGGACCACCATACAAGGTTTATATTGTTTCTGTAGATGTAGGATGGTGGACCACCATACAAGGTTTATATTGTTTCTGTAGATGTAGGATGGTGGACCACCATACAAGGTTTATATTGTTTCTGTAGATGTAGGATGGTGGACCACCATACAAGGTTTATATTGTTTCTGTAGATGTAGGATGGTGGACCACCATACAAGGTTTATATTGTTTCTGTAGATGTAGGATGGTGGACCACCATACAAGGTTTATATTGTTTCTGTAGATGTAGGATGGTGGACCACCATACAAGGTTTATATTGTTTCTGTAGATGTAGGATGGTGGACCACCATACAAGGTTTATATTGTTTCTGTAGATGTAGGATGGTGGACCACCATACAAGGTTTATATTGTTTCTGTAGATGTAGGATGGTGGACCACCATACAAGGTTTATATTGTTTCTGTAGATGTAGGATGGTGGACCACCATACAAGGTTTATATTGTTTCTGTAGATGTAGGACGGTGGACCACCATACAAGGTTTATATTGTTTCTGTAGATGTAGGACCACCATACAAGGTTTATATTGTTTCTGTAGATGTAGGATGGTGGACCACCATACAAGGTTTATATTGTTTCTGTAGATGTAGGACGGTGGACCACCATACAAGGTTTATATTGTTTCTGTAGATGTAGGTCGGTGGACCACCATACAAGGTTTATATTGTTTCTGTAGATGTAGGATGGTGGACCACCATACAAGGTTTATATTGTTTCTGTAGATGTAGGATGGTGGACCACCATACAAGGTTTATATTGTTTCTGTAGATGTAGGATGGTGGACCACCATACAAGGTTTATATTGTTTCTATAGATGTAGGATGGTGGACCACCATACAAGATTTATATTGTTTCTGTAGATGTAGGACGGTGGACCACCATACAAGGTTTATATTGTTTCTGTAGATGTAGGATGGTGGACCACCATACAAGGTTTATATTGTTTCTGTAGATGTAGGATGGTGGACCACCATACAAGGTTTATATTGTTTCTGTAGATGTAGGATGGTGGACCACCATAACTCCGTACAAGGTATTTGTACTGGTATTGCTGTTGCTCGCCTTCCTTCTGAACCAGCTGGACCGGTTCATGCTTGCCATCACTAATAAGTCCATAGCACAGGACATTAAGTATGGGGACAAAGGCTGTATGGCAAACACAACCTTCACCAAAGCAGAACTGCAGGGAATCAAGTGTGAAGAAATCATTTCAGAAACAAAGTAAGCATGTTTGAAAGTATTATGTTAGATGCCATGTAATGTGAAAGCTGTGAAGAGTTAATGTGTTTGTGGTAAAACTTAAATGAGATATCTCTCCCCACCATATTTATTCCACAATAAGCCAAAGACTGCAGGTCAGGGGTGGTTGTGGTGTCCTATTGCTTTATTACTAGCCCTCCTCCTCTGGGTTGCGGGTTCGAAACACACGTGGTCAGTTGTCTGCTACTGACTGTAGGTCGATGCGTTTTTCCCAGCTACTCCGGCTTTCCTCCACCTCCAAAACCAAGCACGTCCTTAAATGACCCTGTCTGTTAATAGGACGTTAAACAAAATAAACAAAGACTGTAGCCCACACGTGGTTCAGTAAGAATGCTATTTGTTGTCCTGCAAGAAGATCTCCCCACTTTTAGATTAGATTTTTAGCCCACCATCATCGGAGTTTCTGGTACATTGTCTGTCCATTGACCGTCTGTCTGTAAACATTCATTGTTATCGCTATTTCTTGAAAAATACTGGAGGGATATTCCTCAAACTTCATGTGTAGTTCCCCTTGGTCTCTAGTTGTGCCAGTTCAATTAAGATTTTTGATCAGAATAAAAAAATGGCCGACAGGCAGCACTCTTGGATTTTCATAATGGAAGTTTGTTATCGCTATTTCTTGAAAAGTACTGAAGGGATATTCCGTGTTAAGAGGAAGAGAAGAAAGAAGGGAAAAAATAGAGAGAAGATCAGTCTGACATAGAATTCAGATGATTCAATGGTGGGTGCCAAATTGGGATTTCTTGTTGACAGGCTACTATATATTTTACAGGTTAAATATAGTAATGACATCATAAGTTGTATAATTAGCATGAACTTAACTTCTCTATTCTCCAGGGGTTACAATCAATTTGAAGAGTTATTGGGTAGAAATGATTGTAACCCCTGGAGTATAAAGGAGGATGAACTAACCCCCACTATATACATTGGCTTCTATATTCCAATACAATGTGTTGAACATAGAAGCTAGGATCTGTAGTGATTGGATAGTGACTGATACAGTGTTGTTTGGTCTGTTATAGTTGTACGTCTACAGTGAACAGTAACAACAGTTTGATATGTGAATGGAACTACAATGGTCAGGGGACTGCTCTACCAGATCATCGCTGGTCCAGTCTTCATTGTCATCTTCACCTTTTCTGGGATTTTTGTTGGCTTCATGGCTGACAAGTATAATAGAAAGAATCTACTGGCCATTTGTTGTGTTTTCTGGTCTGTGATGACACTTCTCATGGGATTTGTGGAGGAATACTGGCAGTTGGCCCTTCTGCGCTTTGGCCAGGGACTGGGGTAAGTTGTGTGTGGGAAAATACTGTAGACAGGGTAAGCTGTGTGAGGGGGTCACTGAGACTGGGGTAAGTCCTGTTAAGTGTACACTGAGATTGGGGTAAGTTGTGTAAGGGATATCTTTAGGTATGTCTCACACATCTCAGAAGTGGAAGGTGTAAGGGAATATATAGGGAAATTGAAATTAAAATATTTTATTTAACAGATAGAAATTTACTCTGGAAAGACTGGAAGAAAATACAAAGTTCCTGTAGTATATGTTATTTAATTTAAAAGGAAAGCAGTTCAAAGATATAAATATGATTGAAACAATGTTCTTGCAGCATTAATTATCAGTGCTATTAATATCATTTAATTTCAGAGAAGCTGGATGTACTCCGTTTGCTGCCTCTATAATAACAGACTACTTCACCACAGAGACACGAGGGCTCGCTATAGGAATCTACAACTGGGGGATCTATATGGGTTACAGCCTGGCCTATGCCTTTGGCAACTTCATCACACTTGCAGACATCAATGGTCAGGTATGTGTGGTTATTTCCAGTTATAACATATAAATAAACACGAAATGTGACAATAGCTAGGACAATCAGGAAATGTAATACTGATGTGTGATGACCTGTGGTGAAATGACGTGATGACCTTATAAAATGGCGTGATGACCTTATAAAATGGCGTGATGACCTTATAAAATGGCGTGATGACCTGGTGACATGGCTTGATGACCTGATGGCATGGTGTGATGACCTTATAAAATGGTGTGATGACCTTGTAAAATGGCGTGATGACCTTATAAAATGGCGTGATGACCTGGTGACATGGTGTGATGACCTGGTGACATGGTGTGATGACCTGGTGACATGGCTTGATGACCTGATGGCATGGTGTGATGACCTGGTGACATGGTGTGATGACCTTGTAAAATGGCGTGATGACCTGGTGACATGGCGTGATGACCTTATAAAATGGCGTGATGACCTGGTGACATGGCTTGATGACCTGATGGCATGGTGTGATTACCTGATGGCATGGTGTGATGACCTTATAAAATGGCGTGATGACCTTATAAAATGGCTTGATGAATTGGTGACATGGCGTGATGACCTTATAAAATGGTGTGATGACCTGGTGACATGGCTTGATGACCTGATGGCATGGTGTGATGACCTGGTGACATGGCTTGATGACCTGATGGCATGGTGTGATGACCTTATAAAATGGTGTGATGACCTTATAAAATGGCGTGATGACCTTATAAAATGGTGTGATGACCTTATACAATGGCGTGATGACCTTATAAAATGGTGTGATGACCTTATAAAATGGTGTGATGACCTTGTGAAATGGTGTGATGACCTTATAAAATGGCGTGATGACCTTATAAAATGGTGTGATGACCTTATACAATGGCGTGATGACCTTATAAAATGGTGTGATGACCTTATAAAATGGTGTGATGACCTTGTGAAATGGTGTGATGACCTTATAAAATGGTGTGATGACCTTATAAAATGGTGTGATGACCTTATAAAATGGTGTGATGACCTTGTGAAATGGTGTGATGGCCTGGTGACATGGCTTGATGACCTGATGGCATGGTGTGATGACCTGATGGCATGGTGTGATGACCTGATGGCATGGTGTGATGACCTGATGGCATGGTGTGATGACCTTATAAAATGGTGTGATGACCTTGTGAAATGGTGTGATGACCTGGTGACATGGTGGGATGACCTGGTGACATGATGTGATGACCTGATGACATGGTGTGATGACCTGATGGCATGGTGTGATGACCTGATGGCATTGTGTGATGACCTTGTGAAATGGCATGATGACCTGATGGCATGGCGTGATGACCTGGTGACATGGCCTGGTGACATGATGTGATGACCTGGTGACATGGCTTGATGACCTGGTGACATGGTGTGATGACCTTGTGACATGGTGGGATGAACTGGTGACATGGTGTGATGACCTGGTGACATGGCTTGATGACCTGGTGACATGGCTTGATGACCTGGTGACATTGTGTGATGACCTGGTGACATGGTGTGATGACCTGGTGACATGGCGTGATGACCTGGTGACATGGTGTGATGACCTGGTGACATTGTGTGATGACCTGGTGACATGGCGTGATGACCTGGTGACATTGTGAGATGACCTGGTGACATTGTGAGATGACCTGGTGACATTGTGTGATGACTTGGTGACATGGCGTGATGACCTGGTGACATGGCGTGATGACCTGATGATGACCTGGTGACATGGCTTGATGACCTGGTGATGACCTGGTGACATGGCGTGATGACCTGGTGATGACCTGGTGACATGGCTTGATGACCTGATGGCATGGTGTGATGACCTTATAAAATGGTGTGATGACCTTATAAAATGGCGTGATGACCTTATAAAATGGCGTGATGACCTGGTGAAATGGCGTGATGACCTGATGGCATGGTGTGATGACCTGGTGACATGGCTTGATGACCTGATGGCATGGTGTGATGACCTGGTGACATGGCTTGATGACCTGATGGCATGGTGTGATGACCTTATAAAATGGCGTGATGACCTTATAAAATGGTGTGATGACCTTATAAAATGGTGTGATGACCTTGTTAAATGGTGTGATGACCTTATAAAATGGTGTGATGACCTTGTGAAATGGTGTGATGACCTTATAAAATGGTGTGATGACCTCATAAAATGGCGTGATGACCTTATAAAATGGTGTGATGACCTTATAAAATGGTGTGATGACCTTATAAAATGGTGTGATGACCTTATAAAATGGTGTGATGACCTTATAAAATGGTGTGATGACCTTGTGAAATGGTGTGATGGCCTGGTGACATGGCTTGATGACCTGATGGCATGGTGTGATGACCTGATGGCATGGTGTGATGACCTGATGGCATGGTGTGATGACCTGATGGCATGGTGTGATGACCTTATAAAATGGTGTGATGACCTTATAAAATGGTGTGATGACCTTGTGACATGGCGTGATGACCTGGTGACATGGTGTGATGACCTGGTGACATGGTGTGATGACCTGGTGACATGGCGTGATGACCTGGTGACATGGCGTGATGACCTTGTGAAATGTCATGATGACCTGGTGACATGGCGTGATGACCTGGTGACATGGCTTGATGACCTGGTGACATGGTGTGATGACCTTGTGACATGGTGGGATGACCTGGTGACATGGTGTGATGACCTGGTGACGTGGCATGATGACAAGTTGACATGGTGTGATGACCTTGTGACATGGCATGAAGACCTGGTGACATGGTGTGATGACCTGGTAACATGGCTTAATGACCTGATGACATGGTGTGATGACCTTGTGACATGGCATGAAGACCTGGTGACATGGCTTGATGACCTGGTGATATGGTGTGATGACCTGGTGACATGGCTTGATGACCTGGTGACATGGCTTGATGACCTGGTGACATGGTGTGATGACCTGGTGACATGGTGTGATGACCTGGTGACATTGTGTGATGACCTGGAGACATGGCGTGATGACCTGGTGACATGGCATGATGACCTGGTGATATGGTGGGATGACCTCAAGACATGGTGTGATGACCTGGTGACATGGTGGGATGACCTCGAGACATAGCGTGATGACCTCATGACAAGGCTTGATGAATTGGTGACATGGCGTGATGACCTGTTGATATGATGTGATGACCTGGTGACATGGCGTGATGACCTGGTGACATGGTGGGATGACCTTGAGACATAGCGTGATGACCTTATGAAATGGCGTGATGACCTCATGACAAGGCTTGATGAATTGGTAACATGGCGTGATGACTTCGTGACATGGTGTGATGACCTTGTGACATGGCGTGAAGACCCAGTGAAATAAAGTATAGGAGAGTTATTTCAGTGCTGTGGATAAAATAACTTTTTAGGTCACCTGAGCTTTGCTCAATGACCTATTCTAATCGCCATTTGTCCTTCCTCGAGCATTGTCCGTCTGTAAACAATTTACATTTTCGACTTCTCCAAAACTGCTTAACCAAATTCAATGAAATTTAGCAGGAAGCTTCTATGGCTATGTCAACCAAAATTGTGAATTATATGGTCTCCACCCCCATGGGGCCTGAGGGGTGGGGCCAATAAGGGTCAAATTGTCCAAAACTTCAGAAATCTTCTTCTCTACTCTCAGATATGGTGGAATAAACCACTCTTCATAGGTGGAAGCGTCTTAAGGTCCTTTACCGAAATTGTGAATTTCATGACCCAGGGGTTTCACGTTTGCCCTGGGGAGGGGGTAAAGTTAACTATAGTTTATATAGGGAAATCACATTTTTGACTGACTTTTGAATTTCTATTGGAATTCATTCTAACCTGGTTAACATTATCAGCATGGGATGGCAGTTTGATGGTATGCTCATGTCTGCTCTGACTGATCCCTGGGGGCTGATGGGCGGGCTAAACAGGGTGAAATTGACAAATATTTCCAAAATCTTCTCAAGACCTAAATAAGTTAGAATCAAATACTTTTCATAGATGGAAGGGTCTTAAGATGCTTTACCAAAATTGTGAATTTCATGACCCTGGGGTCTCACGTTTGCCCCTGGGGAGGGGATAAACTTTACTATAGTTTTTAAGGAAAATCACAATTTTGAATATCATTTGAATGATTTCTATTGCAATTCATTCTAACTTTGTAAACATTATCAGCATGGGCTGACAGTTTGATGGTATGCACATGTTGGCCCTGACTGACCCCCCTGGGCTGATGGGTGGGGCCAAAAAGGGTCAATTGAATTAACTTAAAACTTAGATGACCGTTAAGGCCCATGGGCCTCTTGTTAAAGTTTGGTTTGGTAGTTCAAGAAGATATCATAGTAAAATGTGATTGTATCTTTTTCTTGAAGGGATGGAGATGGTCATTCTTCCTCTCTGGAGCTCCAGGAATACTCCTTGGAATTGTTATATTCATATTTCTGAAGGAGCCAGAAAGAAAAAGAGACGTAAAGAAGGGAGAAGATTCTGCTCCGGTGGCAGATTTATCTTGGGTTGAAAAACTGAAAAAAATTGGACGTTATTTCATTAGTCCATCCGTGATTCTGATCTGTTTGGGAGGCTCCATAAGAAATGCATGTGAGTACAGAATTTGATGGTCACTCAATATCATCTAGCTCTCTAAGATTTAGGATAAAATTCAAGACAACTATTAAATCTTACACATAGCCATTATTTAGGACATTTTACAGGACTGGTTGCCATGTTACCAAAATAAGCCCTGTACTTCGACAAATCTAGTCCAGACTACTTCTGAACAAATTACAATGAAACTACACAGGATTATAAACATGAGTGGCTGTGTTAATCATTGTCAGCTTTATTGTCATCTGTATTACAGCGGGGTACGTATTCGCCTACAGTACACAGCCATACTTTACACTGATTGGTCAGACCAAGGAACAGATTGGAACCTGGATGTCGTGGATACCACTCGTTGGTGGAAGTCTTAGTGTGCTTGTAGGAGGTTTTATAGCCGATCGAGTTGTCAAGAAAAGAGGGTTGTACGGCAGAATATCCATCATATTTGTTAGCTTGGTATGAATTTTTTTCTTGAAACAAAAAGATATCATAAATACATGTATGTAACTTAGAATTATATTCATAACTGTTTTGTACATAATCTGGGCTGGATATGGTACTACATGGAATTATATTATAAACTATTTCATATGTCCCAATCTTCATTAGCCCATCACCACCAGATATTGGGACATCTAAATCATACTTCATCTGTGGTTCATTGTCCATCAGGCTATTTGTTCTCTCATTAAACAATTATTATTTTTGCCATTTCATCAGAAGTACTGATTGCACTTTTCTCTAATTTCACATATGGCTTCCCCATGGTCTCTAGTTGTATATGTTCAATTTTGAGACTGAGCAGTAGAACAAAACAGCTAGAATTTTGACCGTTAAACACAATCAGGAAAGCATTGCCAGACCAGTGATTTTTTTTGGCCAGATCTACAGCCGACTTTAGGCTGTTTCCCCTTGCCAAAAAAAGTTGTATTTTCCCAATTTTGAAACCTCATTTTTCCCAATTTAAAAAAAAAAAAAAAATTGTATTGAATTTCTATCTGGTTATCTGTATTGTATTTCATTCCTAGAATATGTGAATATTATGGTACGATAGTTGATCATCATACACGTGAACAGTAGACTGACAAATTTACTTCCGCGATAGGCAAGTTGGCCTCAATTAGTCGTATAAACGGTATAAGGGAGGTAACTCAAATCCTGATCACTGTTGCGCTTTCCACAAATGACATGCAGGCAAGCGTTTCAGAGAGTCCGTAGACAAACACCAAGATGAAAACAAGAAAACTTCCTTTGTTTTGTAGTCTAAGTAATAACCCAGGATGCTTGCTACTGACTCTTCATATCAAGACTAGGCAGACTAGAAAAGCCAATAAATGAAGTGTTTTGACTTATTTAAGTATTTTGTCATTATTTGCTATTTTCCCAAATTCACCAAACACCGCAATTATTTTCCCAATTGAAAAGGCATAGGCTGTTGAAAAAATTACCTGAAAAAAACACTGCAGACCTTTTGGGCCTCTTGTACATTATAGTTTATACAGTCACGCAAGACCATTGTTATTGGGTGACAGTAATTTAAACAACCTTGTCAGTATAGTCTAATCTAACACTAGAGCTCTGGCTCACATTCGTGATCATCATTGTGGTGTGACATAGTTTTGTAAGTATTTTGTGTTTCGTTGTAGATTTTGTAAGTATTTTGTGTTTCGTTGTAGATATTGTAAGTATTTTGTGTTTCGTTGTAGATCATAGCAGCACCTTTTGCGGCTGGCACTCTCTACTTTGACCCTCCCGCTGCCTTTGCCTTCCAGATACCTACTTACTTATTTGGTAACTTTCTTTGTCTAGAAATACTTATTTAGAAACCTTTTTGTCTAGAAATGATTTCAGATTGCAAGTATAAATCAGTTTGGATTTGCACATGACAGCATGAGACAACTGGTTACACAAAGGTCAAAGGTCAACAGCTTAAAACTCCTGAGTGCAAATGTCATGTTTTACAGTTAACTCTAACATACATATTTAAGCACACACAGATTTGTACATGTATGTCTGCTGTATGTTACATGAGAACTGATAAAGATTATAAAGATGAGAACTGATAAAGATTATAAAGATGAGAACTGATAAAGATTATAAAGATGAGAACTGATAAAGATTATAAAGATGAGAACTGATAAAGATTATAAAGATTTTTAAAGAGTTACTCCTGGCATCAGTGTCAGCATCAGCATCTGGTTGAGAAGAATGTATATCTATATTGAATTGATTACGTTAACCCTTTCAACCCTAACTTTAGTGGACTCTTCCATTCAATCATCATTTTAAGTCTAATATGGTCAGTAGGGGTGAAAGGGTTAACCAAACCTTAACGGATGTTTCTAGGGATACTTGACACATGACATGATGCAGAGACTCGACCTGGCCCAAATTTCACTCCTAATTGACCCATGATGCAGCTTACTTTTTTGTTTGACTGATGTGGTCTTCAAGCATAATGACCATTATGAACTCCTTTTACAGGTGAGATGTGGATTGGAATCACATTAGCTGTAATAGTCGAGTTGATGCCTGCTGATATTCGGACAACAGGTGTTGCCCTATACCTGTTCATCATCACAAACATCGGAGGCAATATACAACTTCTCATTCCTAGTATACGTGAAGCATTCGAATCTGCTGACTATACCAAGACCCAGGCCTGGAGAGGTCAGTGTTTATAACCATTTTTATTGCCATATACATGGTATATATATATATATATAGGACGATATATTTGTCTTAACTTATTTTTGAACTTGGTCACATTACTAATTACCTTGCATGAATATGTTGATCTCTGTCTTGGTATACTTGACCAGATAAATACTCTCTGTTCCAGCTACACTTTACATCCTGTATCCGGGACCTTACATTTACGGCGCTCTTGTCTACATCCTGGTATTTATTGTGGTCAAGCGTGACCAGAAACGTGCACAAAGCAGTAACTATCACGAGATGGATGGAAGCGCTGACAAAAAATAGGACTGAATGTTTGGTATGTCACTTCCTCTCTATGGACTAGGTGTAGACATGTTACTGTCTAGCAGCATTGAGAGATGAGGCGACGTTTGTGTGAATAATCTTCTCATCACAGCAATTTTAAAAGTACTTCATACGGACTTTATGTGATAGAAGTGCTGTGTGCGCCATCTGTTAATAGGATAATGTCTCATCAGATTCTTTGAGTCTCAGAAGTCTGACGAGACATTGAATCTACAGCCATGAATAGGATATATACCACATATAAGATAACCTCATCTACTGGTTACCATTGGTAACCACAAGGTACACCTGATCTACTGGTTACTATTGGTAACCACAAGGTACACCTGATCTACTGGTTACTATTGGTAACCACAAGGTACACCTGATCTACTGGTTACTGTTGGTAACCACAAGATACACTTAATCTATTGGTTACTATTGGTAACCACAAGGTACACCTGATCTACTGGTTACCATTGGTAACCACAAGGTACACCTGATCTACTGGTTACCATTGGTAACCACAAGGTACACCTGATCTACTGGTTACTGTTGGTAACCACAAGATACAACTGATCTACTGGTTACTATTGGTAACCACAAGATACACTTGATCTACTGGTTACTATTGGTAACCACAAGGTACACCTGATCTACTGGTTACCATTGGTAACCACAAGATACAACTGATCTACTGGTTACTATTGGTAACCACAAGATACACTTGATCTACTGGTTACTATTGGTAATCACAAGGTACACCTGATCTACTGGTTACCATTGGTAACCACAAGCTACACTTGATCTACTGGTTACTATTGGTAACCACAGGATACACCTGACCTACTGGTTGCTATTGGTTACCATATGGTACTCCATATATACAAGATACAAGAAATTGTATTTGCCCGTATACATGGTAACCGGAACGTTAGCCCTGAAGAGCTATTACTCCAACAAACATGGAAAATATCACAGCATATTTAACAAAATAATCAATAATAATAAACATGTGCAGCACTAAATACAAGCAAGGAGTTACATGAGTATGATAACAAGGAGTTACATGAGTATGATAACAAGGAGTTACATGAGTATGATAACAAGAAAGACAATGTTGTGAATAAGATAATCGATATTAAGAGCAGTAAAGATAAATAGCAAGCACAAATCTCATGCAAAGTCAATGGGTAATTCTCCAGACCTACTGGTTACCATAGTTTACTGTGAGGTACACCTGATCTATTGGTTACCATAGTTTACTGTGAGGTACACCTGATCTACTGGTTACCATAGTTTATCATGAGGTACACCTGATCTACTGGTTACCATAGTTTACCATGAGGTACACCTGATCTACTGGTTACCATAGTTTACTATGAGGTACACCTGATCTACTGGTTACCATAGTTTACTGTGAGGTACACCTGATCTACTGGTTACCATAGTTTACTATGAGGTACACCTGATCTACTGGTTACCATGAGGTACACCTGATCTACAGGTTACCATAGTTTACTATGATGTACACCTGATCTACTGGTTACCATAGTTTACTATGATGTACACCTGATCTACTGGTTACCATAGTTTACTATGAGGTACACCTGATCTACTGGTTACCATGAGATACACCTGATCTACTGGTTACCATAGTTTACCATGAGGTACACCTGGTCTACTGGTTACCATAGTTTACTATGAGGTACACCTGATCTACTGGTTACCATGAGGTACACCTGATCTACAGGTTACCATAGTTTACTATGATGTACACCTGATCTACTGGTTACCATAGTTTACTATGAGGTACACCTGATCTACTGGTTACCATGAGGTACACCTGATCTACAGGTTACCATAGTTTACTATGAGGAACACCTGATCTACTGGTTACCATGATGTACACCTGATCTACAGGTTACCATGAGGTACACCTGATCTACTGGTTACCATAGTTTAACATGAGGTACACCTGATCTACTGGTTACCATAGTTTACTATGAGGTACACCTGATCTACTGGTTACCATAGTTTATCATGAGGTGCACCTGATCTACTGGTTACCATAGTTTACTGTGAGGTACACCTGATCTACTGGTTACCATAGTTTACTATGAGGTACACCTGATCTACTGGTTACCATAGTTTACCATGAGGTACACCTGATCTACTGGTTACCATAGTTTACTATGAGGTACACCTGATCTACTGGTTACCATGGTTTACTGTGAGGTACACCTGATCTATTGGTTACCATAGTTTACTGTGAGGTACACCTGATCTATTGGTTACCATACACCTGATCTATTGGTTACCATTATTTACCATGAGGTACACCAGATCTAATGGTTACTTTTGGCTACCAAAAGATGAGGCACTCATGATTTACTGTTACGATTGGTTACTGATCTGCTATCAAATACCATGAGTACAACAATTCTACTGGCTACCGAGAGAACTCCAGTTCTACTGGTTACTATTGGTTACCAAGGATACTCCAGATTCATTGGTTACTATTAGTTACAATGGGGAACTCCAGATCTACTTGTTACCAAGGATACTCAAGATTGACAGATTACTATTAGTTACTATGGGGTACTCCAGAACAACTTGTTACCAAGGATGCTCCAGATTCACTGGTTACTATGGGGTACTCCAGATCTACTAGTTACCAAGGATGCTCCAGATTCAGTGGTTACTATTAGTTACTATGGGGTACTCCAGATCTACTTGTTTCCAAGGATACTCAAGATTGACTGATTACTATTAGTTACTATGGGGTACTCCTGATCTACTTGTTACCAAGGATGCTCCAGATTGACTGATTACTATCAGCTACCAAGGATACTCCAAATCTACTGGTTATCATGGGACAAACTTGACTGGTTTCTCTTAGTAACCATTGAATACTCCCAAACAATGTTTGTTACATCATCTGTGAACTGTTATGAATATTTCAACTCTAGTTAGGACTTAATCCTACATGAAGAATGCATTTATTGTTGATCAATATGTATCATTAATTGCACTTTTATATCTTATTATTAAAATAGACAAATTGTATTGTTTTACAGATTGGTATTTTTTTTTTGTATAAAACTGAGCATCAGAGTATAGATGGGTGAATCACCTACCTGAGTTCAATATGAGACAGTTTTTATCACCTACCTACCGGAGTTCAATATGAGATTGTTTTTATCACCTACCTACCGGAGTTCAATATGAGATTGTTTTTATCACCTACCTACCTGAGTTCAATATGAGACAGTTTTTATCACCTACCTACCCGAGTTCAATATGAGATTGTTTTTATCACCTACCTACCGGAGTTCAATATGAGATTGTTTTTATCACCTACCTACCCGGGTTCAATATGAGATTGTTTTTATCACCTACCTACCGGAGTTCAATATGAGATTGTTTTAAGTCAGGTGACCTAAGTACATGTACAAGGAATGAAGTCAAATCCAAAACATTCATCCATAAATGATTATTTTGTGGGCAAGTAGGTTTGAAAAGGCACACTTTGTTAAGAATTTTTTTCTACACGATGACATCAATGTGTATGACTCCAATGACACCATCAATGTCTCCCTACTATTTAACATAAGTATGGATGACTCCAATGACACCATCAATGTCTCCCTACTATATAACATAAGTATGGAAGACTCCAATGACACCATCAGACAATGTCTCCCTACTATTTAACATAAGTATGGAAGACTCCAATGACACCATCAATGTCTCCCTACTATTTAACATAAGTATGGATGACTCCAATGACACCATCAATGTCTCCCTACTATATAACATAAGTATGGATGACTCCAATGACACCATCAGACAATGTCTCCCTACTATTTAGCATAAGTATGGATGACTCCAATGACACCATCAATGTCTCCCTACTATATAACATAAGTATGGATGACTCCAATGACACCATCAATGTCTCCCTACTATTTAACATAAGTATGGAAGACTCCAATGACACCATTAGACAATGTCTCCCTATTGTTTGATGTAAGCTATCAACATTTCTGATGTGCTGCTTTATTACATCAAAATAAATTGGAATGAAAACAAAGACACTGATTCAAGTGAATCATGTTTATTTTTCAATTAATTATGATTTTTCCATACAGGTAATAAAGTTTTATTTAGTCATGAACAAATTTTGCTGATATTGTGGTAAAGCAGTTGTGCATGTATAGAGAGGATCCAAGTGTTCTATGTATGAAAAAAATCCGAGTGTTCTATGTAATATTGATTTTAGTGAACCAGATTAAATTAAGTACGATATTACGTGGACACTCATTTAGATTCTATTATGTACATAACTCAAGCAACAAGCCTAGAAATGTATTCTCAATGTTTCTCTTCTACATACCGACTGCATACTCGTCTCATTCACTAAGCTAGAAGTTGGATGGTATAGAAGAACAGGGTTCATACGGATTAAGTCAAACCAAATTCAAGGCCATTTCAAGGCTTTTTCAATGTCTTAAAAACATAAAAGCAACTTATAATTATCCACTTGATCAAAATACAACATGACATGGTAATTATTAATGTCTGTAAGTGAGGCGGCATAGATAAAGTTGAATCCAATTGATCAGTGGCCAGGGTTTCACTTATCCTAATGAAACCTTAATATTCAAGGATTTTTCAAGGCTGTAAACCAATTTTCAAGGCTTTTCAAGGCCTAGAATGAAATTCAAGGCTTTTCAAGACCCAAGGTGAAGTTCAAGGCTTTCTCAAGGCCCGTGCTAACCCTGTAGAATACTCGTCTCTCACTAAGACACAAGTGGGATGGCATAGCATACTCGTCTCTCACTAAGAAAGACGTGGAGTGGTATATCAACAGGATTCATGAATACCAGTATAATTCAATTTTAAAACTTGTTACATGATTGTTGAAAAATAAATAACTTCTAAAGCAACTACTCACAAAAACACTGTATAAATGTAAGTTTGATCTAGGAAGTGCCAATATATAACAACAGTAATATATAATGTCTATTAGTATAATTGAACATGTCACCAGCAAAAATGATTGGAACAACAACAGGTAATCCTGCCTTTAAGGCCACCTCTATATAACAAGCACCTGTTTATTTCGGCCTTTATTGGCCCCTTGGGTTACTGTTAAAGACAGGCTTGTATAGTTATATGGTCCATTATTACCAGTATCACAAAGTAGCAGTATAAATACAACAGCCCCAGATGATGGTCCCTGTAAACATGTATACTGGGGTATTAATTAAAGCAATACATGTCCCTTACTGTCACAGCTACAAATAATAACATTGACCTTGACCCAAAAACACCTGGAAAGTTAAACTTGTCCAGTATATTATGGTCCTTTACCATTGTGAGAAATTTGATAAAATTCCTCAAGAAATGAAGCTACTAAAGTGCTGAAAAGCTTTGGCGTTACGTAGTACAAGACGGACGGAGAGAAAACCTAGTCCCCCTGGTTTCACCAGTAGGGAACTAATATATTGGTGACCTTGACCTTTGATAGAGTATGTTGGTTTGTATGTCCATGCTTAGATGTTTAATAACAATACATAACTGTGTCCAGTTCCATCATGGTTCCTTGATTAAGATTTTTTGCCTGAATTCTGTTACAAAAATGCTTTCCTATGGAAAATTTTAATTTGTTTTTTTTTCAAGATAAAGAACATTGATGAAACGGGCCCTGAACTCAACTCCAATTTAAAATAGAAATCTTAACATTACATTTTTAAGTGCAAATAGCAGTTAATCATCGATGAAAATTACAATGTTAAACATGGGTAGAGACAGCCTTGATTGGATGTTAATCTATTCAAAGTTCAAGGTAGTACAAAGTTAGTCAGACTTTTGACAAAATGTACCCAGTTTTTCATGGAGAGGGAGCATCCTGAACTCACCGGGTATTTTTGCAGAAATATACAACAGGAGATTCCCTGAGGAGTTCCAGCAGGGAAGGGAGGTAATCGGGAAACAAACAAAACACGATAATATCTAGAAGAAATTTAATCTCCAATCAACAATGATCCAGAATCAAACATCAAGTGGGTTGTAAGTGAATATTAACCAGGGCCTATACCTATTGATACACAGTAATATAACAAATCAAACAACAAAATCCTTTGTTTCTGGATCTCGTGTTTGCAGACAGGGAAATCCCATTGTTCATGGAGCTCACATTTGCAGACATAGAAATCCCATTGTTCCTAGTTCTCATGTTTGCAGACATAGAAATCCCATTGTTCCTAGTTCTCATGTTTGCAGATATACAAATCCCATTGTTCCTAGTTCTCATGTTTGCAGATATACAAATCTCATTGTACTGGGATCTACGTTTGCAGACGTGGAAATCACTCAATTCTGAGGAAGTCTTTTTTGTTATGAAAATATCACCACTTAAACATGAGAGGGTATTTTAAACATACGGAATCTAATATAATTGTATGTGAACACAATAATAGAGCATTGTCATCTCGGAAACATCTTAGTATGTTGCTCTCATCAACCGGCACACTACCTATCCATCCTCTCGTCGACCGGCACATATACATATACAGCATTGTGGTAAAAACATACATTCCAAAAAAGTTGAGGATGCCCGTTGGCATTCTATTGTTTCAAGAAACTTAACAGATTTACCTGGTTTCACACCTTCATTCATCAAAACAGCAGTGTAGGACTAATGATTTATTACACGAACCAATACATCTGATGATGTCTTATCAACCACACAAACATACAACATACTTTTTAACGTACATTTCCTTTTTATGTGAATTATAAATAAATAACTAAATCAATGAAAATGACAGCAGATTTTTCTTCAGCAGTATCTTTTCAGGGACCACTCAGAAAAATAGAAGGAAACAAGCAGTTAATGTAAATTGTGATAAAGTGATGCATGCGTTACACCTACACTAATGAAATATTTAGAATTGTATTTGATAAAACAAGATTTAATCAAAACAAGTAAGTGGGTACTCTGTAAAAAGGTATTAAAAGTACAATTATAATATCCTTCCAGGTAAAAGGAATCACATAAGAAATATCAATTGAGAAAATCTACGTGGTAATATACCACTTAACTACCACATGTATTTTACACAATTAAACACATTTCAAAGTCAGCTTTTCCTTGTGGATGGAGTGCCTAGAGGTGACGAGGTCACCGTGTCTGGGCGTCGTGTGTTCCTGCTCGCCAGGGCTCTTCAAATCTATCGTGAGGAAGTGGTGTACAGTGGGTTGTATCGAAGTTCTTCAGATGCTTGCTTGCCTGGAGATAATATCACAAAAGCTATCTGAAGTCAGCAATCTATTAGTGTATTACTACTCTAATATTTACCAAATATATTGTGATTTAAAACATTTTTTTTTTTTGCTTTTGTAAAAAAAATTCCAGATTCCGTACAATGGCTGATTGTACATGAATGCAATATACTTGATGTTTATTTTTGATAAGCATCAAATACTAAAGATACTTTGCTGTAAGGAATGAAATATCAAATTTAACACTATGTCATTTGTTGACAGCAAAAACTGAAATATTAGGGATCATCAGCAGTGTAGCAGGCAGTTAACCTCAATTTTCTCAGGTAAATAAAGCCTGCACATCAGTTAGTTTTTGTTTTGTTTTTATTTACATGCATCTTGCATTTGTTGTGTATTAATAAAATAAAAAAACACAATTCTGTGAAAGAAAACATGAACAGCATGCTTCATAAGATATCTTACTCCACCTGATAACTCTCTGAAGGCATTGTCATATTACCTGGTACTAAACTCTATTGTTACAGTAAAGCCAGGAGATTAGAAGAATTACAATACACTTACTAGGTATAATGTCATTTTCTTTTTATAGTCGTCTGAATAGTCGGCTCCTGTGTAAAGAAATAAATTATCATCATCATCCAAAATTTTATGTACATGATTGCTGATACATTGTGTATACCTTTGAGAGCATTTCAAAATTCATATAAACAATGGCTTACCTATAGCATTGTTTCTAAAGTTTATAAGGGTGGGTGATCAAACTAGCAATAGGCTAACTCCTACCCCTACTCATACATCAAATGGTTAGAAGTAAATAACTACAGGACAAAGTGAAAGATACTCCTGGTATTACTTTAACTGAAAATGTTCACAAAGTCTAACCAAACATTCAATCTGTAGATGTATGAGGTTGTCAATGTGATGTTTGAGTTTGCGACTTACCGATATCAGACGGGAATGTATTAGAGACAAAGTCCATGTGATGTTTGAGACTTACCGATATCAGACGGGAATGTATTGGAGACAAAGTCCATGTGATATCTGAGACTTACCGTTATCAGATAGGAATGTAAGTCCATGTGATGTTTAAGTTTGCGACTTACCGATATCAGACGGGAATGTATTGGAGACAAAGTCCATGTGATGTTTGCGACTTACCGATATCAGACGGGAATGTATTGGAGACAAAGTCCATGTGATGTTTGAGGTTGAGACTTACCGATATCAGACGGGAATGTATTGGAGACAAAGTCCATGTGCTGTTTGTGACTTACCGATATCAGACGGGAATGTATTGGAGACCAAGTCCATGTGATGTTTGCGTCTTACCGATATCAGACGGGAATGTATTGGAGACAAAGTCCATGTGATGTTCGAGACTTACCGATATCAGACGGGAATGTAAGTCCATGTGATGTTTAAGTTTGCGACTTACCGATATCAGACGGGAATGTATTGGAGACAAAGTCCATGTGATGTTTGAGACTTACCGATATCAGACGGGAATGTATTGGAGACAAAGTCCATGTGATGTTTGAGGTTGAGACTTACCGATATCAGACGGGAATGTATTGGAGACAAAGTCCATGTGATGTTTGAGACTTACCGATATCAGACGGGAGTGTATTGGAGACAAAGTCCATGTGATGTTTAAGTTTGAGACTTACCGATATCAGACGGGAATGTATTGGAGACAAAGTCCATGTGATGTTTGAGACTTACCGATATCAGATGGGAATGTATTGGAGACAAAGTCCATGTGATGTTTGAGGTTGAGACTTACCGATATCAGACGGGAATGTATTGGAGACAAAGTCCATGTGATGTTTAAGTTTGAGACTTACCGATATCAGACGGGAATGTATTGGAGACAAAGTCCATGTGATGTTTGAGACTTACCGATATCAGACGGGAGTGTATTGGAGACAAAGTCCATGTGATGTTTAAGTTTGAGACTTACCGATATCAGACGGGAATGTATTGGAGACAAAGTCCATGTGATGTTTGAGACTTACCGATATCAGATGGGAATGTATTGGAGACAAAGTCCATGTGATGTTTGAGGTTGAGACTTACCGATATCAGACGGGAATGTATTGGAGACAAAGTCCATGTGATGTTTAAGTTTGAGACTTACCGATATCAGACGGGAATGTATTGGAGACAAAGTCCATGTGATGTTTGAGACTTACCGATATCAGATGGGTATGTATTGGAGACAAAAGTCCATGTGATGTTTGAGACTTACCGATATCAGATGGGAATGTAAGTCCATGTGATGTTTGAGGTTGAGACTTACCGATATCAGACGGGAATGTAAGTCCATGTGATGTTTGAGGTTGAGACTTACCGATATCAGACGGGAATGTATTGGAGACAAAGTCCATGTGATGTTCGAGACTTACCGGTATCAGACGGGAATGTAAGTCCATGTGATGTTTGAGACTTACCGATATCAGACGGGAATGTATTAGAGACAAAGTCCATGTGATGTTCGAGACTTACTGATATCAGACGGGAATGTATCGGAGACAAAGTCCATGTGATGTTTGAGGTTGAGACTTACCGATATCAGACGGGAATGTATTGGAGACAAAGTCCATGTGATGTTCGAGACTTACCGATATCAGACGGGAATGTATTAGAGACAAAGTCCATGTGATGTTTGAGACTTACTGATATCAGACGGGAATGTATCGGAGACAAAGTCCATGTGATGTTTGAGGTTGAGACTTACCGATAATAGACGGGAATGTATTGGAGACAAAGTCCATGTGATGTTTGAGACTTACCGATATCAGACGGGAATGTATTGGAGACAAAGTCCATGTGATGTTCGAGACTTACCGATATCAGACGGGAATGTATTGGAGACAAAGTCCATGTGATGTTTAAGTTTGAGAGTGCATTCCTTGTCATTCACACCATGTTCAGTATACAGTACATCTACAACAGACAAATATTATAGGGTACCACCTCTGCAACTTGTGTGAAACATTATTTAATCATGTGACATATATATTCCTGACCTCCTCAATTTTTAGTCCACCATCATCAGATGGTGGGCTATTCAAATCGCCCTGCGTCCGTGGTCCGTGGTCCGTCCGTCCGTCCCTCCGTCCGTAAACAATTCTTGTTATCGCTTTTTCTCAGAAAGTACAGAAGGGATCTTTCTCAAATTTCATATATAGGTTCCCCTTGGTGCCTAGTTATGCATATTGCATTTTAAGACCTATCGGAAAACAACATGGCCGACAGGCAGCCATCTTGGATTTTGACAATTGAAGTTTGTTATCGCTATTTCTCAGAAAGTACTGAAGGGATCTTTCTCAAATTTTATATATAGGTTCCCCTCAGTGCCTAGTTATGCATATTGCATTTTGAGACCTATCGGAAAACAACATGGCCGACAGGCAGCCATCTTGGATTTTGACAATTGAAGTTTGTTATCGCTATTTCTCAGAAACTAATGAAGGGATCTTTCTGAAATTTCATATGTATGCTCCCCTCGGTGCCTAGTTATGCATATTGCATTTTGAGACCAATCGGAAAACAACATGGCCGACAGGCAGCCATCTTGGATTTTGACAATTGAAGTTTGTTATCGCTATTTCTCAGAAAGTACTGAAGGGATCTTTCTCAAATTTTATATATAGGTTCCCCTCAGTGCCTAGTTATGCATATTGCATTTTGAGACCAATCGGAATACAACATGGCCGACAGGCAGCCATCTTGGATTTTGACAATTGAAGTTTGTTATCGCTATTTCTCAGAAACTAATGAAGGGATCTTTCTGAAATTTCATATGTATGCTCCCCTCGGTGCCTAGTTATGCATAGTGCATTTTGAGACCAATCGGAAAACAACATGGCCGACAGGCAGCCATCTTGGATTTTGACAATTGAAGTTTGTTATCGCTATTTCTCAGAAAGTACTGAAGGGATCTTTCTCAAATTTTATATATAGGTTCCCCTTGGTGCCTAGTTATGCATATTGCATTTTGAGACCAATCGGAATACAACATGGCCGACAGGCAGCCATCTTGGATTTTGACAATTGAAGTTTGTTATCGCTATTTCTCAGAAAGTACTGAAGGGATCTTTCTCAAATTTCGTATGTAGGTTCCCCTCGGTGCCTGGTTCTGCATATTGCATTTTGAGACTAATCGGAAAACAACATGGCCGACAGGCAGCCATCTTAGATTTTGACAATTGAAACTTGTTATCGCTATTTCTAAGAAAGTGCTTAAGGGATCTTTCTCCAATTTTATATATAGGTTCCCCTTGGTGCCTAGTTATGCATATTGGATTTTGAGACCAATCGGAATACAACATGGCCGACAGGCAGCCATCTTGGATTTTGACAATTGAAGTTTGTTATCGCTATTTCTCAGAAAGTGCTTAAGGGATCTTTCTCAAATTTCATATGTAGGTTCCCCTGAGTGCCTAGTTATGCATATTGCATTTTGAGACCAATCGGATAAACAACATGGCCGACAGGCAGCCATCTTGGATTTTGACAATTGAAGTTTGTTATCGCTATTTTTCAGAAAGTACTGAAGGGATCTTTCTCAAACTTTTTTGTAAGTTCCCCTTGGTCTGTAGTTCTTCATATTGCATCTTGGGACCAATAGGAAAACAACATGGCCGACAGGCAGTCATCTTGGATTTTGACAATTGAAGTTTGTTATCGCTATTTGTCAGAAATTGCTGAAAGGATCTTTCTTAAATTTCATTTTTAGGTTGCCCTCTGTGCCTAGTTATGCATATTGGATTTTGAGACTAGTCAGAAAACAACCTGGCCGACAGGCAGCCATCTTGTATTTTGACAATTGAAGTTTGTTATCGCTATTTTACAGAAGGTACTGAAGGGATCTTTCTCAAATTTCATATGTATGTTCCCCTTGGTCCCTGGTGTTGCATTTTGGGACCAATCCGAAAACAACATGGCCGACAGACAGCCGTTATCGCTAAATCTTAAATTTTATATATAGGTTCCCCTTGCTTGAAAAGTACTAGAGGGCCGTTTCTGAATTTACACAGATAAGTAAGACTTAGAGGAAGGGAAAAGTAGAGAAAAGATCAATCTGACATGGAACCTATAAAGATCATTCAATGGTGGGCGCCAAGATCCCTCTGGGATCTCTTGTTTACCCTATAATCAATACAAATTACCAATTACCTGGTTTACAAGAAATTCACATAATTATGTTGTACCGCTTTGTCATTAAAGTAAGTTTTAAGCAAATTCCAAAATAAACTAAAAAAAAAAAAAAACCCACTAGGCTTTAATAGAAAGTATGGAAGCACCCTGTATATGTTAGAGACATGTAGTACTTGATGCTAAGGAGTTCACCAGACTGTCATTTCCCGAGTTTTATACCCCAGTATTGATACCCTCTGTTGGTTTACAAAGTACAGAAATACATGCTATAGATGCTATTGGTCATGTCTTTATTAACTTACTGGTAAGTAGTCGACAGTAATATACTTTTCGAGGATCATTTATGATGATACATAAAATTTGAAATAATGTTAGATGATCATTGGAAAAATAACCGTTTTTATTCATGAATGTACAGGAACTAATATAAAGCCATTAATTACACAGGAAATATTTATATTATACTATGTATTGATATTGATATGGATATAGAGGCTTCAAGCCCGAGTCCATTATTTATGCTAATAGATACTCACATTGTCCCTCAGTCTTTTCTGCTAACCACCTTTCCAGGGTTCGTACGGTTGTTTCATCTACAATATTTGGGTACCTGAACAGTAAACAAAATGATGTAAATAAAGACAGGTAATTAAACTTAACATACAACACCTGGCTAGGATAATAACAAATTATTTGTGTTTCCAGTACGTTACTGAATTTCCTGTCATTTTCAGCAGTACAAATCACAACACTTGAGGGTTTCAAGGCACATATCTCCTACATAATCCTGCATTAGTCGAACACCTCATAGTTTTCATCTTATACCATTAATGAAATAACAAAAACCTGAATATTTTATGCTCAATTCTCACACCTTTGTATAACTCTTCTGCTTTTAGCAAACACCACTTTTGATAGAGCTGAAGTACCTGGACTGAAGAATGGGTGTGTATGGATCTGGAGTCACCAGAAATAAGAATGTGGTGTCTATTGTAACTTGTTGGTGTTTTATTCTGTAGAAGAGAATAGTATGTGTCTTGATTAAAATGTTAGCCAATGGAGTTATGTAACATGTCTATGACTGAGTTAGTGTAGTAACACAGCATTTGTCTTATATATACTTGCTCTGTTGTGGTTTTTTAATGTGCTAATATGTTTTTGTATAGACCTTAGGTGGTAGAGCAGTGTTCTAGTCTTGTTAAAGCTTTGTGTGTCATCTGATATGGGCTTGACTCAATCACAGCAGCAACGTCAATAGTGATGGTAACAACCTATGAACAGGTCCACTAAGCAGACACTTTACACTCAGATTTGATGTTATAGCTTTGTGTGTCATCTGATGTGGGCTCGACTCCATCACAGATTTGACTGTATTAATTACCTATGCTTTAGAAATCCTATCAATAAGTCATTTCCTCTGTTACTGGGCAGTGACATCATAGGCGTCTCCCTGAAAACAAAATAATACTCGGTATGGATGTTTCGGATTGAAATGAAAAGTTTTCAGAGGAACAATTCTATTTCTCTGTAAATAATAGACAAGAGGCCCAATTAGCTGGATGTAATGGATATTGGAAATCCTAATCACAGAATTCTCATTTCAAATATTTGAAACCAGATTCATAAATCTAAAACAGCAATGAATGAAGTGAGTTTGGCCAGGAACATAATTTCCATACAAATTATTACTGCTTTTCTGCTTTTTGTCAAAAACCTCATTACGATGATAGTGGATGCATGATCCAAATTATAACTTACCATACCGATGTTGTAATTCTGAATACTGAATTATAACTGATCCTATATCAAGTAGACTGGCTGTAATAATTAATTCCGGATTATAACTTACCCTATATTTAGTGGACGGGTCGTAATCATTTATTCTGTATTATAACTTACCATATATATAGTGGACGGGTTGTAATCCTTAATTCCCCCTATATATTTAGTGGACGGGTTGTAATCCTTAATTCCGGATTATTACTTACCCTATATTTCGTGGACGGGTTGTAATCCTTAATTCCGGATTATTACTTACCCTATATTTAGTGGACGGGTTGTAATCCTTCATTCCGGATTATTACTTACCCTATATTTAGTGGACGGCTTGTAATCCTTAAATCCGGATTATTTCTTACCCTATGTTTAGTGGACGGGTTGTAATCATTTCGTCCTGCGTTCTTCTAATAAACTGAACTGGACCTGGAAACCTAAGGAATACAAACAATACAATGTAACAAAAATTAATGTAACAATACAATGTAACAAATATGAAAGTAACAATACAATGTAATGATGTAAAAATACAATGTAACAATACAATGTAACCATACCATGTAATACAATGTTACTTACAGTGTATATTTTCCTACACTATTGGTCCCTAAGCCAACCTGACAAGTTCAAGAGGGGAAAGAATAGTTACTGATTGAGGCCGTTAAATCCATTATTTGGTATTTACAATTAATTACTAGAATAATTTGGAGCTCTTACATACTGCATTACTACAGCAATACTGCCATCTAAATTTGTCGTTATTGGGCCTTTTGCAACCAGACAATTTCTTTCATAACCCTCCTGGTCGTATACACCTGGAGCTGCCATTTCAGCACTAACAGCTTACATGCGTTTCTTGTGCTGCCCAACCATAGATTAATTTACAGCTGAGTCGACTGGAACATGACGGAATGGAGTATCTTGTTCAAGGATACAACACAGCATAACTCAAATAGCGACCCTTTGGTAACTTAGTCCTGCATCCTACCACAAGATCACTGTCTCCATGCCTTACTGTATCTATCTGGACCTTCTTAACTCTAAAGAGCTACCAACATTCAGCTTTTCCAATCCTTTGTACAATTTTTAAAGAGCAAGTATGAATAAATTATCAAAGTTACTTAGGTCAATTTGTAGTGAAACTATGCACTAAGTATGAAAAAACTTTGTAATTGTTAACTTTATTTATTTTACAACAATTACAAAACAAGTTGTACCAACATATATTAATCACACTTGTTAGCCTGGATTGAAGCACACAAGGGGTCTTACAGCGGGAGGAAACCGTAGTACCGGGGAAAACCCGCATTGTCAGGCAGGTGACCCCATACCTTTACATGTCCGATCGGGAATCGAACCGTAGCTGACTTGGTGAAAGGCAGGTTTATTACCACTTTTGTGATTAGTCCATGTAACAATAATATAACAATAATACATATAACAATATTCGTTATTTATATTCATGGCTCCATAGCAACCACAAAGACAAACAAAAGCTAATACACAACATGTTAGCAGTATAAAGAAAAACACAGACAACTTACTCTTTAATCTGTTCTAGATTATTCAGATTCAGGTAGGTTTTTATAGTATGGGAAACCAGTCCTCCTGAAACAATGAAATAATACCACCAATCACTGAATAGGATACGATAATACATCCCACCAATCACTGATTAGGATACGATAATACATATCACGATATTACATATCACCAATCACTGATTAGGATACGATAATACATAACACCAACCACTGACTAGGATACGATAATACATATCACGATATCACATATCACCAATCACTGATTAGGATACAATAATACATACCACCAATCACTGACTAGGATACGATATCACATACCACCAATCACTGAATAGGATACGATAATACATACCACCAATCACTGAATAGGATACGATAATACATATCACGATATCACATATCACCAATCACTGATTAGGATACGATAATACATACCACCAATCACTGATTAGGATACGATAATACATACCACCAATCACTGAATAGGACACGATAATACATACCACCAATCACTGATTAGGATACGATAATACATACCACCAATCACTGATTAGGATACGATAATACATACCACCAATCACTGAATAGGACACGATAATACATACCACCAATCACTGATTAGGATACGATAATACATATACCACCAATCACTGAATAGGATACGATAATACATACCACCAATCACTGATTAGGATACGATAATACATATACCACCAATCACTGAATAGGATACAATAATACATACCACCAATCACTGATTAGGATACGATAATACATACCACCAATCACTGATTAGGATACGATAATACATACAACCAATCACTGATTAGGATACGATAATACATACCACCAATCACTGAATAGGATACGATAATACATACCACCAATCACTGATTAGGATATGATTATACAATTGTAGAGGTGAGGATCTCACCTAGCTCAAGTTAAATATTACCTTTAAACTATTGAAATAAATATGCAGTGTTTTTTTTTCTATTTCTAAGATTACTTGATAGGTTTTCTGGCCTATGTTTCATCAATATTCTTCAAGATAAGGAATCTCCTTTACTTAAAATCCATAGGAAAGCATTATTGGATGCAAATAAAAAATCTTAATCATTAGTTTCTTATTATTGTAGATATTCTGTACTTACTGGCAAACTGAGGCATCCTGGCAATAGCTAACGGCTCAACATGATCAAATGTGGCATCCAGTGTCTAAAACATTAATTCAGAGTTTAAACATCACCAGATATTAAAAAATACTGAAGTCATAGATCACAGATTTAAACATCACCAGATATTAATAATCACTGAACTCACAGCTCACAGATTCAAACATCACCAGATATTCAAAAATACTGAATTCTTTGCTCACAGATTTAAACATCACCAGATATTCAAAAATACTGAATTCTTTGCTCAGATCTAACGTCAGCATATATTCTTATTTTCTGAACTCATACCTCACAGATTTAACATAAGCAGATATTCTCATTTGATATTTTACTTAAAACATAGCTTACTGATTTAAATTTATTAAAATAATCTTGTTCACTGATTTCACAACCGACACGTTTTCAATTTAATTCACCAGATTAATTTTCAATATCTAGAAACCACGTAGTCAAACATTTTTAATCTCCGAGATTTCAATATCTGTAAACAACGGTGTATGTACAGATACTCACCACACATTTGATGGTAGGATAGGTCTTGGCTGCCCAGGAGGCTGGATAGCCACCGATGGACCAGGCAAACAGCCAGATGTTTTCAGGGGGGAAGTTTAACTTGTTAATGGCATACTGCATGACGGCGTCCATAGCACATTGGTCTTGCTCAGGAGTAGGGGAGCCCTGTTATGGTGTATAAATAATAGGTTACACTCAGTCTGTTGGTTATTTATTATCATTTAAATTCATTTATAAGTTGGCAGCACATAACATCGTTAATTATGTTCTACACTACAGACTATTAATTGCAGTAATAGCTTGTTTGGTAGTAGGTTTGCCAATTTGATAACAATAATAATTTGAAGTTGTAATACACTGCTGTACTACAGCAACATAGCCATCTCAAAGTGGTTCACAAACTATTTTTAGTGTTTATTTGGCATTTAGCTACCTATGTCTTTCTCAACTCCCTAGGGAGCATACAGCCAGGAGCTACCATTTCGTCCCTTACAGCTTACATGTAACATTTCTTACACTGCCCTACTACATACTCATTTACAACTGAGTGGACTTGAACACAATGGAGTAAAGTATCTTGTTCAAGGACACAACACAGCGTCCGTGTCGGGACTGAAACTAACGACCCATTTGGTCATGTAGCCCTACATCCTATCACCAGACCAAAGTGCCTCCATAATATAGGATGTACGTTGGACTGTTTAAAATCTAAAGATTTTTTTTCAGAATTTATAATCTTACCTACAGTCTGAACAGACCCTCTAAAATCATGTAGATATTCTTACCTACAGTCTGAACATACCCTCTAAAATCATGTAGATATTCTTACCTACAGTCTGAACATACCCTCTAAAATCATGTAGATATTCTTACCTACAGTCTGAACATACCCTCTAAAATCATGTAGATATTCTTACCTACAGTCTGAACATACCCTCTAAAATCATGTAGATATTCTTACCTACAGTCTGAACATACCCTCTAAAATCATGTAGATATTCTTACCTACAGTCTGAACATACCCTCTAAAATCATGTAGATATTCTTACCTACAGTCTAAACATACCCTCTAAAATCATGTAGATATTCTTACCTACAGTCTGAACATACCCTCTAAAATCATGTAGATATTCTTACCTACAGTCTGAACATACCCTCTAAAATCATGTAGATATTCTTACCTACAGTCTGAACATACCCTCTAAAATCATGTAGATATTCTTACCTACAGTCTAAACATACCCTCTAAAATCATGTAGATATTCTTACCTACAGTCTGAACATACCCTCTAAAATCATGTAGATATTCTTACCTACAGTCTGAACATACCCTCTAAAATCATGTAGATATTCTTACCTATACAGTCTAAACATACCCTCTAAAATCATGTAGATATTCTTACCTACAGTCTGAACATACCCTCTAAAATCATGTAGATATTCTTACCTACAGTAAATCATGTAGATATTCTTACCTACAGTCTGAACATACCCTCTAAAATCATGTAGATATTCTTACCTACAGTCTGAACATACCCTCTAAAATCATATAGATAATCTTACCTACAGTCTAAACATACCCTCTAAAATCATGTAGATATTCTTACCTACAGTCTAAACATACCCTCTAAAATCATGTAGATATTCTTACCTACAGTCTGAACATACCCTCTAAAATCATGTAGATATTCTTACCTACAGTCTGAACATGCTCTCTAAAATCATGTAGATATTCTTACCTACAGTCTGAACATACCCTCTAAAATCATGTAGATATTCTTACCTACAGTCTGAACATACCCTCTAAAATCATGTAGATATTCTTACCTACAGTCTAAACATACCCTCTAAAATCATGTAGATATTCTTACCTACAGTCTGAACATACCCTCTAAAATTATGTAGATAATCTTACCTACAGTCTAAACATACCCTCTAAAATCATGTAGATGACTGTGTACTAGGTAACTACATAAGTAAACTTGCTAAAATGCAGAGTACTTTTCAGATTGTTCAATCAACAAGAAGTCATCACACTATACCAGGCACAGATAAAACCTACAGAACTGCCAGCAAAGCCCGGATGGTTCCAGCCGAGGACGGAGTAGCCAGCATCAAGTGGTGTCTTAGTACAGCCGATCTCGTAGAACCCTGAATTCCCTTCACATGTTATCACCTAGGTAAAACAAAACCTGCCTGTACTACATTACTGAACAACAGATATATGAATAGTTGTACTGTTATGAATTACGTAAAACCTGAAAAATATTACTTACCATGCAACTTAATTATCAAGAATTAAGTAAAACAAATACCTAATGTCTATCTTATTTACCTATTATTAGTAATTCAAACAAGTATTTCTTTTACCCATACTTATTTGAAAATTACTTAAAATCAAATTACTTGCAATTACTTACCCAGTGAATAAATCAATTACTTGAAAACATACTGATTTTAAGTAAAATGACTACTTATCTAAATAAGTGAAATTTTGTTTTGAGTGTTTAAACTGTATAATAATTTCATCCAATCAAAATTGCTGTCTTGTCTTTGAAGACCTTTGAGGTATTTGGTAACATCCTTTTCCCTTTGTAATATTGCCTGATATTTTCAGTAACATAGTTAGACTTGACATTTATATGAGGATGATCATCGTATTCCTTACCAGTGTATGTCCCTTCTGTACCATTGTCTGTCCCTGTGGTCTGCGGTCTATAAACATGGTGTCTATCTCATTCTTGTCCTCCGTCTCAACCTTACATCTCCTACCTTTACACTAAACACACAGGTTACAAGTTAATCACGGACTACAACTTCAAAATAATTCATCAAGTATAAATGTGATGAATTCTGTCACACAAACGTTTTAGAATTGTTTTCTTATCCAGTAAATCAAGGTCCTATAGCAGGACAGACTACCATTCGCATGAACTGTTGGAACACAAAAATCTTTGTTTTACTGCTTATCAACTGCCAAAATGGTCTTGGTAGTTGACTAATGAGTTTTGAAAACTTAATGTTTAAAAGTTTCTTTCAATGTCCATTAAAAAAAATTTCAATTTAAAGTTCGAAGCAAAAAGACTCTACCAGTATTTTCCTTCAACCAATGATCAATCCTGGTGAACCCTAGGCTTCAGTAACCAGGCAAAACAATATACTAAACATTTAAATAAAGCTGAAATTCATCACTGAATCCAGACTATTCCACTTTGAGAAGAAGGAAATATTGGCAGACATAGTTGAGAAGAAAGAAATATTGGCATATATAAATTGAGACAAAGGAAATATTGGCGGATATAATTGAGAGGAAGGAAATATTGGGAGAAATAAATTGAGATAAAGGAAATATTGGCATATATAATTGAGACAAAGGAAATATTGGCAGACAAAGTTAAGAAGAAGGAAATACATACATGCCATATTTTTGGGAGACCAATAAGGGAGATTGATGATTATTTTAAGGGAGTTTTGCCTAAAATAAGGGAGATTTGTGCGCAACATGAATATCGACATTTTTACTCAATTTTTAAGCAATTAACTAATTTATTTTGGATATTAATCATATTGTATATGCAAACAACAAAAAGTTGTATAAGGTAAAAAATGCAATAAGAATACATTCAGATTCTGATGATATGAAAAAAAAAAATTCTATTTTTTTTTTATGCAACACAAAAAGTTTCACAGCTTTATGCATATTACATAACAGCATTTGAAAAGGGTATATTATAATTAAATGTAGCTAAAGATTAAAACAAGCAAGTTAATCATTTATCAGTTTGGATTTTCTTAAAATTAGAAAGCTTGATCCACTCTGAGGGAACACATCAGTTGTAAAAATCACCATGAAATGTCCTGTGGGATCCCTTATGTTGGACCATTTAGATATAAAAATATTCCAAGTGTGCAAGTGTATACATGAAATCATGAGAACGGAAGATGACCGTAATCGTCATTTTTGACGGAGGTCTCACCAATAAAGAAGATGTTCATGTTAGGAGACTGCAGTAAATCTTATCACGATCATTCTAGATTTTGTATATTGTCTCTGTCATGGACTGTACAGTCATTGTAAACATCATGATTGACCACTACGACCAACAGATGTGCTAATTTTGATAGTTTTCTAACAGAAAATATCGGATTTCATCTTGCTATCACTGATCAACGATACACATGGTAAATGAAAAACACGTGTGATTTTGCGTCTGACCAGACTCTGTATCAATTACCATCATCAAAGTATGGTCCTAAAAGAAAACAAACAATAATTCAAGTCTGTTAGCAAAGGGGGTTAAAGTTGTTTGTAAGCGACTTGCCTTTATTTCATGGTGATAGATATTCTAGCGCAAACATTACACTAGCCAGATATTGGGAGAAATAATTGAGAGGAAGGAAATATTGGCAGATATAATTGAGACAAAGGAAATATTGGCAGACAAAGTTAAGAAGAAGGAAATATTGGCAGATATAATTGAGATGAAGGAAATATTGGCAGACAAAGTTAAGAAGAAGGAAATATTGGCAGATATAATTGAGATGAAGGAAATATTGGCAGACAAAGTTAAGAAGAAGGAAATATTGGCAGATATAATTGAATTTGAGATGAAAGAAATATTGGCAGATATAATTGAATCTGAGATGAAAGAAATATTGGCAGATATAATTGAAACAGTTACCTCGTCCACCAGCCTTCCTCTTTCCTGGATCAGCATGTTTTCTTGAAATAAGCAAACATGAAATGGTGAGAAGATAAAAGAGCTCATCACTCTTTGTTCATTATATGTAATCTGTAACTGAAATAAAGAGGCTCTAAGGTAATCAAATTCATCGTCTGGATTTAAACCGACGACACTTCTACCAATCTGACAGGTACAATATTGTAAATAAAGAGGCTCTAAGGCAATAAAATTCATCATCTGGATTTAAACCAACGACACTACTACCAATCTGACAGGTACAATTGTAAATAAAAAGACTCTAAGGTAATCAAATTCATCATCTGGATTTAAACCAACTACACAATCAATCTGACAGGTACAATTGTAAATAAAGATATGTTTTGATATTCAGAGTAAACTCTTTTTTTTGTAGAAATCTGGCTCTTGAAAATAGTCCATTTTAAGGCTGAAGATTTCTTACTTTATGGTAATATCTTAAGAAGACAAATTGCTACAATTGTATTATGATAATTTACATTGAAATCCATTGTATGCTAGCTGTAATATACCTGATCTACAAATCTTGTTATAAATGTACTATTATATATATATAATTCACCATATAACAATGGGCAGTGACATACCTAGGAGAGTGTTGATGAGAGCTGTCGAGCCGGGGTACATCATACGACGACCAAAGGTGTGGGCACACATGTAACTGGAAATATAACACATCAATATTACCCTCATATATATAGTCTTTATCCCAATAAAGCACATCCTCATGTGGTGTATATTACTATGAAAAACATACTACTGTAAACATGGTTATTTTTGCAGGGGGTTAATCTCGCGATTTTGATATGTAAACTTTACGCTTTGGGGTAATTTTCGCAATCGATCCACCTTCGTTTGTAGTTCAAGATTATGCAAATTGATATCAAAATAATATGTATGTGGGGGAATTTTCGTGATCAAAAGGACTCCGCTTAATTAGCGTTAATTTCCCCCTCACGTAAATTTCCACGTTTACTGATTGAAAACTGACAAAAGATATGTTGCACTGAATGATCTATATAAATTTTATTCCACTCATCTGATAGAAGTTGTGTCTTGATCTTCACTCATCAGAACGAGGGGACAAGTCCTGCCCCTGTAATAACTCCCTGTGGGTAGTAAGACCCTCTTACCTCAGTGCAGACAGTGGAACCTGTGTGATGGACCCAGTGGCTGGTGGCTGTGATCTCCCTGCAGTGTCTTTGTTCCTTGTTGATGCTCTGAAAAGTGAAATTGAGTTAAAAACTAAATATTTGTCAAAGTAATGTCACCATGTTCTCTGATCAGTAATGATCATCAGCATTAATACTCTACAATTTGAAAACTGATAGTAACACTGTAAATATTTGTACTGTGTCATGCAATACATCATATTCTGAGATAAGCCGAGCAGTGGCCATGTACAGGAGTAAAGAAGTGGCCTGACACATTCGTCAAATGTTCCTAGCTGTGGTTATCTCTTTCAGTCCTTATATCTTGGAAACATAAATTCCTCATACCCTCGTCAATTGTATACCCTGTGGTATGGTGTATAGTAACATTTCAAATAATGAATCAACAATTACGACAGTAGCTCACACAAGTTAGTCGCCATGAAAGTATTAATCAGGTTTTAAAACTGACAGAGAACTGTCACTGCAGACATTTTTTTATTGAAAGGTTTCACATTAATCCAATAGATTTAGAAGTCCTCCATGTATGATTGTATATTTCTGTTTATTACACTATAGGCCTACTGGTGTTTGGTGCAGACTTTCTCTGTCATGGCCATGTTTTTTTTAAATATAAGATTTACAGCATGTTATTTTA
Source organism: Pecten maximus (assembly GCF_902652985.1). Taxonomy (NCBI): domain Eukaryota; kingdom Metazoa; phylum Mollusca; class Bivalvia; order Pectinida; family Pectinidae; genus Pecten; species Pecten maximus. Next base: position 14,845,134 of record NC_047016.1, read on the forward strand.
CTATAACATTTAAGATTAGAAAAAGTTTTTCCAGAAATCACAAAAGAAAAAAAAATCTGTGAAATGTGTGGGCCATTTTTGTTTTTTACTTTTTGGGTATTTGCACAATAATTTCTACAGATATCTAGTGAAATGATCCAGCTAACCTAACAGAACAGTTATTTAAATTTTCAATTTGTTTATTGACCTTGAGCTTTACAGTTCATCAGTAACAAACATGTATAACAATTAATTCATACACTGTACAGTTGGTGGGCACTGCCTGCATGATAGCAGTGTAGAACAAAGAAAATAAATTGTGTAGAGAATGAACAATTCAAAATTAGGCGTTAATCAATACAATAAGGCTTTATTATAAAGTTGTATATATCTTCAATAATACTAACCCAACACTGTAGTCAATTGGCCAAGCCCAAAATTCAAAATCAAATTTTGACAGCTGCCTCTGAAATAGAAAAAAAAGATTGTCTTTCAAGTTCTGATTACTACAAATTGTCAAAATCAAATTCAGTATAACAATCCTACTTAAAACAAGAGTTGTCAGAAAAAAAACAGCTGGCCCGAAGAGTAGAAATTCAGAATTACAATGTAGTTACTTAATAGTAGTTCAAAAGTCAGTCAAGATCAGCAGATCTGCAAATGTAGTACCAATGGAAAGGCCTTGTCACAAAGAATACAAGTGAAACACCAAAGCTGTATCCTCATTAGAAATAACACAACACTGTTTTATAAAAGATTTAAGATAGAATTGTACAGACACTGTGGCTGACAGGGGTATAGCAATAGCTCTCCGGGACTTCATCTCTGTGAGCTAAAACTTAAGACAGAACAAAACATGTCTCCTAGCTGCCACAAAATGTTGTCTATATGAAACGCATCGCTTCAGATACATTGTCCAGTAATGATCCGTCGAAATGAAATACAATTAACAAGCATTTTAATAGTGTTGCCAGTAATTAGAAACCAGACCCACAATTGTAATGTAACTTGAGAATGTAATCAGGAAGTCAACAACATACATCTGTATTTAGTAATGTGTAATTTGGATTACAGGTACAAACATGGCTACCATAGCTTTTACTCCCAAGGCCAACAATATTGTAAGTAAATCATCCCAGATTTCTCATGTTTTTCGGATTCTTAAATCTTAACAGTACGTTATTTCAGATTGAAGATGTTTAATCTTTCCAACCTGTCCTAGAAATTTTACTATATTGGCCGTAAATTTTTGCTATTGTATGAAATACACACAATTCTAACACAGAACACATCTTTGATGATCTATTATCCAGAGTTTGTCAGTTTCTGTCAGTTTTAAAGATCATAGCACATTATATGGTACATAAAAACATAATAGCACTTCTAAAATATATCCAGTTATTTTCATGGCATACCCATATTAATTCATGTATGGTTATTTCATTTATGACTATATAAAACTATTCATCTTCTAGTATTACTAGAAATGTGCCAGACATATAGGATTGTGGGCAAGAACACTAGAAATACAAAGGAAGCCGCTATTTAGAAACTTTGTTTAAACCCACAGTAATCCAGGATTTAACAATAACCAATAAAATCCATCAGACAACATGATCCAGAAGATCACTTTACCCGGTATTCATCTGATTTCTGTGCCTTCATCAGGATATCCAGAAACATGATATAATCCCAGTTGTCCCACCGGCCTTTTCCTGTAAAAATAAACAGTCCAGGTCATAACCTAGTATAACTTAGTATATTCTGAACGCAGGCATAAATGCCTCTATATTCAGATTGTAGTCCATGTACCGGTAATATTCAAACAAAGATATATTAGTGTTTATGTTGTGATATTACTCCTGAATCGTGACAGATACCTGTAGTGTTAACTGAATCGTTACCAGATACCTGTAGTGTTAACTGAATTGTGACCAGATACATGTAGTGTTAACTGAATGGTGACCAGATACCTGTAGTGTTAACTGAATCGTTACCAGATACCTGTAGTGTTAACTGAATTGTGACCAGATACATGTAGTGTTAACTGAATCGTTACCAGATACCTGTAGTGTTAACTGAATTGTGACCAGATACCTGTAGTGTTAACTGAATCGTTACCAGATACCTGTAGTGTTAACTGAATCGTTACCAGATACCTGTAGTGTTAACTGAATCGAGACCAGATACCTGTAGTGTTAACTGAATCGTTACCAGATACCTGTAGTGTTTACTGAATCGAGACCAGATACCAGTAGTTTGTGACTAGATACCTGTAGTGTTAACTGAATCGTTACCAGATACCTGTAGTGTTAACTGAATTGTGACCAGATACCAGTAGTTTGTGACCAGATACCAGTAGTTTGTGACCAGATACCTTTAGTGTTAACTGAATTGTGACCAGATACCTGTAGTGTTAACTGAATCGTGACCAGATACCTGTAGCGTTAACTGAATTGTGACCAGATACCTGTAGTGTTAACTGAATTGTGACCAGATACCTGTAGTGTTAACTGAATCGTGACCAGATACCAGTAGTTTGTGACCAGATACCAGTAGTGTTCACTGAATCGTGACCAGATACCAGTAGTTTGTGACTAGATACCTGTAGTGTTAACTGAATGGTGACCAGATACCTGTAGTGTTAACTGAATGGTGACCAGATACCAGTAGTTTGTGACTGGACACCTTTAGTGTTAACTGAATTGTGACCAGATACCTGTAGTGTTAAATGAATGGTGACCAGATACCAGTAGTGTTAACTGAATTGTGACCAGATACCAGTAGTGTTAATTGAATCGTGACCAGATACCTGTAGTGTTTACTGAATTGTGACCAGATACCTGTAGTGTTAACTGAATTATGACCAGATACCTGTAGTGTTAACTGTACTTGTGACCAGATACCTGTAGTGTTAACTGAATCATGACCAGATACCTTTAGTGTTAACTGAATTGTGACCAGATACCTGTAGTGTTAATTGAATTGTGACCAGATATCTGTAGTGTTAACTGAATTGTGACCAGATACCTGTAGTGTTAACTGATTTGTGACCAGATACCTGTAGTGTTAACTGATTTGTGACCAGATACTTGTAGTGTTAACTGATTTGTGACCAGATACTTGTAGTGTTCATTAATCATGACCAGATACCTGTAGTGTTAACTGTATTTGTGACCAGATACCAGTAGTTTGTGACCAGATACCTGTAGTGTTAACTGTATTTGTGACCAGATACCAGTAGTGTTAACTGATTTGTGACCAGATACTTGTAGTGTTCATTAATCATGACCAGATACCTGTAGTGTTAACTGAACTTTAACTGGATAACAAAGTGGTAACCATTGACCATTTAAACTGAAAAGATAAGATTATAAATTATAGAGAAATACAGCTCATCAGCTAGAACACTGCAGCCAAGTTCAAACTGACATGAAATTGAGATATGATATTTCTTATGATGGATTTATATAACAAGATATTGCCAACAGTCAATGTTTTCTAAACAGTATTTGATATTAATAAAGGAACCAAAAAATGTGTCAACAAAACGTTAGCTGTGATAGTCTACATTATTGTGACCAACTTCAGCATGTACAAACCTCTTATTTTCGGTAATAGTGCATAAGTTTCATGAATTCCTGTGTATAATATATTATTTTGTGTTTGTTTTATTTAACACTGTATTTGGTGTTGGCTTTATCAATTTTTTAAACTGAGCTAAGTGAACATTGGCCAAATGGTATACAATTACCTGTATCAAGTACACATTCTTTTTTTCTGGAAGGGCGTTAATTTTTATTTCAAATGAATTAAAAAAACGCTTATATCAATTGTCCCTTTAAATTCTATATAATACAGACCTTTTTGAAGGACCTAAATATGTGCTAATAATTGCTATGAGCTCAGAATGCTTCACTAATTATATAGAGGATATCTAACAGGGTCTTCAGTAATACCAAATATATTTCACAAGTGTGGTTAATATTTTGATATTTTTCACGAGCGCATACTGTAAGATATTATGTTTATTACATTTTACAGGTAAATATCTTCTAGAATTCATTGTGGTCCCCGGTCAACGGCTCACAAATGTACGCCAAATTGTGATGTTATGTATTTTATCTTGCATTATGATGTCATATAACATGACGGAGAGCCAGGTAGAGCTATATGCAAATCTTCATTTTCCCCAATGTCATTTGGTTAAAGCAGTGTACTTATTGGTCAAATATTAAAATAAAGTATTGTAATGTTTGGGTTCTTACCTCTCAACAACCAGGCTACCAAGTAGATGACACTTAATGAAAAGCCCAGCTTTCCCAGACTGACCATACCATCCAGAGAGAAGTAACCTGGCAAAAAAAACATGCCTTAATAATCATAACACATCAAAATACAAATTTTTACTACAGATTATGATTTGTTGATACAATTCCCTGCACATGTTTATTTAAAATAATAAAGAGTAGAAATTAGATGATGAGGCATTCTGAGGTTACAACACTAGTCAGTCCTGTACTCACCTCTTCTGTACAACAGGGACAGTACCACTGGGGATGTCCAGTAGGAAAACGAGAAGCAGAATCTCAACTGTAAAATGTGATATATTGATACACATGTATTGCGTGATCATAAATAATTTCATGCTGAAATGAGTTGAAAACTGTTTAAAAGTTTTAGAATTGTATCATATTAAACAGCAAATGAATTCAATCTGCCAAAAAACTGTGTTGTCGTTTTTGTGTGATCATAATAAGGTTTTAAGGCATTACTTTGTTGGTATATTAATGTGATTTTAAAATGAAAGGTACAAATGTACATTAGATATTACATTGGCATCCAGAATTTATAGTTTATTTTGATGTTGTACCAGAATTTGATGTGGTGTTGACAGCGTTTGAGAAAGTATATGTTTAAGATTTAACTTACCACACTGATGAACTTGTTACCAGTGGCTTCCAACATATTTGGTGTGTAGACTTTGGCCTGTAGTAACAGCAAAAATTGAAATTTTAATGATTTCACCAAAGAAAATCAACTCAAAGAAAATCAACTAAAAGTAAAAACAAACAATTCTGAAATTTTTTGAATGAAAAAAAATCTGAAGTACCATGCATATTTCAGAAATTTGCCATTATATTCATATGGTACATGTACCTGTGACACAGAAACAACACATACTTGTGCATGAATACATGGGATGAATATTCATTATAATGTACATGTTTCATAACAAAGTTAGTTGCAATCATGTTTTTTTCAGTCATTTATCTAATTAAGACATGATTCAACTATTGAACATGTGAACAAGGTTTGTGAAATAACCTTTTTTTAGAAACATTTCAGAGATACGCTTTGGACGGTAATATTTAAGGTTTTCACCATTTATTTCCATGGTAAGAGTAAAATTATGGGAAATACAATCTGAATGGCACCACTAAATCACTAAAGAAAGGTGTGTACCAAGTTTCATTATCTTCAATAATTCGTCCGCTAAAATTCTGACTGGTGGCATGTTTCTATCAACTGCTCTTCAAAACCGGGGATTGTCATCCAAATCTGGCTACAGCTATTGAGGGAGTTTTAAATGGATGTTGCAGGAAATAGTAATACGTGTCCATTGATTGATCTCACACTCACTTGACTCCATGTCATATGTCAATCCATCAAATTATGGAGGCTGCATTGTTTGATTGTCGACTGTCTGCATAGGCAACAATCTTACCTACATGAAATATGCATCAGTCAATCAAAACTGCTTCCGGTAAAAATGCCTTGTTAACAACAGCTGGTTATTTTTTTCTCAATATCTGTACCATTTTATCATTATGATGTTGATAGATGAGGATATATAAGAATTATATTATCAAAACTAATCTTGCCAAGAAATATTGATTAAATTACTTCATTTTACTTTAATGGTATTTAATGAATAACCTGCATAGGAGCATATGTCCATGTTTACATTTCACAGAAAGTAATTCTGACTGGCTGTGACATATTTGGTCAAGTTAAAATGGCTTTCGATGTATGTTTGAAACAACACTTTAACTAGATTAAACAATGTCATCTCCATAATTTGACGAATTGACATGTAGTCAAGTGAGCCTAGAATAGATCAATGAGCACATAGATATATATTTCATACAACACAACTTTTTCTTGGTATAATCCCTAAATATCTGTAGCCAGATTTGGGTAACAATCCCCAGGTTTTGAAGAGCAGATATATAGCTGACTATAAACAGGCGACTGCGTGGTCAGAATTTTGGAGCCTGCGATTATGGTCAGTTTTAGAGGACTAAGGCACATGCATGGATGGACAGAACTCCCACAAACATTGAATATGCAAGTCACACTTGGATTAAAACTCATATCCAGGGACGTACATATATACAGGGATTGGAAACTGTTTCTACATGTATCTGTTAGTAATGATGTAGCGAGATGACATCGAGTTAACAACACTACCTTATTGTGAACCACTTTTCCAAAAATTCTAGTTCAATCGTTTCAATTTTTGAATCTGTAAAAAGCTGAATAAATTTCATGTGCACTGATTAAGTTTTTCTAGCAAATGACTTTAAGCAAAATGCTCAAATTTTGCATAGATCACTGAGCTTAGGCAATGGCCGCTTACTGTTCATAGTAAGGCCAAATAAAAATATAGTTGTGTTTCCTCTTTCCCGACCGACCCTATTTTTTCCCGCCGACCCTAAAACATTTTATTAGATTTGGCTACGCAGGTCTCAATTTTTTTTACGATTTTCCGGATTCCGCTACAGCGTTTATAATGACCGTAAATCGTAGTCATCCAAGCGCTTCTTCCGCCATCATGGCGACCGGCACAGCAATGTCAACTGTATTAGCAATACAAATGGAGGAATGTAGTCATCTAGATAAAGATGTTAAGTATATGTCGGCTTTCCCAAACAATACATTGATCGCTACAATGTTACATCGCGATTACGATATAAAGGGAGCCGACGTGTCTGTATTCGGCAAAACTGAACAATTTGTAATGTACATGCATACATACAAAGATTTTTGAAAATGTTTTTTTCAGTTTAATAGATACTGATGTTGTTCTGCTACCTTAGAAATGTTACTTCAAGCAATCATCTTTATTCAGTGCATGCACAGTGCAAATGTTTCTGTTGACAAATCTTGCCATTTGAATTTACTGTGAACAACAAAATTCAAAAATGGTACTGCAAAATAATGTCTAAAGTTTTAAAGTGTGTTTAAATGATCAAACCAAAACATTTAGTTCCTTGTTCTTGTTTATAATTCATTGTGTTGTTAATTTTGGAATTAAAATTAATCACTAAAAGTCAACAGGTGTCTGTATTTATTATCTCAATTAATTAAGCTTCAACCCGTCCAGATGATATAGATTTGGGTTTTTCTTTCTGTCTGTAAGACATATTTTGTTTTCGTGCAATAACAGAAACAAATATTGACCAATTTTCTGAAAAATTAGTAACAAGATTAATACCTTCAAGCTAATGCTTTGATATTAGAGAAAAGGTTGTTGTGTAGCAGTGTCATTATTTATTGACATTGGTATCTTGATAGATATTGTTTTAAAGGTGCTTATTTTTATTTGGGTTGCATATAGATGGGTTTAGCAGTGAGATTACAAATTTTTACAGGTACTTTCACATTTGATACACTATTTTTCACTTTGAGAACCTGTGGACAAACTGTATACTTAAGATTAGAGTTATCGGATCTGTTTTCAGTGATTATAGTGGAGGTATCGGGATCGAGCCCTCTGACCATGCCGTTGATTACTGTGGACTGGTAAGGATGAACCTTAAGAACTTTCTTGTTTAGTGACCTGGTGTCGAATGTACAAGAAATGCTATCCACAGCAACCTTCCACTCGGGTGGTAAAGTAAAATTTCCGGAATTCATAAAATCTTTGACAAGTCTTATTACATTGGTACCCATCAGACATGGGCATGATTTATTGTAATTTGTGTCAGGTACTACTAGTACTAGAACACTAAAGACTTTGTCAGACAGGAATGGCAATCGGACATCACATTCTATGAAACCTTTGATCTTAATGTTCGAACCATTGGCTACTGTCACATCAAGCCCTAAGGTTGATATATCTTGGAGGTCAGGTTTATGCGGCAAAGTTTTAAAAAATGACTCTGATATAGTAGAGACCATTGAACCGCTGTCTATCAAGCCCTTAACCTGAACACCATCGATGAAAATGTCACCTTCATTGGATACTCCTAAGAGTCTATCCAAGATGTTGGTTTGGCCTGCTGAAGATGATTCGGTCTCCGCTTGGCCTACCGCAGAGACCGTTACTCTTTTGGGTTATCAGAGGATTTTTGTTTGTCGTGGTTAGGTTTACCTCTGTGGTTACCTCGACCTCGACCACGACCACGACCTCTGCTCTGTCCTTGACCCTGGTAAGATTTGGATTGACCAGACCTAGAGTCCAGTTTCTCCAAAATCTTATTTTGAATCCCCACCTCATAGTGATGCTTCCGGGCAAATAGGAGCAATATCCTTCGCTCGGTTTCAGAGAAGAAGTTGTTTATATCAATATAGCCAAATTGACCCCTTTTGGCCCCGCCCTTCAGGCCCCTGGGGGGGTCAGCCCCATCATTTGTACAATTTTGAGTCCCCTACCCATAGGGATGCTTCTGACCAAATTTGGTCAAATTCTGATCAGTGGTTATGAAGAAGAAGTCAATTGTTGACGGACGGACGGACGGACGACAGACGACGGACGCCACGGTATGGCATAAGCTCACCTTGGTCCTTCAGACCAGGTGAGCTAAAAATAAAATAAAAAAATAAAATAAAATGTTTTTCCTACCTACCTACCCTATTTTCTTGGGAGCCGAAATGGGAAACACAACTATAATTTTATTTGGCCTAAATAACAAACAATTTACCGAAATATACTACATTATTGTGAACCACTTTTCTCCAAAAATACTCGATCGTCCAATTTTTTTCAGTTTTGGATTAGTAACAAGCTGAATAAATTCCATGTGTACTGAAGTACTGATTAAGTTTTTGAAACATATTTTTGTTATAAAGTTATCAAAATTTTGCATCAAATATAGTTTATATTTTAGCAAGTTTTCTCCAAAAATACTTGTCTTTTTTTTTTCATTATTGAATCAAATAAAGGCTGAATACATGTACATTGTTTGTGATCAAGTTTAATAGCAAACAATTTTGAAAAAAGTTATCTTCATTTTACATCAATTAGCAGACCTACAGTGTATGTATGTCCCTGTAATATCCAACATAATTATATTGGTGTATGACGATTGAATAATATTCATTACTATCTTTAGTGAATTGCAATAGAGTCATTGGTGGGCGTATAAATTACCAGGCATGTGGTACCCAATGGCCAGTACATTGCCAGTATAGATGGATTACATTAATATTATGACTTGCATACACTTAGTGCTTCTATAATTATAATTTTAGTGTGTATAGGGGTTTTCTTCTATACATGTTCTCACACAGACAAACTGGTTAACAAATATTGGATACTCGTACATCTGTATGAATTATAATATATGAAGAGAAATACCATATATAGCCAGTAACTATGTATATGTCTGTTAGTCTGTGGGTCCAGTTCAGCAACTTTCAGTTTATCGTCGTTGACATTGTACTTTCCTTTCCCACAAATAGAAAATTATCTCATTATATTTACATGTTTGTCTTCATATTTGGGTCTGTCTTCATCTCTGTGTCTGCGATATAATTTCGGGCCTCTAAAACATCTATAGATCTTCTCAAAATATGACATCGTTCTTTGTCGGCCTCAGTATATTCTACGGCGATGAGCTTCTTGTTGGGCCCAGTTGGTTAGGCGTAATATTACGAGCATTCGAGTTTTTCGGACTTCTTCTATTGCAAGTAATGAAAAATTTCGAATGTGTAGGAAAGTAAACGCATCATAGTCGTTAAAACGTTTCATAAAAAGGAATTATGAGATGAACTGTTAAGCGTGCAAATAACGGTGTTCATAAATTTTGGCACACATGTTGGAAAAATCCAGAATTCAGCTAGTACATTGCTGCAAGAGTGTGTTGTTGGCGTGAAACAGGTCACAGTGATTAGATACAGTTAGTCTACTGATACCCCCAAATAGCCATGAGTACGGATGAAGTAAGTTTACGTAGTTCAAATTTAGCTTTAAGTGACACAGACGCTGAAATTTTCATAAACTTTACTTTCATTTTCGTTTCACCCATCCAGAACAAAGGGGTGGTAACATTTAATTACAAAGTGTATTAATTGGTCGGTTGACTGATTTTGAAGTAGAAAAGTTGTAATTGATCAACGACAGTTGGTTATCATATCTATATTTCCTTGTCCTCTCTTCCGCCATATAATCTGGTCACGCTCACAGCACTGGCAAAATAACCTCTCGCTCACACCAGTAGGCTAAATGGAATTCCCATTACTCGGAGCTAGAAAGGTGACCTATTGTCTTCTCCACTTTAACCGTACTCCCTCTTTCATAAAGTCTTTCCAAACTGAACAAGTAGACTATCAACAATACCTCTCATTTCAAATTGATGTTGCCTGGCAATGACACCGAATTTGTAACAGATGTACAAATGTAATAAGAAATGGGACCTCCAAGTGTAGTCCCTACTACAAGAAAATGTAGGTTAATCCCACTGATTTGAGCCACTGTACCATATAATTTAGTAAGGTGATACTATCCACTTTTACACAAATCCCCTCAACTCATTTCAAGACTTGACATGATAAACCTGAGTACATGTATATGTCCCCATCTCTCTTTAAAACTTTACACTAACCTTTACCTCCATCTCCTAGACTTTACACCTTTACTATAACCAGTACATCTTCCTCCGAGACTTTACATTAACACCTATATACCCCTGTCTTTTAATACTGCTTTCCAGATTTTAGAATATATCAAGTCATTCCTATAAATTCATTACAAGTAAATGTTTGGCGTTTATCTAGCAAATAGAGCATTTCAAAATAAGTTTTGTCAAGGTTAAAGTCAGCTATACAATGTAGCGATCTAATGAACTGCTCTTTTTGGCTTTAAATTTAGCTCGAGAGCACACATTCTCTCCAAATTCAAAGCAGTTGTCGTCATGAATGGATACCAGGTACACAGGGGATTACTTCTAGATTGTTATTTCCACCTTGCATACAGTGTACCTTGGTTCAAAATAACTTGCCACTTCAACTGTTATTGTTACATATAAGTACATCTTTTTGTTTTTGAAGCTAAGGAAGGATGCTGCAGAATTGAAGGGTTTCCTGGAAACTGCATCTCGTCCCAGAGTAAAAGATATTTTATCTGTAGAACTTCGGAAGATAGAAACAGATATCATCAACAAAGAGGAGGCTGACAGAACAAGTGACGTTGCCATGGAAACAGAAACTGCTAAACCTACAACAGAGGAACTAAAAATCAAACAGCCTCGTTCTGTATCCTACATACAGGAGAAAACTTATGGTAAACTATTGTTATGGCAGCATGGTTCATTGTTAGCTCACCTGGTCCAAAGGACCAAGGTGAGCTTATGCCATACCGTGGCGTCCGTCGTCCGTCCGTCTGTCGTCCGTCCGTCCGTCCGTCAACAATTGACTTATTTGACTTCTTCTTCATAACCGCTGATCAGAATTTAAACAAATTTGGTCAGAAGCATCCCTATGGGTAGGGGACTCAAAATAGTACAAATGATGGGGCTGACCCCCTGGGAGCCTCTGGGGTGGGGCCAAAAGGGGTCAATTTGGCGCTATTGATATAAACGACTTCTTCTCTGAGACCAAGCAATGGCTATCGCTCATATTTACCTGGTAGCATCACTATGGGGTGGGGATTCAAAATTGTACAAATGATGGGGCCGACCCCCCAGGGGCCTGAGGGGCAGGGCCAAATGTGGTTAATTGGGTTATATTGATATAAACGACTTCTTCTCTGAAACTGAGCAATGGCTATTGCTCATATTTGCCTGGTAGCATCACTATGGGGTGAGGATTCAAAATTGTACAAATGATGGGGCTGACCTATGGGGGGCCTGAGAGGTGGGGCCAAATGTGGTCAATTGGGCTATATTGATATAAACGACTTCTTCTCTGAAACTGAGCAATGGCTATTGCTCATATTTACCTGGTAGCATCACTATGGGGTGGGGATTCAAAATTGTACAAATGATGGGGCCGACCCCCCAGGGGCCTGAGGGGCGCGGCCAAATGTGGTCAATCGGGCTATATTGATATAAACGACTTCCTCTCTGGAACCAAGCAATGGCTATTGCTCATATTTGCCTGGTAGCATCACTATGGGGTGGGGATTCAAAATTGTACAAATGATGGGGCCGACCCCCCAGGGGCCTGAGGGGCGGGCCAAATGTTGTCAATCTGGCTATATTGATATAAACGACTTCTTCTCCGGAACCAAGCAATGATATCTCTCATATTAGACTGATAGCATCACCTTGGGTAGGAATTTGAAATTGTACAAATGACAGGGCTGACCCCCCCCCTGGGGGCTGATAGGCGGGGCAAAAGGGTGTCAATTTGGCTAAATTGATATAAACAACTTATTCTCTGAAACTTAGTAATGGTTTGACTGGTAGCAGGGTTTCAAAATTGTATAAAGGAAGGAGCTGACCGCCCGGGGGGCAGAGGGCAGGGTCAAAAGGGGTCAATTGGTTTAAACAACTTCTTTTCTGAAACTAATTAGCAATGGATATCATTCACATTTGTGTGGTAGCATCCCTATGGGGTTGCGCTAAGAGTCAATTTCATTTCATGGATTAATGCACTTTTGGGCATTTTTAGGATTAAAATAAAACCAATGTACATGTACCCATATAAAATGCTTATGATATATATTGACATAGCAATACCAGCGACAAATATACTTAAGCATCATTCTTGTTTCATATCTCATGAAACCAGGTGAGCGATACAGGCCCTCTGGGCCTCTTGTATAATGACTGTCACATGCTTGCTTGATTTTTTACCCTAAATTTAGACATCAGTAAAATGTATTTATTGTTTGCAAGTAAATTATTTTAAAAGTCTAAGCCTTCATTAGCCTTCAGAAAGAGCAGCTGTAGATATGTCATATTACAGTATAAGTTAGTCAATATGAGGTGTATATTATCCGATGAAACCTGTTGCAATAACTTAATGGTGTAAAATATAAAAGACCAATTTGAGAAAAGATAAAGAAAACAATATTTGGAAGAGTTTAAATTGATTTCAGCTGCAAGCAAGATAGAGGGAGTTAACCTGAATGTAGGAAATAAATTCAGTTATTTCTGTGTCAGGATTTTCAGTGATCTTTAAATTTTGAAATTTATCTTTAAAAAAAATGTTGACATCATTTTAGCTTGGGATCAGTCGGAAAAATTCATGAAAATCTATGCCCAGTTGCCTGATGTCCAAAGTTTACCCACGGATAAAATCACTTGTGATTTTACTTCAAGGTTGGTATTCATAGAAACTACATAACTTCTCAGCTCCATTAAAATACTTAGAAGAGAGTGAACTACATTAGCCATACTGCATGTAATAGCTCATTCCCGCCATACATTGTTTTCGCTAAATGTCCCATATCAGCTCACACACTATGATAGTAAAGGGTGTTAAGAAAATCTGTACTGCAAATATAAAATGGTGTTACTTCAAGAATAATAAAGACATTTGTATAATTTGATCTTTCTGTTTAAAATAACCTTAGGCACCACCTTTGTATCTGATTATATTTTTTATTCTATTAGGCATTGAGTGAATTTAGACACATGTCCCTGAGGTATACCTCTCCAGGCAAATCTTAAATGACATCGTAATTGGGCCATTGACATTAGACAGGGGTCTCCATACACCTCAGTATCAAGAATACTTCAAAGATTTTCAATTGGATTTAAATTGGGAGAATTGGCAGGCAAATCCTCTTTAGAAATAAAGTTTGGCAAATTATTTGTACATCATTCCTGTGAAGCATGAGCTGTATGGGGTGTTGCACCATCCTGCTGGAAAATAGCCTGCCTGGGGTACGGTACCAGTTTTCTTTCATCCATGGCACCAGTTGTTTTCTGTCAAAATAAAGCTGGTTTCAGGTGTTTTTAGCCCACCATCATCAGATGGTGGGCTATTCAAATCGCCCTGCGTCCGTGGTCCGTCGTCCGTCCGTCCGTCCCTCCGTCCCTCCGTCCGTCCGTCCGTAAACAATTCTTGTTATCGCTATTTCTCAGAAAGTACTGAAGGGATCTTTCTCAAATTTCATATGTAGGTTCCCCTTGGTGCCTAGTTATGCATATTGCTTTTTGAGACCAATCTGAAAACAACATGGCCGACAGGCAGCCATCTTGGTTTTTGACAATTGAAGTTTGTTATCGCTATTTCTGAGAAAGTACTGAAGGGATCATTCTCAAATTTCATATGAAGGTTTCCCTTGGTTCCTAGTTATGCATATTGCGTTTTGAGACCAATCGGATAACAACATGGCCGACAGGCAGCCATCTTGGATTTTGGCAATTGAAGTTTGTTATCACTATTTCTGAGAAAGTACTGAAGGGATCTTTCTCAAATTTCATATGTAGGTTCCCCTTGGTGCCTAGTTATGCATATTGCAATTTGAGACCAATCGGAAAACAACATGGCCGACAGGCAGCCATCTTGGATTTTGACAATTGAAGTTTGTTATCACTATTTCTGAGAATGTACTGAATGGATCTTTCTGAAATTTCATATGTAAGTTTCCTTTGGTGCCTAGTTATGCATATTGCGTTTTGAGACCAATCTGAAAACAACATGGCCGACAGGAAGCCATCTTGGATTTTGACAATTGAAGTTTGTTATCGCTATTTCTGAGAAAGTACTCAAGGGATCTTTCTCAAATTTCATATGTAGGTTCCCCTTGGTGCCTAGTTATGCATATTGCTTTTTGAGATCAATCCGAAAACAACATGGCCAACAGGCAGCCATCTTGGATTTTGACAATTCAAGTTTGTTATCACTATTTCTGAGAAAGTATTTAAGGGATCTTTCTCAAATTTCATATGTAAGTTTCCCTTGGTGCCTAGTTATGCATATTGCGTTTTGAGACCAATCTGAAAACAACATGGCCGACAGGCAGCCATCTTGGATTTTGACAATTGAAGATTGTTATCACTATTTCTCAGAAAGTACTGAAGGGATCTTTCTCAAATTTCATATGTAAGTTTCCCTTGGTGCCTAGTTATGCATATTGCATTTTGAGACCAATCTGAAAACAACATGGCCGACAGGCAGCCATCTTGGATTTTGACAATTCAAGTTTGTTATCACTATTTCTGAGAAAGTATTTAAGGGATCTTTCTCAAATTTCATATGTAAGTTTCCCTTGGTGCCTAGTTATGCATATTGCGTTTTGAGACCAATCTGAAAACAACATGGCCGACAGGCAGCCATCTTGGATTTTGACAATTGAAGATTGTTATCACTATTTCTCAGAAAGTACTGAAGGGATCTTTCTCAAATTTCATATGTAAGTTTCCCTTGGTGCCTAGTTATGCATATTGCATTTTGAGACCAATCTGAAAATAACATGGCCGACAGACCGCCATCTTGGATTTTGACAATTGAAGTTTGTTATCTCTATTTTTCAAAGTACTGAATGGATCTTTCTCAAATTTCATAAGTAGGTTCCCCTTGGTCCCTTGTATTGCATTTTTGGACCAGTCTGTCCTGAAAACAACCTGGCAAACAAACAGCCATTATCGTTAAATCTCAAATTTCTTATATAGCTAGGATTCCCTTGTTTGAAAAGTACTGGAGGGATGTCTCAATTTGCACAGATTAGTAAAATGAAGGGAAAAGTAGAGAAAAGATCAATCTGACATGGAACCTATGAAGATCATTCAATGGTGGGCGCCAAGATCCCTCTGGGATCTCGTTACAATTGAAGTTTGTTATCGCTATTTCTGAGAAAGTACTGTAGGGATCTTTCTCAAATTTCGTATGTATGTTTCCCTTGGTGCCTAGTTATGCATATTGCATTTTGAGACCTATCGGAAAACAACATGGCCGACAGGTAGCCATCTTGGATTTTGACAATTGAAGTTTGTTATCGCTATTTCTGAGAATGTACTGAAGGAATCTTTCTCAAATTTCATATTTAGATTCCCCTTGGTGCCTAGTTATGCATATTACATTTTGAGACCAATCAGAAAACAACATGGCCGACAGGCAGCCATCTTGGATTTTGACAATTGAAGTTTGTTATCGCTATTTCTGAGAAGGTACTGAAGGGATCTTTCTCAAATTTCATATGTAGGATTCCCTTGGTGCCTAGTTATGCATATTGCATTTTGAGACCTATCGGAAAACAACATGGCCGACAGGCAGCCATCTTGGATTTTGACAATTGAAGTTTGTTATCGCTATTTCTGAGAAAGTACTGAAGGAATCTTTCTCAAATTTCATATGTAGGCTCCCCTTGGTGCCTAGTTATGCATATTACATTTTGAGACCTATCAGAAAACAACATGGCCGACAGGCAGCCATCTTAGATTTTGACAATTGAAGTTGGTTATCGCTATTTCTCAGAAAGTAATGAAGGGATCTTTCTCAAATTTTCTTATTTAGGTTCCCCTCGGTGCCTAGTTATGCATAGTCTATGGGAGACACCTTTTAAAAAATTTTAAACCCCACCTCATATGATTTCAAAATTAAGCATTTCTTGCTGTTTCCCAAAAATATTGTTTCTTAGTCAATTAACATTTCCCCCCCTCGGGCCCCAAGCACCCCAAAATTTGTCAATTTGAACCCAACCAAGTAATTTTTATCCCAGATAAAGTGCTTAAGGGTCCTTTCAGAAAAAGCTTTATCAATTGTTTATTTGCCCTTTTCCCCCTCGCCCCTGGCACGTCCCATTTTCCATTTAACCCCCCAAGTTTGCGGGAATATAGAGTATCATGCCTTTCAGAAAATCTTTACATATGCTATATTGCCCATTTACCCTTGCCCTACCCTGGGGTAAAAAACCATTTAACAATTTGTCCCCCCCTAGTGATGCTTCCGGGCAAATAGGAGCAATATCCTTCGCTCGGTTTCAGAGAAGAAGTTGTTTATATCAATATAGCCAAATTGACCCCTTTTGGCCCCGCCCTTCAGGCCCCTGGGGGGTCAGCCCCATCATTTGTACAATTTTGAGTCCCCTACCCATAGGGATGCTTCTGACCAAATTTGGTCAAATTCTGATCAGTGGTAATTATGAAGAAGAAGTCAATTGTTGACGGACGGACGGACGGACGACAGACGAGGGACGACGGACGCCACGGTATGGCATAAGCTCACCTTGGTCCTTCGGACCAGGTGAGCTAAAAATAAAATAAAAAAATAAAATAAAATGTTTTTCCTACCTACCTACCCTATTTTTTTGGGAGCCGAAATGGGAAACACAACTATAATTTTATTTGGCCTAAATAACAAACAATTTACCGAAATATACTACATTATTGTGAACCACTTTTCTCCAAAAATACTCGATCGTCCAATTTTTTTCAGTTTTGGATTAGTAACAAGCTGAATAAATTCCATGTGTATTGAAGTACTGATTAAGTTTTTGAAACATATTTTTGTTATAAAGTTATCAAAATTTTGCATCAAATATAGTTTATATTTTAGCAAGTTTTCTCCAAAAATACTTTTTTTTTTTTTTTCATTATTGAATCAAATAAAGGCTGAATACATGTACATTGTTTGTGATCAAGTTTAATAGCAAACAATTTTGAAAAAAGTTATCTTCATTTTACATCAATTAGCAGACCTACAGTGTATGTATGTCCCTGTAATATCCAACATAATTATATTGGTGTATGACGATTGAATAATATTCATTACTATCTTTAGTGAATTGCAATAGAGTCATTGGTGGGCGTATAAATTACCAGGCATGTGGTACCCAATGGCCAGTACATTGCCAGTATAGATGGATTACATTAATATTATGACTTGCATACACTTCAGTGCTTCTATAATTATAATTTTAGTGTGTATAGGGGTTTTCTTCTATACATGTTCTCACACAGACAAACTGGTTAACAAATATTGGATACTCGTACATCTGTATGAATTATAATATATGAAGAGAAATACCATATATAGCCAGTAACTATGTATATGTCTGTTAGTCTGTGGGTCCAGTTCAGCAACTTTCAGTTTATCGTCGTTGACATTGTACTTTCCTTTCCCACAAATAGAAAATTAGGCTATCTCATTATATTTACATGTTTGTCTTCATATTTGGGTCTGTCTTCATCTCTGTGTCTGCGATATAATTTCGGGCCTCTAAAACATCTATAGATCTTCTCAAAATATGACATCGTTCTTTGTCGGCCTCAGTATATTCTACGGCGATGAGCTTCTTGTTGGGCCCAGTTGGTTAGGCGCAATATTACGAGCATTCGAGTTTTTCGGTTTTCTTCTATTGCAAGTAATGAAAAATTTCGAATGTGTAGGAAAGTAAACGCATCATAGTCGTTAAAACGTTTCATAAAAAGGAATTATGAGATGAACTGTTAAGCGTGCAAATAACGGTGTTCATAAATTTTGGCACACATGTTGGAAAAATCCAGAATTCAGCTAGTACACTGCTGCAAGAGTGTGTTGTTGGCGTGAAACAGGTCACAGTGATTATATACAGTTAGCCTACTGATACCCCCAAATAGCCATGAGTACGGATGAAGTAAGTTTACGTAGTTCAAATTTAGCTTTAAGTGACACAGACGCTGAAATTTTCATAAACTTTACTTTCATTTTCGTTTCACCCATCCAGAACAAAGGGGTGGTAACATTTAAGTACAAAGTGTATTAATTGGTCGGTTGACTGATTTTGAAGTAGAAAAGTTGTAATTGATCAACGACAGTTGGTTATCATATCTATATTTCCTTGTCCTCTCTTCCGCCATAAAATCTGGTCACGCTCACAGCACTGGCAAAATAACCTCTCGCTCACACCAGTAGGCTAAATGGAATTACCATTACTCTGAGCTAGAAAGGTGACCTATTGTCTTCTCCACTTTAACCGTACTCCCTCTTTCATAAAGTCTTTCCAAACTGAACAAGTAGACTATCAACAATACCTCTCATTTCAAATTGATGTTGCCAATGACACCGAATTTGTAACAGATGTACAAATGTAATAAGAAATGGGACCTCCAAGTGTATAGTCCCTACTACAAGAAAATGTAGGTTAATCCCACTGATTTGAGCCACTGTACCATATAATTTAGTAAGGTGATACTATCCACTTTTACACAAATCCCCTCAACTCATTTCAAGACTTGACATGATAAACCTGAGTACATGTATATGTCCCCATCTCTCTTTAAAACTTTACACTAACCTTTACCTCCATCTCCTAGACTTTACACCTTTACTATAACCAGTACATCTTCCTCCGAGACTTTACATTAACACCTATATACCCCTGTCTTTTAATACTGCTTTCCAGATTTTAGAATATATCAAGTCATTCCTATAAATTCATTACAAGTAAATGTTTGGCATTTATCTAGCAAATAGAGCATTTCAAAATAAGTTTTGTCAAGGTTAAAGTCAGCTATACAATGTAGCGATCTAATGAACTGCTCTTTTTGGCTTTAAATTTAGCTTGAGAGCACACATTCTCTCCAAATTCAAAGCAGTTGTCGTCATGAATGGATACCAGGTACACAGTGGATTACTTCTAGATTGTTATTTCCACCTTGCATACAGTGTACCTTGGTTCAAAATAATTTGCCACTTCAACTGTTATTGTTACATATAAGTACATCTTTTTGTTTTTGAAGCTAAGGAAGGATGCTGCAGAATTGAAAGGTTTCCTGGAAACTGCATCTCGTCCCAGAGTAAAAGATATTTTATCTGTAGAACTTCGGAAGATAGAAACAGATATCATCAACAAAGAGGAGGCTGACAGAACAAGTGACGTTGCCATGGAAACAGAAACTGCTAAACCTACAACAGAGGGACTAAAAATCAAACAGCCTCGTTCTGTATCCTACATACAGGAGAAAACTTATGGTAAACTATTGTTTTGGCAGCATGGTTCATTGTTAGCTCACCTGGTCCAAAGGACCAAGGTGAGCTTATGCTATACCATGGCGTCCGTCGTCCGTCCGTCCGTCTGTCGTCCGTCCGTCCGTCTGTCAACAATTGACTTATTTGACTTCTTCTTCATAACCGCTGATCAGAATTTAAACAAATTTGGTCAGAAGCATCCCTATGGGTAGGGGACTCAAAATAGTACAAATGATGGGGCTGACCCCCTGGGAGCCTCTGGGGTGGGGCCAAAAGGGGTCAATTTGACGCTATTGATATAAACGACTTCTTCTCTGAGACCAAGCAATGGCTATCGCTCATATTTACCTGGTAGCATCACTATGGGGTGGGGATTCAAAATTGTACAAATGATGGGGCCGACCCCCCAGGGGCCTGAGGGGCGGGGCCAAATGTGGTTAATTGGGCTATATTGATATAAACGACTTCTTCTCTGAAACTGAGCAATGGCTATTGCTCATATTTGCCTGGTAGCATCACTATGGGATGAGGATTCAAAATTGTACAAATGATGGGGCTGACTCCATGGGGGCCTGAGAGGTGGGGCCAAATGTGGTTAATTGGGCTATATTGATATAAACGACTTCTTCTCTGAAACCGAGCAATGGCTATTGCTCATATTTACCTGGTAGCATCACTATGGGGTGGGGATTCAAAATTGTACAAATGATGGGGCCGACCCCCCAGGGGCCTGAGGTGCGGCCAAATGTGGTCAATCGGGCTATATTGATATAAACGACTTCCTCTCTGGAACCAAGCAATGGCTATTGCTCATATTTGCCTGGTATCAGCACTATGGGGTGGGGATTCAAAATTGTACAAATGATGGGGCTGACCCCCCAGGGGCCTGAGGGGCGGGCCAAATGTTGTTAATCTGGCTATATTGATATAAACGACTTCTTCTCCGGAACCAAGCAATGATATCTCTCATATTAGACTGATAGCATCACCTTGGGGTAGGAATTTGAAATTGTACAAATGACAGGGCTGACCCCCCCCCCCCCCCCCCCCCCCCCCCCCCCCCTGGGGGCTGATAGGCGGGGCAAAAGGGTGTCAATTTGGCTAAATTGACATAAACAACTTTTTCTCTGAAACTAAGCAATGGATATCGCTCATATTTGCCTGGTAGCATCCCTATGGGGTGGGGATTCAAAATTATACAAATGGTGGGGCTGAACCCCAAGGGGTCTGAGGGGTGGGGCCAAAAGTGGTCAATTTGTTTAAACAACTTTTTCACTGAAACTAAGGAATGGATATCACTCACATTTGTATGGTAGCATGGTTATGGGGTGGGGATTCAAAATTGTACAAATAATGGGGTTGACCCGGGCCGCCAGGGGGCTGAGGGGTGGGGCCAAAAGGGGTCAATTTGGCTAAATTGATATAAACAACTTATTCTCTGAAACTTAGTAATGGTTTGACTGGTAGCAGGGTTTCAAAATTGTATAAAGGAAGGAGCTGACCACCCGGGGGGCAGAGGGCAGGGTCAAAAGGGGTCAATTGGTTTAAACAACTTCTTTTCTGAAACTAATTAGCAATGGATATCATTCACATTTGTGTGGTAGCATCCCTATGGGGTTGCGCTAAGAGTCAATTTCATTTCATGGATTAATGCACTTTTGGGCATTTTTAGGATTAAAATAAAACCAATGTACATGTACCCATATAAAATGCTTATGATATATATTGACATAGCAATACCAGCGACAAATATACTTAGGCATCATTCTTGTTTCATATCTCATGAAACCAGGTGAGCGATACAGGCCCTCTGGGCCTCTTGTATAATGACTGTCACATGCTTGCTTGATTTTTTACCCTAAATTTAGACATCAGTAAAATGTATTTATTGTTTGCAAGTAAATTATTTTAAAAGTCTAAGCCTTCATTAGCCTTCAGAAAGAGCAGCTGTAGATATGTCATATTACAGTATAAGTTAGTCAATATGAGGTGTATATTATCCGATGAAACCTGTTGCAATAACTTAATGGTGTAAAATATAAAAGACCAATTTGAGAAAAGATAAAGAAAACAATATTTGGAAGAGTTTAAATTGATTTCAGCTGCAAGCAAGATAGAGGGAGTTAACCTGAATGTAGGAAATAAATTCAGTTATTTCTGTGTCAGGATTTTCAGTGATCTTTAAATTTTGAAATTTATCTTTAAAAAAAATGTTGACATCATTTTAGCTTGGGATCAGTCGGAAAAATTCATGAAAATCTATGCCCAGTTGCCTGATGTCCAAAGTTTACCCACGGATAAAATCACTTGTGATTTTACTTCAAGGTTGGTATTCATAGAAACTACATAACTTCTCAGCTCCATTAAAATACTTAGAAGAGAGTGAACTACATTAGCCATACTGCATGTAATAGCTCATTCCCGCCATACATTGTTTTCGCTAAATGTCCCATATCAGCTCACACACTATGATAGTAAAGGGTGTTAAGAAAATCTGTACTGCAAATATAAAATGGTGTTACTTCAAGAATAATAAGGACATTTGTATAATTTGATCTTTCTGTTTGAATAACCTTAGGCACCACCTTTGTATCTGATTATACTTTTTATTCTATTAGGCATTGAGTGAAGACACATGTCCCTGAGGTATACCTCTCCATGCAAATCTTAAATGACATCGTAATTGGGCCATTGGCATTAGACAGGGGTCTCCATACACCTCAGTATCAAGAATACTTCAAAGATTTTCAATTGGATTTAAATTGGGAGAATTGCCAGGCAAATCCTCTTTAGAAATAAAGTTTGGCAAATTATTTGTACATCATTCCTGTGAAGCATGAGCTGTATGGGGTGTTGCACCATCCTGCTGGAAAATAGCCTGCCTGGGGTACGGTACCAGTTTCCTTTCATCCATGGCACCAGTTGTTTTCTGTCAAAATAAAGCTGGTTTCGGGTGTTTTTTAAGTATGTTATCCTGATAAAATTGTCCATCAACAGTTTTCAGTAGTTAGAACATGGAGTGTCCGCTTACTCCCATAGCCCCCATATCATAACTTTCGTGCTTGACTTGACAACGCTAGATTCGGGTACGTCATCTGGCTGGGACCTCCACACAATGTCATCTTGTTGATTCGGACTATGAAACAAACAGTTTGTAGATTTAACACTGAAGACTCTTTTTCTGTTAAATGTTTGTGATCTCTTGCAAACATCATTCTATTCCGGCACTGATGTTTTGTTAATAATGGACACCACAATCTTTTGAAACATCACTATTTTTTCACATTTTTAAAATAATTGTACTCTGTAACATGACTTACATCAAATTTCTTTAGGTCCTTGGCTTGGAGCATTTTCTTGTCATCTTCCCTTGTAGGACGTCCCGTCTAGGCATCAGTGTTTAGTCCAATATTTTCCTCTCTCCTCTGCCTCAACTTCCTTACCCATCTTTCAGTTTTTCGTAGAGAGTTAGTCACATATTAAACATTATGTCTGAAGTCTAACAGAACCGTGGCCTGTCCTCATTCCTGCTCTGGAGACAGGCATTCTGAGGATGAACTTTTCAAGATGGTCGCTGGCATTTTGATTTTGTCATCTGCTACTTCTGTGTATACATGTCTCCATAGCAACCGAAGAGAGTCGTGCTCAAGGGAGGTAACATAGTATATAGGATGCACCCAACTAATTTAACTGCGACTAAAATTTGGAGGCAATACATAACTTCTCTTGAATTATAAGTAAATTTGCGGAACAGAGTTTCTTAACACCTTTTATATACGTATAGCAGTGGATAATAGGAGATTATGTTAATTATTGTTTAATAATACAGGTACATGTACTAAACAAATCTATGGAGGTAAACAGTATGTTACATTATCCATTTCTTTGTTCTGTAGGTCATTTAGACTGCAAGTAAATGAATTGAAAAATAAAAATCATGAGTGGCACATAGCAAACTTAATGGAGGAGATTGTTCCAGACAGCAGCTATTTCAAGGTAAGATCAGACAGCAGCTATTTCAAGATAAGTCAGATAGAAGATATTTCAAGGTAAGATCAGACAGAAGCTATTTCAAGGTAAGATCAGATAGCAGCTATTTCAAGGTAACATCAGATGGAAGATATTTCAAGGTAAGATCAGACAGAAGCTATTTCAAGGTAAGATCAGATAACAGCTATTTCAAGGTTAAATTAGACAAGCTATTTCAAGGTAAGATCAGACAGAAGCTATTTCAAGGTAAGATCAGACAGCAGCTATTTCAAGGTAAGATCAGATCAGACAACAGCTTTTTCAAGGTAAGATCAGACAGCAGCTATTTCAAGGTAAGATCAGACAGCAGCTATTTCAAGGTAAGATCAGATAGCAGCTATTTCAAGGTTAAATTAGACAGAAGCTATTTCAAGGTAAGATCAGACAGCAGCTATTTCAAGGTAAGATCAGACAGAAGCTATTTCAAGGTAAGATCAGACAGCAGCTTTTTCAAGGTAAGATCAGACAACAGCTATTTCAAGGTAAGATCAGACTGCAGCTATTTCAAGGTAAGATCAGACAGCAGCTATTTCAAGGTAAGATCAGACAACAGCTATTTCAAAGTAAGATCAGACAGCAGCTATTTCGAGGTAAGATCAGACAAGCTATTTCAAGGTAAGATCAGACAACAGCTATTTCAAGGTAAGATCAGACAGAAGCTATTTCAAGGTAAGATCAGACAGCAGCTATTTCAAGGTAAGATCAGACAGAAGCTATTTCAAGGTAAGATCAGACAGCAGCTTTTTCAAAGTAAGATCAGACAGCAGCTATTTCAAGGTAAGTCAGATAGAAGATATTTCAAGGTAAGATCAGACAGCAGCTATTTCAAGGTAAGATCAGATAGCAGCTATTTCAAGGTAAGATCAGACAACAGCTATTTCAAGGTAAGTAGTGGATGTCCACCTTCATTAATTGCATCCTAAGATGGTGATAACTATGTCTTCAAAAGAAGGGAGGCAGTTTGTATTAGTATCAGTTCTTATTCTTGACAAAACTGGCAGTATACTTGCATTTCTAATAATATTCTGATCGGCAATAACATTTAAATGTTTCAAGATATTCTAATGAAAATTGCTGAATATCTTTATCATTCTACTTGCAAAGTCAGTGGCCAAGGTCAATGGCAAAGGTCAATGACAAAGGTCAATGGAGTGCAAAAACATCAATGCATAATAATGGAGAAAGGGAGATATGTTTTTATTCACAATACCAATCTCTAGTTAAAAACATCTATTGATCTATTTCTTCAAAGAGAGGTTCCAAAAATGAGAGTACACATTGTATATCGACTTGTAAAGGAATTCATAGGTAATTCCATCTTAAGATCATAATTATAATACATATGCCTCAATATACTGCTTGGCTAGAGAGAACTTCTCTTTAACTGGATAGGTTGAGCTTAAGACTTGTAAGCCAGAGGTCCCGGGTTCGATCCCTGGGGGAGACAGTGATTTCAATTTATTAAATCATATGCTCTGTTACACTTGGATTTGTATTTCAAGTGTCGGAAGCAAAGGCCGGAGGCACTGACAATAAATAGAAGAGTGTTTCCATGGCCTTGGGACTATGAAACTCCAACTTTGTACATGGCTTCCTTACAGAAGCTTGTTTGGGATTGCTGTTCAGGTTTGAAGGTCAAAGGTCAAAGGTCAAGGTTACTGTTACTGCAACTATAAACAATGGTTTCACTGCTGTTGGTCACACAGGTCAGACATACTCACTTTGGAATTGTTGTGTTTTGTCATATTTTACCAAGCATGACTCATTATTGTAGTCTTGTTTATGATATCCTGTAAAACAAGAAAGAGAATTGAAACATGCTTTGTAACAATTTTGTTTTAATTTAGGTGAAGACTAACAGTGTCTTGGTGATGTTGAAGAAAAAAGCAGTGAAGACATGGCCTTATGTTACAGAAAGAGAGAAAAAAGCACAGGATAGTAAAAAGTAAATACTCTTTAAAACTGACAAAATATTTTATTGACTGGAATCACTCAGAAGATTTTTGTCAGAATATTTAAAGCGATGTTTTACACAAGTTACAGGATTTCATTTGATGCTTTTTGTGCAAAAACTTAAAGAACTTTTATTTTTATGGAAATTGTATGCATCAATTTGCCATATAAGCAAACATATATATGATAGATTAAATTTGTAGAAATTCTTTATAGAGCTAGTTATATTATAAATTGATTTACCAACAGTTGCGCAGCACTGATTGTGCCAGAACAAGTTGGCATTTTATTAGCCAAACAGTGTGAATTGTGGACATTTTAAAATCCACAAAATTTTATTCTTACGAGGCAATGAAATTGTGATCCCATGAGAAATTAAAAGGTAAAGTCATATACACTTATGTATTTACCCAATGCTTTGCATAGAATCTATTACCAGTGAACCTTCAGTTCCAGATTCTTCTATGCACTACATGGACAAATTTTATATTTGGGTTATATTCATACCAGTTTTGTTTGTCCAAACTGACCACAGGAACGTCATTAGTGAGAGTTCTTAAAAGGTTTAGAATAACCAGATTTTGAGAAATTTTCCAACTTGTTCCGAACATCATTTTAAATCCTACAATTTGTTCTATTCAAATATTATTTGCATTTATATAAATTCAGAGAATTTTCTCTATCCTACAACTGTTGAAAATGGGAAAATTGGCTTTGAACTTTTGTTTATTTCATAATTTTTTCAGTGTGATCAGTTGTTCTGTAAATACTTTCTTCATACATGTATTTCTGTTTTTCAGTGACTGATATTTCTGATATTTCAACACCATTTGTATACAGCATTTGCAAAAAATTCAGTTTTCAGTTACTGATATTTTAATTCCCTTTGTATACAGTATTTGTAGTAATGAATGCTATTTTATTTGAAGACCCAAGGCAGACGAGAGCAAGGACCCTAACGATTCTCTGATGGACATGTTGAAGCAAATGTATGATGACGGAGATGATGAAATGAAAAAGAACATCAGCAAAGCCTGGAGTGACTCTCGCAACAAGCAGAGTGTCATCGAATAGGTGGAGACTTTATTTTGTGTTAACCTGATGGAAGTTTATCCATGTCATACATACACTGTCAACTGTTGTGAAATTACTCTGTGAAGCAATTTGTTTTGATTTTGAATAATTTTGTTGTGAAGTACATGTATAGGCAAAACTATCATTTCATGTTGGATCATCTCCATTTCATTTGATAAAATGAATTAAGTCATACTGAATCTGATGTTAACTAGAGCATTGTAAGAAATAAAACCTTTTTATTCCATTTTCAGTGTGGTAATGATTTATCTACACTGTAATATCCTAACTGGTGTGTGAAAACACATTCTATATATATATATGGGTCCCCATTGTTAAGGATTTAAGGACTTTTATTACCTTGGTTGTTGATTTTTTCATCTTCTCAAAACCAAAAGTTTAATTGACTTAAACAATACTTGACATGTACAGAACATTATTTCCCATTAAATGATTGGTTTTTGTCTTGTAATAATGAGGTAGTGGCAACAGGACTAAAGTGTTACTGTTTCGTCAACTTGCCGACAATGTCAAGAAGTGACATTTTGTACTATGACCCCAAAATTAAGATCAGGACAAAAATAGAAATTTGGATTACAGTATAGTGTACAACTAAGATCTGGACAAAAACAAATTAGATTACAGAAGGGTGTTCTTCTATGATCAGGACAAAATAGAGATTTGGATTACAGAAGGGTGTACAACATGGATCTGGACAAAAATAGATATTTGGATAACAGTAGGGTGTACAACTAGGATCAGGACAAAAAAAAAAAAAAAAGAGATTTAGATTACAGAAAGGTGTACATCTATGATGAGGACAAAAATAGAGATTTGGATTACAGTAGGGTTTACAACTATGTTGAGGACAAAAATAGAGATTTGGATTACAGTAGAGTGTACAACTAAGATCAGGACAAATATAGAGATTTGAATTACAGTAGGGTGTACAACTAAGATCAGGACAAATAAAGGCCTTGTAAGAGTGTATGTACTGACAAGGTGTTGGCCTTTTAAGAGTTTATTAGGACATAATTGCCTACTAGGTTTGGGCCTTGTACAAGTTTACTATGATGTAAATGCCAAACAGGTGTGGGTCTTTTAGAGATTACTGGGATGTAAATGCCTACTAGGCATGTAGGTGTGGTCCCTGTAAGAGTTTACTGGAATGTATATGCCCAATAGGTATGGGCCTTGTACAAGATTACTGGGACATAAATGCCCACTAGGAATGGGCCTTGCAAGAGTTTACTGGGACGTAAATGCCCACTAGGTATGGTCATTGTAAGAGTTTACTGGGACGTAAATGCCTACTAGGTATGGTCCTTGTAAGAGTTTACTGGGACGTAAATGCCTACTAGGTATGGGCCTTGTAAGAGTTTACTGGGACGTAAATGCCTACTAGGTATGGTCATTGTAAGAGTTTACTGGGACGTAAATGCCTACTAGGTATGGGCCTTGTAAGAGTTTACTGGGACGTAAATGTCCACTAGGTATGGGCCTTGTAAGAGTTTACTGGGATGTAAATGCCTACTAGATATGGTCCTTGTAAGAGTTTACTGGGATGTAAATGCCTACTAGATATGGTCCTTGTAAGAGTTTACTGGGACGTAAATGCCCACTAGATATGGTCCTTGTAAGAGTTTACTGAGATGTAAATGCCTACTAGATATGGTCCTTGTAAGAGTTTACTGGGACGTAAATGCCCACTAGGTATGGGCCTTGTAAGAGTTTACTGGGATGTAAATGCCTACGAGGTATGGTCCTTGTAAGAGTTTACTGGGACGTAAATGCCCACTAGATATGGTCCTTGTAAGAGTTTACTGGGACGTAAATGCCCACTAGGTATGGTCCTTGTAAGAGTTTACTGGGACGTAAATGCCTACTAGGTATGGTCCTTGTAAGAGTTTACTGGGACGTAAATGCCTACTAGATATGGTCCTTGTAAGAGTTTACTGGGACGTAAATGCCTACGAGGTATGGTCCTTGTAAGAGTTTACTGGGACGTAAATGCCCACTAGGTATGGGCCTTTAAGAGTTTACACAGATTGTTTGAGATTCAAGAGTGTTGCTTATCATTATGATGTTCTGGTACATTTGTGTTGATCTAATCTGATCCAGGACAAATTCAAAATGACCACCACATTCTCCCTTTAATCAGTATAAATAACTCAAACATCAGAAATATCCATGTATATTTTAATTCAATTCCACTTATAATAAATAATAAGAATAATACTTACAATAAGATATTGCGTGCTTCCAAATCAGTGAAGTAGAAAAATACTGATAACATCCACATGAGGGATTGACTGTTTCTTGTATAACACACATAATTTGATTGCAATTGATTCCTATGGTTTAAAAATACATGAAATTAATATTTTGGTACCATAATGAAACATTATACTTGTCTGCTCAGAGATAACAACCTCTATACTGGTTTTAAAGAAAATATCTTATTCTTCTACAGAGAGCACAACGATGTATATATATATAAGTCATACAGTGAAATTGTCTGAGAAGTAATATCGACAAACAACTTTTCATTGGCTGCAGTGTGATGTCATCATATATAAACTTGTGGAATGTGGTAAACGCATGATTGTTGTAGTTGTGTTAAAAATGAAAATATTACACCCCAGAATTTATTGCAACTAATTATTTGTGATTCATATAGGAGTTTTAAAAAAGTCAACTACCAGTACATCATATTTTGTATAACTAAGTATTCCGAGGACTTGGGTACCCTATAGTGATCAACTGAATTGTCCACATGTTTTTCGCAATCAAAACATATCTTAAAAAATGATCTGAACATTTGAAAGTTTGTAAAATGTAGAACCACTTCAATTGAGTTTGAATTGAAGTCAAATCTGAGGATTACATAAGCACACCAGGAACTACATTCTGGTAATTCTTCCATAGAAATGTGCACTAAACAGAGTTAATTTAACATTTTAAAAGTTTTTTTTTTATTGAAATACACATCTTTAACATTATTACCAAGGTATATTGGTAGTCAACGCTGTATGGACCTACCATATATCTAAATATGTTTGAAGACAACGGACATGTGATTCAAATAAGTAATTATACATCTGAAAAGCTCCCACATAATATCAATACCATTCAAATACTCTATATCTGGGCACACAAACCAGAAGGTCAACACAGAAACTATCATGTATCCACACATACATGTACACATACACATCTGTATTGACATTTTTGTGTTGCAGTCAACAATAAACATCATGAGAATATCTTTGAAATAATCTCTGAAATGTCGATCAAATGGTTAACAGATTAGATTTAATGCAATGCGGATTGAGAGATATATCACCCAGTTGATTATCTATCATACCTGTATGTAATCAGGCACACATGATTAAATATCATACCTGTATGTAATCAGGTACACATGAGTTACTACCATACCTGTATGTAATCAGGTACACATAATTATCTATCATACCTGTATGTAATCAGGCACACATGATTAACTATCATACCTGTATGTAATCAGGCACACATGATTAACTATCATACCTGTATGTAATCAGGTACACATGATTAACTACCTTACCTGTATGTAATCAGGTACACATGATTAACTACCATACCTGTATGTAATCAGGTACACATGAGTTACTAACATACCTGTATGTAATCAGGTACACATGATTAACTACCACACCTGTATGTAATCAGGTACACATGATTAATTACCATACCTGTATGTAATGGGGTACACATGATTAACTACCATACCTGTATGTAATCAGGTACACATATTTAACTACCATACCTGTATGTAATGGGGTACACATGATTAACTACCATACCTGTATGTAATGGGGTACACATGATTAACTACCATACCTGTATGTAATCAGGTACACATGATTAACTACCTTACCTGTATGTAATCAGGTACACATGATTAACTACCATACCTGTATGTAATGGGGTACACATGATTAACTACCATACCTGTATGTAATCAGGTACACATGATTAACTACCATACCTGTATGTAATCAGGTACACATGATTAACTACCATACTTGTATGTAATCAGGTACACATGATTAACTACCTTACCTGTATGTAATCAGGTACACATGATTAACTACCACACCTGTATGTAATCAGGTACACATGATTAACTACCATACCTGTATGTAATCAGGTACCCATGATTAACTACCATACCTGTATGTAATCAGGCACACATGATTAACTATCATACCTGAATGTAATCAGGTACACATGATTAACTACCATACCTGTATGTAATGGGGTACACATGATTAACTACCATACCTGTATGTAATCAGGTACACATGATTAACTATCATGCCTGTATGTAATCAGGTACACATGATTAACTATCATGCCTGTATGTAATCAGGTACACATGATTAACTACCTTACCTGTATGTAATCAGGTACACAAGATTAACTACCATACCTGTATGTAATCAGGTACACATGATTAACTACCATACCTGTATGTAATCAGGTACACATGATTAACTATCATACCTGTATGTAATCAGGTACCCATGATTAACTACCATACCTGTATGTAATCAGGTACACATGATTAACTACCATACCTGTATGTAATCAGGTACCCATGATTAACTACCATACCTGTATGTAATCAGGTACACACGATTAACTATCATACCTGTATGTAATCAGGTACACATGATTAACTACTATACCTGTATATAATCAGGTACACATTATTAACTACCATACCTGTATGTAATGGGGTACACATGATTAACTACCATACCTGTATGTAATCAGGTACACATGATTAACTATCATGCCTGTATGTAATCAGGTACACATGATTAACTATCATGCCTGTATGTAATCAGGTACACATGATTAACTACCTTACCTGTATGTAATCAGGTACACAAGATTAACTACCATACCTGTATGTAATCAGGTACACATGATTAACTACCATACCTGTATGTAATCAGGTACACATGATTAACTATCATACCTGTATGTAATCAGGTACCCATGATTAACTACCATACCTGTATGTAATCAGGTACACATGATTAACTACCATACCTGTATGTAATCAGGTACACATGATTAACTACCATACCTGTATGTAATCAGGTACACACGATTA
Source organism: Pecten maximus (assembly GCF_902652985.1). Taxonomy (NCBI): domain Eukaryota; kingdom Metazoa; phylum Mollusca; class Bivalvia; order Pectinida; family Pectinidae; genus Pecten; species Pecten maximus. The sequence continues at coordinate 14,877,409 of NC_047016.1, forward strand.
ACTATCATACCTGTATGTAATCAGGTACACATGATTAACTACTATACCTGTATGTAATCAGGTACACATGATTAACTACCATACCTGTATGTAATGGGGTACACATGATTAACTATCATACCTGTATGTAATGGGGTACACATGATTAAATACCATACCTGTATGTAATCAGGAACACATGATTAACTACCATACCTGTATGTAATCAGGAACACATGATTAACTACCATACCTGTATGTAATCAGGTACACATGAGTTACTACCATACCTGTATGTAATCTGGTACACATGATGTGCTACCATACCTGTATGTAATAAAGTACACATGATTAACTACCATACCTGTATGTAATCAGGTACACATGATTAACTACCATACCTGTATGTAATGGGGTACACATGATTAACTACCATACCTGTATGTAATCAGGTACACATGATTAACTACCATACCTGTATGTAATCAGGTACCCATGATTAACTACCATACCTGTATGTATTCAGGTACCCATGATTAACTACCATACCTGTATGTAATCAGGTACACATGATTAACTACCACACCTGTATGTAATCAGGTACACATGATTAACTACCATACCTGTATGTAATCAGGTACACATGATTAACTACCACACCTGTATGTAATCAGGTACACACGATTAACTACCACACCTGTATGTAATCAGGTACACACGATTAACTATCATACCTGTTCAAACAATATGTATATCATTGTAGAATTAAGAAAATTGATGTGTGCTTTGAAGTGTTTAAATCTCATGTATGTCAGTACTATGAGATTGAAAAGATTATGTATAAATCAAGAAATGAATATGTTAAATTCCTTACAAGATGGGGAGGATGGCATGCTTTATTCGAAAAGGAAAAATAGAATGTAATTTAAATAAATTCTAGACTCCTTATACTATTCCTTACAATTTTTCAGACCTGTATGGTTGAAATTGGTCTTGTAGATTACATGTTGTTTGTCTACTTGTTATTTGTATACAATATCTATATAATAGCATCATAATCTTAAATAGTCTGAATAATATAGATATTGTAATGTATGTATTGTGTATTTGTTTGTATGTTTAAGAAAATCAATAAAAAATTTGAAATGTAATAAAAAAAACCAAAAAAACCCCACTATCATACCTGTATGTAATCAGGTACATATGATTAACTACCACACCTGTATGTAATCAGGCACACATGAATAACTACCATACCTGTATGTAATCAGGTATACATGATTAACTATCATACCTGTATGTAATGGGGTATACATGATTAACTACCATACCTGTATGTAATCAGGTACACATGATTAACTACCTTACCTGTATGTAATCAGGTACACATGATTAACTACCATACCTGTATGTAATCAGGTACCCATGATTAACTACCATACCTGTATGTAATGAGGTACACATGATTAACTACCACACCTGTATGTAATCAGGTACACATGATTAACTACCATACCTGTATGTAATCAGGTACACACGATTAACTATCATACCTGTATGTAATCAGGTACACATGATTAACTACCTTACCTGTATGTAATCTGGTACACATGATTAACTACCATACCTGTATGTAATGGGGTACACATGAATAACTAACACACCTGTATGTAATCAGGTACACACGATTAACTATCTTACCTGTATGTAATCAGGTACACATGATTAACTACCATACCTGTATGTAATCAGGTACACATGATTAACTACCACACCTGTATGTAATCAGGTACATATGATTAACTACCACACCTGTATGTAATCAGGTACACATGATTAACTATCATACCTGTATGTAATCAGGTACCCATGATTAACTACCATACCTGTATGTAATCAGGTACACATGATTAACTACCACACCTGTATGTAATCAGGTACACACGATTAACTACCATACCTGTATGTAATCAGGTACACACTATTAACTACTATTATACCTGTATGTAATCAGGTACACATGATTAACTACCATACCTGTATGTAATCAGGTACACATGATTAACTACCATACCTGTATGTAATGGGGTACACATGATTAACTACCACACCTGTATGTAATCAGGTACCCATGATTAAATACCATACCTGTATGTAATCAGGTACGGTAAACCTCCGGTTAGTTCCAACAAAATTAAATAAATATTGACGAACCAGTTCGAATTATTCGAAATTATGCTTCAGAAAATAAGCGAGAGTTCGAACTATTCGAGTCAAAATCGGCGAAAATCTCGACAGAGTAAAATCATTAGACACAAACACATCCATCTTAAATCTGATACGTAATAACGGCGGTCTGAATAATGGCACATTTATAAAAAAGTAAAATGATAGTATTTTATTTAATTCAATGTTAATTGATTGTTAAAACATTCTTCATTTCGCGATAATTATTATGGTTATTGTGCGAAGCCGCTCGGTTAATGCGTAGCTACAGTGGGCCCAAAAACAGTACAGTACACGTTTCATTTGTGACACAAAAGTTAAACATTTGTACAGTATAATCTTTGCACGGTTATATTTTTTATCTGAATCAGAAACCATCGCTATATTATTGTAATAAATGGTCTCTTTAATACATCGAAAGCAGTCTACATAACCTGTTGCGTTTACGAAAGCACTACTGTAAAAATATGCGATATATGTTGGTAAAATTAGGTCAGAACATCAACATGTCTGCTTTGAAATATACCCAGTCGTATTATCTACCAAACATAGTTGATACCTGCAAACTTATCCATCACTAATTGGGACACCTGTGGATTGTGTTGACTGGATATGAATGCTCTTCACGTCACTCAGCACGATCGGGCAGCCGATCCTTTCAACTTTACCGCAAGCGACACCTCGCGTGGCCTGCTTACCTAGCGCGAGGTCGCAGGTTTTCATGCAGGTAACACCTTGATTGGCAATACTAAGAGATGTCCAGTCACAATTAAATAATCATAATGCTAAGTTAACATTAGTTATATGTGAAAATACACGGACGATTTCTTAGTTCGCCATACAGCGTGAATACAAATATCGCATGTTATTTATACATTGTCGGGGCCTAAATTTGCAACCAGTTGTCTCGTGCGTGGTGTGGTGTATTTTGGAATGTAAAACAAAATTAATTAACGCTTTAATATGTGGCATATATTAAATCACAGACGCATTCTAATGATCACGCATACAATCTAATAACCTAGCGCTAAACGTGCTTGCTGATCAAATTTAAATCTTGGCATTTTTTTCTGGGCCGGTCATCGGGCGAGTCGTCGCGAGCTTACAATGGAGTTTACGGGGAAAAAAAATCTTACTTTACGTTCTTCATTTGACAAGTTCGAACTATCCGAAATGGTGTCAGTTATAAACAGCCAGAGTTCGAACTATTACTAGCTAAAAAATTACTGTTTTTCTTGAAAAAAATGTGTGTTCGAACTATCCGCGTGTTCGAATTAATCGGAGGTTTACCGTACATATGATTAACTACCACACCTGTATGTAATCAGGTACACATGATTAACTACCATACCAGTATGTAATCAGGTACACATGATTAACTACCATACCTGTATGTAATCAGGTACACATGATTAACTACCACACCTGTATGTAATCAGGTACACATGATTAACTACCACACCTGTATGTAATCAGGTACCCATGATTAAATACCATACCTGTATGTAATCAGGTACACATGATGTGCTACCATACCTGTATGTAATCAGGTACACATGATTAACTACCATACCTGAATGTAATCAGATATACATGACTAACTACCATACCTGTATGTAATCAGGTACACATGATTAACTATCATACCTGTATGTAATCAGGTACACATGATGAACTACCATACCTGTATGTAATCAGGTACACATGATTAACTACCATACATGTATGTAATCAGGATTAACTACCATACCTGTATGTAATCAGGTACACATGATTAACTACCATACCTGTATGTAATCAGGTACACATGATTAACTACCATACCTGTATGTAATCAGGTACACATGATTAACTACCTTACCTGTATGTAATCTGGTACACATGATTAACTACCATACCTTTATGTAATCAGGTACACATGATTAACTACCATACCTGTATGTAATCAGGTATACATGATTAACTACCATACCTGTAGGTAATCAGGTACACATGATTGACTACCATACCTGTATGTAATCAGGTACCCATGATTAACTACCATACCTGTATACCATTAACGTCTTGAATAACCAAGATGCTTAGTAAACACAGTAGTTACAATGCATGGGTGAATTTATAGCCTGCCATGTAACTTGACATCAGTGTTCTCATTTTCATCTATTATGTATTTAACGGTTTCTCATATGCAAATTTTAAAAATGAAGAAACTGAATAACACATACACGTATAGAATATATATGGAGTCCGATTACGAGATGTTTAAAAAATCTTTCTTTTCCTACTTCATGGCTCTCTGATAAAATAAAAAAATATTCATAAATCACATTCTGATCAGACAATTTAATATTACACATGGCATTTTATTACTCCTTACAATATACAGCCAAAATACATTGACACTAGTTTTCATGATAAATAACAGCAACAAAAACAAAATTTAAAACTCATAACAGCAGGATAATTGTCCAACAGTAATGCGATGATATGTATACATGTACATATTTGTTATAGATAAAACATTAAGTTGGACAGAGCAAGTAAAAAAAGTATTATCTAAATTATCAATATCAATTGCTTTACTCCGAAAAATGAAAAGATATTTACCTAAAGATGCCAGAAAAATATACTATAATTCATACATATTACCAATTTTAGATTATGCAGCCATAGTATGGGGAAACGGTCTTACAAAACAACAAATTCATCAAATAACAAAACTGCAAAAGAAAGCTCTTAAAATAATGCTAGATAAACCCATTTTAACAGAAAGTCTATCCCTTTTTAAAGAAGCCAAAGTTCTACCATTTGAACAAAGAATAAAATATCATACAACTATATTAGTCTATAAAGCCTTGCATAACATGACGCCTGATTATATACGCTCATTAATTGAAACTTGTCAAAATTCGTACTTTTATAACTTGAGGTCAACTACAGATAAACTTATTTTGCCCAAATTGCAATCAGAAACAATGCGAAAATCATTTAGCTACTCTGGAGTATTGTCATGGAATAACCTACCACTACATCTTAAAAATATAACATCTCTTACAACTTTCAAACAAAAAATATGCAATCATTTTCTCTCAAGCTTAAAATCATAAATTTCAGTTCTTCCAATTCAAGCGAAACTACATTATTAAGAAAGCATGTGTATTATTATCTATTGATTTTAAATAATTCCCTATCAATGTATATATAAAGAAATTCTTGTTCTACCGAATGATACATGTAACTGTATTATGATTATTCTATCATGAGTACCTGCATGTTCATATATATATACTATAACTTTTTCCAACCATATTGTATATATTTCAAGATATCTTGTTATGTGTTGATTAATGTATATTATGTTTTGTATGTTGTTATAGAGAGCCATATGGAAGATTAGCACATGCTAAATATGTCACCCTCAGAAAATAAAGTATATTATTATTATTATTATTGTTATACAACTAACTGACTGACACATATTTAAAATGCTTATCTACTAAAAATCTAAAGTAAAGTATTCACCATAATTAAATTCCTTAAAATCCGTTTTCAATTTGCCCCCGTAGAGCTATCACTCTCTATCATACTGGCTGCGAGTGATTGAACTTGTGATGTCACAGCTCTCATTCAGGGTGAGTGACATGCAGAGTACTGATTAGCAGAAGATCTACAGGTGCAAATTGCGCAATTTTGGGCTCGATATCTCTGTACTGGATGGACAAATTTTAATAATGTTTTCAAATCTTTTCTTTGGGGAGCGAATGGGATTAGTCTAAATGTATAGCAATTCATTTTAAGTCCACACGACTAATTTTTCAATGTGAATGAAATTGTACATCATTTTAATTTGGTTTGTTTCATTTAACGGCCTATTAACAGCCAGAGTCATTTAAGGACGTGCCAGGTTTTGGAGGTGGAGGAAAGCCGGATTACCTGGAGAAAACCACCAGCCTACAGTCAGTACCTGGCAACTGCCCCATGTGGGTTTCGAACTAGCAACCCAGAGGTGGACCGTGGAGGGCTAGTGATAAAGTGTCGGGACACCTTAACCACTCGGCCACCGCGGCCCCGAAACCGGTCGACGAAGTAATAAAAGTCTAAAAAGTTACCACATCAACTGCTGTTGTGATCGATACATGTATCATATATCACCTATATATATATATGTATAAACTACCAAGTTGAAAAAGTTACATAATATACATAGTACAAATTTTTAGCGGTTACATGCTCTTATATCTAAATACAATAAGTTCCAACATATTTTTCATTCAATACAATGAAGACCAACATATTTTTCATCTTTAATACAATGAATACCAACATATTTTTCATCTTTAATACAATGAATACCAACATATCTTTTGTCTTTAATACAATATATGCCAACACATTTTTCATCTTTAAAACAATGAATACAAACATATTTTTCATCTTTAATACAATGAAAACCAAGATAATTGCCATCTTTAACACAATAAAAAACAACACATTTTTCATATTTAACAAAATGAAAACCAACAAATTTGTCATCTTTAATACAATGAACACCAACATGTTCCTAAATCTTTTTATCACAGACATACTTGTATCGGATGTTATTCAGTAACTACCTAATACTTGGCCCTCAATACTGTGAAAATTACTTATTTTGGCACAATCAAATTTTAGTACAGAACCAAATTTCTACCACAATAGGTTGGTGTTATATCTGTTATTCAACAACATCAATTATTCATTACAACTGTTGTACAACAAACTGTAAATGCAATTTGGTTGGCTGACAGGGTGAACTCTGATGGGGAATGCCGCTTCGTGCAGTTACAGAATTAATACATGTAAATATGAAAAAAAGACTTCAAGTGTTTGTGTGATAATTAACTTTTTATGCAGATTTCTATTTATCTGTTTCTTTGAAGGTAATAAACTTGTTAATTACTTGTTATGATTTGTAATAAATTCTTGTAAATCACTTATATTTTGCATGCTATATATTTTTGCAGTGAGGGGAGTCGATTGCAAATTCATATATCTCTCAGGATTTTTTGTACATGGCATCCATGTTGATTCTATTTTTATCATAACTTGCTATTACAGACATTTCAATTGATTTTATATACACCGCCTCATTTAATTACAAACCTGCGGGCTTGACACAATAATAGAGTTAACATGTTTGAAGAGGTTTGTTTGTGAAGAAATATTCCCAAGTGATTTAAGCATACCTAATATTTCCACATATTTCTGAAATTGTCTAGCTGTTTTGTATATCGATAAGTGGCATTTTACTACAGGATAGCACCGGTTGTATGTTTAGTCCAAAACTGATATTGTAAAAAGAAAAACACATGTGGGACCAGAATAGGTCAGAATGGCTTTCTTTCTGTGATAGAAATAGGTCATGTAACTCTTTTTTGAACTTTCGAAAAATTACAAACGAGAGTTTAAGAAATACCGTATACAAACAGATTTGCTCAATGATGAATATTTGCTGTACAAACATTATCTGGTATATATACAGAAAATGCAATTAAGGAAATCATGATTTAGCTGAGTGCTTTCAACAGCAAAAATGTTAAAGAACAAAACAAGAGGCCCAATGGTCCTGTATATGCATATGTATCGCTCACCTGTTCTGCAGTTCTCAGATATTAATAAGCACATCTTGACCTCTGTAAGCTTAAAAGTAGGTGAAGGTGATTAATTTGAATCAACTTAAATTTGTAGCCCTTCATCCTAGCATGCTACTGGCGCAATATCATGACCCTAGGAATCTCATTTAATGAGAAGTTTTTTTAAAGATTTTAATAGAACGAAGTCATCATTAACACTCAAAAATTATAATACATCATCCCTCACATTATCATCATCATCCTCATTAACAATCATCATCATCATCATCATCATCATCATCATGGTCAAATTTGATTAGCCCTTCATCCCAGCATGCTTCTGGCCCATTATTGTAACTCTGGGCCTCTTGGTTAATAAGTTGTTTAAAGATTGCAACACATTGACACCTTTGACCTTGCAAGAAGGTCAATGTCATTCATACAAACAAAGTAACTAGTGATTTCCTAAGATTCTCCACATTAAAAAAGATCTATTTTAAAACATAATATATACACCTGTTACAATAATTTGTACCAGACTGAATTAGCTTTGAGCAAACATTCATTCAATAAACATGTCTTGCAATAAAAGTGCATGTAATTGGGACAAGTTTGTGACATGTTTTTGAGGAGCATGCAAATCATGTATATAAGGTCATTTGAGGGCATCCAATTATAAAAAAGATTGTGTAAGGGCTAAAATGTTCAATACTTACTTTTTCTTTCTTACTTTTTTCTTTTCTGTTTTTTTTTTTTAATCTGCGAATGGTGTATTTTAGATAAAATCATCGTACAGTCTAGATAAATGTTTTATAAGATATGGTTCCTGTGAAGATCTACTCTGCTACTAGCTCTTACAATAATCCTAATAACAGGAATTATATTCCTGAATATATTAAAATAAATGCATCAAATAAGGCACTTCTTGTGTAGATCAGCAACACATAATATTTGTTTCTTACAAACAAATTTTAAAATTTATCACATTTTTGCCTGTGAAATATAAAAAATTATCAAACTGGTAAAATTTACTGCAAAATCTTATATTTTCGCTGCTCATCACTGCAGTGAAAATTAAAGATTTTGTAGTGAAAATGTAAGGTTTTTTGAGAACTACTTTCCTGTTGTAAGAGTTGTTCCCCTTGATCAATCTCCCCAGTTGCCCCCTGGCATTGTTGCCATCTGCCGCATGCTATAATATTGGGGAGATATGGAAAGATTTAATAAGTATAGATTGCTAAAAAAATGCGCAATTATCCTGATCAGCTGACTCAAGCGGTTGTCATTTCGACGGATTGGCTTAGCTACTTTCCAGTAGGCAGGTACAGTAAAATTTTAATAAAAGCATTTTAAGGCCTCATTTGAAATGTAATAAAAAGAAATTTCAATGAAAAGAAATTTCAATGGTCAGCATCTTAATATTAGATATATTTCACTCGTATGACAGACTTTCTTTTATATTTTCACTCATACTAAGCACTCGTGAAAATATTAAAAAAATCTACCATACAAGTGAAATATATTTTATATTAAATGGCAAACAATTGAATATCCTCTATATGTGTCCATCGTTTAGGTTACACAGATCACAAAGGGGTTGTACATAGACATGACAACTTAAAAAAATGTTGTTGAGACAAATGCTTCATTTTGGTTAAAATTTTTCTCATTTTCATAACAAAGTGACATGTCCAAGATTGTACAACAATAAATACAAAATGCCAATTTACAAATGTATCATATTAACATGGCCTTTGACCTTACAGTATCACTACTGTAACTCTGGTCAGTGGCCAGTGATGCATCAGCTGATATGGTCACCTTTGACCTTTGGCCAGTACTATATCAACTGATATGGTCACCTTTGACCAAACAGTACCTTATCAGCTGATATAATGACTATTGACCAGGGTATCGTTTCACAAAGCATCGTAACTTACAAATTTTGCGTAAGTCAGATTGCGTAAGTACCTTGTGTAACTTTATGCCATATCCACCCTGTTGTAACTTATGAAATTTAAAATTGTATGCAAACATGCGTTTTTGAACAGAAAATGACGTCGTACTGAATTACAAATTTAACATAAGAGAACGACTTTGCCTTGTGAGCAATTGTTTCGAGGCGGAAATCGAGTTTTGAATGTCGAGGAGCGATTCGGGCAATATACTCATTGTTATGCAACTAATTGTATGCATATTCGTAGACTGTGTCAATGTTTAGTTTATTTCAAGAGCATTGCGTATATCTGAGAGCAGTGAACAAAATCTGTGAAAATTGCGTTGTTACTGCTTGTTTTACCACATGATTAACAATATGATATTGGAATTTTACCGAAATTGTTTTTATCTTCTCTCAATAATACGGTTGTTTTGATAGAACAAAATGAAGTTCATAGTCTGTATACGGGACTCGGTAATAGGACAGTTTTCATCTTAATAGTGTGGTCTTTTTTTTTAACCTCCAAGTTAGAGAGTGATATATTTTTACCGGGAGAATGTACGATTTTGTCGTAAGATTCAAAAAAATTACGAACACCTTTGTGAAATGGATGTATGAACTTTGTAAGTTTTGCGTAACTTTTTTGTAAATATTTACGAGCGTTAGTAAGTTACGAAGCTTTGTGAAATGATACCCAGTACTGTATTAACTGATATGATCACCTTTGACCTTTGGTCAGTACTGTATCTTTTGCCAGTACAGCATCAGCTTATATGGTCACCTTTGACTAAAACTGTATCAAGTCCTTCATGGTCTATACACTCTTGTATCTGGGCCAGTATACCCCTGAGACGCCTGTCTAGCGCCACATAGTGACTCTCTGACAGTACTGGTCTGATAGGATCTTGGTTTAAGACTTCCCGCAGCACCTCGGACAAGACCCCATCTTGTAGGATTAGTAATCTCTGCCATGTTCTGAAACGTATCCTGAAACATGATCAATAATATTCTAAATGACTTGTAAAATGATAATGAATACCTACTTCAAATACATCATCATTTAGAGCAGGTTGGAGAGAATGTAACACTAATATACAATCTTCAGAGATATAATTTGATGAACATGTGTGCTTCAGCTTATACCAAGTGTATACTGAGTAGATAACAATACAATAACAAACAATGCATGAAATAGAAACTGAGTCGAGTATTTTACCATCAGTAATAGACTTAAAAAATCAAAGTACCAACCTGCAACACTGGTAAAGTGGTGCCAGTATGGACTCCTCATCTTTGTATGGATTACCAAAGCTGTCAAAACAAACATGTAAATCTTCAATACAATACATACTTAGATCTACTGTAGTGTCCAATACATATGTATAAACCAGAATAAAGATTTAAATTGAGTTAATACAACAAAATAATTGGAGTATAACAAGACAATGACTAGATATTGATGAAGCAATGGCTGGACAATGGTGAGACAATAATTGGACAATGGTGAAGTAATGATTGGAAAATGGTGAGGCAATGATTAGACAATGGTGAAGTAATTATTAGAAAATGGTGAGGCAATGATTAGACAATGGTGAAGTAATGATTGAACAATGGTGAAGTAATGATTGAACAATGGTGAGGCAATGATTAGACAATGGTGAAGTAATGATTGGACAATGGTGAAGTAATGATTAAACAATGGTGAGACAATAATTGAACATTGGTGAGGCAATAATTGGACATTGGTGAAGTAATAATAGGACAATGGTGAAGTGATGATTGAACAATGGTGAGACAATAATTGGACAAAGTTGAGACAATAATTGGACAATGGTGACACAATGATTGGACATTGGTGACACAATGATTGGACATTGGTGAAGTAATAATTGGACATTGGTGACACAATGATTGGACATGGTGAAGTAATGATTGGACAATGGTGAGACAATAATTGGACAAAGTTGAGACAATAATTGGACAATTGGTGACACAATGATTGGACATTGGTGACACAATGATTGGACATTGGTGAAGTAATAATTGGACATTGGTGACACAATGATTGGACATTGGTGACACAATGATTGGACATTGGTGAAGTAATAATTGGACATTGGTGAAGTAATGATTGGACATTGGTGACACAATGATTGGACAATGGTGAGACAATGATTGGACAATGGTGAAGTAATGATTGTGGATGTTTGCCAATCAATGATTGTGGACATTGCTGAAGTAATGATTGAACAATAATGAAGCAATTATTGGACAACAGTAAAGCAATAATCATAAACAGGTCAAGGAAGATTGGACAATGGTAAATCAATGATAACAAGGATGGATAGTATTGCAACAGCAATACAAAGTCCCCTGCCTGAGCTAGAAGTGCACCTATTCATTTCCAATTTTTTTTTGAAAAATGGTTTTTCGAAAAAAACAAATGTGGGATGCACAACTACATGTTATACTGATCATGTATACCAAGTTTCATTAAGATCGGAGTAGTACTTTAGGAGGAGTTGTCCGGACAACTATTGCGTGACAGACAGACGGACGGAGGGTTAACCTATAGTCCCCCCGTTTTTCAAACGGCAGGGGACTAATAATTCTGGACATTGGTGAAGTAATGATTTGACAATGGTGAATCAATGATTGTGGACATTGGTGAATTAATCAAAGGTTGTGGACATTGGTGAAGTCATGATGGTTCAATGATGTAGCAATGATGGACAAAGGTGAAGTAATTATTTTCAAGAAAATACCTTATCTGTGATGGTGTCAATATGACATTGGTCACTCACCTCTTGCCATTGTCCAGTATAACCACAGGACTGTCTGCCTGCGCTCCATTTGTCTCGTAGTGATGGCGGTCAGCATTCCCAGTCAGATAGTCCAGTACAGTAATATCTATAAGGTCAAGTAGTCTCGGACCACTGCTGTACATCTCAACATTCCTTACTTGGTCACAGTACTTGTTATCTGTCTCCCACCTTACAAACAGTACAACAGTATATTACAACATCAAACATCTTTAACATCAATACAGGTTATAATTTGTATCAATGTAATATAGGGTTTCTTAGTAGTTCAATTATTTGATATCACAAACCTTTAGTCTTTATTAAACAGGTTTAATAAATCACATTTTATGTAAATATGAAGTTTATATTATGGCGCTTATCACATCACTCGTATTCATCAGAAAGTAAGCAAAAACTCTAAAAAATCAGAACTTTGAAATCTGACTCTTTTCACTACTGAGACACTTGTTCTATCACGTATTTCTACATATGAGCACAGGGTATTAATTTTACATGTGAGCACAGGGTAAGGAGTCTACATAGGACCACAGGGTATGAAGTCTACACAGGACCACAGGGTATGAAGTCTACACAGGACCACAGGGTATGAAGTCTACACAGGATCACAGGGTATGAAGTCTATACAGGATCACAGGGTATGAAGTCTACACAGGACCACAGGGTATGAAGTCTACACCGGACCACAGGGTATGAAGTCTACACAGGATCACAGGGTATGAAGTCTACACAGGACCACAGAGTATGAAGTCTACACAGGACCACAGGGTATGAAGTCTACACCGGACCACAGGGTATGAAGTCTACACCGGACCACAGGGTATGGAGTCTACACCGGACCACAGGGTATGAAGTCTACACAGGATCACAGGGTATGAAGTCTACACAGGACCACAGAGTATGAAGTCTACACAGGACCACAGGGTATGAAGTCTATACAGGATCACACGGTATGAAGTCTACACAGGATCACAGGGTATGAAGTCTACACAGGATCACAGGGTATGAAGTCTACACAGGATCACAGGGTATGAAGTCTACACCGGACCACAGGGTATGAAGTCTACACCGGACCACTTGGTATGAAGTCTACACCGGACCACAGGGTATGAAGTCTACACAGGACGACAGGGTATGAAGTCTACACAGGATCACAGGGTATGAAGTCTACACAGGACCACAGGGTATGAAGTCTACACAGGATCACAGGGTATGGAGTCTACACAGGATCACAGGGTATGAAGTCTACACCGGACCACAGGGTATGGAGTCTACACCGGATCACAGGGTATGAAGTCTATACAGGATCACAGGGTATGAAGTCTACACAGGACCACAGGGTATGAAGTCTATACAGGATCACAGAGTATGAAGTCTACACAGGACGACAGGGTATGGAGTCTACACAGGATCACAGGGTATGAAGTCTACACAGGACGACAGGGTATGAAGTCTACACAGGACCACAGGGTATGAAGTCTACACAGGACGACAGGGTATGAAGTCTACACCGGACCACAGGGTATGAAGTCTACACAAGATCGCAGGGTATGAAGTCTACACAGGACCACAGGGTATGAAGTCTACACAGGACGACAGGGTATGAAGTCTACACCGGATCACAGGGTATGAAGTCTATACAGGACCACAGGGTATGAAGTCTACACCAGACCGCAGGGTATGAAGTCTACACCGGACCACAGGGTATGAAGTCTATACATGACCGCAGGGTATGAAGTCTACACAGGACCACAGGGTATGAAGTCTACACAGGACCACAGGGTATGAAGTCTACACAGGATCACAGGGTATGAAGTCTACACAGGATCACAGGGTATGAAGTCTACACCAGATCACAGGGTATGAAGTCTACACAGGATCACAGGATATGAAGTCTACACAGCATCACAGGGTATGAAGTCTACACCGAACCACAGGGTATGAAGTCTACACCAGACCGCAGGGTATGGAGTCTACACAGGATCACAGGGTATGAAGTCTACACAGCATCACAGGGTATGAAGTCTACACCGGACCACAGGGTATGAAGTCTACACCGGATCACAGGGTATGAAGTCTATACAGGATCACAGAGTATGAAGTCTATACAGGTTCACAGGGTATGAAGTCTACACAGGATCACAGGGTATGAAGTCTACACAGGATCACAGGGTATGAAGTCTAAACAGGATCACAGGGTATGAAGTCTATACAGGATCACAGGGTATGAAGTCTACACAGGACCACAGGGTATGAAGTCTACACCGGATCACAGGTCATGAAGTCTATAAAGGATCACAGGGTATGAAGCCTACACAGGACGACAGGGTATAAAGTCTACACAGGACGACAGGGTATGAAGTCTACACAGGACCACAGGGTATGAAGTCTACACCGGATCACAGGTCATGAAGTCTATAAAGGATCACAGGGTATGAAGCCTACACAGGACGACAGGGTATGAAGTCTACACAGAACCACAGGGTATGAAGCCTACACAGGACGACAGGGTATGAAGTCTACACAGGACGACAGGGTATGAAGTCTACACAGGATCACAGGGTATGAAGTCTACAACAGATCACAGGGTATGAAGTCTACACCGGACGACAGGGTATGAAGTCTACACAGGATCACAGGGTATGAAGTCTACACCGGACCACAGGGTATGAAGTCTACACCGGATGACTTGGTATGAAGTCTACACAGGATCACAGGGTATGAAGTCTACACAGGACCACAGGGTATGAAGTCTACACAGGATCACAGGGTATGAAGTCTACACAGGACCACAGGGTATGAAGTCTACACCGGACTACAGGGTATGAAGTCTACACAGGATCACAGGGTATGAAGTCTACACCGGACTACAGGGTATGAAGTCTACACAGGACCACAGGGTATGAAGTCTACACTGGATCACAGGGTATGAAGTCTACACAGGATCACAGGGTATGAAGTCTATAAAGGATCACAGGGTATGAAGTCTACACAGGATCACAGGGTATGAAGTCTACACCGGACTACAGGGTATGAAGTCTACACAGGACCACAGGGTATGAAGTCTACACTGGACCACAGGGTATGAAGTCTACACAGGACCACAGGGTATGAAGTCTACACAGGATCACAGGGTATGGAGTCTACACAGGATCACAGGGTATGAAGTCTACACAGGACCACAGGGTATGAAGTCTACACCGGACCACAGGGTATGAAGTCTACACCGGACTACAGGGTATGAAGTCTACACAGGATCACAGGGTATGAAGTCTACACCGGACTACAGGGTATGAAGTCTACACAGGACCACAGGGTATGAAGTCTACACTGGATCACAGGGTATGAAGTCTACACAGGATCACAGGGTATGAAGTCTACACAGGATCACAGGGTATGAAGTCTACACCGGACTACAGGGTATGAATTCTACGCAGGACCACAGGGTATGAAGTCTACACAGGACCACATGGTATGAAGTCTACACCGGACTACAGGGTATGAAGTCTACACCGGACCACAGGGTATGAAGTCTACACCGGACTACAGGGTATGAAGTCTACACCGGACTACAGGGTATGAAGTCTACACAGGACCACAGGGTATGAAGTCTACACCAGACCGCAGGGTATGGAGTCTACACCGGATCACAGGGTATGAAGTCAACACAGGATCACAGGGTATGAAGTCTACACAGGATCACAGGGTATGAAGTCTACACCGGACTACAGGGTATGAAGTCTACACAGGACCACAGGGTATGAAGTCTACACTGGACCACAGGGTATGAAGTCTACACAGGACCACAGGGTATGAAGTCTACACAGGATCACAGGGTATGGAGTCTACACAGGATCACAGGGTATGAAGTCTACACAGGACCACAGGGTATGAAGTCTACACCGGACCACAGGGTATGAAGTCTACACAGGACCACAGGGTATGAAGTCTACACCAGACCGCAGGGTATGGAGTCTACACAGGACCACAGGGTATGAAGTCTACATAGGACCACAGGGTATGAAGTCTACACAGGACCACAGGGTATGAAGTCTACACAGGACCACAGGGTATGGAGTCTACACAGGACCACAGGGTATGAAGTCTACATAGGACCACAGGGTATGAAGTCTACACAGGACCACAGGGTATGAAGTCTACACAGGACCACAGGGTATGAAGTCTACACCAGACCGCAGGGTATGGAGTCTACACAGGACCACAGGGTATGAAGTCTACACCGGACCACAGGGTATGAAGTCTACACAGGACCACAGGGTATGAAGTCTACACAGGACCACAGGGTATGAAGTCTACACCGGACTACAGGGTATGAAGTCTACACAGGACCACAGGGTATGAAGTCTACACTGGACCACAGGGTATGAAGTCTACACAGGACCACAGGGTATGAAGTCTACACAGGATCACAGGGTATGGAGTCTACACAGGATCACAGGGTATGAAGTCTACACAGGACCACAGGGTATGAAGTCTACACCGGACCACAGGGTATGAAGTCTACACAGGACCACAGGGTATGAAGTCTACACCAGACCGCAGGGTATGGAGTCTACACAGGACCACAGGGTATGAAGTCTACATAGGACCACAGGGTATGAAGTCTACACAGGACCACAGGGTATGAAGTCTACACAGGACCACAGGGTATGGAGTCTACACAGGACCACAGGGTATGAAGTCTACATAGGACCACAGGGTATGAAGTCTACACAGGACCACAGGGTATGAAGTCTACACAGGACCACAGGGTATGAAGTCTACACCAGACCGCAGGGTATGGAGTCTACACAGGACCACAGGGTATGAAGTCTACACCGAACCACAGGGTATGAAGTCTACACAGGACCACAGGGTATGAAGTCTACACAGGACCACAGGGTATGAAGTCTACACAGGACCACAGGGTATGAAGTCTACACCGGACCACAGGGTATGAAGTCTACACAGGACCACAGGGTATGAAGTCTACACCAGACCGCAGGGTATGGAGTCTACACCGGATCACAGGGTATGAAGTCAACACAGGATCACAGGGTATGAAGTCTACACAGGATCACAGGGTATGAAGTCAACACAGAATCACAGGGTATGAAGTCTACACAGGATCACAGGGTATGAAGTCAACACAGGATCACAGGGTATGAAGTCTACACAGGATCACAGGGTATGGAGTCTACACAGGATCACAGGGTATGAATTAAGTCTACACAGGATCACAGGGTATGGAGTCTACACATGACCACAGGGTATGAAGTCTACACCGGACCACAGGGTATGAAGTCTACACCGGATCACAGGTCATGAAGTCTATAAAGGATCACAGGGTATGAAATCTACACAGGACCACAGGGTATGAAGTCTACACAGGACCACAGGGTATGAAGTCTATACAGGATCACAGAGTATGAAGTCTATACAGGTTCACAGGGTATGAAGTCTACACAGGATCACAGGGTATGAAGTCTACACAGGACCACAGGGTATGGAGTCTACACCGGACCACAGGGTAAGGAGTCTATACAGGACCACAGGGTATGAAGTCTACACAGGATCACAGGGTATGAAGTCTACACCGGACCACAGGGTATGAAGTCTACATCGGACCACAGGGTATGGAGTCTACACAGGACCACAGGGTATGAAGTCTACATAGGACCACAGGGTATGAAGTCTACACAGGATCACAGGATATGGAGTCTACACAGGATCACAGGGTATGAAGTCTACACAGGACCACAGGGTATGGAGTCTACACAGGGCGACAGGGTATGAAGTCTACACAGGATCACAGGGTATGAAGTCTACACAGGATCACAGGGTATGAAGTCAACACAGGATCACAGGGTATGAAGTCTACACAGGACCACAGGGTATGAAGTCTACACCAGATCACAGGGTATGAAGTCTACACAGGACCACAGGGTATGAAGTCTACACTGGACCACAGGGTATGAAGTCTACACAGGACCACAGGGTATGAAGTCTACACAGGATCACAGGGTATGGAGTCTACACAGGATCACAGGGTATGAAGTCTACACAGGACCACAGGGTATGAAGTCTACACCAGATGACTTGGTATGAAATCGACACAGGACCACTGGGTTTATTGCATTACAAGCATATAAATTATCCAGAGGTCTACATACAAACACAACATCAAATAATGAGCAGCTGATGACACAGCATTTTAGATCATGGATAACTGGTTTTGTTTTTTTGT
The DNA here is from genome assembly GCF_902652985.1 of Pecten maximus. Classification (NCBI taxonomy): domain Eukaryota; kingdom Metazoa; phylum Mollusca; class Bivalvia; order Pectinida; family Pectinidae; genus Pecten; species Pecten maximus. The sequence continues at coordinate 14,896,234 of NC_047016.1, forward strand.
TAATTTCAGTTAAGCTCTTGATGTTAAGTAAACTTTATCAATAATTTAACAAGCCAGACAATCAAATGGACTCAAACCATGGTCTAATATATGACATTTCCCTACGTAGGTTTACATCATGCTCTTTGGTAATACAGTGTAACAATAGTGTGAGGATGACAGGAATGTCACACAACATGTCAAACCATGGTAACAAGGACTAATACTGGTACTGTCTGGTGGTGGCGATATTTTAGAGATATCAATAAAACAGGCGATACACACTACATGTAGATGAAAAGCTGATTATACAAATGGTGTAAGGTTTCACTTAAAAACCATGGTCTACATTGGACAATCTATAATATAATATTGACAAGTAAAAAGTTTTCATTATTGAAATCTCAGTGACCTTGACGTGACAGGGATAAAAGCCTAATGATTGTCTAGTGACAATAGAAATATACCAATAATGTTTAATATCGGTCCATAGGATCTAGATAGACCGTTTATCATGTTCACCATAACTGTATACAAATTAAATACTACACATGATTATTTTGACCTTAGTGGACACATGAGATCTTCTCTGGAATTACTCCTCGAGCAGTTTTGTTAGTATTTATATTGGAGATCTCAGTCCTGTAAGTTGAAGCACTAAATAATGACTGTGCTCATTGCAGTTTCTGTCAACTGTTTTCTGATGTAGGTACATCAAATTAATTACATTATTGTACATATCCAATTAAACATGATAATGTGCTAACATGTGAGTGTATAGTACATTTACTGTATACACACCTTGCCTTGTAGCTTCTGTAAGTCCGCCTCCATGGGTGGTTGTGTTTGGACAGTTTATAAGTGGTAGGTAACCAAAGTATGACAACTCCCTCCAGTATATCACCCTCCCCACAAACACCAGTCGACTCTCCCTTACAGTAGTAGCACATACCATAAAAACAGGTGTTGTTTCCTACAATTACAATGAACATAAAACAACAATTACTTTAATTTGTTTTATCTCACCATACTCAATATGATGTCAATGAAGGTAACAGAATATCTTTACAGAATTTACTGTCTGAACCACATTCCCTGACCAATGACCACATTCCCTGGCCAATGACCACATTCCCTGACCAATGACCACATTCCCTGACCAGTGACCACATTCCCTGACCAATGACCACATTCCCTGACCAGTGACCACATTCCCTGACCAGTGACCACATTCCCTGACCAGTGACCACATTCCCTGACCAGTGACCACATTCCCTGACCAATGACCACATTCCCTGACCAGTGACCACATTCCCTGACCAATGACCACATTCCCTGACCAATGACCATATCCACATTCCCTGACCAATGACCACATTCCCTGACCAATGACCACATTCCCTGACCAATGACCATATTCCCTGACCAGTGACCACATTCCCTGACTAATGACCACACTCTCTGACCAATGACCACATATCCTGACCAATGACCACATTCCCAGTCCAGTGACCACATTACCTGACTAAGGGGACGTGGTGGCCGAGTGGTTAAGGTGTCCCGACATTTTAATACTAGCCCTCCACCTCTGGGTTGCAAGTTCGCCACCTACCTGGGGCAGTTGCTAGGTACTGACTGTAGGCCGGTGGTTTTTCTCCGGGTACTCCGGCTTTCCTCCACCTCCAAAACCTGGCACGTCCTTAAATGACCCTGGCTGTTAATAGGAAGTTAAACAAAAACAAACCAAATTACCTGACTAATGACCACACTCTCTGACCAATGACCACATATCCTGACCTATGAACACACTTCCTCACTGGTGACCACACTCCCTGATTTATGACCACACTCCTTAGCCTATGACCTAATTCTTGATCTCTGACCACACTCATTAACCTATGACCGAATTTCCGACCTCTAACCATACTACCTGACCAATGTCCTAATTCTTGATCTCTGACCACACTCCTTAACCTATGACCTAATTCCTGACCTTTGATCATACTAAGCGCCGCGATGGCCAAGTTGTTAAGTTGACCCTGGCTTTTTTAAAAGGACGTTAAATAAAATAAACCAAATAAACCAAACTGGTCATACTGCCTCATCTATGACCTAATTCCCGACCCATGACCACTCCCTGACCATGAACTTTTGATGTATATCAAAGGGACTGAGAGTAACTGCCATACAAATATCCAAATGAAAACGGTAAGCACAGGTGGATAACTTCAAAGTGTGCCTGACTGCTGACAACATCAGTGAAGTTTCAAAACGTTTGGATAGCCAGGCAAGATCTTAATAGAATACACAACCTGAATCCAATATACCCCACTTATTTCATTGTCAGGGAGGGGGTAAATAACAAAATCTTAAAAGGATCAATATAGCTTTTAATCAGAGAAGGTTTGACCTTTGACTCCATGCTGAGACCCTGACTGACCAAATAGGCATTAACTGTTTGGTCAAAACCTGAACTCCACTGTCAGGACATTCATCATGAAAAAAAAAAAATATGTCACTTACTGTTTAATTGATAACAATCACTAGTTACATTCCACTATAATAGTAAACAAAATTCCATATAACTTGATCATTACCTTTGGTGAAGAAAGTTTTCTTTAGTCTGCTTGTGGCATGTGGCAAAATCTCTGTTTGAAGGTTGATCTTTCGGCCAATCACTAAAGGTGTTCTGTTTAACTCCAACAACCTGAGGCAAATCATACCTTTATTACAGATATTTAAACACATACTAAAAAAAGAGTGAGACCAACATGGTAGTTCTTTCTTAGATCCGAATGTTAATGCCGAGAGTTGCTGACAAACATAACAAATGACCCAAAGGGCCTGTATTGCTCACCTGGATATGGCAGTATAAAATATAAATATGGGGAAACAATCCACATTTCTACTGAGGAAGGATTTTGAAGAGTTTGCTATATATCTCCCCTATTGGGCCCTTCCCATCAGGCCCCTGGGGGCTAGACCCATTGTTTATACAAAATTGGTTTTCCTTCACCCAAGAATGCTCCATACAAAGTTTTGTTAAAATCTGCTCACTGCATGGTTCATGACGCAGGATGCAGTACGGATGCATGACAAGTGGTTGACGCTGTGGACCTGAGGTGAGATAAAATTGGTGACATCACAGGTATCTATGATGTCACTATATATTGATTTTTATATTTGATGACGGCTACCGTCGAGCTGAAACATGTCCTTTGGACAACTTAAGTTTAAAGTGTTCTTCGATCTGCACAAATGAAGAAATAAATAACAAAGATGTTAGCCTAAAACATTTTTTGGGGGGTAAAGAGAACTTATTGATGTATAAAAAGGAGGATCACCTAACCTAATCAGATATCAATGTAGAAAGTTTTTCATCTGAATTTGCTATATCTATTGCATTACAATAAATGAAAGTGTCTCCCATGAATACTAAAATATCCAGATAAGCGATGCAGGCCCTATGAGCTTCTTGTTTTCCCAAGTTCTCCTGATGATAGTTGGCAAGACACCAAAACACAAATTAACAATAGGCTGTTCTAGGGATTCAAGTAGGTACCTTTCATTGAACTTAATTAAGTTTTACATTTGTTGATTGATTTTTTTTTCTATCTGAAAAAAATTGAAAGCTTGTATATCTGGACTAAGCAATTAAACATTTTTGTAACCCACACTGGAGTGGGGAAAGAATAAGTCTGCTGTTTTTTACTGCATGTTAAGGGGATACTAATTGTTACCCTGCCATTCTTCAGGCTTGGAGGGGGTTTCCCTGACATCTCCTGCTCAGACAACATTAGAGAACCTAAGAATATGGCCTTACTCTAATGCTGATCCTAGGAGGTGACTAAACCCATGCGGAATTGGAGGTTTGTGTCATCAGCTATGGACCACAACTGATCTGGTGCTTCCATTGTATAAGATGGTAGCTTTATCTTTATATTTTATATTTTTTCTATACTTCATCACATGACCTTCACTGTTGCGAGGATGTTAAACAACATGACCTTCGCTAGTTGCGAGGATGTTAAACAGACAGATTTATGAAGTAAGCTTTGTATAAACTAACCTTCCTATGTGGAAGGTCACTAACTCGCCATTGTGCCTGTCCCAGCCTTCATAAGGACCATTGCTCAGGACTTCTTCTCGTGGGTACCTGTAACACAGCAAATATCAGTGTACTTCAACCAAGCAATCTTTCTTAGAACCACCTTAATAAAACAGCAAACAATTATATGACTTATTTCAACAAGTATCATCATGAATAATGCAGTTCTGATATCATCACTGCACAAACCAGTTTTTAATTCTTGAGAAAGCAACAATTAACAATGGTCATAGTTACCATTTAGGTTTGAAGATAAGTCTTTGGCCATCAGGCAAGGTGAAGGTCATTTTGAGTTGGGTTCCTGCCCTGTTTACATCTGCTGTCTCTATACTTATCTTTGTCATTGCATCAAGAATTGGACCTACAATGAAAAAAAGTTTAAATTTTTTGTCATTATCAACATTTCAAAAAACTTTTCACCAGATATAAACTTGCTATAACTGGTTGTATGCTTTCCATACTGCAAGGAAGAGCTATGTTATAGTGGGTCCAAATTTAGCACCAAGCACCCAAATCTTAAAAAATATTTGTCCATGGCATAGAACAAAACCAGTCACGACAATTGATCAACAAAAACCTGTCACCCACATATAATTGTAACAAGGTTGCTGCTATATTATGATACAATAATAGCTATGCAGCTTCATCAAAATCATGAAAATGAAACAAGAGATCCCAGGGGTCACTATCGATTGACCTATATTGGATCTACATGTATGTAAGAGCGACCTTTTCTCTCGACTTTTCTCATCTTTCAGTCCTCCTCTAACTCATTTGGAATAACAAACACCTAATAACCAAAGTGACTGTCTATCAGCCATTCAAGTTTGAGAGAAATGTTCTGTAAGAACCCAATCTTAAGATATAACTATTTGTTGATACACTTCCACTGTTACAATCCAAGATGGTCACTTGCCAGCCATGTTGTTTTCCAATCAGTCTCAAAACTCATTTTTTACAACTAGAGACTAATATGAAACTTGAGAAAGATCCATTTAGGATGTTTTGAGAAATAGTGGTAACTAATTCCAATAATAACAAGACTCCCATGGGCCTTTAAACGGTCACCTGAGTTTTGATAGATTTTAGCATATTTGGCCCCTAGCTGTGACCTTGAATGAAGGTCAAGGTCATCCATTTATACAAACTTGGTAGCCCTTCATCTCAGCATGCTAAATACCTAATATTTGTTATCTGGGAAACAAAAAACTTAGTAAGAATGGCTATTTAAAACTAATATCATTGACTGAGATCATTGTTGACTATATGTGATGTAATGTGATGTAATGTAACAGAAGGAGAGTGAATCTGGGTTTAAGTTTCAGCTGATGGAAACAATGATGCTGTAACAGAGTACTAGATCCCGACAGGAGCACCTGACAGTCTATAATAAATCAGACAAAACAAGAAAATATTGGATATTGGATATTAGTTATACATGTTTGACACGACATTTTTCTCTACCAAAATTTGATCTTGAATTCACTGTGTCGTTATACCGAGCACAAGATGAGTGGTGTTTAATAATACCTAGGAGTGTTGTGATTGGTTCTAGGATTGTACTATAAAGTCACACAGGTGTACATTAGATATAAGCACACTACCTGATTCAGAAAAGAACAAGAAAACAATTTAATGAGGAAATGTTTTTTGAACCGCGGCAATTAAATTTCTAAAAGAAGGTGACGGTAATGAAACAGTCTTTAAAATCCTTGCAATGATTGAACTATTGTTTTCTGATCATGATAGCCTAAGGACAAAGACTAAAGAGAATATGAACATGGAACAGATTACATATGATTGTGATGCACACAGTGCAGTTGATGAGAAATTGTGAAGTTATGGCCTGTTCATACTGGAATCAATGCCCTCCTTACAGCGAGGGAAACAGGCACAGAAAGAGCAAGACAGTTATTGTCAGGAATAGAATTATGATAAATTGACATTTAATCCCTTTCCCTGACTTTAATCTATGGATACAGACCTGTAAAGGCTATGTACTGTCTACTCGAAATACACATGAACGTGATGCTTCATAAGAAAGGTTCAGCCATAAAAAATATCGTTCCCATAAACATTATAATGTTTTTTAAATGGTTTTAAGCCTTTTCCCAGAAATTGCACATTGAATTCCCTGAGTATACAGTAAATATATATACCGTATTCTGTGATCAATATATATATACACGAATCAAATAACCCCCTTAACTGATATTACCCATGATCTACCAATATGTATCCAAAAATCTTCCTTATACATTCCATGATCTTTTTGCATATATCCCCTGATTCCCTATGTTAACCCATGATTGAAATTAACCTGCACGTACATCCAAAAGTTCCCTTGTATATTAGTTCTTCCAGCTTGGTTTTCCTTCCAAATTACAATGAAATGTCAAGGCTATCGATCTTGTCATTTTTATAGGCTATATCTATTTAAACCAAGGTGATATTCATTTTTAAATATGGCACCTGTAAATTTTCACAGAACAAAATACATTAACTTCCTATTTTTATAAATGTAGTTTTCTAGGATAGGCGGCTATCTTAAAATTTGGAAAGTTTTGGAAAGAAGTTTGAAATAGGTGTGTTGTTCAGGAAAACTATGATTGCGCAATCATGTTACAAAATGGCCACTGTGGCTGCCAGGTCAAAGTATTTATGAGGCTGAAAAATAACAACACTTTCTTGGCTCCCCTTCCATAACATCTCCACCGAATTCCAGCTCAATAAGCACTAGTTGAACTGGAGAAGAAGTTTAAAATGTGTTTTTCAAGATGGCTGCCATGGTGGCCATCTTGGAATTTGGACCAACTTTGGACTATCTCAGGATCATTTCAGGCAAGTTTCGATCAGCTCAATCCCACTGTTAGAGTTTGAGACGAAGTTTGAAATGTGAAAAGTTTACGCACAGCATATGGTGGACGGCGGACGATGACAGACGAAGCACAATGACTATAGGTCATTCTGACCCTTTGGGTCTGGTGACCTAAAAAGTAGGAATTCCGAGCCTGAAATCAATGATCAAATCCAGATTATCAGAGCTCACTTGGTCAGGATCCTGACCAAGATGGCAAACTTGTCTTAGTTTTTACGAGCACAGCCTATGACTCGCCTGCATGTAATATATTTCACAATTCCCCAGTTTATATCCCATGATTCATCAACATGTATCCCACAATTCACCAGAATTTATTCCATGGGGAATGGTGAAATATATTACATGCAGGCGAGTCATAGGCTGTGCTCATAAAAACTAAGACAAGTTTGCCATCTTGGGCAGAGGTAGAACTTCAGGAGATTTTCAGATCCAGTCTATTGTTTAACAAAATCTGGATCTGAAAATCCCCTGAAGTTCTACCTCTATTATGTATACCATGTAATCCTGACACTATTATCTGACAGATTTCCTTTTACTATACTGAAAGCATTCCAGTATTACAGTGTATCATGACAGATCCATCTGAGCACTGTTAACAATTTGAGATACTTTTTCTGATGCTGCCTCTCCTGGGGATTCTGTTAAATACTACAGAAAATTAATGGCTACAAATGAATTTCGACAAATAACACAAATCATGTTTACAGCAATTTCTAATTACACTGCAACTGACTTTTTTACTTGTTTGAAACTACAAATAAGCAAGGTTGAGATGATTTAAGTTAATCTAGTTAGATTTCCTGACACTTCAATGGCTTCAATAATTACCCTGGTAAAAGACCAGGCTGGTAGTAGATTGTGATGGACCAAATGGGGCAATTAAAGTTGGCTGTTGCATGCAGAATGAAAATCTTATATCTCCAAAACTAGTGTTAATTAGTTCCAATGATGAAGCCAGAGACACAAACATCCAATGACTGGAATGGTGCCAGATTTCACAGAGCCATGGTGTATTGTTCTGTCTGGGAGACAGTCAGTGGGTGAAGATCAGGACTTCTGCTGCAGGTGCAGACTGTCCCTAGGGAATTTGGTTTACCACTATTGCATGGGTAAATCAGACATGTCAGACCTAAAGCTTGGCAGTTAAGATGTCAGGGATAAGAAATGATTGTACTACCCCAGTACACCTTGACTGAGTAGCAGAGGTCAGGAATCAACAATGCGAAATAGCACCCAGTATCAACCTAAACAGGGGTAGAGGTCAGTGGCCAAAAAATTGATTTTTTTTTGCCCCAACCACCAATTATGACTTAGGATCAATATAGGAATCCTTCATATGCATTTAAAAGGAATCTTTTCCCCACTTCACGGATACGTTTTATTCCCCTGCATAAAAATACCCCCCCCCCCCCCCCCAGGATACTTTTTTATTCTTCTGCATAACAAGAGGCCCAATGGGCTCACCAGATACTATGGTGATTACTACTTTATTCAAATATCAGAGTAGGCCAGGTTTATTAAAGTCAATACATTTTTTAGTCCTTCATCCCAGAATACTATTGGCCTAAATATAAGGTCTCAGAGTCTTTTGGCTATCAAGAATTTTTTCTTTAAAGATGTTAGCCTCTTGGTTTTTGAGAAGAATTTATTTAAAGATTTTAGCTTATTCGAACCCTGTGACCTTGACCTACAGTCAAGGTCATTCATTTCAACAAACTTGGTAGCATTTCACCTCAGCATGCTACATGGCTCAATATCAAGTCCTTGGACCTCTTGGTTATTGAGAATAAGTCCTTAAAAATTTAACCTATTTCACCCCATGACCTTGAATGTAGGTCAAGGTCATTCATTTGAACAAACTTGCATTTTTGGTAGTCTGTCGCCCCAGCATGCTACAGGCCCAATTTCAACTCACTGGGCCTTATGGTTAATGATAAGAAGTTGGTAAGAGATTTTAGCCTAATTGACCCCTGTGACCTTGAATGTAGTTCAAGGTCATTTATTTTAACAACCTTGGTAGCCCTACTTCCCAGCATGCTACAGACCCAAGATAACCTCCCTGGCCAATATTAGATTGAATTAAAGATTTTTGGTAGGGGGTACTTTTAATGCAAGAGTGCAAGGGTTGGGGGACACATTTTATGCCAGAATAAAAAAGTATCCGAATACTGTTTGGTTGGTGGGTACATATTATGCATGACACATGTTACTATTGTAACAATGCTGAGAAGGATAAAATTAGCTTGCATGAATATATACATTATTTTAGGATTGAAAATTCCTGTTCAGAACTTGTTAATAAGAGAACCTTTGATCAACCAAGTAAATTACAATACATTCCCAGGTTATTGCAATATCAGTGGCTAACAATGTGTTTCAGATTAAGATAATATCTGATAGGGGAGTAACGGATATACGAGTACCCCACTGCCTGCAACTCAATGAACAATGCTAATGAATAATTAAGCCAGTACCAACTGGAATTCATCAATACTGACAGTGGTGGTACATGATCGGTTAGCCTATACCTGTATGCACAGCACTTTTCTTGATAATCACAGTAGTAGGCAGTCTATTTTTGAAAATTAATTAATTCTACTTGAGAAGACATGACAGGAAGATGACCCATATGTATGACATCTGTATGGTGTTGGATACCAGTGAAGGTATTATTTGTTTGAGGAACTAGTGTTAATGACATATGATAGATAGCGATCTTGACTGCTGCAGCACCTTTGTTGTAGAACAACAATGCATGACTCTCACTAGTCACATGTTGATGTTACCATGCCTGCCATTCTACAAAATCTATTACAACTGTTTGAGTGACGTAGTGAATTTAAAACTCAATATATTTTGATTTACCAGGTACATTAATTTCGAAGATAAAATTACAAGGAGCTCGATCCTGGATATATATCTGTCTTGTTTGATATATTGTATGTCATTCAGAAGAAACTATCTGTATAAGTTGTGTTGTATGAAGTCATTTATCAAACATCTGTGCCATGGAGCTTAATGGACTACACACTAAAATGAAGGTAACATCATAATATTTTACACTTTTCCTCCATTTATGAATTTTATTGTAACTTTCTACTAAACATGGAAAGGAATTGTAGATGTTTTTTGTGTGACTTTATTATCCAATTTCCATAAGAAACATAAACTTTCAACAACTTACCAGTTAGTTCTCAGTCTGTTATAAATACTATTGATTTTCCATATTAACTTTGCCTCTAAATGGTTTTTGTGACTTCATAGAGAATTTCCCAAAAGAAAGCTTATCTTTCAACAATTCACCATTTTGTCTCAGTCTTACAGTTTTCCCAGGGGAAAAAAACTGGCCACCTCCTCCCCATTATTGGATTAAGGGTGAAGCTATTGGTCTGCTGATAAAAATTCACCCTTCCCAGCACATATTGTAGATGTATAACATCCATGCAAGCAGAAGGTTTTAATTTTGCTATCAAACAATTTCTGTTCTATTATCATTCTACAGAAGTTTGTATTAACACCATTCTAATTTATCATTTACATTCATTAACCATGATCTTTATTGAAAAAAAAATAGATTGCATTCACATTGACAATGAATACAGTATGACAACAGTTTATTAGTCATATCTATAATTCAGGAATTATTTCAAAAAAATTTGTGTTGGTTTTCTAAAATTATCAAACTTATTCAGGTTTTTCCTGTATGTTAACTCACTAGGAGACTGGTACATGGACATATACAAAGATTATAAGACTCTTTCATATTTGTGTATGTAGGATAGGGATATTCCACCCGAGGGGTCACAAAATGTGGTGAAACCTGAGGCTTGCCGAGGGTTTTACCACATTTTGTGATCCCGAGGGTGGAATATCCCTATCCTACATACACACATAATGAAAGAGCCTTTTTCTGTCATACCACTACCAAATTTCTGGCGAAAGTGTCCCTCAGCCATCCATATTCTTCATTTAAAATTTTTTTTTATTTGACGTTTATACTAAAAATACTTATGATATTCTGAAAGATCATACCCCATTTTGGCAAACTAAGTTTGCACACAAATTTCATTCCTTCTGTGCTTAAGTGAAAAACGAATGAACAAAATGAATGAAAATTACCGTTACTTGACCGACTTTTACGTGGCCGTGATCAAATTGTCAACATCCGAGAAAAAGAAGTTCTATCAACAATACTTTGAAAAATCCAATGCTGAAATGATTTTTTCCAATTTTACTGATGATTTGATTTGCACCTCGACATATTTGATCATTTCACGGAACACACTGTACTTTGTATTGCCAAGCCACATTTTTTTATTTAAATACTACGTCACGACTGTCATTGGAATTCCATTCATACAGATGTCGATCTCGATCGCCATGACGCGGCGATGTTTCGTGGGTGGTAATTTTAAATTCACAGTGATTTTGGCAACTTCATGTGTGAAGCAGCGAACAGTGACTCGATACGAGTATTCGATCCTTTCTGTGACATAGGATTATATGTGTTTAACCAGTTTTCTTGATAGAATGCCTTATGACGAAGGTAGGTCCGTCGATAACGATGAAAGGCTAGGATAACAGTTAGTTTTCCTGGTTACTCTACACAAATATACAGTAGACTCTGTTGTAAAAATAGAATAAATATTTCTATATATGAATATTGAGGGGTGTCATTTGTACCGAATGTTCCAAATACACAGGTTATATTACTGAGTTCAGTAGGCCTAGAGTGAACAATCCAGGCCCCTGTGCTGACGGAACGGAACCATTTCATCGGTTATGATGTTTGACATTTTCTTTTTTATAAACTTTTCTTTTTTTATTTATGGCTTTTATTCAACTTCCTATCATTGCCAGGTGATTGTGTGTGTTTGCATGTTTTAAATGGCAAATGAAAAACCTGTAGGGTAGGCCAGTCTTTACTGTAACTGTTACAACAGGACTGTAGGCCTAGTCTACTACTCTATGTATACAGTAACGGAGTTATATTTCGCTTAGATGAAATGTCTAATCGTTTAACCGTGTAGCCCTATTGGTTTATAGCTGATATGATATATATTTATCTCAGAATGTGTGTATTTTTATAGTTAAATCCTACGTTTCAACCGACACCGACGATATAATAAATCTAAGGACTGTCAAATGTAAATACAAGCACACGACGTTGTAAGAGTTGTCCCCCTTGAACGCAGATAACTCCGCGCGCGTGAAATGCTATGTAAGATCGATAGATTTATCTTACATACCTATCTTACATACCTATCTTACATGGGCAAACTCTATCCAACATGGCGCGATATGAGAGAAAGGTTGATAAAAAACTAATATGATGGCCTACTTCTTGGGGCAAAGCTTCTTTTTACACATCAAGGCTAATACAAAGATTTCCTGCTATCTTTGACACTCTGGTGATGTCTACCAAGCTGGTAACAGTGTTACATAGATTCAGTATTCAAAGGTACTGCAGGAACAGGACAGCTTTGGGAATTATGTAGTACACTGAGAAATGGCACAAAATGAAAATGGATCAATCTTAGATGTCATCCCCACAAAGCTGGATTCTACCATGGGATTTCTACCATATTCGTTAGAGAAGTAATGTATTGTATAGTAAGGCACGATCATTGATCAAAGATGAATTAGGATTTTGTCCCATTCCTACTAGAATCTGTTGATAACTGATGTTTTATTTTGGCATTAGTGTGGAATTAGTACATTTGTATGTACATACAAACTTCATGGAATATAGACAGATTGTTCCATCATGGGACAACTATACAGCAGTACCCTCCTTGCTTGTTGTGACCCACCACCTTCTTCATCTTTTTGCCTTCTTAAACACCCTGCACATCATTTGGTATCCAAGTGGAGGATAAAAACTCTTGATTAAATCTGAACAGACAGGCATTGACTCTGTGTCTTTTTAGTAACTATTTTAGCTATAAAACTTCCCAAACTACAAACAGAGAACCTTAAGTCAATTCAATAATGTGAGTGAAATTACGATATTTCCTTTCCTGAACATGATCAGTTATATGATTATTTGATGAAGTCTTAAGAAACAAGACAATCACTGCTTTGTTGCGTTGATTCATAACCAAAATCTTGACGTGGGAAACTCTTAAAACATTTTACAACTTAATGAAAGCAACAATGCTGATAATCACATTTCCTATTGAGCATTGTATGTAACAGTTGAAATTGTTATCATCAACACAGTGTAGACAACTTGGTGCTATTTGTCTGATTATAATATCTCTCATACCAATATTTTAATAACTTTAATCAATTCATTTACGAAAATAGTTCAAGAATAAAAAGATATTTGACAACTATTTCCTGGTGAGTTTTGTTAATAATACAACTACTTAGAATCAATGCAAAACTTTCTTGACCAGAAACCTTTTTGTTTGTTTTTGTTTAACGTCCTATTAACAGCCAGGGTAATTTAAGGCTGTGCCAGGTTTTGGAGGTGGAGGAAAGCCGGAGTACCCGGAGAAAAACCACCGGCCTACGGTCAGTACTTGGCAACTGCCCCACGTAGGTTTCGAACTCGCAACCCAGAGGTGGAAGGCTAGTGTTAAAGTGTCGGGACACCTTAACCACTCGGCCACCGTGGCCCCTAAACCAGAAACCAATAGAGTAATGAAGAGTATGTATACCTGTCCCATACAAAATGAAAAAGATAGAAATATAACAGGAATTGTTCAATTAATTACACATCAGGGTAACAAAGCACGAGTGTCAAAGAGAAAATTGAGAGAGGAGTTCCCTGGACAATTCCAAATACTAAGGTAAATACTAAGGTAAATACTAAGGTCAGTATTTTTTTCCAAGCATCATTGAATCTAGATGCTCTTGTAAAGCATACCAAGATCAGTAGAAACCTAAGGAATAGATATCAGGATTCAGGACAATAGTAACTTGTTCAACAACGGCCAACTGCTCTTATATCATTAAGGAAAAACAACATAATTTAATGATCCTGTACCAGAAAATTAACTAATGAGAGATGGATAAAAATGATAAACAATCTTCACGAGTCCGAGAATTTGTTTATCCCGCTTGTCAAGTTCAAATTCTCCCAATGTAGCAACTGAATTCTGTGAACCAAATCACTACGCGACAATGAATGAAAGCTTATCATCTATTTTAGATGCACGACTCATATCTTCTGTACTATATTTGTAAATGATATAATTTTACAAAACAAATTATTTGTTTGACAATCCTTGTGTCTGTGTGATTTATTAATAGGTAACTTGTGTAAATGACTCCGCTCAAATATATTCGAAGATGACACCGTCATCGCGAAGTTGAACGTCACAGCTGAATATTAGACTAATCATTGTCAGATTCAATTATCTGACCTTTCCTGGATTTCTTAGGTATGCTATTACTGGTTATAGTGACGTTAAATGTTCATTCTGAGATCAATTTATTCAAGACACCTTGCATTTCAACAAACATTTCGGAAACCGAGCTGGAGTGCAGAACAATATGTATTTCACGTTTGTCAGCGTGTTTACACGAAATCTCATTAGTTTACTGACACGAGACAAATGTTCCAAAATGATTTTTACATTTTTGTGTTTGGGATAAATATTCGTAATAAAGGTAAGTGGAATGATAAAAAGTGTTTATTGGTTTTTTTTTTTTTCTGTTGGTACAATATCCATACCGAATGACACCAAACTGTATATATATATATATAGCTACTACTGTTACCAGACAAAGGGAAGCTCTAGGCTTATAGGCCTACGTTAGATGCCGCGACCGTTTCATTCAAATGACTATGATTATAGGGACAGCGATTTAACCATTTTGTATTATATTTGTTCATTGTTTTGATGATTCATTCAGGCTATCGGGGTCCTGACTGAATATCAAGAATCAAGGGGGAGGTGGGGTGTCAGTTATGGCTCGCTATAATCGATGCAATATCTCGCTTCTGTGCGTCGTCTATTTTACCCACACTCTGAGGTGCCCAGTTTCTAATAATCCATATATAATATATATACATGTATATCAATTCCACTCTACTACTATATAAATAGTCTATTTATAATTAGCAGTAGAGTGGAATTGATATATATTATATATGGATTATTAGAAACTGGGCACCTGTGATTTCACCATCATCTAATTATATTTTGTACGACTCAACCCCAAGATTAATTAACATTTCCATGAGGACACCCCTCGATCTCACCCAGTTATGCTAATGCTGACCACCGGCAAATCCACAAAACATGTCCATGTTGATCTTTTGAAGACAGACGATAAAAAAGAATACCTGAGAGTGGTAAAAATAGTCTGTGGTCAAAGGCCAGAGGTAAACTAATCAGATTTGTTGGGGGTCACAAATGACCGATTGAAGGCTTAGAAAGTGGTTACACACCGCGGTGTGTAAACAAAACAATAACACACTGCTACAAATTTTATCATGTGCCATATCAGTGAAACAAGCGTAGTTATTGGATAAACAGTGATATATAATGCATAAATAACATCTAAGATAGAATGGATCGAGTCATTGTTTTTAGAAAAGCACATGGTTCAAAATAATAAACATTTTACCCAGAGGCTCAAGCAAGAAGTAAATGAACCATTTTCTACACACCACCACATCATCTTAATTACTATTACCAGGTGGCTCTGCTTCAGTACCTATATACAATCCACAGTGTCATGATCATCTATCGACTATTGGGAAAAGTTACACATGAAAAAAGTCACCACATGTATAAAACAGGACATGGGGCTAAAGCTAAAAACGGTATAACAGCAGCAGGGTGCAAGTGAATTAAGATATTGATTGAAGGCTTTTCCATGGAGTAACGCTGTCTTACCATTGATTTGCCCAGCACTAGGATCCAGCACAGAATATGTTCGTTCTAAAGACTGGCAGTTTCCCTAAGATAATATTACTTTTATTTGGTGTGGAAGGATTTAAACAACAGCTGACAAGGTCAAATGAATAAATTTGTAGAATTCTGTGCTTCTTGGCAGAAATATTTGGAATGCTGGATTTGTAATGCATTATGTCGTCAAGAGGAAGATCTTCTTTTGGCTATCCTGTTATTTCAGGTAGGTACAGCTTAAACAACTTCTCATGTGACATCTAGGTCCCTACTGCTTAGTGACCCTAATATGCTTCTGACTGGTGACCTGGAATGTTTAAGGGAAGGCATCCTTCCTGCTTGGTGACCTGGAGAGGAGGATTAAAGGGAGAGGTAGCTTTCTTGCTTGGTATCCTGGAGGGTTGAAGTGAGCAACAGATGTGTCATTGATTAGTAACCTGGAGGGACTAAATGATTGACAATGTATTCCCCATAGTACAGCTAGGTCTCCTAACATCAGAACCGTATAACTATATCAATAATGACTGATTTGATTTACAAATTGACATTGATTTTTGGGTGGGAATTGTTTGTGTAGTAATCCTGAGGTGTGTAATATTTCTATGAGGTTTACTTTACATTATTTCGATGCAAGAATTCAATTTAATGTATAAACATCAATTCACAACAAGTTTGTTATGGGGATTGGTGGAAAATGACTATATCAACACAAACTCTTTATACATAATTACAACATGATCATTCCAATCATTCTTTAATCAAGCATTAATTCAAACAACCCCTTTCCCATAAAAAAGGTAGAGGTGCACTCATTATAACAATTTAACTTATTCAGAGAAGCCAACATTCTGAAGGTGATCCAACTTGACAATCTTTTGACCCAGTTTTTCAAACTGAAAAATTTCATATCGATTTGATTTGTTGATGCAGTATTCCTTATAGTGAACTGCAGGATTTTCTTTTCACAACTTATTCTTTGTTGATTGCCCAGGTTCTTTAATTAAAATGTATTAGTGTTAATACACATTTTCACCCATATACATTTAGTACCCTCGTCAAATTTCAGACTGATTGGACCTTTCCCTGATAGAACATTTATGGGATGAGTTGGACAGACTTAGGATAAGATGTCAATGTCACTCAGTTGGTGTTGGCACTGGATGAGGAATGGAACCATTTATCAATAAAGAGGGTCAATATCCTGATCAATCCAATGCACAAGAGTCGGTGCAACTATTGCAGCTTGTGGGGGGCATATATGATATTGATAGGCTCAGAATGCTGGTCATTTTAAGATGGATCTCTTGCATCAACCTGAAATTTGATGAGAGTATTAAAATGTTCACAGACAACAACAGAGTGGTTCATTATTACATTCTATAATATCTTTTAATGTAGTGGTGGTGGTTATATTTGTTTGTTCCATCTTATTTATGTTATTGCCTGTTATTGATACAGGTCTGCTGTCTTATAATTGACCCAAAGGTGTTCCAAGGATATTGACTTTTGTGTATTTAGTTTCATCAAGAATTCATGTCAGGGTGTTACACTTCTCAAAGCTATTTATTGATACATTTGTAAATACATTTACAATACAAAACAGCCCTAAAAATATTTGATTAATATTGGTAAGGGCACTAGCATGTTATGCCATTATTCATATAACTGTTCAACAACCAAAATTTGTGGGCCAATACTTTTTCTCATAATAGAATTGCTCAGGGGAACAGAATTACAGTTGGTAATGGGAATATCCTCATGCTCCACTATGAAGAGGTATTGGTGGGCTTATACCGGATGCATTGTACCAATAAAGAGTGGTTAATTGGAGGTACTTGTCCTGGAAATGGGTTTCATTTTATCCCAAAAAGCTTTCAACGAGAATATCTCATTATGACAAATTTTTTGGAGATCACAATAAGAGTGACTGGTAATCAACTGAGATTTGCATGCAGCATGAAAATAAAGCTTTTCACTTCATTTAGAGCAATTTATCAATATAATTTGAAAGTTGACATCTATGACAATAGTTTGATATTTATTGACTGGTCCTGACTTTGAAATTCAGGATATACCGACTGAGTGATATTGTATTGCAAAAAATATAAGTGCAGTCACATTGCACAAGCTTCAGAATTCTTACTTGAATCAATAAATTTCAGTCTAATTATTGTACAATTACACAATTAATACAGCTCTAATCGGTTTCTAAGTTGTCACATACAGTCACAATTATATATATACTGATGCCTGATTTTTCACGTTGTTTGAGACATACATCAAAGCTCCAGTCTGAAGAGTATTAACTTGACATACATGGAGTTGGTTCATGTGTGTGTGTAAGACCTTCTTACCCAAAACTTTTGGAGATATGTTAGCTAGGTGTCTTGTTCCTTCGAAACTTTATTATTCATTTCTTTAATGACAAATGTGTCTATTGATCTGTGTGCAAAAGTTTATAATAAAAACAACTCAATCCATGACATGTAGACCTAAATAATAAAAATTTGTGACTTGACTAATGAACACTATGTTGTGATTATATATAGGTACCACAGCAGGAACTACTTCGTGGTTTCAGTTATTTCAGAATTTTTTATTTCAGTAATAAAATGGATAAATACATTATAGTGAACCAAAGCAGGTTTTCAATAATACTACGCTGTTGCTGAAATTGTTTCCAACTTCAATATTTTCGAAGTTGACTGCATGTACATGTGTAAAAGAAGAGAGTATATATACGCAAAGGGATGTAGTTTGTTCATTCAACCAACACTGACAAAATTGTCGGTTTTTGTGATTTTATTGGTTACAAAATTTGCAAAAATTAGATACCCCAAAAATCTGCGGAGATCCACAATAGAGCTATGGTTAAATATCATTATCATAAAACTTGAAACAAATTACCATTCATATGTTCTCTTGGGAAATCTTAAATCTGTACAGCTAGCCAATACTTTTGGTAATATTACTGGAGAAAAGTCTTATTAGATATTGAAAATAAAATATATCTCTTACACTGATCTGAGTCCAAATATAGACAGCTTTCATTCACATCACAGCCAGCTAGGGATGTTTAAAACTGCTTATTGATTAAGGTAATTTCTTAAAACCACTTTCTAGCATATGTCACATAAATACACAATTTATTATATCAGAGATGTAATTGTGATGGTCTGCACATGTAATTTTGTTTTAGACAATTAATTGCAATATAAAATAATGAGGGCACACGTTCTTGAATTTGATTCATCATTTTTGAGTGTTTGTTGCCGAAAGATATTTCCTTTTGGCCATCATGATTAGATCTATAGTGAACTCTATTCAAAGAGATTACCAGCAATGTTGAGGGTATTCAATTGGTTCAAAGAGATTACCAGTGGTGTTAAGGGTATTCAAGTGGTTCAAAGAGATAAGCAGTGGTGTAAAGGGTATTCAATTGGTTCAAAGAGATTACCAGCAATGTTGAGGGTATTCAATTGGTTCAAAGAGATTACCAGTAATGTTGAGGGTATTTAATTGGTTCAAAGAGATTACCAGCAATGTTGAGGGTATTCAATTGGTTCAAAGAGATTACCAGTGGTGTAAAGGGTATTCAATTGGTTCAAAGATATTACCAGCAATGTTGAGGGTATTCAATTGGTTCAAAGAGATTACCAGTTATGTTGAGGGTATTCGATTGGTTCAAAGAGATTACCAGCAATGTTGAAGGTATTCAATTGGTTCAAAGAGATTACCAGTGGTGTAAAGGGTATTCAAGTGGTTCAAAGAGATTACCAGTAATGTTGAGGGTATTCAATTGGTTCAAAGAGATTACCAGTGGTGTAAAGGGTATTCAAGTGGTTCAAAGAGATTACCAGTAATGTTGAGGGTATTCAATTGGTTCAAAGAGATTACCAGTGGTGTAAAGGGTATTCAATTGGTTCAAAGAGATTACCAGCAATGTTGAGGGTATTCAAGTGGTTCAAAGAGATTACCAGTAATGTTGAGGGTATTCAATTGGTTCAAAGAGATTACCAGCAATGTTGAGGGTATTCAATTGGTTCAAAGAGATTACCAGTAATGTTGAGGGTATTCAATTGGTTCAAAGAGATTACCAGTGGTCTTATGGTTATTCAATTGGTTAAAACTGAAATTTATGATTTATTTCACCATTCTCTTAAAAAATAACCTCAAACTTGTAGTAAATCTACAAAAGATTGAACAAATTATACCAGTATTTAAACAAACAGGGAATACTGTGATTGACCTGGAAGAATGTTCAAAGCCATACTTCAACTGGATCATTTTAACCAATTCAGACATGATTATTTTCCCTGAAAATTTAGGAGAAGTAGTAGTATTGTATATAAGATCCCCAAATATTAGATTCCCCTATAGACACATAGTGACAGCACAGTATATAAGGGCTGAACAAGATCAATATAGACTCAACCAAACTGAATAACACAAGACAAGAGAAATATAGACCAGATTATATCTGAATTGAAAATCAATGAAAATCAATTTTGAAAGAATGCCACACATAATCACAACTGGTGCAGTCTGGTTTAACCGATGAATCCTATTGTTTATATGGATATTGATAAAAAGGTTTAAATAGAATAACTGATAATTCTGAATGCTGCCTCTTCTACACTATTAATGGTATATTATGAAATATTGTCTATCATATAGTACAGACTAGCATACAATAATGTATATGTACCTCTACTATGTACATTCCAAGAAAAGCATACATCATCAAATGCTTTTCAAAATTCACTCATTCCTAACTTAGCTTCTAAAGGTCATGTAACAGCATAGAGGATATCTATTTTGTGACTTTACTATTGAATCTTCTTTGAATACATTTTTATCTCAAGCAAATTCCTGAATAGACATCTGTCCAAAATTCTCTGAATAAAACTACATATAACCATATTGATATTGATCCATGAACTTAAATATCAAGCATAGACTGGTCAATTTGTATTCTGCCTTTTCATTGGTGTTTCAATTGGCTTAAGTTGATATTTGAAGTTGAAGGTTTTATATTTCTCTAGGTCAATTTAACTATGATATCATAATTATATCACTTAAAGGATAAATTTTGTTCCTTTATCATTCTAAACATGTTGATAATTTTTTAAAAACAAATAAATCAATAAGACAGAAAAAAATGTTTCTTTTTTCATTGGAAAGGCAATTATAAACAGGCTTATCTTGATTTGACCTCACTGACAAAAACAGAGACACATTTACAGCAATTTGTTGCTCAAGGGTATTACAGTGTCTGTATTACAGAGTCTGCAATTGTCATGATGGTCTGTGTAGAACCCTCTCTTGGAAATAGAAATCTGTAAACTGTGACAGAACTAGGTTACCATGTGTCATCTTGTCTTGTGATGACCAACCCACTTTGGGAGTATGGTCATGTATCCATAGCCAAAACAATAACACAACTTGGATAGTCATAAAGAAGTGTTATTGGAAGAGTGAGTTCAGACACAATATGAATAGTAAAACTTGTTAATCAACTGGTTTATGGTACGAGTGATACTGTACTGTTACTGGACTTGGCTGACTGACAGTAGTCATGTAGGTAGCTCAATTGGTTACAGCTATGTCCATTTAGCGATTGCAGGTCCCAAGTTTGAGCACTGTATGATTTTATGATTGCATTTTTCTCTTCTATTACATTTGACACCAAATAAATATACCTATGGGATATAGCACCTTGTGTGTTCAGGGTCAAACACTCAACTGAAGGAGGGAGAAGTGTTGTGGAACTTGACTGGGCTTTATGATTCCAATTTGCCAGGTACAGGGTTCAAGTCTCAATCTGGTCATTGCATTTTCACTTTTATTAAGTTAGCAACCCTCAAAATTATATCCATGCTTCCTCTAACCATAAATTGAGGAATATGCAAGGCCAGAGGACCCAAAAGGCACACAACAGACATTATATCACACCGATATAATGTCTGTTGTGTGCCTTTTTGGTCCTCTGGCCTTGCATATTCCTCAATTTATGGTTAGAGTAAGCATCTAGAATTCAGAGGTCTTGAGTGTGGATCCTGATTGCATTTTCCCTCTATTTTCAGACTACAAATTGGCAAACAGAGTTTTCTCATATTGATCAAATTGCATGGGACGGTTTTGAATCCTCTCTAAAGGACAACTAATTAACAAGCTCTGAAAAGATATTTGGTGGGCCTGAAGTTGTAACACCTCATCAAGACATCCATACTATAGTTATGCAAATTTGAAACCAGAATCAGCAGATTAATTTCTTTTTTCAAATTCCCAAAATTGCATTTATACTTATTAAGCCCAAAGCGAAAGCCTAAAGAATCAATAGGCTACATTTCCAATATTTGGTGCCAATTAATATTGGAAAGCATGACCAATTAATTATAAATGTTAGGATGTAAACTGTGTGGGATAACAATAAATTGTAACAGTCATTAACCAGTATAAATCGATACATAAATTAAAGATGGTTTTAGAAACAGTACCATTTATAAGTCAATGATATTATATTGCTGTATTTTTATTTAGATGAAACATTATCTTTTATAAAACGTACCAGGAAAATGTGGCATAAGATCAAAGAATGTCAAAAATTGATATCGGATTTACTGAAAATCTCCAGCATGATTTTGGCAATGGGAATTAATGGCCTTGTTGGGTATACGTTGATTGCTGGATAAATGCATCAAATGCATCAATCATAATAGAAATTTTTCCAATTTATTTGATAAATTATGGCAAAGAAATGTACTTAAAAGGGATATAGGGTCTTCCAGGCTGTAGATTGTCCATGGAAAATTAACTGAGCATGAATTTGCCAAGTTTTCCAACAATTCTATGAAATTTGAAAACTCTTCACCCGCAGTGGACAATTTCCATGACACTGCATATATCCGAAGTGAAGTCTAGACATGAAACATTTTGAATGTGTAATCAAGAATTAGTCAGACTTATATAACATAGAAAAAGAAACATAGGTGAAGTAAATTGTGAGAAAAGAGTTGGAAGCACCTGTCCAACAAATGTGAATGTATGAACGCTTTTATTGGTGAAGTAAATGAAATGTGATTGTACATTTCTGTTGACATTCCATATTACACATTCATTCCAATAGAGATTTACATAATTCAATGTAAATTCTACAGTGTAAACAAATACTTTGTTTTATTATACATGTCAGGAGCAATTCTGCAGTCCCATAGGGAAGTGTCACAGATCGATATAGTCTCTACAGTAATGTGTGCGTGTAAATATAGGAAATCACTATTTTGTATCAATGTATACCAGCTGCTAAGCGTTTTCTTGTTGACACCATTCACTGTTACAGGAGGTGCTGTCCAGCCTCCCTAGACAATATATTTAGATGGGTATTTCAGTCTGTTAACTAATGCACAGTTTACCTAGATCTAACTCAGGTCGGAGTGACATTTCATTCTGAACCTCCAGTTTAACCAGTTATATGTTAGCTTCTAAAGATAAAACAAGGTCATTGATTTCAACAAGCTTGGTAGCCCTTAACCCTAGCATGCTACATGTCAAATTTAAGGTCTCTCATCATGAGTCCTGTTGCTTATTGAGAAAAAGGTATTGAAATGAAAATGTTGACACAGGGTCGGAGATAGACAACAGACAACAGAAGCTGCACCACAGCATAAACTCAATTGCCTCTTTTGGCCATGTGAGCTAAAAATATGTATGTTTTATGAGCCTTTACAGGCATTTAAGTTTGTAAATGTAGTCAGGGTGTTTCAGATAGTCGGTATTACCTCCCTTGTGGTAAATATGTGTTGGTATAGTTAACATTATCAGGTGATAATCAGCATAACCCCCCTTATGGTAAATAGGTGTGTAGCAGTCAATAATATCATATGATACCAATAGTCATAATTACCTCCCTTGTAGTAAATATGTGTGGTTGATGTTATTCTTTGCAATAAACATTAGTGCCAATAAGTGACAAACATCGCTGTGGGTCTGTTTCTCACTTGGGAGAGTGTTTAATGCTATCTCTCCTGGCTATCTATCCACACCTGGACTACTCAAGGTGAGAAATTAAATTAAACTCCGTCATTTTAATTAAACAACTGCATGCAGGCCCCTGGGAAGTGTTGGAATGGTATGTGCTCGCTTTAATTAATTACTTTTGTTTTTGAAATAAGAAGACAGGAATAGTTAGCTTCATAGGGAAGGGATAATTATGATGTATAGATTCTACCTAGAAATAAACGCATAGGAACAATATCTTTAGCTTAAAACATAGGTATCATTTGTAAGTATTCTGAAAAGATCGATCAAATGAAACCCTAGTTACTAAAAGGAAGACAGTAGACCAAGGATTGTCATTTTGTATAAAACTTAACTAATCCCCAAAGGGAACAAGTAGACCAAGGGATACCCTGTTACATAAAAGGAACAATCCCCAAAGGAAACAAGTAGACCAAGGGACACCCTGTTGTATAAAAGGAACAATCCCCAAAGGAAACAAGTAGACCAAGGGACACCCTGTTGTATAAAAGGAACAATCCCCAAAGGAAACAAGTACACCAAGGGATACCCTGTTGTATAAAAGGAACAATCCCCAAAGGGAACAAGTAGACCAAGGGATACCCTGTTGTATAAAAGGAACAATCCCCAAAGGAAACAAGTAGACCAAGGGATACCCTGTTGTATAAAAGGAACAATCCCCAAAGGGAACAAGTAGACCAAGGGATACCCTGTTGTATAAAAGGAACAATCCCCAAAGGGAACAAGTACACCAAGGGATACCCCGTTGTATAAAAGGAACAATCCCCAAAGGAAACAAGTACACCAAGGGATACCCTGTTGTATAAAAGGAACAATCCCCAAAGGAAACAAGTACACCAAGGGACACCCTGTTGTAGAAAAGGAACAATCCCCAAAGGAAACAAGTACACCAAGGGATACCCTGTTGTATAAAAGGAACAATCCCCAAAGGAAACAAGTAGACCAAGGGACACCCTGTTGTATAAAAGGAACAATCCCCAAAGGGAACAAGTAGACCAAGGGACACCCTGTTGTATAAAAGGAACAATCCCCAAAGGAAACAAGTAGACCAAGGGATACCCTGTTGTATAAAAGGAACAATCCCCAAAGGAAACAAGTAGACCAAGGGATATCAAAAGGGACATGTAGCATAGCAATCCCCAATCTGCTATATATATACATGTATTTTGTTTTCTATACTGATCTCTTCATTCAAGGTTGCACATACACATGTGCCCAGAAAGCAATAATGAATTTTGATTCAAGAATCTTGAATCTTGAAAACCGAAAGGGAGCAAAACTGAATCATAACATTTTGTATAAAGGGATGTCCTAGCAACTCCAAAGAGAGGCTAGACCATAAACAAGGAATATGATGGTGTATGATATATCGAATCAACTTCAGAAGGAGGCTAGATACCACACGGTGTAAAAAGAGACACCCTAGCAAATCCAAAAGAATAGAAGACCATGGGTTACCAATGTATATCAATATGTTACCCAATCAAAGCTAAAGGATTGATGTTCTTACACAAAGGCCAGTCGTTTTGTGAATACAGGGACAAATTGGAAAAAAAATTAATGGTTACTGACTCTTCGATTTTGATCTGTACTTTCCTAGATTTTAAATGTAGCAGCTACTTTAGGGCTTGTACAAATGTTTGAAGTGTGAACATCAATATTTATCTATACTGAAGACTGATACAAACTCCATTAAACCAGCTAGAATTTCATATCATTATTATGAGTATGACATAATTTTTTGCAGCAAAAGGAAACAAAAGCATTGATTAACCATTCAAATGCTAAAAATGAGTAAATATTAAAAGTGACGTTCAATAAATCTCATCTTATCAGTTGACTTTTTGTTGAAACTATAATAACCCCTATCCACATATAGTGATTGGTGAAGCACAGGCTGAAAATCCATAATAACAAGTTCTATCTGACAGGGATCATTACTTAACAATCCACAAACAACCCCTGTAATGGTGAGTGCATATATACACCATAATACACATGTCAGTATATCAACATTTTGGCTCTTCTTGTACTTGTACAATATATAAATTTGGAAGGATGTTATGATCTTTATAGGAAAATGTTGTGTTTTAGAAGTATATAAAACGTAATGTATTTTAAGATTATGTAAGAAGTCCTAACAACCTGTCATGTTTTAGGATTATAATAAGAATGTGTTTCAGAAAAAAAGGTGAAACATGAAGATCCTCACACTTTTTCTGGTGAAATAATCAACTGAAGAATATCATTGGCAGCCAATTACATGTGTAGGCACCAGTGTGACTGCAATAATAATTGTCTTAACAAACAAAGCTCCTGCCAGAAGATCACCTATACATTTTCAATGTTGCTGTGCAGTTTTGATCAGCAGCACTTAGTATGATTACATATACCAATGCAGCTTAATTACATACAACATGGAGGAGTATCAGGTCAATTTAGTTACATTGAGCAAATATATATACAAGCTACTACATGTATATAGTTCATTTATTTAGCAATTTTAAGCGTTTCGATGAAACCATAACTTTGAGATCCCAGAGGGATATAGGTGTCCACACTTGAAAGTTCTTCTTGACACATGTAATATATTGACAAAAAATGATTGTACTTTAATATTTCTTCAATCTCAATATTGTAAATGAACAACCAGCAACGAAGAAACCACAAATGACACATTGGAAATATTCATTGATTAATTTTTCAGAAATGGTAATTACAAACTTTAATGTCAAAATCATCTAACTTCTCTTACCCATTTTGTTTCCTGATCAGTCTAAAATTCGACATTTCAGAAAGATTCATTGGGTACCCTCTGAGAAAAAGAAGTAACAAACTTCATGATTACAAGTCTAAATTAAGGGTCAAATAGGGAGTCTTGATCCTTTATGAATTGGGAGGAAAGGAAAACATGTACAAGGATCTGCTATTGTGATTAATGTTTGTATTTGTTGTATCCTAGATATTACTTCCACCATGTCCGACATGTAATGCTACTCCAGACACTCCGCAATCCTATACATAACAACAATAATCAGGATCAGCCAAATTCCATTACTACAGACTCCATGGTATGAGTGTTAATTAGGACAAAACAACTACACCCTATATTATATATAGCTAGCTTCCTCCCTCTATGTAGGTGTACAGGTGCCTATACAACTAACAACCAATGTCTTTTGATTCTTAACATTTAGACTTATATATTTCCAAGATATAAAAGAAAAAAAAAAGTTTTGTATTCAGGTAATTGTCTTTCTATACAATCATTTTCCTTGCAAGCATTACCATTGTAAAATTTTATTTTTATTATCACAAACAAAATTCAAATCTGTAGACACGTTGATTGGTTTGATGAAATGCTTTTATAGTTTATTAACTACTACTCCTGCTTCTATGGATATGCGCTACTGCAGCTGGTACAAGTATATTACTTTGATACTGAGTCTGAATGTTTTACATAGCATGGACTCCCAGTGTGTGAACACATGAGCAACATAACAACAGCGATCAATGAAAGCTCCCTATGTCCCTCATACCAGTAACCCCAGTAAAAGTATGCACCTACTATGAGCCCCTTTGGTCAGACTGCAGGTGATTTCAATGTATATGCCCAATTCTTGAAAGGCGATACAGTGTTAATGCATAATCTTATAATCCGCATATCTCTGCCTGGATATGAAGATAAGGATGACATTGATACTTTTTACTCATATTCATATTTCATGAGGCACAATTACTCAGCCATCTGTGACCATGTGGTACAGCCTGCTTCTTAACTGGAGACTGACTAATCACAACATTGCTACAACCTCAATCAGCCTTTTCAGTGAAGACAGCTTGCCAAAGGTGTACTTCAGTCTTTAAACAATTTACTACAAACATTCAAATTTGATTAAATGCTGAACCATCCGAAGTTAGACATGAATGAACATGCATGTATTTGGATTATAAGCTACATGAGTGTGATGTTTGAGATCAATGGAATTAGTACTGTTATGAAGAGTATAGAGTTTTACTGGTGTCTGTAACTGATGCTGAATGCTATGATTAAAGCAGTGAACTGGAAATATCTGACACAAGACACCATGACTTATGGTATAACTAACATAGCCATGACACCCAGCTTCCACAGCTGCTGATGCTGATGGTTTACCTATGATGAAGCTTACCTGTTAAGAACTATATACCTGTCATTAAGCATTGCATATCATAAGTATTGAGTATTTATCCAGATGAGCTTATTGTGTTGTTTATAAGGTCCAACATGTGAAGGACTGAACACATCTGAATTGTGCCTGTTAGTGTAATGGACACAGAACCTACAGCAGGCTATTGCTGAATTGTTAGTACCTTCCAAACAGGAAGTAGGAATCTCGGTGTGTTTGAATTCATCAATAATGTTACTCGTTAACATCATTTACAGATCTATACTTATCAACACGTCACGGCTATCACACCTTTAGTTCCTCCTCATTAACCTGTGAGGCATGCTTTGACTTGTACACTACTGTCATCATAAAAGTTCTATACCTGTGTTATAAACTGGTCGTTAAATCTACAACAGATTATATAAAGCTTATTGCCAGTGATATTCTGTGGGATGGACATGTCTTTTGGAACACAGGTAACAGTTAATTCACTATTGATTATAGAAAAAATATATCTACCTGTCAGAGAGCCTATCTCCTCTCCATGGAAATGAAAATAAACCTTTTCCTGTCAGATGCCAATGATGTCCAATAATTTGTGAAACACAAGCTGACATATATGATGTTGTGTAAAAGTGCAATACAAATGTAGATCTACTTGTATGTCAAGCACATCATACATGTATTCTCAAGTGAGAGCAGTTTGGGACCTATACTGACATTTGCTCAGATCTAACAACCAGATCACAATATGTCAATGGTCCTTTTATGGGAAATAGAGTGCTTTAGCATTGACTGAATCAATGGTTCATCTTCAGGAAACAGGAACAGCATTGGAACAGCTGCCATCATCATAAAATTTACTTATATTTTTTTTTCAAGTTTTTTTAAGTTCTGTGAGTGAATTTTATATCAGACTTTGCACAATGTTGCACAAGCATTAGCCTCCTCCAAAAGTGGCCTGTAATATTCAATAGTTTTCTGATAAAACTGCCAAGAAATGTTTGCATCCATGCAACCACAATTCCCTATATGAATGAAATTGGGGATCGGACCGAAAGCTTTCAATTTGTGTACGGAAGAGGAAATAATCGTACAAATTCCAATTAAGTAGGAAAACTAATGTTACACTGTCTCCAATCTAGCAGTCTTGCTGCTGGAAATCATGGAAATCAGCAGAAATCCATTTCAACCCTGAATGAATCAGAATATGGGTACATACATATACACTATTAAGACTTGTGTTTGTAAGGAGAGCTTCCATCAGGAAATCACTGTCAGCTAGCTTGACCACCAGACTTGGCAAACAAACGTCAATGGTGATCCTTAAAAAGTGGATAACAACATTCACTCAATTTGAGGAATTTCTGAAAATCCAAGTGCTTTGAAATGAAAGATATATATTTTTCTCTGTTCATAAATCTATGTGACCCTGTAGCATCATAAAAGCTGAAATTTATTGGAGTAGTACAATACTACAGAATATTTATTAGTAACAGATTCTCATAAATCTGTGTGTGTATGATTCAGAAGATTACATTATAAAAGTGAAACCTTACTGGAGTATATATACACCACAACAACTACTGGTAAAATGTAAACAGCTTGGAATATACATTGTTACAGAGAAATTCACAGAGGGCAAGCTTGTGCTCTGGTTTGCCATGTCTTCCACAGACCGTCTCAGTGTTGAGGGTAAGTCATTACAGATATCATCTACTATTTTCAGGGGAGTCTGGAATTATATTTTTTTTTTAAATGGGAAATTTAGAATTAGAATTGCAACAAATATAAACATTAAGTCTAAATTTTCAGCTGTTCTCATGACTGCATTAATTTCTCATTACCATTATTCGTTATTAGTCCCCTTCTTGGGAAAGGTACATGTATACATACAGTATACTGTACAGAAATAGTCATAAGTAACAAGAAAGTTTGATAGCGCTACAGAAGATTAATTCCTTTAGTGATTTTGAGCAAACTTCACACAATTACCAGTATAAAGGACCATCCTATCTCGAAAAAGATTGAGTTTCAGAGATGTTGGGTCAAGGTCAACATCACCATTACTTTTTTTTAGAAAATCCTTCTCAGCACTCTAGTATACATAATCTTCATTCCCTGATTTAAATCAAACTTCATACACTTACAAAGGACTATATAATATCTCAGACAAGTTTTAGGGTTGTTGAGTCAAGGACACTATTCTATTTTATTTTTTTAGAAAATCCTCTCTCAATACTTTAGGTCAAAGGTCACCAATACGATTTTTAGAAAATCATTGTCAGTGCTCTAGAGGATTCATTCTATTTTATTGAACAAATATCAGTAAAGGATCATTATATATAGCGAATGGGGTCAATGAGGTCATGTATTGCTTATATAACACATATATATAAATACAGAGAACACACATTGATATAACGGTAGCATGATATTTATTTTATCTACACCTCATCAATGGTTCTGTGTCATAATTTCACATCCTGATGCAAAAACAAAATAGTTATTTCCCACAATGTAAGCAGTACAATATACCTTTCCAATAACTAATAGAGTATTAAGTTGTCCTTCATCTCCAAACACAGAAAACTTTTGGGGGACATTCAGCCTCTAAAGCTACAGGATAATGCTGTAGATGTTTAGATTATGATATAGATGTCTTATGTGAAACATTTGTAGCAGGAATGAGAAATGGTATTTATAAGTAAATATAAAGAAATATCCATCAAGAAAAATTGAAGCCAGAAAAATTAATAAGCAAAGTGAAACATTAATACATACTTCAGAAACAAGACACCCACAGGGGCCTTCATCTGGATATTTAAGCAGATACACTTTATTTAAGCTGTAACATGTTGTTTTTGAAAGGTTTGTTGATCACATTTGCAGTAAGGCTTTATAATATCATGCTCAGCCATAAGTTTGATAGCCTTTTCATCAATAAGATGTGGTGGTCACATATTGTGAATAAAGTGAGATACCAGTATGAATAATTGAAGCAGAAAAAAATACAAAGCTACATAGCATTGTCATTGACTTAATAGCATGTGAATATCAACTACCTTTAAGTAGTGAATAAAGGCAAGACATTTAGTAGAATCAACAGCATTATGTAAAGTACCACAAAATAATGCCATGATACCAGCAGCAGCAGCAATGATGTTGTATTTATCACTTCTAGTACAGTACAATAAAACCCTGTGTAAAATAGATTTTCTGATAAAGGGAAAGCCAAATGGATTAGATTTGAACCTTATTGACATAATAGATCGGTGTTATGACCATGGCCTGTTTATTTGAGTAAAAACATTGTTCTGCACCATGACCTGGTTACTCGGTAGACAATATACATTGTCTTCACTGCCCTCTATTGTAAGGTAACTGCCCTGTAAATACTACTAGTTAGACTGAATCAATCAATGAAGGCTGTTACAGAACTGTAATGCTATTACAGCTATATAATAATGGACTATCCATTTAGACATATCTACGCTGACTCTTTGAGCAGCAAGCATGCACCCAACTACAGGAATGTCCTACTGGAGTATGTCTACTCCGCCAGTTAACTAGTAGGTATAGTATTAATAAAACAACAGAGACTGCCACATAGTGTTTAATCAGACAAATTAAATCCTCTCTTTGTGTAGCTAATTAATTGAATGCTACATTTAAGTAATATTAACAGCTCTGCTGCCAAAGCAGATTCTCCCTTTAATGAGCAGTTCATACCTGATAAAGCCTTGTAATATTGTCTTAATCAGCAGTTCATACCTGATAAAGCATTGTAATATTGTCTTAATGAGCAGTTCATACCTGATAAAGCCTTGTAATATTGTCTTAATGAGCAGTTCATACCTGATAAAGCATTGTAATATTGTCTTAATGAGCAGTTCATACCTGATAAAGCCTTGTAATATTGTCTTAATGAGCAGTTCATACCTGATAAAGCATTGTAATATTGTCTATGTCAATCCTCGTCAGCAAAAAGCATATTTATGGAAATAAACCTTTTATCTAAAGTCTATCTACTGCTACGACCACTACTACTGTATGATGTTTAAGGGATTAGATCTTGGATATTTTTATTTAAAATTGATTATTCCTCAAATGAATCAAATTGTTTCAATTAATTTTATATAAAACAAAACATTTTAATGGTCAATCAAAGTAAGTTGAGGTAGTATCTATCTAGAATATACTTTGTACTCAGCAATCTGTAATCTGGTGTCAATGATTTGTGTAAAATCGTACTAGTAATTTCTCTGTAATTGTACAAGAGGCCCAGAGGACCTGTATCACTCACCTGGATATGGCATTAAGTATGGGAAAACAGACTACATTTTTACTGAAGAAGGATTTTGAAGAATTTGCTTTATTTTCCATATTTTGCCTCACTCCTCAGGCCCCTGTGGGTCCAGGACCCATCACTTATATAAAATTGGTTTTCCTTCACGAAAGGAGTATTTCAGACAAAAGATGGACAAAATTCTTTTACTCATTCAGGAGAAGAATAGTTTAAACCAATTTGGTGCATATTTCCGATTTGGCCCCATCTGTCAGGCCCCTGTAGGGCCAGAACCCACCATTTATACAAAACTGGTTCCCATTCACCCATGGAAGCTTCAGACCAAATATTAACCTAATCCATTCATTCTTTCAGAAGGATTTTGACCTATTTGGTGCATATTTTCCCTGCTTGCCCTGCCCCTCAGGCCCCTGTGGGAGCCAGGCCCATCCTTTATACAAAACTGGGTTTTCTTCATACAAGGATACTCCAAACCAAATTTGGCTGAAATTTGCTCGGTGGTTCATGACTAATAGTTAAGTTGACGGGTAAAGGATGCCGCACCATTGCATGTGCTCAACAATCCTTCAGACCAGGTGAGCTAATAACATGACATTACATTCCTTGTTAGCTGTCCCTAGAACACCCACAAAAGTTTCCTTCAATGTAGCAAGTTCTCAAAATGTCAAGCAGGTTTCTCACAAAGAACCATTTACAAATGTATTTCTAAAAAAATACTCATACTCCAATACACATCAGAGGAAATCTGTCATCATGCAAGAATCTCTATCACTGAAGGCCCAGAAACAGACATGATTTCCCTAGCATATAATGATGCCTTTCCACTTGAGGAAACCACATGACAGCTAGAAATGTGACATTTATGGGTGCTTGCTGAATGATCAATTTCAAAGAAAGAAGTCATTATATGAATGATCATGTCTTCAAGGATTCACAATATCTGTCATCTAAAATGTCAATGTCAGGTGTCATTGTTTCCCATCGACAGATGTCATTGGTGTCCATCACCAGGTGTCATTGGTGTTCATCCTCAGGTGACATTGGTGTTCATCACCAGGTGTCCTTGGTGTCCATCACTAGGTGTCATTAATGTCCATCACCGGTGAGGTGTCATTAACGGTGTCCATCGCCAGGTGTCATTGGTGTCCATCGCCAGGTGTCATTGGTGTCCATCACCAGGTGTCATTGGTGTCCATCACCAGGTGTCATTAATATCCATCACCAGGTGTCATTGGTGTCCATCATCAGGTGTCATTGGTGTTCATCGCCAGGTGTCATTGGTGTCCATCATCAGGTGTCATTGGTGTCCATCACCAGGTGTCATTTATGTCCATCACCAGGTGTCCTTGGTGTCCATCACTAGGTGTCATTAATGTCCATCACCAGGTGTCATTAACGGTGTCCATCGCCAGGTGTCATTGGTGTCCATCATCAGGTGTCATTGGTGTTCATCGCCAGGTGTCATTGGTGTCCATCATCAGGTGTCATTGGTGTCCATCACCAGGTGTCATTTATGTCCATCACCAGGTGTCCTTGGTGTCCATCACTAGGTGTCATTAATGTCCATCACCAGGTGTCATTGGTGTCCATCGCCAGGTGTCATTGGTGTCCATCGCCAGGTGTCATTGGTGTCCATCGCCAGGTGTCATTGGTGTCCATCACCAGGTGTCATTAATGTCCATCACCAGGTGTCAATGGTGTCCATCATCAGGTGTCATTGGTGTTCATCACCAGGTGTCATTGGTGTCCATCACCAGGTGTCATTGGTGCTCATCACTAGGTAACATTGGTGTCCATCACCAGGTGTCATTAATGGTGTCCATTGTCAGGTATCATTGGTCTTCACCATCTAAGTAAGATGGCATTGCTTATCACCATCATGTGTCATTGGTATCCTTTGTTTGTGTGCCATTGTTTTTCAGATAATTTATATCATTAGGTTTAATTCTAATGTCCCTTACTCAACTTGTATGTTTGGCCTTTAATAGATATTCAGTGATGGTTCCTAGTTACAGATGTTATGACTTTTAAAGGATAATAAATCTTTCTACCAGTGCATATAAACATTTTACCCAGGTTCCTGGCTTCAGGTTGATGCTAATCATTAAACTCAAATAATCAATGATGATGTATGTTTTGATCTAACAGGCTGATGGTTTTCAAATGATATCCAAGGAAATACTGTTTCAAGGAAGGTTCTTCAGGTTGTTTTTTCCCCCCCACTGATTCGCGATTGGGCCTTTTGCCTCATTTTAGGAAGAAAAGTTTTGGGAGCAAACTGCAAATTTTGGAAACTTTGCTTAAAAAAGAAATAATTTTGGGAATGGGGCCCATTATCAGCACTAAAAAAACCAGGAAAAAACCTGTTCTTTTTTTTTTATCGATTTTCATTTTATTGTGGACAAATTTTACACATATTTAATGAGGTTGCTGCTTACTGAAGGTCTTTGTATTAATATCTTATGCATTTATCTTATGATGAATCAATGAAAATATAAATGAAAATAGCTAGATTTTCTCAAAGTTTTTTATGAAGTAGAGAATCAATATTTTATTCATCATAGTATTTATTTTTCTATATGAAAACAACGCTAACCATATTGTGTATGCTGTACAAACATTCACCATTATAAACTAAGGGATATTATAAATACAGCCAGTGTACCAAATCATCAAAACTGAGCTACTGTATTGACTTCCATTGGTTTTCTATAAATCATACCAAAGGCTGGTTTACTAGGTACGTATATACATTATTATAGATCTTCAGGTAATAACTGAATTGTTATATTGAAATAGATTTTAGTCATGTGTTTGTTTGATACTTAGGTACAAAGTGTTCTATAGGGACAGTATTTTAAGATACAAGAAAACCAAACTAACAGGTGAAAATCAAAACTGAAAATCCTATCAAAATCATGAGAAGAAATGCCCAGTGTTTTTTTTTATCACAGAGAACATTTCACACAAATCTATGTGTTTCATTTATGATCCTAACACAACAGTGTATTAGTTAGTTCCTGCTTATTCTCCAAGTAGTTCTGGCAGGTTATCTTCACCTGTCTCATCCTGGTGTTCATTTGACAGCACCAGTTGGGAATCCAGTCCCAGTTACATCACTTGTTACATCTTAAAGGTGTTAAGATATTGCTGAAATAAATTAAAATGACAGCCTTTTGTAATAGAATGATCCTCAGTAAATAGAGTCTGCAGATATAAATTGGACTTGACACATAAATAAATGCCATGTCTGACTGTATATACAGACAGCATGTAGCGCTGCAGACGATGCTGTGTAACACAACACTAGGACCATAGTTGTATCATGTAACAACTAACATTCAGTAATTATAACTATATACACAATACCTGGGAGAAGGCCTTAGTAAGTTGCAATAACTTGTGCCTAATCCCTTTTCCTTAATTGAAATTAAATATGTTTAAAGTAAAGTACACAATACCTAGAAATTTTACCCAATGAAATCATTTCCGTCGCATAAAGTTATGTTGAATTCAACAACAGAAGGTGCAGTAAATATCTATCCTGCTTAGAATATAAGGATATACAGTAATATATTTACATTTACACTGCAGCCCCACTATATAACTTTACCAAGCTCACTTGGAAGTTATGAGTCCATAACTTCCAAATCTTTATCATGACGTCATTATTATAGTGACGTCATAATTGTCACGTTGGCGATAACGAAAGATGGCTGTTGAAAAGGCTGTTCCATCTTTGACGATAATAAGTTGTACATTCATTATCAGAGTAAAATTCCTGGATATAGTCTTTCAAATTCGTTGTCAAATGTAAATATAAGCATTGAACTGCTTTCATTTGGAAGTTATGGGCTGATGAATGCCATCTGAACAAAGGCAAATTCAACATGAAGCACTAGCACGCTTCATTGAATTTGCCTTTGTCCAGTTGGCATTCATCAGCCCATAACTTCCAAATGAAAGCAGTTCAATGCTTAATAATTCAATAATATTATAATATATATGACAATTTTATCAAAATCTTCATGTTAATTTTTCACCTTCAAACAGATTACTTAAAACTTTACAAAGTTTTGAATTTACCAGTTCTTATGCATCGCATGTGCTATGACTATAATTATCATCCCTAGTGTCAAGATCCTTACATGGAAAAAGTTGAGATCCTCCTTCTATGCATAACCATAGCCAATTACTAGCCATGACACTTATACACTTCATTTCACTCCAAAGGTCCCAAGCTCTGATCGAACTTGAACAGGTTAGGCTCTCCGCCCAATTACTGTGAAACTGCTTGCTGATGGGCAAAAGATGAAAATCACACTCATTCTGCATAGGGGTGAGAGCAGCAGTCCCATGCACCCCTGGTAACATACAAGGTCCAAGAATCGTAATGGGAGAATTATTAAGATATACCAGTATATATACAATATATATAGATTTCAATTACATTTCTGTGCAAAACATCATTGGTCCTCTGACCTGCAAATTCTGAAATTGGTTGCTGTATAATGGGGGAAAAATACCTCTGCCAAAAGTAGTACCATAAATTGGGATATTTTGGTGTCAGGAAATTTTGACCTTTTTTTTTTTCCGCCAAAACTGGATGGTTTTAGTTTGGTGTATCTGAATTTGATGTTTCCATCAACCATGTGTCAAATTTTGGCGTATTCTGATGTTCATGTTGCAATAGTGCCATTGAGTCTGAGATCAAATGTATTTCCCATGGGAGTTGTTCATGAACATTGAAGTTTTCATCATGATCACACAGTGATTGCTTTTGAAGTTATGGCTGTTCACAGACCGGAAGATTTGTCATGACCCATACAGTTGACCAACCTATTTTGTTTCCTATACAAACATATGAACAAGTAATTAGTTATGACATCTATCCATTTACCCCTGGTACATATTCATTAATTTACAGTACATTTTATTTTTATTAAGTGTCAGTAAGCATACATGTTATGTTTTGGCCGATTGAATTTAGACAAAGAATCAATCAAAACCATGTGAATTTACCTGAGCCACATATGCAGTAACTCACATTTTCACAAACAGCAATAACATTCAAAATGAAAGTTTACAAGTACAATCATCATTTAAACACCAATTTTAGGAACCATACCTTTATTGAAGAATGAAAAAATGGCACATTTCATGCAAACACACTGATAAAAAGTCCTCTGTTGTTAGCCACAATACCTACTTTGTTTACTTTGTTTGGTATTATTATCAGGCAAGAAAAGGGTGCATCCTGATAATTTGGTATTTCAATACTGACAGTGTTATCTGGTTTTAATTTGGTGTGTTAAATTTTGATGCTTTCATATACTAGGTGCCAAATAAACCAAAATATAACCACCACCAAAATATCTCAATTTACAGTTATATTTTTTACGGTAATACAGTTAGCAACATTAATAAGTATTCCCACAGCCCCTTTTGCCTCTTGTATCATGCAACACCATTACTAAATTCTGTCTGAGATATGTGTGAGATATGATGATGAGGATCTGTGTTTTGTAATTACTGGTAGTGTTTTGTTGTGACAAAAAAGATCAGACGGCATGCTCGTTAGACTTGCTAACCTATGCACGATTTAATTATAATGATTGGTATTTTAACCCACCCACTTGTTATACATGCAGCATCATCGTATTTATAAGATTAACTACTTGTAGCTTCCATTGTGCTACTATACATCAGGGGACGATAACTTAATGATTGACTTAAATGGAGTAACACTAATCATATTAGCAGGTATTAATTACTTGATTAACACAAGCATGTTTAACTGTTAATGGTTAACCTGGGAGTTAAACAGGGCTGGCAGTCATGCTAATATGAGCTAACACTGCCGCTACCAATCAGGACTGTAACCTTGTTAAACAGTATGTCAAGGCTGTTCTTAAACCAGGAATAGTTCCAGTAAATAGTCAAATTGCGGTAGCTGAACTAATTCTGCTTTCCTGAATAACTTAAATAACTATTACGTTATAACTAAACTATAGGTGAAAGGCCAGTTTATCAGATGTAGTCTATATTTGGTACAGAAATGTGTGGGCTATACCCTAGCATTAGCTATAAAGTAAATCAAGGCCTATAAATAGGGACATATTGTGCTGTTTGTTTAACAACATCAACACTGTCAAAAAGTCTCCATGAAAACCTCACGTTCTGTATTTAGTTTTTTTCTCCTGTTACTTATGAACAGAAGGTTTCTTATTGTTTCTTTAATGGTGTTTCTTGGGGAAAGCAAATACTCTTATTGATTAGGCACTGCTAAGAGATTGGTTCATTTGAATTTGCATAAATCTCAGATGGTCAGATAAAAACCTCTAACTGGACATTATTACCCCCTGACCAGTAGGAATCTCTATATGGACCTTCATACCCCCTGACCAGTAGAAATCTCTATCTATACCTTATGTATTAAGTATCTTT
Organism: Pecten maximus; assembly: GCF_902652985.1. Lineage (NCBI taxonomy): Eukaryota > Metazoa > Mollusca > Bivalvia > Pectinida > Pectinidae > Pecten > Pecten maximus. The sequence goes on from NC_047016.1 coordinate 14,935,016, forward strand.
ACCCCCTGACCAGTAGGAATCTCTATCTGGACCTTTATACCCCCTGACCAGTAGGAATCTCTATCTGGACCTTTATACCCCCTGACCAGTAGGAATCTCTATCTGGACCTTTATACCCCCTGACCAGTAGGAATCTCTATCTTCACCTGTCCAATAAGAATCATTATCTAGAGCTTATGTATTATGGGGTAAGTATCTTTACCCCCTGGCCAGTTAAAACCTTTGGATATCTGGAAGTGATATATTGACCTAAAGATGTAGTGAAACTGACATGATAGAGAAGTATGTGCCAACTGAGAAACCCATCGCTGACATTAATACTTCATCTGTATTGATTTTTTTTACATCCAAAGATGTGGCTTAAGGCCCTGAAACCTGTCATGGAATCTGTTTCCCAGGCCAACTTTTGTTGCTGTTAATTGTCCAAATTGATGGTGTGATTTCACTTTGATGTGATGATTGGGACATTTGTTCGACAGGATGTCGTAAAAATTGATACAGAATGGTAAGAGACATTTGAGAGAAACAATCACAGGGTGGTTGGGTAAGGCAGCTGATAGTTTACTCATATTTGATTGAACATGAAACTGTATTGGGTCACTTGCCTGACTGTCATGGGGATATTGTCTGGGTACTCTGGTTTTCTCCAGCACTTTAATCTGTAGATTTTAAGATATATATTTACCTGGGAATGATACCTACTGTATTTCACTGCAAATAAGCCCTCTCCTCCACATAAGCCCTCTCTTCCAAATAAGCCCCCTACCACTTTTGACAATCTACAGGAATAGGGGAAGGAACAGTTTAGTTTTATCTGTCCTCAGATTCACATGTTTTCATCTGTACCCGTTATAATAATAGTTTAATGTTTTAATGTTTTAGTGGTAATCATATAAATGAATCCTACTATTTTTCTCCTTAACAGGTTTACATTAAAAGTTATATGATTTGTTTGTGTTCAGTATTTAAATATTCATAACTAATTAAGATTAAGACATTTATAATGCACTGCAATGTGCATAATTTTCTACATGGCAATCTTGTGCTTAGTTTGGACAAATTATAATCAATCATATTCAAGTTTTCGATAATAGATTCACTATGAATACTGTCTTTAATTTCCTATTGTCCTTATCCTTCTAACACATAAATATTTCTTTCTTGAGAGCTCCCATTCTGTTACTTTTATCTAATGTAACCTCTTTCGATTTGGACTTGTAATTCGGGGAACCCAAAATTTCCTGCCCCCAATTCATTATACAAAGTTGTATTATGTTTTGTGTATTTATTTCTGATGTAGATGCTAAGCTTGGGATCGCTCAAGCTTGGGGGTCACCCCATCTGAAGCAGTCTTAGCAGGGCCGGCTGCTATACCAGCTGCTTATACTCTGTGGCTTCAGATTGCTCCATTTATAAGGGGATCTCTCCTTTCATTATACAGTCATAGCTAAGCTTGTGATCACTCAAGTTATAAGGGGGCTGCATGCCCCACTAGTATCACTACTATATTAACTGTATAGGTGTATCTTTTCTAGTAGCAATTTAATTTAATTATGTAATATTGTAAGTTGTTTTGATGTAATTCAGCGTAAGAATGAGCAACCCCTAAGAATGCCAAAAGTTTGAGTGATTAAGCCTGAACAAGTATAGGTTCCATTCAATAAATTTTGAACATCATATACTGTTTTTTGTGTTGTGTATATATTCACATTTAGTTATTAAAATGTCTTGTTATGGCATTTACAGTGACATGAATGATACAGCTTTACAGACAAATATCATGGTCTATATATGTGCAATATGTTGACCATTTGCATGTCTATAATCTGTATCAGTCATTTTGACTATAAAGATCCTATTAAGACAGTCAAATGGTTATATATTTACATTTCCTACCATTCTAGCTATTCGATTATATTTAGAAAAAAAAAACAATTCTTGTTCCTGACAGTGTATTCCATTAGATGGATATGTGCCGTTTTGTTGGGTTTTTATTGTCAGTCTAGCTATGAGCTATGGTATTATCAGTCTGACAAATGCCACTTCTGTCTGGTAGATTGTGTACATATACATACTGCAATATTAATGTAAATATTTGTTAGGAGACTGACAAAAGACACACCAACAGTAATGGCATAATCTTATACTCAGAACAATGGAACTTCTTGGATAGTTATTTTACCTTACTGGTTTTATATCTATCTTTTTTCCTCCACCTCCAAAACCTGGCACATCCTTAAATGACCCTGGCTGTTAATAGGACGTTAAACAAAACAAACCAAACCAAACCAATCAAACAATATATATACATACATTATAGTTTATTTAACTATCAGCAAAAATGAAATTCATTTCAGCAGCTTATCGTTTTTCTATCTCTTAATTTTCATGGTGTATGGTATAATGAATTAGCATAATAAATGCAAGCCTATCAATATATCAATAAAAAATGTAACTGACTGTTATCTTTGCTAACATCTCTCCTAATCAAATGTAAAAGAAACATATGAAATGAAAGTCACTTTTCCACAAATTCCTAACCATTTGTGATAAAACATCAACTGTCTTAAAAGCTCTCTTAATGTCCCAGGTAGGCTTAAGCTTGCCTAATTGGAATGGACATGGTGTGCAGACTTTTGTGATAAGATTTTGTAAAGATGATTTGATGAATACCAATGAGACCAAGTATCAGTCAAAAAGGAACATTTAGCTTCAACAGGCTGAGAAGCAGCTCTGGATACAGTTGATTAGCACTCCTTACAGAATGTCAAGTGCCTTGAAAATGGTGGCTACAAAAAACTCATAAGGCACATGTCTTAAGGTATCTACATCATGTTATTGTTAGCAATATGTCTTACCATGAGACTACGGCTTGATAGCAATGTGTCTTTTGGTTTCTAAAGCTATATCAATATCTTTAAACAATATATGTATTAAGGATACAGCAGCTTAAGCAATATGTCTTCAGTGACCACAGCTTGATAGCAATATGTCTTACAGTAACCACAGCTTGATAGCAATATATCTGACAGTGACTACAGCTTGATAGCAATATATCTGACAGTGACTACAGCTTGATAGCAATATGTCTTTGGTGACTACAGCTTGATAGCAATGTGTCTTACAGTAACCACAGCTTGATAGCAATATGTCTGACAGTGACCACAGCTTGATAGCAATGTGTCTAACAGTAACCACAGCTTGATAGCAATGTGTCTTATAGTAACCACAGCTTGATAGCAATATGTCTTATAGTAACCACAGCTTGATAGCAATATGTCTTACAGTAACCACAACTTGATAGCAATATGTCTTACAGTGACCACAGCTTGATAGCAATATGTCTGACAGTGACCACAGCTTGATAGCAATTTGGATAACAGTGACTACGTCTTGATAGCAATGCGGCTTACATTGACCACAGCTTGATAGCAATATTTCTTCGGTGACCACAGCTTGATAGCAATATGTCTTCGGTGACCACAGCTTGATAGCAATGTGTCTTCGGTGACCACAGCTTGATAGCAATGTGTCTGACAGTGACCACAGCTTGATAGCAATATGTCTTCGGTGACCACAGCTTGATAGCAATGTGTCTTCGGTGACCACAGCTTGATAGCAATGTGTCTAACAGTAACCACAGCTTGATAGCAATGTGTCTTCAGTGACCACAGCTTGATAGCAATATGTCTTCGGTGACCACAGCTTGATAGCAATGTGTCTGACAGTGACCACAGCTTGATAGCAATATGTCTTCGGTGACCACAGCTTGATAGCAATGTGTCTTCGGTGACCACAGCTTGATAGCAATGTGTCTAACAGTAACCACAGCTTGATAGCAATGTGTCTTCAGTGACCACAGCTTGATAGCAATATGTCTTTGGTGACTACAGCTTGATAGCAATGTGGCTTACCATGACAACGGCTTGATAGCAATGTGTCTTACAGTGACTATGTCTTGATAGCAATGTGTCTTACAGTAACCACAGCTTGATAGCAATGTGTCTTACAGTAACCACAGCTTGATAGCAATGTGTCTTACAGTAACCACAGCTTGATAGCAATGTGGCTTACAGTAACCACAGCTTGATAGCAATGTGGCTTACAGTAAGTTAACCACAGCTTGATAGCAATGTGTCTTATTGATAGCAGTGTGGCTTACAGTAACCACAGCTTGATAGCAATGTGTCTTACAGTAACCACAGCTTGATATATATAGCAATGTGTCTTATCATTGCAGCATTTTTAACAATGTCTTATACAGTCACTACAGTTTGATAGCAATATGTCTCACAGTGACAATGGCTTGATAGAAATGTGTTTTACATTGCAGCTTGATAGCAATATGTCTTATGATGATTACAGCTTGTTAACAATCAAAATGTCTGACAGTGACTATAGGTTGATAGCAATATGTCTGACAGTGACTACAGGTTGATAGCAATATGTCTGACAGTGACTATAGCTTGATAGCAATATGTCTTACAGTAACCACAACTTGATAGCAATATGTCTGACAGTGACTACAGGTTGATAGCAATATGTCTGACAGTGACTATAGCTTGATAGCAATATGTCTTACAGTAACCACAACTTGATAGCAATATGTCTGACAGTGACTACAGGTTGATAGCAATATGTCTGACAGTGACTATAGCTTGATAGCAATATGTCTTACAGTAACCACAACTTGATAGCAATATGTCTGACAGTGACTACAGGTTGATAGCAATATGTCTGACAGTGACTATAGGTTGATAGCAATATGTCTGACAGTGACTACAGGTTGATAGCAATATGTCTGACAGTGACTATAGCTTGATAGCAATATGTCTTACAGTAACCACAACTTGATAGCAATATGTCTGACAGTGACTACAGGTTGATAGCAATATGTCTGACAGTGACTATAGCTTGATAGCAATATGTCTTAAAGTGACTACAGTTATAAAGCACCATGTCTTACAGTGACTATAGCTTGATAGCAATATGTCTTCTGAATAGCAATATACTTATGGTATAAATATTCTGAAGTTGCTCACATCAAACATTCCTTTAATGTACAAGTAAAAGTTCTGTGAATTCCTCTTTACAGACTCCAGTTTGTTGTAAATATTTTAATCATCTGTTTTAATTGCAAACATGTGTTGTTGTTTGACATAATATCCATGAATCTGTTAGTTGATTCAGGATATCACTTTACAGCAAGATAGATTACTTGTATAAATCACCAATTATAATCTCAGATTCATACATAAATATCTTTTAATATCTACAAAACCTATTATACAACAGGTACTTTAGGCTGCTGGTTATCCTATTATTCATATGGTACAGTGTCCTAGAAAATGATATCAAATTGTCATGGAGCAGAGAAAGAGAAAACTGCAGCTTTTATTTTCATATTGCAGGAAATGATTGACTTTAATGGAAATTTATAGATAACTTCAAACACTATCCTGGATACATGCAAGACTGGTCTATCTAAATGTCAGTCCTAAATTACACATAGTACACACTTATCTATCTCTCTTGGCCCCAATATAATGTTATACTGATACACGCATATCAATTAAACAAATGTCCATATCATCTCTAAATCATGCCCAAATTCATAAACAAACTTTCTGTATTTAAAGGTAACAAATTTAAATTCGTCTCTAAGATCATTTCTTGCTGTTTTCCACTTTATGTTCGTCTTTAACAATGGCAACATAAAGACTGGTCCCATTCTGACATCATTGTCAGTATGATATGGCAATATAACTGCCCAGTGGCCCCATTCATCGTTGTCAATATAATATGGCAATATAAAGACTGCTTTCATTCATCATTGTCAATATAATATGGCAATATAAAGACTGCTTCCATTCATCTTTGTCAATATGATATGGCAATTTCCAATATAAAGACTCGTTCTATTCATCGTTGTCAGTATCATATGGCAACATAAAGAATGATTCCATTGATCATTCTCCGTAAAATTTGGCAATATAAAGACTGGTTCCATTTCATCGTTGTTAATATAATATGGCATTATATAGACTGGTTTCATCATTTGAATGCATCAATTTAGGTCACAAGTTTATCAGTATTGTTTTTTACAACATAATTGGATATATATGACCACCTGGGATACATGTAGGTGGTTGAGGAGATCAATATCTGGTAACTTATAGTCTCCCAGCATCACAATTATATATATATACACTGTATATATAGTCCATATAAATTATGTTTTACATCACATCAATTTACAAAATCAATATTGTAAATTTATTTTGGAATAATGAATGCATAGTCATTGTCATTACAGAGGCATAGTGGTCTAGTGGTAGGACGCGAGGCTACATGACCGAAGGCTTGCTAGTTCGAGTCTGGCATGGGCAATGTGTATCCTTGAACGGGATACTTTACTCTGTTAATGTGTTCTAGTTGACTCAGCTGTACAAGTATGTGTAAGGGCAGTGCAAGAAATGTTGTGTGCAAGTTGTTAGCTCCTAAATGGCAGCTACAGCTATACACTCCTCAGGGAGTTGGGGAAGACATTGGCTGTTTGCTAAAGGCCCAATAACCACCCATCATAATTTGTGAACTGATTTGAGATGGCTACGATAATAATTTTTAAACTGCTTTCAGATGGCTACATTGCTGAGTTATAGCAGTATATAAATCTCCAAAATTTTCCACTCCTACTACATACCAGAGTTTCATTCATAAATACAATGAGACTGTTATGCTTTGTGATAACATTAGTCAAGATGTATAGTGGTCTGTTACTTATTAACTAAGTCAACACCTACAAACCATATGATATACCCTAACATGTATCACTAACAGGATTATACATGGCAGGTCTGCTGTTCTGGTCAGATTCTCATCAACACAGGCAAATGAATCCCCTGGAAACTATATGCATGCAGGTTAGAACATTGACATGAAACGCTGCAACTTCTTTAGATGAAATGTTAGGATAAAAATGGTTGACACCAGTAATTTCAAAGTAATATATATCAAGTGCATTGGTAATCGGCTTACTGACAGCCAACTACGTGTACTTTTGTTACTTTTAATATATACTTTGTACATACAGGTCTCCAAACATGTGCTGGACTTGGTCAATATTTATCGTATAGACTAATTTATTTCCGAATAGTATGTAAGGTTTATTAGTTATTTTCATAATTTGATCATGTAAACATTATTATCAAACTGCACAACTCTGGGGACATATTTCTATCAAATCAGAAAAGTACTGTTGTGTGCAAGAATCTAGATTTCAATTGAAAAAAAAACATTGCAAATTTCCTAGGAAAGGTCACAATGAAAACTTCATATGAGGTCACAAAGCATTGGCCCCATTTTTAATCAAATGAAATCTTCAGCGTGAAATACCACATGGATAATTATGAGGGTAAAAGATAAAACTTCAGCATCATTGGTTTGTAGGCAGTGACAGCAGGGCTTTTTCTCATTGGTTTGGGATGGGGCCATTTTGTCTCATTTTGGGAAGAAAACTGATGAATTGGGAAAATTAACAGCCCCAAAAAAGCCCTTAGAAAAAGCACTGGACAGTAAATAATTAACTTTAAAAACATCCATACAGAAATTCCAAGACACAGCCGATAACTAACTTCAGCTGTCAACAAAGATGGCCAACTGTCAGCCATTTTGTTTTCCTGATCAGATCGACTCATAATGAAATGACCACAACTAGGAACCAATGGAAACCTATATATAAAGATTGAGAAGTATATTTCCAATACTCAACTGTCAAAATCCAAGATTGCTATCTGTCTGCCATTTTGTTTTCCAGATTAAAATAGAAATTGAATGAATTAGCACCATAACAAAGATTGTTTACAGATGGATGATGGACGAAAGGAGAAATGAAATTTGAATAGCATGAAACTATATGATGAAGTTGGGCTAAAATTATATATATCAAGTTTTACCTTCAAGAAGTAAATTGTCAAAAATTTCTATGATCTAAATAACTCAAGGTTCAACAAAACTTTCAATTGCAATTGCTTCATCACAGAATTGTGTGTGCTTATGTGAAATTAACCAATTCAATTGTGAAACTGAAATTATATATTCATTTACAATTTCCATATACTTTAAAATTTTAGCAATGATATGGAAGACAACTAAATGACATGTAGCACTGAGATCTAAATTTTCAGGATTGAATATATAGTTGTACAAATTAATCAAGCACTGATTAACAGTGAGTAAACCTTGATCGTTGGAGATCTGACCAAATAACATTTACAATATTACAGAGAAGTGCAAGAAGAGGATCCCCCAGAGAGATTACTCCATCAAGGAGGTGAAGATGGTCAAGCGCGACAGATACCATAAAGTTCCAGTTGTGGTCCTACGTAAAAAGTCAGGGTCCATGTCGACAGTTGACCTGGAATCCCTTCTCAGTGACTCTGATGAAAGGTCAGTACAAATACAAGACAACCTCAACACATTTACATGTCTATTTCATCTGTATGTCCTCATGATATCTGCATGTAAACTCTTTGTACAGTAAAACATGTTGATATCAAATACAGGAAGATGTGGGTGATTTGTAAGCTATAATTACCTAAGTTGGATCTTCATGGCACAAGGTCTCAACATAAATACATGTACTGTTTAACCCCAGGAGTGAGTGGCCCATTATTTATTCTACCCTTATATCCGCCCTCAGAGTGAGCGCTCTCTTAATTCTACTGTACATTCACCCTCAGAGTGAACGCTCTCTTAATTATACTGTAAATTCTCTCTCAAGAGTTTCGCTCTGTTAACTCTACTGTAGATTCACCCTCAGAGTGAGGGCTCTAGATCTGTTAATTATATATCTTGATTCACCCTCAGAGTGAGCGCACTGTTATTTCGACTGTAGATTCACCCTCAGTGTGAGTACACTGTTAATTCTACGGTAGATTCACCCTCAGAGTGAGTACACTTTAATTCTACTGTAGATTCACCCTCAGAGTGAGTACACTTTAATTCTACTGTATATTCACCCTCAGAGTGAGTACACTGTTAATTCTACTGTACATTCACCCTCAGAGTGAGTACACTGTTAATTCTACTGTGTAAGATTCATCCTCAGTGTGAGTGTACTGTTGATTCTACTGTAGATTCACCCTCAGTGCGAGTGTACTGTTAATTCTACTGTAGATTCACCCCTAGAATGTGCACACTGTTAACTCTACTTACATGAAGATTCATCCTCAGAGTGAGTGCTAAGTGTATGTTAAGTATATTCTATCCTACTCAAAGTGAGCACTCTATATGTTTGTATTCTACTTTAGATCCACCCAAAGAATGAGTGTTCTGTTTACTCCATCCTTGATTCACACTCAAAAGGAGCTCTGTTCATTCTACCCAAATAATCAAAACATTGTCGTAATGCTATTTCCTATGAATATACCCAATACCTTTGCTTTGGTATCTACTCAACTTGTGTATTTCTGTATAAAGGTACTTGTTACAAGATAGATGAAGTACTCACCCAGTTCATTACAGTGAGTGGGGTGGAGTTGTCTGTCTGTAGCAATACTTTCTGCCACTTTCCACGGTGACTCTGACAATGGATAGGAATAGTTCAGTAAATATTTAGCTGTGATTTCGGCTATCACAGCATCTCGTAATGTCTTTCCAGACAGTTTTCCTTGAAGGGTGGCAGAGTCATCTCCCTTGATCTTAATTCTCTCAATAATTTGGCCTTTCTCAGCATTTTTTGATCCAGAGTTTGTGTCAATGATGTTTGGCTCCAGAATTTTATAGGAAATCAACAATATAAAACTGATGATGGCCAGAATGATTACACGTGAGGACAATTTCATGGTTCTGTGAAAATAATCACTGACGCTTTCGTTTCCACGTTGGACTCTGATGAAATAGAAGTTGTCATATCGGAGTTACTTCTCTTGGTACACAAAAGTGTCCATCTGGAAAAAGGAAAAAAAACACATCAATGGTGTATTGATAATATGATCTGTGACAAGGATACAATAACCAATTCCAACTTATCATATTTTTTTTATTATGGTATAATTCCTTATGAGCATGCATGCCCCTACAAGCGCATACTAATGTACCTACCTTTCTTCTGCAAAACTCTAACAATTTTGCTTATCTCACTGATTAGCCAATATATATCTATATAATCTACATACGCTCTTTCCACCAAAGCCTCCCAGAGGAATCACTAAAAATTACACAAATCATTTCTCGTTTGTAATCTTGTCTATATCAATCTTGTCTTTAGTCTTGAAACTTCAAGTGCTGACTTCAAGGTAGCCAATATGTCAAACATGTAATGAATCAACTGAAAAATTACAGAAAGCAAATTATAAAAGCAAACATACAGAAACTGTTTTACAGATGATGAAAACTAACATTCTAATGCCCATAAATCTTTGTATCGATAACAACAATGTTGATAATATATACATGTATATGATACCAACACAGTAGTGAGTACAATAATCCTGGTGATGTCATATTCTAGGTGATATTACAACTACACAGCTGTTAGGTTAAAATTGTCACTCAAAAGATATCTACCCTATATCTATCCATCACACAGCTGTTAGGTAAACATTGTCACTCAAAAGAGATCTATATCTATCCAATCACAATCACCTGTTAGTGATTGGGATAAGCTGGAGTTAGTACATTATTGATATTAAGATTCATTCAAATTGATATAATTTATCTACTCACTAATTAATGTTCATGATTTATTCAAATAACCTATACATTCTAATTGATCATGATCAGTTCCAATGATGTTGGAAGTAGATCTGTTTGTTGAAATAGTGATTTGAAACTCAATACTTTTAAATATTGCTTGCCTCACTGTTCCAACAAGAGTATGCTGAGGCTAAAGATGGATCCATTAAGAAAATAAAATGAATAAATAAGAATATCTTAATGTTTGTTAGAAAATGTAAGTTTAAAAAACCCCACCAAAAACAAGACTTTGATGCTGCATGCACTTGATTGTTTCAGGCAATTCATTCTATAACATACATAACATACATCAGTGTCTTCTTCCAAGACATTTTGTATGACATACAAAAGGTCAAAAAGGCCTGTTGCTCACCTAGAAAGTTTAATGATTATATATAATACATGTATCCCAGGATCTGCCATCCAGTACAATGCATTGTAGTCAACCTACAGATGATTCAGGCCAATGATGGACCAAACCCTTCTTATAGAAGAAGATTTTTTTTTAAATCGCTTTATTTTCTTATGCCAGTGATAGAGTCATTTGACTGTCAGGTTTCAACCTATATAGATTCATTGTGTTTTGTTTTGCTAGGTTATAATTGCCTTGTGAACAGCCAGGGTCATTTTGATGTAGAGTCTCCTTGTAGTAGTTGGTAACTTCCTCAATGAACAACATACAGGAAGCCCGTAGCATGCCATCCAGCACAATTAGTTAGGGTGAAGTGTCTTGCCCAAGGACACAACCACTTCAGGTTCCCGAGAAACAGTCTGCTAAAAACTTATTATAATTGTGGGCTCCGAAATTCACTGGTTAGTTATAACACAGGAATCAGACATAATTTAATCAAATAATTGATAAAAATATTTGCCCTCTTGCTATAAAAAAAGACAGCTGCTATTTTTATTCATAGATTACCTATTCAATTTAATCCTAAATAAGCCAATCAGCTGCTGTTTCTGTTGAACCAATGCAAGTCCTGAAAGAAAATGAGGGCCACGATGGCCTAGTGGTTAAGTTGTCCTGACACTTTATCACTCACCCTCCACCTCTGGGGTTCAAGTTCGAAATCCACATGAGCAGTTGAAATGCCTGGTACTGACCGTAGGCTGGTGGTTTTTCTCCTCAAAAACCTGGCACTTCCCTAAATGACCCTGGCTGTTATAACAACCTTAAACAAAATGAAAACCTAAAACCTGAACTCAATGAAAATGAGTTTCTGAGGTTTTTAGTTATTTTTTTTAGCAATTATTGAATTAATGTATGGAATAGGTATGCTTCCTATATACAGTGGACCCGCGATAATCCGGACGCCGATAGTCCGAAAAACTCACAGTCCGGACGGAATAACACGGGAACGGATTTCTGTAACGTTATTTGTACTCACCAGGCCGGAAATTCGGATTCCGATTCTGGAAGCCCATTTTGGGAACGGAACATACTTTTCTTTAGTAAATTTCCCGCAATAATCCGAACGATTTTTTCACCACGAGGAAAAAAAAATGTCGCGGCAAGTCACCTGTGTCGACAGCTGTACAGACTATTGCTTGACACTGTGTGTAGTCATAGCGACCGCTGCCAGGTCGTAGCCCCGGGTGTTTACCTGTGTATCTCTGTTTTTATAACGGTACCTTGCTTTTCTTTATGACCAAAATGCTACAGTATTAAAGGATTTTATAGTATAGACTGGTCTTGCTTTTATCAACAATACATGTAATACATTTTTGATCGTTAATTAACATCATTAACACGGATATCGGCTTGTAACACCGTTACGTGTAACGATGACTCATTGAAAGATTCATGTTATGTATTACATACACATTTAAGTATTAAGCAGTGATCACAAGAACTGGGTTGATACACACAAATTAGTTAATAGTCGTCCGATACCTCTGATCTACTTAATTAAGCGTCACGTTGTTAAGAGAATACGGGTTTGATAATTATCAGACAGCTTGGGTAGTTCTTGCTGGTGTCGCGTACTTTGAAATAGGTAGCTTGGGACAGCAAAGTGAGATACGATTCACCACATTAATTAATTATTTCAGATTTTTAACTTACGTAAAAATCATTAAAAAAACATGGACTGATGGTAAGTTGTACAGACCGGGTCTCACTTCAGGTTTCTAATTTACGTAAAAAACGTACTTTGTACATAGCGGGTCTTTCATTTAAGGGTTTTAACTTACGGTAAAAAAACGCAAAAACATGGACTGTTGGTAAGTTGTAAAATCCGGGTCTTTTATTTAAGGAATTTAACGTTTGTAATTTCTACTCGTTTGTGAACCTCCGGGACGTGACACATGTGTGTTGTTTGTAGGTCACATATGCCCGCTATAGATAAAACAACTTTCACTTTACATGTTCTTTTAAAACATAGTTTATTTTTTAGTTTCTACAAAATAAAACAAAACAAGAATCATATCAGAAACATAAGTATATTTATTGTTAAAAAGACTGACAATTAGACGTGTATGTATGTTATTTAAACGTCCCTGGACGACCTGGTAGACGAAATTCGGCAGTCCGGAAAACTCGTAATCCGGACGGCTTGGGCTGGGAACGAAGGTGTTCGGATTATCGAGGGTCCACTGTACAAGAATAAAGATCCAGTTATGCCTTGAGATTTAGAAAAAAAATTCACTCTTACAGAAAACCGAATGACGTGGGCTAAAGGCAGGAATTCCCTAGGTGGTGGGGGATAGGGTTATACTGTCTTTCGAGTACCTGTGTGCCTTTATTTGCAGTTAAACCTAAACAATAACATCATTTTTCAGGTAGCGAGAACTTCAAACTTTAATTTGATATGAAATTAAAATTTCACATCATTTGAATTTCAAATAGAACTAAGCGAATGAGGGGGATGGAGTCACTACATTTGTGATAACGTATAGTAAAATATTTCGCCGTGTGAGTCCTTAACTTAAAGAACGTCAGATTCCTGTGGTTATGACCAGCTGATAGCGTTTTAGAGGACTGATAAAAACTGACACTGTCAATATTTTAGTACAGTGAATAAAATTACAATGAATAAACATAGCACTGAGGGATAGAGTTGCCGTGGTCTCATATCATGCGCGCAGATCTCAAATCGCGAACCTGTACAATGATCATACTGTTGAGACAGATAGGGGCACTGTGATTACCGACGGAATGACATCGAACTTTTATTGCAACGACAATAACAACAAGTTTTGATGATGCAAGTACAAAACACTGATGTAATTGAGTCAATAAACTAAACAACTTACTGTCAAAAACTGGACGTTTCCACCGTTTTAGTCATAAAATTAGATTCGAGCATAGCGTGCTGTCACAAGTCGTCTGCTTAGTCGCCATGACACTATTTTTCAGAATCAATTCGTTTATCTGTTTAGGTGGGATACAATTTCACAATTTAGACCTGGCTGTTTTGTAATGTATATTGCTTTTACAGATAAAATGTAAATTATCTATATGAATTATGCAAAATGGAAATAAAGCACACCAATGTTTCCTGGATCAAAATTTTACTATCGATTGTAAATGGTTGCGTTCCGTATCGTACAATCCGAAAATTGGTTTAATGTTGTCGACTGCAACAAAGTTTAGGATGCTGGAAAATGGTGCGGGTAAAACGAAAACATGCACACAGCACAAACTGATGTTTTCTCCCAAGTGCCGTCCCTGCCACCTCGGTATAGATTTAGGGACCTCGTCTTGGGAGATTCTGTCCATACATTTGAAGACAGGTATGTTTACTTTCACAGATATAGTGTAGAATTTCAGAACGAATCATATAATGACAATTTATTGTTCTAGTTTATATCCCGTTCACTAGCTCGGTGATAGGCCTAATTAACCATTGTTATTTATAGAAGCGAAAGTATTGCTAATTTCACAATAGGCCTATAAATATTTTGTAATACCCTTTTACAGATATGTTTTAAGTGTCACGAAAAAGTTGATACATTTTGGTGTTGAACCAAGATTAGTTTAAATGTGTTTCTTAAAAACAAATTAATTTAAGTGGCATTTAATTGAAACAATTAAATTAAAAGACAATTTAAAAATGTTTGTAGCTTTAATGTTTACAGGTAAGGTCCTAGATATTAACAATATAAGGGATTTATAATCTTGTGACCATGATCCATTTATAGAGCCAATTTGTGCTAATTACATTGTAAATATTGAGTTTGTTGACTTTGACCTAGCTGATGTTTAAATAATAAAACCAAGCAATCTGAATAGTTATATTCATAGAAAATACTATTGTAAAACATAAGAAAGACATTTTTATTTTTATTGCATGTTCAAAATTATATAAGTTCTTGGTATATTTTAAACTATAGCTTTGTAAATCCAAAATCTTTCATGATTTAGAAATTGCAATCTTTCCTAAAATTTATAAATTTGTTATTTTCACTTGACTGCTACAAGATCTTGCAATAATTGTGATTCATTGAAGGATCCTAATGTGTTTTAGATACAAAACATAACACCAATGTATAATGCATGATTTAATTACCAATAATTATACAATTGTGTTATCAATAAAAAAAATAAGATAAATACGGTCTACAGGATGAATATTTAAATGTGTAACAGGAGAGGAGAAAATGTAGTGGCCAGATCGGGGACCTCTGAACACTAGTCGGTAGCTACCATTTGAGCTACCAGCTGGTTATCGATAATCGACCCAGTCCAGTCCCACTACACACCTCCCTCCTTTTTTCCAAGTCTTCGCCCTCGAAGACACACGAAACCCTTATACCACCACCATGGGTTTTTTAGCTGGGCGCCAATTTTGTAACAGGAGAGGAGAAAATGTAGCGACCAGACCAGGGTTCATACCCGGACCTCCGAATTCTAGCCGGATGCTCTAGCTACCAATTGAGCTACCTGCATGGTCAACGAAGATCGACCCAGTCCAGTCCCACTACAAATGTTTTAAAAACAGAATCAAATTTCAAACTGAAAATGATTATACTTTGTTCTACATGTAAAGCTTTATATTTATCTCCAGGGGTCAATATCAGTATTATCTCTCATTCAATGTAGGCTTATTTTATTACAGGAAAATGAAATGCATGTAGCATAACCTTCTGATAATTATTCCATGCATCTGATTATAATGCAAAATATATACCGGGCCTGCAGATGATGGGCATTGTTTAATTCTATAGCCATTTAAGGTTTATTAACATTTCTAACACAATAGGTGGGTGTTATTCAACTACTGAGGCATGAAATAATCATTACAACTGTTGAATAACATTCAGTTTATAGCACATGTGGGATAAATTCTAAATGTATTTTGATTGGTTGACACGTTCATTGACCGAGATTATTTTTTAATCACATATGATTCGATGCGATTTGATTGGCTAACACTTGAAGAGCACTTTCCGATGTCCCGGAAGTGATAGCACATATACAAGAAGTAGTTTGCAGTTGTTTTTGTCATATTCTTGAAAATATATGTGAATTTCTATAGATTTATTGCTTTGAAAATGAAAACTTGCTTATTATTTGAGATGATTTGTTATAAATTACAATATTTCCATAAATTTACGCATTTTCAGTTTTGCATATTAATTAGTGGCATTTCAATTTAGGTCATATCCTTACACCACACCCTTCGCACCTGATATTGCGAAAAGAACCTATGTTAACACAAAACAGGTCAATTCATCCTCAAAATAGCTTTTCTATTGTGGTAGAAACAGTTCACACAAACTCGTGCTGTTGTATATATGGTATTTTTTTCACTCTTTAGTTATTTTTCTAAAGTTACAAAAAACACTTGTTTAAGCTTGTGTTTTTGTAACTTTTGAAAAATAACTTAAGAGAGTGAAAAAAATACCATATACAACAACCACTCATTGTGTAACCTCTATATATATATACTGTACTATTATTATATATATACAGTCCTTCTGAACAAATATATATATGTACAATATGTATACGATTAGTAAGTGCACAATTTAGTACTGGTAACTGCCTGGAAGGAATCCAACTGTAACACCAGGAAGTGTTGATGTACCTGTAGGTACATCTGTATGTACCTAACTCATACATACTGAGAGCTTGAGTAGCTAGCTATATCTGGGCCATCATGTAAACCAGAGGTCTAAAGCTATTTAGGAGGCCTCAAGCATAGTTTTATTGAATTGATGTAATGATGATTGAAATAGAAACCAGTATCGCTTTCAACTCACATCAGAAATTCCATAGATGAGAGGGAGTTTGAAGGTGAAATGTTGGAACAATAATACATTATGTTTTACATCATATCAGTGACTTTAACAGACTTTATAAAGCTGACAAAATTTAGCTTAATGATTAATCTACTAAAAAGCTGGAGTTGATATAGAAAGGATCATAATAGTTTGGTTTTGAAATTCTGCAGTTGTACAATTATTATAACCCATCCATATACCAGACATGGTATAACATTGTAACAGTGTAAACCATAATTACACAGTCAGTATAATATTGTAACAGTGTATACCATAATTACACAGTCAGTATAACATTGTAATGGTGTATACTATAATTACACAGTCAGTATAACATTGTAATAGTGTATACCATAATAACACAGTCAGTATAACATTGTAATGGTGTATACCATAATTATAGTCAGTATAACATTGTAACAGTGTATACCATAATTACACAGTCAGTATAACATTGTTACAGCTAGTGTATATCATAATTATAGTCAGTATAACATTGTAACAGTGTATACCATAATTATAGTCAGTATAACATTGTAACAGTGTATACCATAATTACACAGTCAGTATAACATTGTAATGGTGTATAAACCATAATTATACAGTCAGTATAACATTGTAATGGTGTATACCATAATTATAGTCAGTATAACATTGTAACAGTGTATACTATAATTACACAGTCAGTATAACATTGTAACAGTGTGTACCATAATTACACAGTCAGTATAATATTGTAACAGTATATACCATAATTACACAATCAGTATAACATATTGTAACAGTATATACCATAATTACACAATCAGTATAACATATTGTAATGGTGTATATACCATAATTACACAGTCAGTATAACATTGTAACAGTGTATATACCATAATTACACAGTCAGTATAACATTGTAACAGTGTATACCATAAATACACAGTCCATATAACATTGTAACAGTGTATACCATAATTACACAGTCCATATAACATTGTAACAGTGTATACCATAATTACACAATCAGTATAACATTGTAACAGTATATACCATAATTACACAATCAGTATAACATTGTATCAGTGTATACCATAATTACACAATCAGTACAACATTGTAACAGTGTATACCATAGTCAGTATAACATTGTAACAGTGTATACCATAATTACACAGTCAGTATAACATTGTAACAGTATATACCATAATTACATAGTCCATATAACATTGTAACAGTGTATACCATAATTATAGTCAGTATAACATTGTAACAGTGTATACCATAATTATAGTCAGTATAACATTGTAACAGTGTATACCATAATAACACAGTCAGTATAACATTGTAACAGTGTATACCATAATTACACAGTCAGTATAACATTGTAACAGTGTATACCATAATTACACAATCAGTATAACATTGTAACAGTATATACCATAATTACACAATCAGTATAACATTGTAACAGTGTATATACCATAATTACTCAGTCAGTATAACATTGTAACAGTGTATACCATAATTACTCAGTCAGTTTAACATTGTAACAGTGTATACCATAATAACACAGTCAGTATAGCATTGTAACAGTGTATACCATAATTACACAGTCCATATAACATTGTAACAGTATATACCATAATTACACAGTCAGTATAACATTGTAACAGTGTATACCATTATTACATAATCAGTATAACATTGTAACAGTGTATACCATAATTACACAATCAGTATAACATTGTAATGGTGTATATACCATAATTACACAGTCAGTATAACATTGTAATGGTGTATATACCATAATTACACAATCAGTATAACATATTGTAACAGTATATACCTAATTACACAGTCAGTATAACATTGTAATGGTGTATATACCATAATTACTCAGTCAGTATAACATTGTAACAGTGTATACAATAATTACTCAGTCAGTACAACATTGTAACAGGGTATACCATAATTACACAGTCAGTATAACATTGTAACAGTGTATACTATAATTACACAGTCAGTATAACATTGTAACAGTGTATACCATAATTACACAGTCCATATAACATTGTAACAGTATATACCATAATTACACAGTCAGTATAACATTGTAACAGTGTATACCATAATTACACAATCAGTATAACATTGTAATGGTGTATATACCATAATTACACAGTCAGTATAACATTGTAACAGTGTATATCATAATTACACAGTCAGTATAACATTGTAACAGTGTATACCATAATTACACAGTCAGTATAACATATTGTAACAGTATATACCATAATTACACAGTCAGTATAACATTGTAATGGTGTATATACCATAATTACTCAGTCAGTATAACATTGTTACAGTGTGTACCATAATTACTCAGTCAGTACAACATTGTAACAGGGTATACCATAATTACACAGTCAGTATAACATTGTAACAGTGTATACCATAATTACACAATCAGTATAACATTGTAACAGTGTATACCATAATTACACAATCAGTATAACATATTGTAACAGTATATACCATAATTACACAATCAGTATAACATTGTAACAGTATATACCATAATTACACAATCAGTATAACATTGTAACAGTGTATACCATAATTACACAATCAGTATAACATTGTAACAGTGTATACCATAATTACACAGTCAGTATAACATTGTAACAGTGTATACCATAATTACACAGTCAGTACAACATTGTAACAGTGTATACCATAATTACACAGTCAGTATAACATATTGTAACAGTATATACCATAATTACACAGTCAGTATAACATTGTAATGGTGTATATACCATAATTACTCAGTCAGTATAACATTGTAACAGTGTATACCATAATTACTCAGTCAGTACAACATTGTAACAGGGTATACCATAATTACACAGTCAGTATAGCATTGTAACAGTGTATACCATAATTACACAGTCCATATAACATTGTGACAGTATATACCATAATTACACAGTCAGTATAACATTGTAACAGTGTATACCATAATTACACAATCAGTATAACATTGTAACAGTGTATACCATAATTACACAATCAGTATAACATTGAAATGGTGTATATACCATAATTACACAGTCAGTATAACATTGTAACAGTGTATACCATAATTACACAGTCAGTATAACATTGTAACAGTGTATACCATAATTATACAGTCAGTATAACATTGTAACAGTATATACCATAATTACACAGTCAGTATAACATTGTAACAGTGTATACCATAATTACACAATCAGTATAACATTGTAACAGTGTATACCATAATTACACAATCAGTATAACATTGAAATGGTGTATATACCATAATTACACAGTCAGTATAACATTGTAACAGTGTATACCATAATTACACAGTCAGTATAACATTGTAACAGTGTATACCATAATTACACAGTCAGTATAACATTGTAACAGTGTGTACCATAATTACACAGTCCATATAACATTGTAACAGTATATACCATAATTACACAGCCAGTATAACATTGTAACAGTGTATACCATAATTACACAATCAGTATAACATTGTAACTGTGTATACCATAATTACACAATCAGTATAACATTGTAATGGTGTATATACCATAATTACACAGTCAGTATAACATTGTAACAGTGTATACCATAATTACACAGTCCATATAACATTGTAACAGTGTATACCATAATTATAGTCAGTATAACATTGTAACAGTGTATACCATAATTACATAGTCAGTATAACATTGTAACAGGGTATACCATAATTACATAGTCAGTACAACATTGTAACAGTGTATACCATAATTACACAGTCAGTATAACATTGTAACAGTATATACCATAATTACACAGTCCATATAACATTGTAACAGTGTATACCATAATTATAGTCAGTATAACATTGTAACAGTGTATACCATAATTACATAGTCAGTATAACATTGTAACAGGGTATACCATAATTACACAGTCAGTATAACATTGTAACAGTGTATACCATAATTACATAGTCAGTATAACATTGTAACAGTGTATACCATAATTACACAGTCAGTATAACATTGTAACAGTATATACCATAATTACACAGTCCATATAACATTGTAACAGTATATACCATAATTACACAGCCAGTATAACATTGTAACAGTGTATACCATAATTACACAATCAGTATAACATTGTAACTGTGTATACCATAATTACACAATCAGTATAACATTGTAATGGTGTATATACCATAATTACACAGTCAGTATAACATTGTAACAGTGTATACCATAATTACACAGTCCATATAACATTGTAACAGTGTATACCATAATTATAGTCAGTATAACATTGTAACAGTGTATACCATAATTACATAGTCAGTATAACATTGTAACAGTGTATACCATAATTACATAGTCAGTACAACATTGTAACAGTGTATACCATAATTACATAGTCAGTATAGCATTGTAACAGTGTATACCATAATTACATAGTCAGTATAGCATTGTAACAGTATATACCATAATTACACAGTCAGTATAACATTGTAACAGTGTATACCATAATTACACAGTCAGTATAACATTGTAACAGTGTATACCATAATTACATAGTCAGTATAGCATTGTAACAGTATATACCATAATTACACAATCAGTATAACATTGTAACAGTGTATACCATAATTACACAGTCAGTATAACATTGTAACAGTGTATACCATAATTACACAATCAGTATAACATTGTAATGGTGTATATACCATAATTACACAGTCAGTATAACATTGTAACAGTGTGTACCATAATTACACAGTCAGTTTAACATTGTTACAGTGTATACCATAATTACACAGTCCATATAACATTGTAACAGTGTATACCATAATTACACAGTCAGTATAACATTGTAACAGTGTATACCATAATTACACAATCAGTATAACATTGTAACAGTGTATACCATAATTACACAGCCAGTATAACATTGTAACAGTGTATACCATAATTACACAGTCAGTACAACATTGTAACAGTGTATACCATAATTACACAATCAGTATAACATTGTAACAGTGTATACCATAATTACACAGTCAGTATAACATTGTAATGGTG
The DNA here is from genome assembly GCF_902652985.1 of Pecten maximus. Classification (NCBI taxonomy): domain Eukaryota; kingdom Metazoa; phylum Mollusca; class Bivalvia; order Pectinida; family Pectinidae; genus Pecten; species Pecten maximus. Next base: position 14,957,107 of record NC_047016.1, read on the forward strand.
TATACCGTAATTACACAGTCAGTATAACATTGTAATGGTGTATACTATAATTACACAGTCAGTACAACATTTTAACGGTGTATACCAGTATAATGGAGCCAGTCAATACTTCAGTCAATTGTCACAATTTCACACTCAGTCTTGGTTGAAGCTAATTGCCACACTTCGATCTCCTTCCAATTATACAGTATTTACCTGCATGGATACCACCTGATGGTTGGTGCAGATCAGACTAATCAGCACATTTCTAAGCAGAATCAATCTCAGACATATGGATCAGATATCATGTACTGCTAAAATAAATATGAATGTTTAATGATCGATACACCTAGTCCTCCTGGGTTCACCATCATAACTTGAGCTCCTGCAAGCCTCCATTTAATGCAACCAATATAACCTAACATGTAAATTGAAATAAGAAAAAAACTTTTTTTTTTTTTTTTTTGTATTGTTTATTTGAAGTTTTTTGGTCATTTTTGAAACGAAGATATATTGAATCTATAAATTGATAATAGCTGATTGTGTTTTAACAATACATTTTTGTGAATTAATTGATTTCTATAATACACTTGAAGCAATTTGATTCATGTTCAAGCAGACATTCACCACATTTCTTCACACTTGAGTAAACTGAAAGCAATTTCAGATCTAGACTTTGTTTTCTTTTCTTTCTCATTTCTCAAAAAACACAAACATGTAAATCAAATACCTATTTCACATGCCCCTCCAAGGGTCACAGTGGAAGTTCAATCAAATAATGTTTTCTGTAAAGTTGCCAAATAGGAATGTTGTACAAGTAGTACATTATAGTGTCATTGTAGACACATACAGCATGTATCTAAAGTAGACAGTCAATTTATTTAAGTGAGATATTGGCTTTGCCATCAGCATTTGACTGGAGCATGTGACCCCAGTGTACCCCCAGACTTTCTGTGGCACCATATATATTCTTCACTTTTCTTCCATGTGGGAATACACCAGTAAATTCCATTTCCAGTCTCATTTTCTGTATGATCACAGGTTTTGAGTCAGAATTGAATGTGTTTCCCTGCACTGAATGTCAGATCTAGAGTAGTGCAAATGTAGGGTGTTCATTTTCAGGATTCCATCGATATATCACTATCATTAACAGTTTTTCATGAAAACTTAAGAATTTGTTGTGCATACTTTTGCTGCTCTAAAGTGTTCTTTTAAATTTCTTTGTAAATTATTGTGTTCAATGTTAGTTTATTTCAAATATCTTTCTCGCTTACCATTTGACATGAAGTAAATAAAAAAGATTTTCAGGTCACCCGAGACGAAGTCTCAGTTGACCTATTGCGATCGCCTTTTGTCGTCGTGTGTCATAAAAATTTGCATTTTCGACTTCTCCCAAATCGCTGAACTAACTTATATAAAGGTCCTTTTCCAAAATTGTGAATTTCATCACCCAGGGGTTTCAGTTTTCATCCTGGGGACGGGGTAGAATTTACTATAGTTTACAGTATATAAAGAAAACCCATTTTGACCATAATTTATTTCAATTGCTATTGGAAATAATGCATACCTGGTTTGAATTATCAGTAAGGAATGTTTGTTGAATAGTATGTTAATATTGGCACTGACTGACACCCTGGGACTTGAGGGGCGGGGCCAAAAGGGTCAAATTAACTTAATTTCAAAAAGCTTCTTCTCAAGACCAAAATGAAGTAGAATCAATTCAATCAAATACTCTTCATAAATGAAAGAGTCTTCAGGTGCTTTACCAAAATTGTGAATTTCATGACCCTGGGGTCTTAGGTTTGCCCTTGGGGAGTGGGTAAACTTTTTTTATAGTTTATAAAAGAAAATCACATTTTCGATTGTTATACCCTCAATCAACAATAAAGTATAAAAGGAAAAATGCCAAAAGTTTAACTGTTGTGGTCATCAGTCCAAGCGAACTGTTAAAATCGACTGTTAAAATTGACTGTTGACCGCTAACCTTTCCTGAAGTACCCGAATGCGCCCGAGTGATTACGATTTACTGTAAACATTAGAGTTACCTTCCCTTGTCGTTTGCACATCCTGGAAATGGCTACAAGTGGTGCAGACGGTTTGTGTAGGTTTGCCCTAGTGTCTTAAGACAAAATACAGCAAATTTTGGATGACCGTAACAGCAAAAATACGAAAAATGTGATGAAAACAGTGGAAAACATCTTGACCGACTTTCTGTAGACATGCGATCTCTCTCTTACGCTGATCAATGATTATTCAACTGAGGATTTGAACGATTTACTGAGAAAGTTCTACTGCGCCGTTCGTAAACAAGATGGAACCATGTACAGTAAAACTCACTTGTGTCGAACACGGTTGAATCGAATACATCGGATGAGTCGAACGTTTCGTTCGGTCCCGATTTTTTCCCATTTTTATCTTAGTAAATTAAGCATGGATGATTCGAACATTGTTGAATCGAATACTGAGGTTGTGGCGAATATTTTTTGTGGTCCCTCCCTTCTAAACTATACCAAAATTTCCATTTTTGTGTTGAACATCGACGCGTCATGCTGTCTCGGGTAAAATTTGCTGACCTCGCCTGATTGACAGAGTGTGACCGATCAGCCGTAACGGTGTTACCAGAGCCTATTGTTAGTTTCCGGCTGTCGGTCGCACATCATCCCATTGTTTATACAGGTGCACAGGTGAAGTAAAATGTTCAGGTATACATAACTAAGAATAAAATGTGCACGTTTTAGTCTACAAACCAATATGTGTTCTGTTTACTGTTTTGATACACATGGCCGCCGGAAAAAAAAGGAAAAAGTAAACGATAAATTACATATCTTCCATCGAAAAATGCAAAGAAAAAATACCTGTCTGTCATTGATTTAAATCTATATATGCCTAAATTCTGAATACGACGATGCAATATATAGTAACAATGATATGCGGGATGTTTTTACTCTGTTCAAAAGATCGTGGCAATGCATGATCATGCAGCCGATAAACACTGACCGCAGCCTTCATCTTTGATACAAAATCAGCACGCGTAGGGTCGATCAATTTTCCTGAACTGTTTATTGTTTAATATTGTTAAATTGTAGAACAATATATAAACGGATTTTAAGATAAATAGTATGAGTACAATTTATACATTTATATTCTTATAATGTATGTATCGTTTTCATGGAATATTATACTGTCATTGTACGACTCCCGTGTGTAAAGCTTGTGTCTATGATTTCACCGTGAACTTTGTTTTGATCTGTAACTGTGCACAATATTGTTTATTAGATAAAGGAATAATTGTTATCATTTACAATTAATTAATTTCTTTGTTATTATTTATTGCTTATTTTCGACTATGTTATCAAGTACTTGTTCTGCATACAACCAATGATAGTCGGGTATTTTGACTCCGTATACAAACGGACATGGATATGTCGAACCATCGGATAAGGTAGTACACTACAGTAGGACAGCCTGGCCATGGGCGATTTTTTTGTTAAGCAAATAACTCCTGTATTATGATATGCATAAAAAATGAAAAAATAAATGTACACTATAATTGGTATATTCAGTATGAAGTAGTATACATACAGGCTTCACATTTGTTAAAACAAAAATTAATAAATTGGTTCCGGATTTTAAATTTCCGGATTTTCCGAAAGTGTGTTTACACAGGAAATTTAGTTTTGCCTACAGCGAAAAATTGAAGCCCACAGAAAAGGTGAAATAGCGGAAAAACTTAATTTACAACATATGTCAAAACAAGATTAATTCTGTCTTTGGGATAGAGATATTTAATTTTAAATAGGTTTCAGAAAAAAAATTGTGTAGAGAATTGTGTCATTTTGGGTCAAATATCATAATATTTTGCAATTTTTGAGCATTTTTTAAGCTGTTGCCATGGTATTCACAGCTCTTAATATCACAGAAAATACTAAAAATCGCTACTAGTCAAAAAGTTCTTATTGGATTTTGACCAAATTTGGCCAGAAACATCCTTGGCAAAAGGTGAACATATTTTGCATAAATGGTGACTCTGACCCCTGAGGGGCCAAAGGGGCGGGGCCCAATAGGGGAAATAGAGGTAATTCCTTTAAATCACTACTAGTCATTAAGTTATGAATGGATTTGAACCCAATTTGGTCAGAAACATCCTTGACAGAAGGGGATCAGATTTTGCATAAATGGTGACTCTGACCCATAAGGGGCCGGAGGGGCGTGGCCCAATAGGGGAAATAGAGGTAATTCCTTTAAATCGCTACTAGTTATTAAGTTATGAATGGATTTGAACCCAATTTGGTCAGAAACATCCTTGGGGAAAGGGAACAGATTTTGCATAAATGGTGACTCTGACCCCCGAGGGGCCAAAGGGGCGGGGCCCAAATGGGAAATAGAGGAAATTCCTTTAAATCACTACTAGTCATTAAGTTATGAATGGATTTGAACCCAATTTGGTCAGAAACATCCTTGGGTGGAAGGGGAACAGATTTTGCACAAATGGTGGCTCTGAACCCGGAGGGGCCAAAGGGGCTGGGCCCAATAGGGGAAATAGAGGTAATTCCTTTAAATCGCTACTAGTTATTAAGTTATGAATGGATTTGAACCCAATTTGGTCAGAAACATCCTTGGGTGGAAGGGGAACAGATTTTGCACAAATGGTGGCTCTGAACCAGGAGGGGCCAAAGGGGCGGGGCCCAATAGGGGAAATAGAGGTAGTTCCTTTAAATTGCTACTAGTCATTAAGTTATGAATGGATTTGAACCCAATTTGGTCAGAAACATCCTTGGGGGAAGGGGAACAGATTTTGCATATATGGTGACTCTGACCCCCGAGGGTCCAAAGGGGCGGGGCCCAAATGGGAAATAGAGGTAATTCCTTTAAATCACTACTAGTCATTAAGTTATGAATGGATTTGAACCCAATTTGGTCAGAAACATCCTTGGCAGAAGGGGATCAGATTTTGCATAAATGGTGACTCTGACCCATAAGGGGCCGGAGGGGCGTGGCCTAATAGGGGAAATAGAGGTAATTCCTTTAAATCGCTACTAGTTATTAAGTTATGAATGGATTTGAACCCAATTTGGTCAGAAACATCCTTTGGGGAAAGGGAACAGATTTTGCATAAATGGTGACTCTGACCCCCGAGGGGCCAAAGGGGCGGGGCCCAAATGGGAAATAGAGGAAATTCCTTTAAATCACTACTAGTCATTAAGTTATGAATGGATTTGAACCCAATTTGGTCAGAAACATCCTTGGGTGGAAGGGGAACAGATTTTGCACAAATGGGGGCTCTGAACCCGGAGGGGCCAAAGGGGCTGGGCCCAATAGGGGAAATAGAGGTAATTCCTTTAAATCGCTACTAGTTATTAAGTTATGAATGGATTTGAACCCAATTTGGTCAGAAACATCCTTGGGGGAAGGGGAACAGATTTTGCATAAATGGTGGCTCTGACCCCGGAGGGGCCAAAGTGGTTGGGCCCAATAGGGGAAATAGAGGTAATTCCTTTAAATCGCTACTAGTCATAAAGTTATGAATGGATTTGAACCCAATTTGGTCAGAAACATCCTTGGGGGAAGGGGAACAGATTTTGCATAAATGGTGACTCTGAACCCCGAGGGGCCAAAGGGGCGGGGCCCAAATGGGAAATAGAGGTAATTCCTTTAAATCGCTACTAGTTATTAAGTTATGAATGGATTTGAACCTAATTTGCTCAGAAACATCCTTGGAGAAAGGGAAACAGATTTTGCATAAATGGTGACTCTGACCCCCGAGGGTCCAAAGGGGCGGGGCCCAAATGGGAAATAGAGGTAATTCCTTTAAATCACTACTAGTCATTAAGTTATGAATGGATTTGAACCCAATTTGGTCAGAAACATCCTTGGCAGAAGGGGATCAGATTTTGCATAAATGGTGACTCTGACCCATAAGGGGCCGGAGGGGCGTGGCCCAATAGGGGAAATAGAGGTAATTCCTTTAAATCGCTACTAGTTATTAAGTTATGAATGGATTTGAACCCAATTTGGTCAGAAACATCCTTGGGGAAAGGGAACAGATTTTGCATAAATGGTGACTCTGACCCCCGAGGGGCCAAAGGGGCGGGGCCCAAATGGGAAATAGAGGAAATTCCTTTAAATCACTACTAGTCATTAAGTTATGAATGGATTTGAACCCAATTTGGTCAGAAACATCCTTGGGTGGAAGGGGAACAGATTTTGCACAAATGGGGGCTCTGAACCCGGAGGGGCCAAAGGGGCTGGGCCCAATAGGGGAAATAGAGGTAATTCCTTTAAATCGCTACTAGTTATTAAGTTATGAATGGATTTGAACCCAATTTGGTCAGAAACATCTTGGGTGGAAGGGGAACAGATTTTGCACAAATGGTGGCTCTGAACCAGGAGGGGCCAAAGGGGCGGGGCCCAATAGGGGAAATAGAGGTAATTCCTTTAAATCGCTACTAGTTATTAAGTTATGAATGGATTTGAACCCAATTTGGTCAGAAACATCCTTGGGGGAAGGGGAACAGATTTTGCATAAATGGTGGCTCTGACCCCGGAGGGGCCAAAGTGGTTGGGCCCAATAGGGGAAATAGAGGTAATTCCTTTAAATCGCTACTAGTCATAAAGTTATGAATGGATTTGAACCCAATTTGGTCAGAAACATCCTTGGGGGAAGGGGAACAGATTTTGCATAAATGGTGACTCTGAACCCCGAGGGGCCAAAGGGGCGGGGCCCAAATGGGAAATAGAGGTAATTCCTTTAAATCGCTACTTGTTATTAAGTTATGAATGGATTTGAACCCAATTTGCTCAGAAACATCCTTGGAGAAAGGGGAACAGATTTTGCATAAATGGTGACTCTGGCCCCCGAGGGGCCAAAGGGGCGGGGCCCAAATGGGAAATAGAGGTAATTCCTTTAAATCACTACTAGTCATTAAGTTATGAATGGATTTGAACCCAATTTGGTCAGAAACATCCTTGGGGAAAGGGGAACAGATTTTGCATAAATGGTGACTCTGACCCCAAAGGGGCAAAAGGGGCGGGGCCCAATAGGGGAAATAGAGGTAATTCCTTTAAATCGCTACTAGTCATAAAGTGATTAATGCAAGTTCTAAAAACAATTCTTGAGGTCTTTCAGACCTTAGAGAGTCTGGACTTCATTAATCTTTAAAGTAGTTCGGATTCCCACACTATAACCATATATAGCATTGTTTGAGATTTACAAATAAAACAAATTGAATATGAACATTATTTTGACATTTGGTCTAATCCAACCAGGTGAGCGATACAGGCCCCATGGGCCTCTTGTTTAACAATGTTAATGAATTCATATAGTTATGTTTCATTGTAATCTAGTCTGCATGAGGAAGATAATACATGTAATAAATGTAACAACAAATCATCACACTGTCAATTTTTTAAAGCATTGTCAATTTTCTTGTTATGTGGATAAATTATTATGAATTTCATTATTGTCATTTTCAGTAAAATATTTGATGTTTGAGAAGGATATAACAAAACAGTTATCGACTGTGATTTTTGGCAACAGATGACCTCAACCCCAGTCAACAACTGTATATGTACTATCATTTATTTCATTTCTTTTGAATTTCCTTTTAACTTGTTTAACGTTATCAGCATGGGATGACAGTTTGATGGTATGCACATGTTGGCCCTAACATAGTTACCTAACTTCATAATTCATTTTTCAACCTTTAAAACTGTTATGAGTTCACATATTAGAAATGTTTTTAGCTAATTGGAAAATTGGATTATAATTATTACTGATTATATATATATATATAAGAAGAGGCTGGAGATATAGTGATATGGCTCCTTATAGGTGGCCCAATAATCCCTGTATGACACCTATGGTGCCTATAACAAACACACACAAATGTATCCTAACACTTTTTGTAATTTTGTTTCCTAGTTACCAAAGTGCTGATGAATGAAACATGGCTATGTATACATAAAGTCATTTTAGATCTTGTATAAGGCATGTTTAAGTAAGGATATTTACCTGAAAATCATTGGAATGTGCAAAATGTACGTAAATTGGATGTACTAATCCAATGTTGATAGACGTAACAGCTATGTACCTATTTCTGATGTCGTTAAGACAGTTTTTATCTGTATAATTGCTTTTTATGCCAACACTGTGAGTTTTTACTCTGGCCTGGACCTCGACTAATAGTCTGATGCACAAGTTTTTGTCCCTTGAAGGTTTCATTTATTCAACAAATTATGCATAATACATATTCTTCTAATTCGAAAATTGATTTGCCTAAAGTCTAGTTGCCCTCAACAGGCAGGCAATCTGTTTTACATTTTAATCTTAAACATCTGTCAGTTACCCATTTACTAGCAAACTAACCTGGGGTCAACTGAACCAACTGCTCCTCAGAATATGTTTTTAAGTGTGTCTGTTATATGTTATTCATGACATATTCTTGTGTCTCTCTGAAAGCCATTAAGTTCCATCAATTTATCCTGGCACTTCATATTAATGCCACTGTTATATACAAGTGAGACATATTCTGTCCAGACTATACTCCTAACTTAGTTTGTTTCATTTCAAAATATTTCCTTATTCAATAATACATGTACATACAATTACATAAAGATAACTAAAAAAATAGTTGTAATAATTGTAAATAGTACTAGTGGTAAAAACTTGTACAAATGTTTTGAAGAATAGTAATTATAATGGTAGTATTTTCCAAAACGATAGATGTCAATTGTTTACCATGGTTGAGGGGAGGGGGAGGGGGTGTTATTACATAAAGATATATATACATGTATATATTTTGTTTGGAAAACTGGCTAAGCCTATACTGGTATATTGTACTTCTCATATGAATAGGGCTGTTAAGGAATAATATGAAGACATGCATGCATGTAGTTTTTTTTTCTTCAGAAATATTGGTTGTCATGATAGAGAGCTAGTCACTGTACAAAGGTGAGAGCTGGTCACTGTACACAGGTGAGAGCTGGTCACTGTACACAGGTTTTGTATAATGACCAACAGCTCATCAAGATAGCTCATCAATTAACTTACATCAACTTTATACAAACTTTGTGTATTGCCTATTATTTAAGACATCTTTTGTTTCCAGAAGCATATTACGTAAATATAATAGAGGCTGCTGATTGGTCAGTTATAATTGAGATATTGTCTCATAAAGCTGAATTTTATTGGTATACTTTAAAGCTTGTACCAATGCTTTGAGCGATAGCAAATACAATGGTAGTGTCTTCCAAAACAATAGGTGTCAATTGTTTACCATGGTTGGGGAGAGGGGGAGGGGGTGTTATTTAGCCATTGGCTTACAGACATCAATTAAATTTGATCGACATAAACCACGTTTGAGGTTTGCAGACATTAACTGAAACATTATCGTGTTTTGTTCCCTTTCCAATAAAAGGGTGGTGGCCTTGGGAGAACAGTACATCTATAGTGTAATGGGTTTTGTTACAAAGGATGTAATTATAACAACACATCTAAAAAGGCCTGATTCAAAGTTAAAATTATAATTGACATATTGGCAGATTGCTGTTGTGGTTGTACGTTGCTTAAAAGAATGTTTTTGAAAAAAACATATCATTCAAGAACTTGCTGTGTTTGAGAGAATCTACATGCATAGTCTACTGCTAGCACTGTGATCTCTGCATGTCCGCATCCCATAGATGGAAGCTGCATTCTGACACCTTTGGGTTCAGCACAATAAAATTCTATTTGTCTATGTAAAATTCAAATTTCAAAAAACTACTGAACAGTAAATGGAGATGCTTTTAAAATGACTCACTTCATTTAGAAGAGCAGCTGCCTAAATTTATCGTTGGCTTAGGACTTTGTACATGTTAGCAGGGCCTGAGTAATAAAAGGACAAGTCTGGGTATCTATCTGGCAAAGAGTGCTGTAGATAATGAGATTTTATCCTGCAAGCATCATGGAGTCCTGTCTCACATCAGCAAATTATATTTTGTAAAAGATATAAAATTTAAATTTCTTTACTTTGCATCTTGGTACGCTGCTCATGTATTCAACAACAGTCTTAAGATGTTACATTGCATACTTATCTCTTCATGAAATTTTCTTTATGTTGTGTTTATCTTTTGACACAAGTATTCTTTGTTGTTTTGGTGAAGTTCTTCATAAATACCATACGTTTTTGAAATGGTACGTGATGTCTGATCCATTAAGATACAATCTGTGTTTTCCCAGCATACATCTGTGGCATAAGAGGACACACCACATGATGATACACCATCAGTAATCCCAATATGCACAGTCAATTTCAAATGTCCAGATCAACATCTAGATTTTTTCAACTATTTGTAAACTGATAACTCAAACTTGGTTCAATGATTAAAAAAGGCACATAAATTCACTGTGGGGCCCCAAGTGAGGGGATATATAATGCGCAGTACCCTGATCAATAGAGCTTATTTCTGTATTCCTATGTGCAGCATTGTCACAACATTGGTTGCCATATCAGAGATGATGTCACCACAGACGATTCATATGGGAAGCCATAATATATTTATGCAATCATTGGAATTAGAATAATAAAAAAAAAGTAGAATGCTGTCACTTTAAAGTGCAGACTTTACCTATAAGGTAATCTTGTAAATGTAACGTATGGGAAATATGTTTTAATTTCACCTGAACAATATATGGCATTTTAGAAATAAATTGTATGCTGTTTTTGGATTAATGAGCAATTATACTTATTGTACATAATTTTGTGTGAGCAACACTGGAACTTGGATCAGAGTCCTAGATCCACCGACTTGTAGAAAAAAAATATTGTGATATTTGCCATTGTCAAACACAATGTTATACTGTATAAGAATGATAATAAAATATTTATAGAGATGTATTGTCTAAATTGCTATCATTATTATGTGAATTTGTAATTTGTTGGTTTCTCGAGTCCTAGTATTGATCATTGAGCATCATATAAAAGATTTAGTATTATACAGAAAATATAGTACTGCTCTGTCTGATGTCCAAGTTTGATTGATGAAGTTTCATACAAATTGATGTCATTGTCATTTATAAATGATGTATCAGAGAAATAGTCTAGAGAGTAGAACACTACATCCTGTCCACATTGTTGTATTCTAGTCGTAACATTTACACCTGGGACTAAGAACTCTGTATATAAGGTTGCTAATTAACACCTGAGAGTCATTGATACATGTACATCTGTATAGTTACAGATTGTTGTTGTAATCTTATGTATGTACCTAAGATAAATGTAGCTGTTGTAAGGACTATGGGGGCATCACATGGAATATATTGGGAACAGTATATTTTGCTAATACTGGATATTTAAAAACACCAATAAATTGTAATAATACTTGCAGTAATTATATTGATAATATTGGCTCATGATCATGAACAGCTGGGGAGACCTAAATGGGTTTATGTATCAGAACTGGATTGGGGTGTGTTGTGCAAGTAAACCATTAAGCTCTAGATGTACTAAATGGTTAGAGCGTCTATCTAAAGTTGGGAGGTCCCAGGTTTGAACCCTCGTCCCTCTCCTGTTACATTTGGCACCCAACTAAATACCCACAGAGGGGTATAGGTTCTCGTGTGTGTCTTCAGGCTCAAAGACTTTGTTGAAGGAGATGGAATATATAGTGGAACTGGTCTCAGCTGAGCGTTAGTGGCTATGTAGCTCAAATGGATAGCTTCGACTCTTGTTGAGGCATTCAACAAGATTGTGTTTTCCTTAGTTCTTTAAAATGGTATTTTGAATCTTGGTTGATATTTGGGAAAATGTGAAGTAGTGTTAAAGGAGTGGGTAGGTGGATCCACTTCCTTCAGTGTATTTGTTTGGTTGAAATAATGAAATCTTTCTAGTTTACCGAAAGGGTATCACATTTTTTCTATTAATTTGGTAAAGATATTTGTAGCTTGCACATGAGCTGAATTGCTATTGATGTGGTGTATTATTGTCATGAAGTATACCTGTAATAGCTATATAGGTCCATCAGTGCCTTTATATCATTGTTATTGTGACGTCACCCCATAAGAAGGTTCATGTTCTTTGGAGCTCCGTAACTACAGAAACATATTTTAGCATTTTCACTCGTTTTCATGATGAATGCTAGAAGGTAATTGGAATTGATATTAAGTGATATTTTTAGACCAGCATGTCAGATCTGAGAGTCGAGTCGCTTTTGTCTGGAACAAATGCCCAAAATCAAAATCAGAAGGAGTCCAGGAGGTGCAGTTACAGCAAGGACAAAGTCAGCGTCCATGACTGAATCTAATTCAGGTAACCAGCTAAATTCCAGCTCAGAGAAGACATTTTTAAGATGCCATGGGAGTTGGAAGAACAACAGTGTAAAGTACGTTCTAAGACAACGGCAAATTCCTCCAAGGAAATACTGGAATGTAATCATTGTCACCCGAATTTCTGCAACCAATGCCTACACAAAAAGGTTAAAGATATCGAAATGATTAGAAAATCTGATGCATTGGGGTTTTGCGGTCCCTGTCAAGAAGTTGTAGAAAAAAACATCTTAACCAATAAGAAGATAGAAGAAAGATGTAAAGAGATCATCAAGGAATTTGAGTGTGATTTATCGGAACTGGGAAAATCTGTGGCATTGATCTGTTAAAGGTCAGGTACGTGATATAATCAAGGAGGAAATCACAAAAGTAAAACCAAAGGATCAAATGCCACCAAACACTGACTTTGTCATATCAGAACTAGGAGAAAGGAAAAGGTGAGAGAATAATTTAATGGTATTCGGAATTGCAGGGCAGCAAGAACAAGAAGGCAGGGAAAGATTGGAAGTTCATAAGTCAACAATAAAGGAAATTTTGGGAGTACATAAAAAAATGTATTCAGAATAACTGTGGACAACGTTTTTACAAGTTATGCAAAAACAGGAAAACAAAATGAGATAGATAAAAATAATAGGCCAATTCTTGTTAAACTACGATCACCTGGAACAAAAAGACCGCTTATTGGGTGCTGTGTAACAGCCACCATAGGGGATCTTCGCCAACTTTCGCTAAAACAAATTCATTTTGAATGCTGATCAGGGGAGTCAAAATGTTGCTTATTTCTATGATAAATCCCGATAAATCCAGGATGGGACCGGAAATAATTCTTCCCAAAAACAACACACTAGACAATCTTATCTCCTTCCCCGAAGTATTTGTTTGTGATTAAGTAATATGATTCATGCTTTTATATGTTTGAAGACATGCTGGTATATGTACATGTTTAAGATAAATAATTTATAGAAAAACAGTTAAAATCGTACACATTTACCTGTTTTATCCCTGAGTATTCCAAACTATTTTCTGAGGGGAGGTAACTGGTATACACTGTAGATCATGCGACATCGGAAAGTCACCTCGAGCTCTTAGGTTGGCAAAAATGGCCCTCGCCTATCTCAGATTTTCCAATTGGAAATCGATAAGTGAAATCTCCGATTGTTTTTACATTTGATGCTTGAAATAAAAGTAGAATACTTCTGATTGGTTCATCATTTCCAAGAAATAGGCCACACAAAAATGGCATGCTGGTTGAGCTAGTTGAAATGATTATGAGGTGAAACCTTATAATGTTCGCTTGTTTCGGCAACAGAGATTCCGATAGCAATAAAGAGGTTGCATGTTTTAAATTAGATAGTGAAATGCTTGTACAAAGTATATAGCATGAACATGCGATTCAACAAGTCACCGGAACAGATAAGGTAGGTCCATTCATCACGAACAAATTAAATTTCCGAGAAGAGTTTCTTCTAACGAAAGTTGTCAAATATCTACTCATGATACAGATCAGTTAATACACGGAGATGAAAAAGGCAGTAAACAGCATGCCTACAATTTAAAAATTTAGGAACCAAAATATACTGGGAGAGTAATTCATAGGAATCTTCGACGTAGGGAATCGCGATGTGGTTATCAAGAAACATGACATACATCACAATCACAGATTACACTTAATCATAGTATGCCAATTCAAGTGAGGTTTAATTAAACATTTAATTCTTCACCGTTCATCACAACCACAGCCTTTTTAAAGTAAATAAAAATTCTTAAAATGACATAGGATAATCATCAGTGAAACATTCAGGAATGCACTTTAGGAAACAACAACAAAAATTACTTCTTATTTCCTGCCATGTACTTGCTTTTTTCCTGTATTTCAATCCCTCTTGCACAGGACCTATGAGTGGCCTCGACACTTTGATTAGAAATATCTGTAATCTCCAAAATAGCCAGCATTACTCATCAGTCCAGATACGAAACAACTTCACTGAAAAAGAACGAGAGAAGGAAAAGGAGCTATACGAATGAGCAAAATGACAGGAAGGTAAAGAGACGGAGAGTTTATATTTCGCGGCTGTGGTCCATCGTGGAATCGTTACATTGCCAGCCTGCCTTACACGAGTCGCTAATGGACATTCTTACAATCACGCATAATATATCACTATGTATATATCACAATCAATTTTTAAATTATGTAACTATATCATAGATACAAACATAAAGGCATAACCATGCCTGCTCCTGTAAATAACTTATATGTGGAGTATGTCTGTCAGTGGACATATGAAAAATTCATGTAGGGACTGTAGGGATCATGACAGCTTATTGGTCCTAATTACTGTTAAGTAAAGGGTGGTCAAACCAGGCCTCGTATTTATTGTTTATGGTGCAATTATTGAACGTTGAACTGTAAAAGTGGCTAGCAGAATTAATTTCCCTTTACATATAATCATGAATATATCCAATTCTCAGTGTAATCTATATTAAGTGTTATAGATCTATATCAATGTAATTCAGTGTAATATATATGCTTACAAAACTGTTATCGATGGTATAATTTAGATAGTCGCAAAGATGTTTCTGACAATTTAAAATTAACTTATACTAATTTTCTACCTTATTCTTCATCTGTATGTGGCTTCAATATAATTGCTGAGAATAGAAAGTACCAGTCTCATTGGTCAAAAATCAAAATGATACCTTCACTCTTTCACGAATATATCAGATTTTCAATCAATAAAATTCAATATCCCACTGTTTATATAATCATCTGATAAACTGTTTATGTTCTTTGCTGAATGTGGTGGCTTTTGTTTATCTGACTTGAATTATGTAATGCATGCTAAGCTAGTAAAGATTGAATTTATAAAAGAGGCTTTATCATAATAGGTAATGTCATTGAATTGCCAAGTGAAGTCTTCCAATTTCAATATCAGATATATCAATTATGTGTAATTGTCTTTATATCAAAGAAGAAATGTGTTGACCAGTGACATAATTGTCTTTATATCAAAACAAGAAACGTGTTGACCAGTGCCATATATTGTACTACCCATCTGATTTTGAAAGCAAGGACACACACTACATCAGCCATGCATCCTTGACCTTTAAAATGTAACCATTCTACATGTATAGCTAATTACTGCTGTATGATAAGCGGGTTATTTTGATTTCTCTTTTGTGGTTTTGATTTTCTTCCCTGTTACTCTACCTGCAGTATGTATATGTTGAGGTTGATTGAATATTCATGACTTCTAAAGACTTGATTGAATATTCATAAGACTTCTAAAGACCTGATTGAATATTCATAAGATTTCTAGATCTGTGAGAGATGTTGGCTTAGCTGACAGACAGCAACATGAAAAATAGTTTTGAGAGATGCAGGTTGGCAAAAGACCATTGGAAAGTTTTGTTATTTATATTGACCTCATCAGGAAATCATTTATTTCCTTGTGGGATGTAGAATTAGTTGTGAACTTGTGGGATGTAGAATTAGTTGTGAACTTGTGGGATGTAGAATTAGTTGTGAACTTGTGGGATGTAGAATTAGTT
Organism: Pecten maximus; assembly: GCF_902652985.1. Classification (NCBI taxonomy): domain Eukaryota; kingdom Metazoa; phylum Mollusca; class Bivalvia; order Pectinida; family Pectinidae; genus Pecten; species Pecten maximus. The sequence goes on from NC_047016.1 coordinate 14,972,936, forward strand.
GTGAACTTGTGGGATGTAGAATTAGTTGTGAACTTGATATTGCTAATGCTAATGCTCATAACATATTTAGTATACCAATTGGCCAGGTGGTTTCATTGACACAATGTCTACATATTCCTTTTGTTCATGTTTATAGGAAGAGAATATTTTTTGAACTTATGCAGTGACCACAGCTTGTTGTGCCAATTAACTGACATGACTTTTGATTCAACCTATTGTTATATATACATGTACATTGTATATATATGTCATTCGTGAAATTCTTCTGGTTTGACTTCATGGCTATTACTTATAGTTAATTTCCTCAGTCACCTGATAGCTAGTTATTTCACCTTCCTTTTTAAATCAATGTAATTTCATATATCATATCTGGTTTGTATCTCACAAAACCCTGGAATTACATGTACACAGGTACTGGTCAAAGCAATAATCTGTCAATGAGGATGTTTCCGATTGATTTCTGGGGCGTGCTATCTGGTAATCTCTGTTAGATATATATATACACTATATCTTGTAAAGCTGCATACATGTACATCTCATAGGTACATGCACATACATGTATGAAAAAAAAGAAAGAAAGAAATGTTTCATGTGCATTGGTTGAAAAGAAGACTTACCATGATATTTATGTTCTAATTGTGGGTATTTCTGGAGAGATGATCATATCCCAAAAAATATGTGACGTCTAGAGATTTCTGATTTATAACTTAAAGTAAGACAACCATACCTGGGATAATCAAAATCTTAAAAATGTAAGTAACTACTGTAAACGTACTTATTTTAGCGGTAATCATATTTAAGCGCTTTTCGCGCTAGCATTAGTGCGCGAATTTATGTGCAGCGCTAATATATGTGCAGCGCTAAATTTTGTATCTAGTAAGTGTGCATACATTACGTGAAATAACTAGCTATGTTTTGCTAGTAATCCAATACGATCTATCTCCCGTGGTGTGAACCAGTTATTTGACATCAAACACAACGTACAATGCTTATCAATCGATGTTTATTTTATTCACAAAAACACAAAATAATAAATACAACACTACGCAAACACTGTCTCTGTTAACAGTTCATATGGCAGTAATTAGGGTATAAGCCGCAAGGCTATAGGGCCTACAGTTCAGTCACGGATTTTATGAATAGCTCCAAGTATGCCGCTTTTGTCCCAACCACGCATGACTGCATCTTTCTTCAACGACTGAAAGGACGAAACCATCCAACCAGCATGGAGGGGTTTCAGGGTGGTAAGCTTGAAATCCACATTTACTGAATCGATCGGTCCACCAGTCTTGAGCAAACCATCCACACTGTCCGCTTACCAGTTTTGAAAACACGTTTTTACAGATCTTTTAAAGTCATCGTTTCCGGAAACGTCTAACGGTTGTAATTCCCCCGTACAAGATGCAGGGACATACCGAATACACATTCTCTTTTTTGAGAATTTGGTGGGGTTTTAGTAATCTCATCGTTGGCTAATACGATATTTTCTGCATCGGCCTGACAGTTTGCTAACCGTGGATCGGGTAACATCGACGACGGAGGTGGCGAATCCACAGCGGATATTAACCAACGTTTCAGCATGATGGATAGTTATAAACTGACCAAACACACCAATACAACTAGTATACAATGTATCTATAGATTTATTCAGTAAAAACAACTCACAATTAAACTGTAGTCAGTGCGACCTGCCAGGCCCTATCGCTGACAATGTACAAATCTATTTTTAGTAACAGGGTGTTTTCCCAAAGTATAGTCGATTCCAGAAAAGCGTCGATGCGCTAATTCATGATTGCGCGAATATGTCGCTGGTGGTAGTTTGCGCGAAAATATGAGTGCGCTAATATAAGTACGTTTACAGTACCTATATTTTGATGGAAATTGTATGTCTCAATTTACCATGTTAACAAACATGTGATATTAAATTTGTGGAAATTATTTAAAGATCTGGCTATAGATCTATTTATAAACATTTGTACAGCTCTGATTGTGTCATAAAAAGTTTGCATTGTATTAGCCAAGCAGTATGAAATATATTTGTGTACATTTGTATATTATAAAAAAATGATAGGAAATAAGTGTAACAATCAAAGCAAAAATATTGCGATAACCTCAGAAATTATAAGTGAGCGGCAATATCGCCTGTGTATTTCATAAGACCTACCAGTATATGATCCAGTGAGCCTTCAGTTTCAGATTTTTCTTTCTCCGATGCACTTTACTTATATTAGGCAGTATAATTTTTAAATTTGGGGAAGGAGGAGGGAGTGGGGAGGGGGAGGGGGAGGATTACCACTAAAGTCATCAGGAATAGTTCTTAAAAGGTACTAGAACAGATATAGTCAGACTTTTGTGACTCGAGGTGTAGAATATCTCATATATTATTTTTTCTGATCATTCTATTTTGTTGCATGATTTTTAAGTTTTGTTTAATTAAAAAAAAAATGTAATTATGAAAAAGTTTTAAAAGAATATGGAATACTTTTATGATATGACTTTCAAAATCATAAGAAATATCAGCTGTATATATGTCTATCTTTTTAAAGTAAAATAAACTTGTACCAACAGACATGCAGATAATGGGTATATTGTGTAATCTGAGTTCATTTATCAGTTGCCAATTGTGCAGTGATAAAGAGTCTGTTATACATAAGTGTGAGAACTGGGGCAAGTTTAAAATTAATGGTTTATATAATATTCCAAGTGTAACATACATCATATGGTATATCATATCCTTTTCATTTCTTGCCATAGCAACATCTTTTTCAATTACTGTTTTCACTCTGTAATAAGCCCGAGGGACCATATACTTTGACTTAAAATGTGTAGCAGGCTTATTTATCGCAGGACAATAAAAATGGCATTTGTGTGCTTTACTGATCAAACTCTATGCATTAATGGACTTTATTTACCTGGCTTGGATAAATACGGTAAAATCATCACATCAACAAAAATACTTAACATCATTCAACTGGTTTGATTTTCTTATTTGAATTAAAATAATAAAAATATGTGGTACAAGTAGATACAAGGCCAAGGTTACTGTTTTAAATAGAAAATCTTCATTGGAACTTAGTACTATTGCTTGACATGTTGCAAATGAAGCTGAGGTTTCGACGTAACAGGAGAGAAAAAATGCAGCAACCAGACTGAGACTCGAACCCGGACCTCCGAACTCTAGATTGATGCTCTAACCATTTGAGCAACCTCACTGACTGACCATAAACCCTCCCCTCAGTCCAGTCCCGCCACATCTTGGCTACAACTAAAATAAAATCTCAATACAAATTGTACAAAATTGATACAGATTCCAAAAACTTGCACAGAGGTTCTCTGTTGTCCCATTATTTACTTATTATGACTACCTAAACAGTTGATACTGTGGTCAAACTGTGCGGTCAAGTGGCTACAACACTGGGAGTTAACAGGAACAGTATATGGTACATGGCCTTTCCAGCACTGACATTTATTTTCCACCTGAGAACATTGGATAATTGGTGCTACATGGGAACTGAATTATTGAATGGGGTCTGATCTAATGATTTGTCCTTGGGCAAGGCACTATGATATGTAACTTGTTTATTTTAGTCTAGACATTTCTACTGAGATAATTGTGACCCGTTTTTAGGACAAAGATGGTGAGTATATACCATCACAACTGTAAACATTTGATGATTTGTGTTGGACCATACCCTCAAATTTTAGGGTTTTTTTCCCCTTACATACTGGCTCTCTAGATACAGAAAATAATCTTAGAGATCATATGTAATGTAATGCCATTCAGTATATTGGTGCCACCAATATGATATTGATTGACAATGTCAATTACATTAAACTAGGCAAATTTTACGGAAAGGGAGATAACTAAGGTAAATCAGGTGTGTGTAAGGTAGAGCCATAGGAAATGTTGAGGTAGGACATTCAGAGATAACTAAGGTAAATCAGGTGTGTGTAAGGTAGAGCCATAGGAAATGTCGAGGTAGGACATTCAGAGATAACTAAGGTAAATCAGGTGTGTGTAAGGTAGAGCCATAGGAAATGTCGAGGTAGGACATTCAGAGATAACTAAGGTAAATCAGGTGTGTGTAAGGTAGAGCAATAGGAAATGTTGAGGTAGGACATTCAGAGATAACTAAGGTAAATCAGGTGTGTGTAAGGTAGAGCCATAGGAAATGTTGAGGTAGGACATTCAGAGATAACTAAGGTAAATCAGGTGTGTGTAAAGTAGAGCCATAGGAAATGTTGAGGTAGGACATTCAGAGATAACTAAGGTAAATCAGGTGTGTGTAAGGTAGAGCAATAGGAAATGTTGAGGTAGGACATTCAGAGATAACTAAGGTAAATCAGGTGTGTGTAAGGTAGAACCATAGGGAATGTTGAGGTAGGACATTCAGAGATAACTAAGGTAAATCATGTGTGTGTAAGGTAGAGCCTTAGGTAATGTTGAGGTAGGACATTCAGAGATAACTAAGGTAAATCAGGTGTGTGTAAGGTAGAACCATAGGAAATACTGAGGTAGGACATTCAGAGATAACTAAGGTAAATCAGGTGTGTGTAAGGTAGAACCATAGGAAATACTGAGGTAGGACATTCAGAGATAACTAAGGTAAATCAGGTGTGTGTAAGGTAGAGCCATAGGAAATGTTGAGGTAGGACATTCAGAGATAACTAAGGTAAATCAGGTGTGTGTAAGGTAGAACCATAGGAAATACTGAGGCGGTAGACACATGTTGTTGATTGTCTTCATTAGCTGCTGTTGCCCTTAATTGGTAGATAGAAGCTACACTAATATAAACCACTTCAACTATTTCTCACACAACTGACTGAAATATTGCAGATGTGACATATAAATTGATGACGTATAATCATATTTTCGTTTGTGAGTAATTTGCCAAAGATTTACCGAAGGGAAAATGAGTAAAAATTTGCAATAAGAAAATAGAACCTCAGAGGTGTAATAGATGTTTCATTATTTACTACTGGCTGGTTGGATGGTACTGAATTGGACTGTCTGTATTTATGTATGAAATGATGATCTAGGGCGCTAGCGCACTCTCAAAATCAGTAAAATCAATGATGGAGATAAGATTCATTCATACAAATTTAAATAGTGACTTGTAAAATAATCATCTTTCCATCAGTAATAATTTATCTTTATTGACAAATTTTACATAAAAAGGTGATATATAACATCTGTGTATGTGACATGATGGCATATACTATACACATGTAAAACAATTACATTATATAGTATTGTAATGCCGTCACCCATCTGTCTGTCAGGCCAGCCGATTTTCCATCATTCTGACAGTCTGCATCACCATTCATGCATAGAAAAAATAAATAAAGTTCAAGTCGACCATGCATCAAGCTCAAACTTCAAACTCTTCTTCCTTTAATGGACAAAGGTCAAGGTCACTGCCACTATAAATGAAAAAAATGGTTTCTAGACAATAACTCAAGTTCAAGTAGTAGCTACACTAATAAGGCCCAAACTTCACACTGCTTTCTTATTGGAACTGCTTGCTAGGTCAAAAAGTTTAAGGTCACTATATATACTTATAATTAGATAGGTGTTTTCCAGACAATGTCTCATCAAGTTCAAGAGGACACATCGTAAACTTCACGTTTTGATTCATAATCTAGGGACTGCTTGTTTGGGATTTCTTTTTGGGTGAAAAGGACAACGAATTGATCAATCTAGGTCAATCGGTCGATGATACCAATGTTTGTATTGCATGTTATACAGACATTGAGATTTTAACTTGTCCATCATTCGATTGCCATCACATTTGGCAGGTATAGGAATATAAACAAGATAATACAAGGGATGAAAGCATCTTCTTATATGTTATATTTCATTTTACAGCATAGCCGTATAGTATTCTTTTTGCCCCGGATATGACGCGACAGCTAGGTGGCGTTACTGGTCAAGATGAAGTATGTGATTGGTCAATGTAGCGGTATAAATGCGAAATGTAGATAAGCAATTAAAAATGAAACAAAGTTAAGATTGATTGCAAGCTGAATAAGAGGATGCGTCTTTTCAAATGATACATTAATGAAATTATATTCCTGATTCAAATGCAGTTTTAATATCACCAAAAATGATTCAAACTGATATAATTTTGTTATCTGTGTTGAAACGCATTAGTTTGTTAATCTATTTCACCAGCAGTTTTACATTATAACCACCAGCATTAAAACTATGCCGTTTATCTATTTTAAAGATATTTCTCGTTTATAATGTGACATCTTGATAATTGTGGGTGTCACATTCAGCTTCATAATTACCTGATCTTGTTTGATTTGTATCAGTACATGTATGTATGATATGTATCAAATATTACTAGCTACAGTATGCACAGTCCCAGGTTTTTTTTACATAAAGGTGGATGATGAGGATATTGATTAACCTATGCCTTCGTCAACAGGGCCAAGCTGTTGATGTTATTAGTAATGTTACCTGTGTATAAATGATAACCGGTGATACACAAACTCTATTGTAGAGGAAGAGCAATGTGATACCTTCACTGAGTGACCAGCCATCAAAGGAATCGCATGTTGTCGTTAGTGTGGCAAACAATATTGGAAAAATGTTTGTGCTGGCTACTCCTCTACCAGTGAGGTAGACAGATGGAGGGAGGAGATCCATGGAATGTTTGCCCGGGTTTGAAGATTAAGGTTTGATAGATATCTATGATGGTACCTACAGGCCACTAGTTTGTGTTATTGATCATGAGTTGGAGATATTATTGTGTATCGTTTGATGACAAGAACAATGTAACTATTTTGGTAGAGTTGATCATGACGACCGATAGATCTAGCATGTTAGGGAAGATAATTTTTTTCTGTTTGTGTGCAGGTTTCAAATCATGCATCGGTATATTTAATAGTCATGCACTTATCATTATTTTAAATGGACATGATGGAAGTTTTAACCATTCTTTATCTGTGAAACACGAAAGTGATTTTGGCTCTTTGGTGCTGAGGTTTTCAGTATATAAATTTTCCAGGTATTGATGTAACATGATGTACCTGTATACATGTATAAATTTTCCAGGTAAAGGTGTAACATGATGTACCTGTATACATGTATACATTTTCCAGGTATTGATGTAACATGATGTACCTGTATACATGTATACATTTTCCAGGTATTGATGTAACATGATGTACCTGTATACATGTATACATTTTTCAGGTATTGATGTAACATGATGTACCTGTATACATGTATACATTTTCCAGTTATAGATGTAACATGATTGTACCTGTATACATGTATACATTTTCCAGGTATTGATGTAACATGATGTACCTGTATATGTATACATTTTCCAGGTATTGATGTAACATGATGTACCTGTATACATGTATAAATTTTCCAGTTATAGATGTAACATGATGTACCTGTATACATGTATACATTTTTCAGGTATAGATGTAACATGATGTACCTGTATACATGTATACATTTTCCAGATATATATTTAACATGATGTACCTGTATACATGTATAAATTTTCCAGGTAAAGGTGTAACATGATGTACCTGTATACATGTATACATTTTCCAGGTATAGATGTAACATGATGTACCTATATTTTTCAGGTATATATGTATGATTTACCTGTATACATGTATCAGTTTTTCAGTTATAGGTAATACATTATGTACCTGTATACAAAATATTATATATATAAGGGAGTGAGGGGTATACTGTCAGGTAAACTAGCCAGGTATATACTGACTGTATAGGGAGGGAGGGAGGGATATAGATAAACTAGCCAGGTATATACTGACTGTATAGAGAGGGAGAGGTATAGATAAACTAGCCAGGTATATACTGACTGTATAGGGAGTGAGGGGTATAGATAAACTAGCCAGGTATATACTGACTGTATAGAGAGGGAGGGGTATAGATAAACTAGCCAGATATATACTGACTGTATAGGGAGGGAGTGAGGGGTATAGATAAACTAGCCAGGTATATACTGACTGTATAGGGAGTGAGGGATATAGATAAACTAGCCAGATATAGGGAGAGAGGGGTATAGATAAACTAGCCAGGTATATATACTGACTGTATAGAGAGGGAGGGGTATAGATAAACTAGCCAGATATATACTGACTGTATAGGGAGGGAGGGGTATAGATAAACTAGCCAGGTATATACTGACTGTATAGGGAGGGAGTGAGGGGTATAGATAAACTAGCCAGATATATACTGACTGTATAGAGAGGGAGAGGGGTATAGATAAACTAGCCAGGTATATACTGACTGTATAGAGAGGGGGTGAGGGGTATAGATAAACTAGACAGGTATATACTGACTGTATAGGGAGTGAGGGGTATAGATAAACTAGCCAGGTATATACTGACTGTATAGGGAGGGAGGGATATAGATAAACTAGCCAGGTATATACTGACTGTATAGGGAGGGAGGGGTATAGATAAACTAGCCAGATATATACTGACTGAAAAGAGAAAGAGCTTGAGGGGTATCAAGACCTCATTGGGAGGGAGCTCGAGGGGTATATAGCTAAATTAGCCAGATATAGGCCTCATGGGAAGGGAGGGAAATAGTTAAACTAACCAGGTATAAACTGCATTAACTCCTGCCAAAGGAAGGAGATAGTTATATTAACCATGTGCCATTTGATTACTTTAAAAATGACACTAATTAATTTGAATTGGATTTGGCCATATACAATTATTCATATTCTTACATTTTCCTGGTTGGATGTATCCAGAGGCTGAGGGGACTATGGATTTTATTAGTTAAGTTTGATATAATGTACACAGAGTCTCCATTGGGAACAATCTATTTCATTTTTGTTTTATCATCCACTTATTGTTATTAAATTTTGTATAATGAAATATTAATTATTGATGGCCAAGTCCTTATTTTATCAAAATTGAACATTCTAACAACACTAAGGGTGGTTGATTAAGCAAACATTGAATTTGCCATAATTGTTATCTTGCTTAGTGTGAATCTAGCAAAAACGATTTGATACAAAGCCAGTCTGTAGCAATATATCTATTTATAAATATATGTCCTAAACAATTTACCTTTTCGACTTCTTCTCAGAAACGACTGAACCAACATCAATTTAGTGAAATTTGGGAAACGTCCAGAGCCAAAGGTCAGCCAAATTTGACCAAGATATGGTGGAATCAAATGCTTTTCATAGATAGAAATTAAGGGTCAAAAGATGCTTTACCAAAATTGTGAATTTGATGACCCTGTGGTGTCACATTTCCCACTGGGAGGGGGAAAAATATATATCAAAATTCAGGTTATGTTTAAAGACCATGGGCCTCTTAATTTTTTGCTCAATTTTGCCATTGACACATGGAAACTTCCAATTATTCTTTGATTTTCAGATCGCTCAGTTTCACTATTTGTTATGAATACTTTGTGAAAATTGTATGTGAAAATTGTATACTCACTGCAGATTCTTTCAAAGATTTAACAATTTAACTGAGCATCTCATCAAAATTGATTTCGGGTAAACAGTACTGTATGTTTTAGGGTGTGAAGTCAGTATAGCCCGTTAGTCTAACTAATGGTTTACATTAATAATTAAAGGTGTTGAAATCAATATTGTATGAGTGACAGTAATAACTTGAACGTTTATTTTGATGTCAATGTAAATATTGACAATCGTAATTAGAGTAGGGAAAATGTTCTTCCTCCCCTTTTGTTGTTCGGTAAGGATTACATTGACCTATATTAACAGGTATTTTACACCTGGTGACATATGGACGTGACGAAATGTTTAGATCAATACCCGTGTACTGGTGTATCTATCGTAATGGTCCAGTGACTGATGTCTAGTGACTGATGTGGCGTCACTCTAAACACTTTAATTGGTACTTGTAATTAACAACAAAGGGTTATGATTGGAAACCGCCTTCTATTGATTATACAGGAAGTCACTGTGTTTACAGGCAAATATGAATTCTTCAGTTTGTGTCGCCAGTTAGACATTATAAAACGCCAACAGGACATTTTGGAGGAGGATGAATGATGAATTGTGTTTCGTTCCAAACTAAGACAGATTTTGTGAGATGATCTGGTACTTTATATAATTACTTACTTGCATTGCCACCTAAACAAATGTTGGATGTTGTAATGTGCTGGGATATAGAAATCAGTGAGGTTTGGAATCAGGTGATTATACAGCTTAAAACTGCTGTGAAACACAGGTGTCTATAGATATATTGATGAATTTCAGTCAGCTTTATATGGTCTATTTTTGTTTTATTTATTCCCTGATATGCCAAGGTAATTATCTGTGTATGATAATTTTTATCTTTAATTGTTTATGATATATTATTTATCATGATCATTTCTGTCTTTCATTGTTTACCTTGCCATATTACTGTCATACATCATGTTTAGTAAACCATAGTTTTAAACCTAGATCTCAGTCTGTTGATGTACAATTGCTATATTGTCATTTTAAACCTAGATCTCAGTCTGTTGATGTACAATTGCTATAGTGTCATTTTAAAAGTAACAACACAAGTTCAAGAGATCTCATGAATTTTCAAGCTATTGTCAGCATAAAACTATCTGTGGTCAGTATAGACAGCCAAATTGGTTGGAACCCTGACCTGACCAATTTAAATTATAAACCTCCTTAAAATATATTTATTAGGTAATGATTTTTATATCTAATGTCATAAATAGAAAAATATGCTAGAAGGTCACTTGTTGCCACACAATAAAGAATTACAATATTTTTTATGTGAATTCTGAAATTGACTTGAATTGTTGAATCTGCACTGAAGAGTGACTGAATGCTTTTAAGTTGTGTGTAAGAACACTATTGTGCAATTGCAAGTGGTTCTATTTGGATCGCATTTTCATGGCATTATAAGAATTATTTCCTGTCAATTACGTAATACATATGTATATATATAATCAGCAAATATTTCACAGTCTGTTCATGAAGCTTAAAACTGTTGAGAAGCAATCATGGCCAGCTACATGTGTAAATCGATCTTGCTAGATCTATATAGAATTCATACAATATAAATAACATATTATTATTTGCTCTTTAGAAAATTGAGGCTTACAAGTCCATAGAAACAAATTAAAAGTAGATGCTTTTGTACAATTTTTACAAAAAGCATCTCATAAAATTCTAACTTGTGTGGACTGTATCCTTTTAATCTACATTACACTGATACATTGTAGTAATAAAAACTAGGCTAAAATAGGCAGTTTTTGTTTTAATTTTGATCTTTGTTAGGAGAGTTTTTAATACTCTATTGATCTGACTAAATTCCTACCGGTAATGTTGTACATGTTGATGGTTCTTCGGTCTTTTATCCTTTATATACATTGAGGTTGTTACCAGTATATACAGAGGTTAATACCAGGAATGTTTCTTGGGCGTGTTAACTTGTCTATTGGTGCTTTATCTGTGATGTGTTTTAAATCTCCATGGACTTATGCATAGAGCAATGTAAATTTTATTGATTCAGAAAAATGTCAGTTGTACTATAATTTAAAGCCATTTTGCTTTGTGCGTCTGCTCATGGTCTAGTGAGTCTGTTTTTGACAAAGATTCGCGGTGGCCGAGTGGTTAAGGTGTCTGGACACTTTGTCTCTGGCCTTCCACCTCTGGGTTGCGAGTTCGAAACCCACGTGTGGTAGTTACCAGGTATTGACCACAGGCCGTTGGCTTTCCTCCTCCTCCAAAACCTGGCACGCCCTTAAAGAACCTTGGCTGTAAATTAAATAGGATATTAAACAAAATAAACCAAAAGTCTGTTTGTCACCTAATCACCTAAACATATGTAATTCATATGTTCACACCATCAGATCATACATGTATCTTATCATATATAGTCACACCATAAAGTATAATAACATCTGTAACAGGAGAGGAAAATCAGACCAGGACTTGAACCTGGGACCTCCCAACTCTACACAGACGCTCTAATTATTATAACATTTGAGCTACCGTGCTACTCAGGCGTTCAGTCCATCCCACTACATTCCTCCCTCCTTCCACAAAGTCTGCGACCCCGAAGACACACATGAGACCCTGTACCTGTGACCTCTGTGGGTATTACTAGATTCGGACTCAAACCTGGGACCTCGGAACTAATTCAGATGGACACTCTAACCATTTAGTACATTTCCTCTACACATCAATACAAGTTGTATTGATTTCAGTGGTCATGGATAAAATGTAAGGGGTGAATTGGTCAAACTTAACTATTTGGGAAAAAATATTACAGGTGAATTATTTTGTAATAGGAAGGAGTAATGAAACCTGCCCACACTGGACATCAAAGTAGTGACCTCTTGCTCACCTAAGCTAGCAAAGTGACTTTATATGCTCTCCACTTTTGCTACATTATCATGTGCTATTACTAGTTTGTACATTTTACTTACTTTGTATCCTTTGCATAGTGTTATAGACACAGATTGTGAAATGGCTGATGATGTTTATTGCGAAATACAGCAAATTAACATAATTCCTTTAACTTTAGTCATATAGTGTACATATTTCAGTAACATGTCCCAGGATTTACAGAATGTAAGTGTTCTTTTTCATAGTACTTAAAAAATGTATGGATAATTTCTGGGATGGTGGATCATTGGTATTACTATATATGGATAGTTTCTGGGATGGTGGATCATTGGTATAACTATATCATTGGTATAACTATATATGGATAGTTTCTGTGACAGTGGATCATTGGTATAACTATATATGGATAGTTTCTGTGACAGTGGATCATTGGTATAACTATATATGGATAGTTTCTGTGACGGTGGATCATTGGTATAACTATATATGGATAGTTTCTGTGACAGTGGATCATTGGTATAACTATATTTGGATAGTTGCTGTGACGGTGGATCATTGGTATAACTATATATGGATAGTTTCTGTGACAGTGGATCATTGGTATAACTATATATGGATAGTTTCTGTGACGGTGGATCATTGGTATAACTATATATGGATAGTTTCTTTGACTGTGGATCATTGGTATAACTATATATGGATAGTTTCTGTGATGGTGGATCATTGGAATAACTATATATGGATAGTTTCTGTGACGGTGGATCATTGGTATAACTATATATGGATAGTTTCTGTGACGGTGGATCATTGGTATAACTATATATGGATAGTTTCTGTGACACTGGATCATTGGTATAACTATATATGGATAGTTTCTGTGACACTGGATCATTGGTATAACTATACATGGATAGTTTCTGTGACGGTGGATCATTGGTATAACTATATATGGATAGTTTCTGTGACAGTGGATCATTGGTATTACTATATATGGATAGTTTCTGTGACAGTGGATCATTGGTATTACTATATATGGATAGTTTCTGTGACAGTGGATCATTGGTATAACTATATATGGATAGTTTCTGTGACGGTGGATCATTGGTATAACTATATATGGATAGTTTCTGTGACGGTGGATCATTGGTATTACTATATATTGATAATTTCTAGGATGGTGGATCATAGGTATTACTTATTGGATAGTTTTTGGATTTCTTTTATTTCACTTGTGGATTATCAGTGTAACTATGGATTGTCTATGGATTGTTAGGAATCAATGGTGATGTATATATAGTCAATACAAATTTTTAACATTAACTGATCCATGATGTTTGAGCTTCTACATGTCGGTCAAACAGTTTGTTTTTGAGCTAGATTTTGATATTGTGTTTGAGATCTCCAAAATTCAACTTTTCACTTTCAAGTTTCATTGCTTCACATTGGTTTGAGATAAGTTTCAACAGGAATATTTAAAAAAAATTCTATTAGGTGATATATGAGGCAAAGATTGTATTTCATTGCTCTTTGAATTTCATAGTCAGATCATATGAAATCACAATAGCAGACTTGAAATGTTAATTTCTGATTGTGTAAGGATGCCAATTGTCTCGCTATATATGCTGAAGGGTTTCATTTGATTCAGTTCTAATGAAATTTATATTAGATATCATAAAAGGCAGATATTATATTTGATTATTGGTTTGGCTGAAATCATTGTTGACTTGACCAAATATTTACATTCAGTAATTAAGTCAATATCATAACTATGGCTAGTTATACTGCTAGGATACTTCAAGCCATGTGAGTAAGTAAACATACTCCTTGAATAATACCGGCCATGTGAGTAAGTAAACATACTCCTTGAATAATACCGGCCATGTGAGTAAGTAAACATACTCCTAGAATACTCCCAGCCATGTGAGTAAGTTAACATAGTGCTAGAATACTCCCGGCTATGTGAGTAAGTTAACATACTCCTAGGATACTCCCGGCCATGTGAGTAAGTTAACATACTCCTAGGATACTCCCGGCCATGTGAGTTAAGTTAACATTCTCCTAGAATACTCCCAGCCATGTCAGTAAGTTAACATACTCCTAGGATACTCCCGGCTATGTGAGTAAGTTAACATACCCCTAGGATACTCCCGGCCATGTGAGTTAAAGTTAACATTCTCCTAGAATACTCCCGGCCATGTGAGTTAAAGTTAACATTCTCCTAGAATACTCCCGGCCATGTCAGTAAGTTAACATACTCCTAGGATACTCCCGGCCATGTCAGTAAGTAAACATACTCCTAGGATACTCCCGGCCATGCAAGTAAGTTAACATACTCCTAGGATACTCCCGGCCATGTGAGTAAGTTACCATACTCCTAGAATACTCCCACCATGTCAGTAAGTAAACATACTCCTAGGATACTCCCGGCCATGTGAGTAAGTAAACATACTCCTTGAATACTCCCAGCCATGTGAGTAAGTAAACATACTCCTAGGATACTCCCGGCCATGTGAGTAAGTAAACATACTCCTAGGATACTCCCGGCCATGTGAGTAAGTTACCATACTCCTAGAATACTCCCACCATGTCAGTAAGTTAACATACTCCTAGGATACTCCCGGCCATGTGAGTAAGTAAACATACTCCTAGGATACTCCCGGCCATGTCAGTAAGTAAACATACTCCTTGAATACTCCCACCATGTCAGTAAGTTAACATACCCCTAGAATACTCCCAGCCATGTGAGTAAGTTAACATACCCCTAGAATACTCCCAGCCATGTCAGTAAGTAAACATACTCCTTGAATACTCCCGGCCATGTGAGTAAGTTAACATACTCCTAGAATACTCCCACCATGTCAGTAAGTTAACATACTTCTAGGATACTCCCGGCCATGTGAGTAAGTAAACATACTCCTAGGATACTCCCGGCCATGTCAGTAAGTAAACATACTCCTTGAATACTCCCAGCCATGTCAGTAAGTTAACATACCCCTAGAATACTCCCGGCCATGTGAGTAAGTTAACATACTCCTAGGATACTCCCGGCCATGCAAGTAAGTTAACATACTTCTAGGATACTCCCGGCCATGTGAGTAAGTAAACATACTCCTAGGATACTCCCGGCCATGCAAGTAAGTTAACATACCCCTAGAATACTCCCGGCCATGTGAGTAAGTTAACATACTCCTAGAATACTCCCACCATGTCAGTAAGTTAACATACTTCTAGGATACTCCCGGCCATGTGAGTAAGTAAACATACTCCTAGGATACTCCCGGCCATGTCAGTAAGTAAACATACTCCTTGAATACTCCCAGCCATGTCAGTAAGTTAACATACCCCTAGAATACTCCCGGCCATGTGAGTAAGTTAACATACTCCTAGGATACTCCCGGCCATGCAAGTAAGTTAACATACTTCTAGGATACTCCCGGCCATGTCAGTAAGTAAACATTCTCCTTGAATACTCCCAGCCATGTGAGTAAGTAAACATACTCCTTGAATACTCCCAGCCATGTCAGTAAGTTAACATACTCCTAGGATACTCCCGGCCATGCAAGTAAGTTAACATACTCCTAGGATACTCCCGGCCATGTGAGTAAGTTAACATACTCCTAGGATACTCCCGGCCATGTGAGTAAGTTAACATACTCCTAGGATACTCCCGGCCATGCAAGTAAGTTAACATACTCCTAGGATACTCCCGGCCATGCAAGTAAGTTAACATACTCCTAGGATACTCCCGGCCATGTCAGTAAGTAAACATACTCCTTGAATAATCCCTGCCATGTGAGTAAGTTAACATACTCCTAGGATACTCCCGGCCATGTGAGTAAGTTAACATACTCCTAGGATACTCCCACCATGTCAGTAAGTTAACATACTCCTAGAATACTCCCACCATGTCAGTAAGTTAACATACTCCTAGGATACTCCCGGCCATGTGAGTAAGTTAACATACTCCTAGGATACTCCCACCATGTCAGTAAGTTAACATACTCCTAGGATACTCCCGGCCATGTGAGTAAGTTAACATACTCCTAGGATACTCCCGGCCATGTGAGTAAGTTAACATACTCCTAGGATACTCCCACCATGTCAGTAAGTTAACATACTCCTAGAATACTCCCACCATGTCAGTAAGTTAACATACTCCTAGGATACTCCCGGCCATGTGAGTAAGTTAACATATACTCCTAGGATACTCCTGGCCATGTCAGTAAGTTAACATACTCCTAGGATACTCCCGGCCATGCAAGTAAGTAAACATACTCCTAGGATACTCCCGGCCATGCAAGTAAGTTAACATATACTCCTAGGATACTCCCGGCCATGTCAGTAAGTTAACATACTCCTAGGATACTCCCGGCCATGTGAGTAAGTAAACACATCCTAGGATACTCCCAGCCATGTGAGTAAGTTAACATACTCCTAGGATACTCCCGGCCATGCAAGTAAGTTAACATATACTCCTAGGATACTCCCGGCCATGCAAGTAAGTAAACATACTCCTAGGATACTCCCGGCCATGCAAGTAAGTTAACATACTCCTAGGATACTCCCGGCCATGTCAGTAAGTTAACATACTCCTAGGATACTCCCGGCCATGCAAGTAAGTTAACATACTCCTATAGAATACTCCCACCATGTGAGTATAGGTTAATGTATGTGACTAGCACAATAAAGTATTCCACGTACATTTATCCTCTACTTGAAATGTCTGTGAGAGAGATTGTACAAGCCCCAGAAAAAAACTTTTGATGAGACAAAAAGGCCCCTTCCCAAACCAGTGAGAAAAAGCTCTTCATGAACGGTGTTGGTGGTGATGGCGTCATCCTCAGAGGTTTCTGTGTGATAACTTAAGCTCCTTTAGACCGATCAAACTCAAACTTCATGATGATCTTCCTTACCAAAGTGTTTGCTTGGGATTGCTTTCAGGTCTAAAGGTCAAGGTCACTGTTACTAAAAGTAGAAAATTTGTTTCATTGTGATAACTTTTGTAATCACACAACTTTCTGCTCAGGTGGCTCATCCACTTCCATGGAATTCTTGCTATATGATTGGATAAACCAGTATTAACCTCCAAAAATTCACAGACTTTACATATCATCACATAATGAATCACCAAATATTAACAACTGGGTACAATTTGACATTGACACTACAACCTCAAATTGGATAACTAGCTTGTAAACCTGCATAATTGCTTAATCTATTTTATCACAATTGTGAAACAAGTAAAAACAGTTAAAACTTATAGTAATCACCTTAGTTGGCCCGGGGTGAAACATTCAAGGGGTCAGATTGTGACGGGAAACTGGAGTACCCGTAGAAACCCACATGGTTGGGCAAGTGACCATGATACCTTTTCACATCTGATCAGGGTGACAAATTAAAATTTTACACCCTTTCAAAAGTTTTGACAGGTTGCCAAATTATTTTATGCATTTCAGGGGTTAATTATGTGCTTTTGATAACCGAAAGAGCAAGGGTCATGAAATCTCACAAATAGCTTTATATAGACTGCTGTGATGAAGGCTACCAAATTGTTCCAATGAATGACCTTCACCGTTCAAGGTCACAGCAGTTTTGTTTCTGAACATCAAAAGTTTTGTCCGTTTTATGTAACAATTACTTCAAAAAATGTTATAAATGGTTTCACATTTATGACCTAAATCAGCTTTGAAATTCACACAAATTAAATCTTCCAAAATCATCACTTTATGAGCTAAAGAACAGGTGTGACATACAGGCCCATGAGGCCTCTTGTTTAGTCAGGCCTCAGTCAGGCCTCAGTCAGACCTCAGTCAGACCTCTGTCAGGCCTCTGTCAGGCCTCAGTCAGGCCTCAGTCATACCTCTGTCAGGCACAGTCAGGCCTCTGTCAGGCCTCGGTCAGGCCTCAGTCAGGCCTCAGTCAGTCCCCTGTCAGGCCTCTGTCAGGCCTCAGTCAGGCCTCTGTCAGGCCTCTGTCAGGCAATTTTAGTCACAGAACAAGGTTGTTATGGCTATACGTGCCCAGTTCATTACTGGCTCAGTGTCCCATATCAGACAATTTATCTTGGAGATAGTGGAACCTTCCAGCAGTGGTGGCTATAGGATTTTACATATCACAATGGCCAATCAAAAAGGGATTGTCAGGAGGCTAGAGAAATGGAAATAAGTGTAAATTTGTCTGTCTGTATTCATATAATCAATTCTCTTACCTTTGAGATTGAGTGAGATACATTATAACCAGAAGACTAGAGTTGGACATAGACAGCATATATAGCTTCAATATATATATCTAGGTAAAAACAGAAAAAAAAAAAAAATTCTGTTTAGTTTGTATAGATCTGGGTTAAAACAAACATCTGCCATGCTCCGCTTTTACAGATTTGGGTAAAACAGACCATTTGTCTTGCTCAGCTTGAACAGATCTAGGTAAAAACCAACTGTCTTAAATTGTTCAGCTTATACAGATCTAGGTAAAACAAAAAATCTATCTTGCTCAGCTTGTACAGATCTGGAGTAAAAACCAACTGCCTTGTTCAGAAATGCTCCTTTCTAACAGCATTAGATTTATTATAGACTGTAGTTGGAGTTGGAATGATATATTCTGGCAACAGGTCTTGGTTATACTGTTTTTGTGCCATACATATATATGATCCTACCATGAATTATTGACTTTAGACATGGTGATTTAAAATGACCACCATGTTGAATACCTGTCAGCTCTTATTTCGTGTGAATTCATCAGTGGAGAACCTTGAGATGAATTATCAGGTTTAACTGTTTGCAATTGTTTTGAACCAATGTGGCAACCGTGGTGTTGATAGGGGTAATAGATTATTGATTAGGGAAATTGGCATTATGTAATTGAATGAAACCTTTTCTGTTTGAGCTCTGACTGTTTGGCAATCTGTCTTGGTGGAGCAAGGTTTTGAATTTCACTGGGGATGTATACAAAGGTCAGTCTCTTTGTCACAGAACAATTTCTACCTACATTGCAGCTACTTCATCGATCAGATTTAATGATGTTAGAACTGGTGGATAGTCTGTTGTCTCGGGTATAATATGCATTGTCAAATTTCACTGAAGTCTGTGTTGTTTCCAGGTAGGATATAAGCTATGGTCACTTTTACTGATGTTTCTGTTGTCTCTGGATAGGATAAGCTGTTGTCAAATTTCACTGGAGTCTGTGTTGTTTTCGGGTATAATACTCTAGTGTCTGTTGACAGAGTCTGTGTTGTCTTTGGCCACAATACTCTAGTGTCTGTTGACAGAGTCTGTGTTGTCTTTGGGTACGATACTCTAGTGTCTGTTGACAGAGTCTGTGTTGTCTTTGGGTACGATACTCTAGTGTCTGTTGACAGAGTCTGTGTTGTCTTTGGGTACGATACTCTAGTGTCTGTTGACAGAGTCTGTGTTGTCTTTGGGTACGATACTCTAGTGTCTGTTGACAGAGTCTGTGTTGTCTTTCGGTATGATACTCTTGTGTCTGTTGACAGAGTCTGTGTTGTCTTTGGGTACGATACTCTAGTGTCTGTTGACAGAGTCTGTGTTGTCTTTCGGTATGATACTCTTGTGTCTGTTGACAGAGTCTGTGTTGTCTTTCGGTATGATACTCTTGTGTCTGTTGACAGAGTCTGTGTTGTCTTTGGGTACGATACTCTAGTGTCTGTTGACAGAGTCTGTGTTGTCTTTCGGTATGATACTCTAGTGTCTGTTGACAGAGTCTGTGTTGTCTTTGGGTACGATACTCTTGTGTCTGTTGACAAAGTCTGTGTTTTCTTTCGGTATGATACTCTAGTGTCTGTTGACAGAGTCTGTATTGTCTTTGGGTACGATACTCCAGTGTCTGTTGACAGAGTCTGTGTTGTCTTTCGGTATGATACTCTAGTGTCTGTTGACAAAGTCTGTGTTGTCTCTGATAATGATACTCTAGTGTCTGTTGACAGAGTCTGTGTTATCTTTGGGTATGATACTCTCGTGTCTGTTGACAGAGTCTGTGTTGTCTTTGGGTATGATACTCTAGTGTCTGTTGACAGAGTCTGTGTTGTCTTTGGGTATGATACTCTTGTGTCTGTTGACAGAGTCTGTGTTGTCTTTGGGTACGATACTCTAGTGTCTGTTGACAGAGTCTGTGTTGTCTTTGGGTATGATACTCTAGTGTCTGTTGACAGAGTCTGTGTTGTCTTTGGGTATGATACTCTAGTGTCTGTTGACAGAGTCTGTGTTGTCTTTGGGTACGATACTCTAGTGTCTGTTGACAAAGTCTGTGTTGTCTTTGGGTATGATACTCTAGTGTCTGATGAAAGAGTCTGTGTTGTCTTTGGGTATGATACTCTTGAGTCTGTTGACAAAGTCTGTGTTGTCTCTGATTATGATACTCTAGTGTCTGTTGACAGAGTCTGTGTTGTCTTTCGGTATGATACTCTAGTGTCTGTTGACAGAGTCTGTGTTGTCTTTTGGTATGATACTCTAGAGTCTGTTGACAGAGTCTATGTTGTCTTTGGGTATGGTACTCTTGTGTCTGTTGACAGAGTCTGTGTTGTCTTTGGGTATGATACTCTAGTGTCTGTTGACAGAGTCTGTGTTGTCTTTGGGTACGATACTCTAGTGTCTGTTGACAGAGTCTGTGTTGTCTTTGGGTACGATACTCTTGTGTCTGTTGACAGAGTCTGTGTTGTCTTTGGGTACGATACTCTTGTGTCTGTTGACAAAGTCTGTGTTGTCTTTGGGTATGATACTCTAGTGTCTGTTGACAGTCTGTGTTGTCTTTTGGTATGATACTCTAGTGTCTATTGACAAAGTCTGTGTTGTCTTTCGGTATGATACTCTAGTGTCTGTTGACAAAGTCTGTGTTGTCTTTGGGTACAATACTCTTGTGTCTGTTGACAAAGTCTGTGTTGTCTTTGGGTACGATACTCCAGTGTCTGTTGACAGAGTCTGTGTTGTCTTTCGGTATGATACTCTAGTGTCTGTTGACAAAGTCTGTGTTGTCTCTGATAATGATACTCTAGTGTCTGTTGACAGAGTCTGTGTTGTCTTTGGGTATGATACTCTTGTGTCTGTTGACAGAGTCTGTGTTGTCTTTGGGTATGATACTCTAGTGTCTGTTGACAGAGTCTGTGTTGTCTTTGGGTATGATACTCTAGTGTCTGTTGACAGAGTCTGTGTTGTCTTGGGTATGATACTCTAGAGTCAGTTGACAGAGTCTGTGTTGTTCGGTATGATACTCTTGTGTCTGTTGACAGAGTCTGTGTTGTCTTTCGGTATGATACTCTTGTGTCTGTTGACAGAGTCTGTGTTGTCTTTGGGTACGATACTCTAGTGTCTGTTGACAGAGTCTGTGTTGTCTTTGGGTACGATACTCTTGTGTCTGTTGACAGAGTCTGTGTTGTCTTTGGGTTAACGATACTCTAGTGTCTGTTGACAGAGTCTGACTGTTGTCTTTGGGTACGATACTCTAGTGTCTGTTGACAGAGTCTGTGTTGTCTTTGGGTATGATACTCTAGTGTCTGTTGACAGAGTCTGTGTTGTCTTTGGGTATGATACTCTTGTTTCGGTTGACAGAGTCTGTGTTGTCTTTGGGTATGATACTCTAGTGTCTGTTGACAGAGTCTGTGTTGTCTTTGGGTACGATACTCTAGTGTCTGTTGACAGAGTCTGTGTTGTCTTTGGGTACGATACTCTAGTGTCTGTTGACAGAGTCTGTGTTGTCTTTGGGTATGATACTTTAGTGTCTGTTGACAGAGTGTGTGTTGTCTTTGGGTACGATACTCTAGTGTCTGTTGACAAAGTCTGTATTGTCTTTGGGTATGATACTCTTGTGTCTGTTGACAGAGTCTGTGTTGTCTTTGGGTACGATACTCTAGTGTCTGTTGACAGAGTCTGTGTTGTCTTTGGGAACGATACTCTTGTGTCTGTTGACAGAGTCTGTGTTGTCTTTGGGTACGATACTCTAGTGTCTGTTGACAGAGTCTGTGTTGTCTTTGGGAACGATACTCTTGTGTCTGTTGACAAAGTCTGTATTGTCTTTGGGTACGATACTCTTGTGTCTGTTGACAGAGTCTGTGTTGTCTTTGGGTACGATACTCTAGTGTCTGTTGACAGAGTCTGTGTTGTTTTTGGGTATGATACTCTAGTGTCTGTTGACAGAGTCTGTATTGTCTTTGGGTACGATACTCTAGAGTCTGTTGACAGAGTCTGTATTGTCTTTGGGTACGATACTCTTGTTGGAGCTATGTGTTGACCTTGATGTACATTTATATATGTACTGATAATACGGAGTTATTAACCATTATTTAGTGTAGGTTAAGGGTTTATGGGAGAGATGATCTAGAGACCTCCAGTATTCCTGAAAAGGTCATCAGATCTTTGTGTAGTTTATCATTGTACCCTAGTGGTTTGGAGTATATCCTGTGGCTTATCATGTGCAACTTCATCATGTCTGATTAATTACAATTTTTTCCTCATATCATGGTCATGTACATGTTGTGCTCTTTATTAGGGTGTGGCTTCTCGCTGTTGATACATATAAAGGGTGTTTTCAGATCTAGAGGATTTAGGGTGATTCAGGCGTTCCTTTATTTGGTGCGTACCAGTTGTACCGGTTCTATAATCTGCTGTAATTGTAATGGAATATGCAGAACTGAACTGGTTCACATGGTTTGTTTTCTGAAACATACCACTTGGATCCAAGATGGCAGAACTGTGATGCTTCATTCGTCTTGCAAATGTTTTTGTCAAAAAAAAGTTGGCAAATCTTCAATTCATTTTGCAGATCACAGATCATGAAATTGTGTAAATCTCATGTTTCATTACATGATGGAATTATTCATCTATTGATTTTACATCCATTAAGTTGTTAAAAAGTTAAATAATCAGGTTTTATGTTTGAAGTAGAGACAGATGCCATCTTGAAAACTTCAATTCTATTACATGGTACCATACCTATTTGGTACAACTGGTATACAGACCAAATAAAGGAACACACAAAGGGTGTTCATTTTTGTTTATTTTTGTTTGATATAAGGGACATCGCTACATTTTATGATGTCCAATGTCTGGCTGTACCATCACATACACAATCCAAGGACTCGTAGCATTAACTCCTCCATGCGTAAACAACGAAATCAGCATCAACGAGGAGATTTCCACCGGAACAGTGGAGTTCGTCGTTTGTCGTTTAACTGTGATAATATACCACCGCCACCACAGTAAGTAAAGCTGATGATGGTTAGCATTTTAAATGTTCATTATAATGTTATAAATGATAGAATCATGTTTTTTTAATGTGTTTTTTTGTGCTTTTTGTGCTTCTTGCCCAATAGAAAACATGGTAGTTGTGTTTGACGCATTAATCACAAAAAAATTCACAAATTGAAAGTAGGCTGGTCTTGCTTTGGATCTTTTGTTGCTAAATATTTCTTGAAACTAAACCAACAGAGAATACTGACAAAACAACAAAACTAACAAAGGCAAAATACAAACAAACAGATTTGTACGGAGACCCTTGATATTAAGTACTATGAGAATTTCAAAGTAATATGGTTTGGAAAATTTAATATACATCGGTTTGTAGGTAGAATTCACATTGTCCATCTTGGCCTGAACATGTTATCGTGGCTTGAAAAATACTAACAAAATGTTAATTCCTTTTTACAACTAAGATCTCATAGAATGATAAACACTAATTTTTTGTAACAGATGATACATTCTATGATTATAGATCATCAGCTGTCACGTTGAGGTCAGAAAATTGTCCCAATCGAAAAATGATGGCTTACAAGTGACGTTTTGTGCTCAACTGATTGAGCTAAAGAGAAGATCTCTCTAGCTTAGTGGTATATTGTGGCTTGTATTCACCATGGTTACATATATCTCCCTCCACCAGGAACTCCTCCTCTAGTTTCCAGGGGTTACAGCGATGCTTTCACAAGCAATACTGCGTATCAAATTCCGCAGTCCCTACACAGGTGCCAATATAAGGGCAGAAGGTGGTAGTTGCTTCATAATAACCGATGATCATGAAGCTCACAAATTGCGACTGTCTGATGAATTGTCAAAGTCTTACGTACTTGTGACATTGGATAGCTGTACGGAAACTGATTTGTTGTTACCATCATCTTCCATAGTGTCCAGGTGTCAGGTCTAACAACGATGAAATAGTAGCCAACTTGGAAGGTTGTAGCATAGCAAATGTCTGATGATAATTAATTCCCTTGTTCACATATCCCTGAACAGGGGGTGGGGGTGAGTGTTACATGTGCTGCTTGTTCAATTGCCCTCTTTTGAGCAAATGGATTTTAACCAAATTCAGTCACAATTATCTTTAGGGGAAGGAGAACAACTTTTTTTTATAAAGGGTGGGTCAATGCACCTGTTTAATACTTATCAGTAGAAAACTGGCTGTATACATGTACAAAATAACTGGGAATTCCTTTTGGCTGCAAACATCACCCTCAATCTTTGTTAGTATTTGGTTGTTGTGTTGTTGGCTGCGTATACCCATGTGACAGTCCACTTCTATGGAATTCACGTTTTAGATGGGTGTAATAAAAGCTTTGAAATTTGGACCACTTTGTCACATCAAGCTCAGCTGCCTTCTATAAAAGCTTTTAGATTTTTGTAAATAGCACTATTACATGTAGGAGTTTCACAAAGGTGACTTAATCTTCACTTAGTAGCTTTAGAAAACATACTTCACTTAGTAGCTTTAGAAAACATACAGACTATCAATTTACTTAATTTTACATTTTGCAGATATTCTTTTATATATTTTTTTTTCATAAAATTTCAGCATGCAGACATTAAGTCAAACTATTATGAGTCCCTGATGGTTTCAAATACCATTTGGTCTGTATATATATATATGTTGTGTGCTGTCTGCCCTTTCATAATCATAAATCAAGTTGGGTGATTTTCCCTCAAATTTCTTATTAGCTCACCTGGTCCGAAGGACCAAGGTGAGCTTATGCCATACCGTGGCGTCTGTCATCCGTCGTCCGTCGTCCGTCGTCCGTCATCCGCCATCCGTCGTCCGTCCGTCCCTCCGTCCGTCCGTCCGTCTGTCGTCCGTCTGTCGTCTGTCCGTCCGTCAACAATTGACTTGTTTGACTTCTTCTTCATAACCGCTGATCGGAATTTGAACAAATTTTGTCAGAAGCATCCCTATGGGTAGGGGACTCAAAATTGTACAAATGATAGGGCTGACCCCCTGGAGGCCTCTGGGGCGGGGCCAAAAGGGGTCAATTTGGCGCTATTGATATAAACGACTTCTTCTCTGAAACCAAGCAATGGCTATCGCTCATATTTGCCTGGTAGCATCACTCTGGGGTGGGGATTCAAAATTGTTCAAATGATGGGGCTGACCCCCCAGGGGCCTGAGGGGTGGGGCCGAATGTGGTCAATCTGGCTATATTGATATAAACGATTTCTTCTCTGAAACCAAGCAATGGTTATCGCTCATATTTGCCTGGTAGCATCACTTTGGAGTGGGGATTCAAAATTTTACAAATGATGGGGCTGACCCCCCAGGGGCCTGAGGGGCAGGGGCCAAATGTGGTCAGTCGGGCTATATTCATATAATTGACTTCTTCTCCTGAACCAAGCAATGGATATCTCTCATATTTTACTGGTAGCATCACCTTGGGGTAGGAATTAATTTGAAATTGTACAAATGACGGGGCCTACCCCCCTGGGGGCTGAGGGGCAGGTCCAAAAGGGGTCAGTTTGCAGAATTGATATAAACGACTTCTCCTCTAAAACTAAGCAATGGATATCGCTCATATTTTACTGGTAGCATCCCTATGGGATGGGGATTAAAAATTGTACAAATGGTGGGGCTGACCCCCCAGGGGCCTGAGGGGCGGGGCCAAAATTGGTCAATTTGTTTAAACAACTTCTTCTCTGAAACTAAGCAATGGATATCACTCACATTTGTGTGGTAGGATCCCTATGGGGTAGCACCAAAAGTCAATTTCATTTCATGGATTAATGCACTTTTGGCATTTTTAGTATTAAAATAAAACCAATGTACATGTTCCCATATAAAATGCTTATGATATATATTGACATAGCAATTAATACCAGCAACAAATATACTTAAGCATCATTATTGTTTCATATCTCATGAAACCAGGTGAGCGATACAGGCCCTCTGGGCCTCTTGTACTAGATTTCTCTTCAGCTTTATTAAGTTATGCATGTCCATTTTCAAAAACTTGATCATCTGAAGAAAAAGATGATTAATTGTCACATGTTGTGGTCTTACATTTTGTCAATCAATTCTCTGAAAGTACTGGAAGATATCATTCACATTTTTTGTATGTAAAAATTCTGATGTTCTATAGGGTGACATGTTCTATAGTTGGAATAATAAAAGAACATGTTGACTGTCCTATCTATTAAACAGTTTTATTACATGATGCATTTGATTTTCCTTAACCATATACATAAGCTATATTTTGGACTATTGCACGGCTAAAATGACTATTCACAGTCACGTGCGAACTATTGAACTCCTGTGACATTTTGAAATTTTATCACGTGCAAACTATTGATCACCTGTGACGTTTCTGAGTTTAGTCCTACCCTTTCAAGCTTCTAAGTCACTTAGATGTCAACACCCTCGGTACTGGTAATCGACCAATGTACTATTGCACTCGGCCTTTGGCCTCCGACCTCGTGCAATAGAACATTGGTCGATTAGTAGTACCTCGTGTCAAATATTCTGGACTTTCGCACAGATACCCATGATATATTTGTATAATATAGTACATATTTTGTTACATGTACATTTGTATCCCTTTATCTCAGAAAGTGTATTTACGATTGGAGAGATGATTTTTTGAAATTGCAGAAACAATGTTTTGTTGGTTTCATGCATATTTTTGCAGTTACCCATGTTTTGCAAACATCTTCAGTTATTACGATAATTAAAGCATCAAAATTATATGAAATATGCCACTTTATTATACAAGCTAGATACAAAAATAGATCACTGACATATAAGTGAAATAAAAATTCCAACTAAAAAGATAAAACGAGGCCAATATATGACAAACATACATAGATTTACATGGGATCCCTGGTAATAGTACACAGATAATATAACAGGTGTTCCAGCATCAGCTTCATCGTTAACAACCAACATCCAAATCTCGGTGAAATCAGGTCATGTCACATCCTCAGATGTATGAGGTGACAATAGAACAGGTGTTCCAGCATCAGCTTCATCGTTAACAACCAACATCCAAATCTCTGTCAAATCAGGTCATGTCACATCTCCAGAAATAGAACCACAAGGCTTATCAGCAAGCATCAATCATGTCTAATTTATATCACACACAGAATATTTCTCAGTGAGATCATGTCCGACCATAAAACATTCGGTCCTTATCAACCTGCATTAAACTCGCCAAAGTATGTGTTGTTTTAATCGTTATCTTTATCAGTAGTCGACATGTATACCTGTTACAGAAATAGTGATAAAAGTCCTTAAATGCTGAAGCTACTTGGTAATATAAACACTAGGTAGAGGAAGTAGTGATTTTACTGTCTAGAAAAGGAAAACTAAATAAGGGAATTTGAAATCTTAACTGTTACACGTCAGCTTTGACTGTTGCAATTTCTTACAGGTCGAGGTAAGCAGCTGGTGGTCACGAGTCCAGTGTCAATGATTTCAAGTTCCTTAGGGAATATTCAGTTGACATAATTGATAGATATTGTTATCTAAAGACAACATATCATCAACTACATAAGATAAGATGAACTAGAAGGACATTGCAAGGTCTGTCGGGGTCGCTCCATCTTATACAGTCTTAGCAGAGTCGCCAGCTATTGTGTACAGCTGCTTACTCGGTGGCTTGAGATCGCTCAAGCTAGGGATCTCTCTTTTCTTTATTCAGTCATATCTATCTAAGCTTGTGATCGCTCAAGCTCGGGGGTTGCTTGCCCCACTAGTATCATTAGTTTTTTAATTATTTAGGTGTATCTTTTTAGTAGTGAGTCAAATTTAATTGTAATTTAGTTGTAAGAATGAGCAGCCCCTGAGAAAGTCAAACATTTTAGATCATCAATATGAGCCTGAACAAGTTTTGGTTCCATTCAATAAATTTTTGAACTTTCATACTGTTTGTTGTGTTGTGTATAAATTATGTTCTGATCAGTTCTCTAGAATAATCCTACAGCCTTGTACAGAAAACAAGTCAGTATAGAGACAGCAGTACAGCCTGGTCCCAGGAGTATATAGCAAGACAACAAAGGTGTCCTTATATATTTATAATAAATGTTTACAAAAGTTGTTATGTTTATATTTTTCAGAGTGAGAGTTGAGTTCTTTACCAATGAAAAATCACTGAAAGAACGGCTACAGCTTTATTTCATCAAAAACCAAAGATCTAGTAAGTATGACGAGACATGTTTGATGTTGTTCTGTATATTATTGTATTTGTGAGTAAGAGTGCAGCCTTCTGGGTTTCCTCCATATCCACAATGACTTATGGGACTCCTGGGAATCATTCATGACTACAAATATTGTCCATATTTTCACATTAACCATATATCTTTTCTAACCAGAAATCCAAATGATGACAAATTGAATAATAACAAGGTGTTTAATTCTGCTTCTTGTGATTTTGCTTTTACAAATTTGCAATGGAAACTTTTAAAGTATCTGTACCTACTGATTAACATGTAATCATTTTGTGTTATGATTTTTTAATACATTGCAATTGAGAAGCTTACTTAATTGATGACAAAAAGGTCAAGCTGATTAGATTGAACAACTAGGGTCATTTTTAGATGGGGTCGCCTTGTAGAAGTTACGATGTAGTGGATACTGTACAGAACAACATACGGCTGGGGAGGTCCATCATCTATATATGCTATCCAGATCAATAAGGGTAAAGTGTGACTGGCCCATGGACACAACCTTGTCAACACCGATCAGTCTGTTTCTTAGCTTCTTGAGAAACACAAACTACCGCAGGTAGGGAGTGCAACACTCACCTCAAGTCTTCATCTGAGTTTATTTGGCTGATGCTCCATCCAACTGAGCTATCACAGCCCCTCACTGGGTTAAAGGTTAATGTCATTGGGGTCTAAAGGTCAAAAACAAATTGAATCTATGATTACATCCCTGGCTCTTGATGGGGGAGGTTTTTATGTTGAAATGAAACAAGTCTAAATTAACAAATGAAGATTGCATATGTATTTACATTTCTAATTGCCCAGCAAATATAGAGGTGGAAGGAAGCAAGTCATAGTTAATGTAAAATGTATATTTTACTTCCTTGTAATTGTTCTTGAAGAATTAATGTCAAACATTAACCTTAGCTATATATGGGCAGATGCCTTCTTCATGATGAGGGGGTGTCACATGACAGGTCCCTTGCTGAGCTGTCGGTGTTCAGTGTTCTAGTTATGTTCTATAATTTGATTTTTAAATTAGGATCTGAGCCTGAAAATTTCAATATCCTTCCCTTTTTAATGCCCCTGCCATGAAATGGGGGGGGGGGGGGGGGGGTATATAGTGTTTCCCATCTCCGTCCCATGTCCTGTCACATTGCATCGCGTCCCATCTTGTCCCGTGGCCCTATGAAATGTAACTAGCTAATCTTAGGAACTACTGATGCGATCCTCACCAAACTGTGTTTCGGGGTGTCAAGTGGCAGTGGGGGCATTTATGTCTTACAGACATTGTCTAGTTATTGTGTAGATTTTCTGCCCACAATATTAAGGCAACGGTAACTTACATGTATCATAAGGTGTATTTTTTGTCTAGATATATCCACTCAGTTTTTGCCTAAATCTCTTTGAAACTTAGAAAATTATGTTATAATCATGATATGTAATTGTGTTTGGTTTTATAAGCTGAATTATGACTGGACGATTATTTTCTGGTTATTTCCATATTTTTAATGTAATACAAGGATGTATTTTCACTACTACCAGTAGATCTACTCTTGTTTTGCTTTTATTAACATTGAGAGACACATTGAGGAGATCGAACCAGAAGAGGAATATGGTTTAAAGTCATGGTTGCCATTTAGTCTTAATTAAGGCCATCTGTACCATTTTAGGGTTTACCATTACTAGCCATCCACCGTGGAATGGAAGGAACAGTATAAAACAATGAAGTTTTGTATTGTGTCTGACCTTCTGTCCGTCCTTCGGTACTTTATCTCAGGGTTGTATACCTCGGACACTATACTTGATACTGGAACTTCATACTTGGGGCAATGGTTCACCAAGAGTGAATCTTACTTGGGTTACTTGGGGCAATGGTTCACCAAGAGTGAATCTTACTTGGGTTACTTGGGGCAATGGTTCACCAAGAGTGAATCTTACTTGGGTTACTTGGGGCAATGGTTCACCAAGAGTGAATCTTACTTGGGTTACTTGGGGCAATGGTTCACCAAGAGTGAATCTTACTTGGGTTACTTGGGGCAATGGTTCACCAAGAGTGAATCTTACTTGGGTTACTTGGGGCAATGGTTCACCAAGAGTGAATCTTACTTGGGTTACTTGGGGCAATGGTTCACCAAGAGTGAATCTTACTTGGGTTACTTGGGGCAATGGTTCACCAAGAGTGAATCTTACTTGGGTTACTTGGGGCAATGGTTCACCAAGAGTGAATCTTACTTGGGTTACTTGGGGCATACATGATCATGATTCATCATACGGGACATGGATAACTTGCATTAAACTTCTGATATTGCCTTCTAGAACTAGTGTTAATTGTTACTGAATTCATTCATATCAATATTTTACTGACTACTGTGGATCTGTCAAGACATTCAGTATCTAGAACTAGTTCCTACATGTATTAATTATCTGCACATTCTCAGCATATAATTTCAAATTTGGTGGATGACTGTAATTCGATCGATTACCAAATTTTCTTGTTAAAACTGTGTTAGCAATATTGAGCTTTAACTGATTACAAACTGATTTTTGCTATTTTATGGCTCAGGTGTCCCTATTTTACAAATTAATTATTTTTAAAAAGTATCAACATTAAACCTAAAACGTCTCGCCCAAAAGGTCAAAGTATTATGCTTAAAAGGTCTCAGCTTTAAACCAGAACATAGTCTCTGCATAATAAACAAAATGTGTCAGTATTATACAAATGTGTCAGTATTATACAAAGTATCATACAAAATGTCTCCACATTATACAAAGGGTCTCAGTATTATACAAAGGGCTCAGTATTATACAAAGGTTTCAGTATTATACAAAGGTCTCAGTATTATACAAAGGGTTTCTGTATTATACAAAGGGTCTCAGTATTATACAAAGGGTTTCAGTATTATATAAAGGTCTCAGTATTATACAAGTATTATACAAAGGGCTCAGTATTATACAAAGGTCTCAGTATTATACATAGGTCTCAGTATTATACAAAGGTCTCAGTATTATACAAAGGGTCTCAGTATTATACAAGTATTATACAAAGGGCTCAGTATTATACAAAGGTCTCAGTATTATACATAGGTCTCAGTATTATACAAAGGGTCTCAGTATTATACAAAGGTCTCAGTATTATATAAAGGGTCTCTGTATTATACAAAGGGTTTCAGTATTATACAAAGAGTTTCAGTATTATACAAAGGTCTCAGTATTATACAAAGGTCTCAGTATTATACAAAGAGTCTCTGTATTATACAAAGGGTCTCATTATTATACAAAGGTCTCAGTATTATACAAAGGTCTCAGTATTATACATAGGTCTCAGTATTATACAAAGGGTCTCTGTATTATACAAAGGGTCTCAGTATTATACAAGTATTATACAAAGGTCTCAGTATTATACAAAGGGTCTCAGTATTATACAAAGGTCTCAGTATTATACATAGGTCTCAGTAGTATACAAAGGGTCTCTGTATTATACAAAGGTCTCAGTATTATACAAGTATTATACAAAGGTCTCAGTATTATACAAAGGGTCTCAGTATTATACAAAGGTCTCAGTATTATACAAAGGTCTCAGTATTATACAAGTATTATACAAAGGTCTCAGTATTATACAAAGGGTCTCTGTATTATACAAAGGGTCTCTGTATTATACAAAGGGTCTCAGTATTATACAAAGAGTCTCTGTATTATACAAAGAGTCTCTGTATTATACAAAGGGTCTCTGTATTATACAAAGGTCTCAGTATTATACAAGAGTCTCTGTATTATACAAAGGGTCTCTGTATTATACAAAGGGTCTCTGTATTATACAAAGGGTCTCATTATTAGCTCACCTGGCCCGAAGGGCCGGTGAGCTTATGGCATGGCGCAGCGTCCGTCGTCCGTCCGTCAACTTTTCCTTTAAATCGCTACTAGTCCTAAACTACTCAGTGGATATTGACCAAATTTGGTCTGAAGCATCCTTGGGTGAAGGGGAACCAATTTTGTATAAACGGTGGGTCTGGCCCCCCAGGGGCCTTAGGGGCGGGGCCCAATAGGGGAAATATAGCAAATTCTTTAAAATCCTTCTTCTTCTGTAGAAATGAAAGGATTTGATTCATATTTGGTCTGAAGCATCCTTGGGTGAAGGGGAACCAATTTTGTATAAACGGTGGGTCTGGCCCCCCAGGGGTCTTAGGGGCGGGGCCCAATAGGGGAAATATAGCAAATTCTTTAAAATCCTTCTTCTTCTGTAGAAATGAAGGGATTTGATTCATACTTGGTCTGAAGCATCCTTGGGTGAAGGGGAACCAATTTTGTATAAACGGTGGGTCTGGCCCCCCAGGGGCCTTAGGGGCGGGGCCCAATAGGGGAAATATAGCAAATTCTTTAAAATCCATCTTATTCTGTAGAAATGAAGGGATTTGATTCATATTTGGTCTGAAGCCTCCTTGGGTGAAGGGGAACCAATTTTGTATAAACGGTGGGTCTGGCCCCCCAGGGGCCTTAGGGGCGGGGCCCAATAGGGGAAATATAGCAAATTCTTTAAAATCCTTCTTCTTCTGTAGAAATGAAGGGATTTGATTCATATTTAGTCTAAAGCATCCTTGGGTGAAGGGGAACCAATTTTGTATCAACGGTGGGTCTGGCCCCCCAGGGGTCTTAGGGGCGGAGCCCAATAGGGGAAATATAGCAAATTCTTTAAAATCCTTCTTCTTCTGTAGAAATGAAGGGATTTAATTCATATTTGGTCTGAAGCATCCTTGGGTGAAGGGGAACCAATTTTGTATAAACGGTGGGTCTGGCCCCCCAGGGGCCTTAGGGGCGGAGCCCAATAGGGGAAATATAGCAAATTCTTTAAAATCCTTCTTCTTCTGTAGAAATGAAGGGATTTGATTCATATTTGGTTTGAAGCATCCTTGGGTGAAGGGGAACCAATTTTGTATAAACGGTGGGTCTGGCCCTCCAGGGGCCTGGGGGGCGGGGCCCAATAGGGGAATATTGTTTATTCTTTAAAATCCTTCTTCTTCTGCAGGAATAAAGGGATTTGATCCATGTTTGGTCTGAAGCATCCTTGGGTGAAGGGGAACCAATTTTGTATAAACGGTGGGTCTGGCCTCCTAGAGGCCTGAGGGGCGGGGCCCAATAGGGGAAATATAGCAAATTCTTTGAAATCCTTCTTCTTCTGTAGGAATAAAGGGATTTGATCCATATTTGGTCTGAAACATCCTTGGGTGAAGGGGAACCAATTTTGTATAAACGGTGGGTCTGGCCCCCCAGGGGCCTGGGGGGTGGGGCCCAATAGGGGAATATTGCAAATTCTTTAAAATCCTTCTTCTTCTGCAGGAATAAAAGGATTTGATCCATGTTTGGTCTGAAGCATCCTCGGGTGAAAGGGAACCAATTTTGTATAAACGGTGGGTCTAGCCTCCCAGGGACCTGGGGGGTGGGGCCCAATAGGGGAATATAGCATATTTTTTAAAATCCTTCTTCTTCTGCAGGAATAAAGGGATTTGATCCATGTTTGGTCTGAAGCATCCTTGGGTGAAGGGGAACCAATTTTGTATCAACGGTGGGTCTGGCCTCCCAGGGGCCTGGGGGGTGGGGCCCAATAGGGGAATATAGCATATTCTTTAAAATCCTTCTTCTTCTGCAGGAATAAAGGGATTTGATCCATGTTTGGTCTGAAGCATCCTTGGGTGAAGGGGAACCAATTTTGTATAAACGGTGGGTCGGCCTCCCAGGGGCCTTAGGAGTGGGGCCCAATAGGGGAAATATAGCAAATTCTTTGAAATCCTTCTTCTTCCGTAGGAATAAAGGGATTTGATCCATATTTGGTCTGAAACATCCTTGGGTGAAGGGAAACCAATTTTGTATAAACGGTTGGTCTGGCCCCCAGGGGCCTTAGGGGTGGGGCCCAATAGGGGAAATAGGGTTAATCCTTTAAATCGCTACTAGTCATAAAGTTATAAATGAATTTGAACCAAATTTGGTCAGTAACATTCTTGGGAGAAGGGGAACAGAGTTTGTATACATTTTTACTCTGAACCCCCAGGGGCCTAAGGGGCAGAGCCAAATAGGGGAAATAGATATTAGTCTTTAAATCGCTACTAGTCATAAAGTTTTTAATGGATTTTAACTAGATTTGGTCAGGAACATCCTTGGGGGAAGGTGAACAGAGTTTGTATTAATTTTTACTCTGAACTCCCAGGGGCCTGAGGGGCCGGGCCAAATAGGGGAAATAGGGTTAATCTTTTAAATCACTGCTAGTCATAAAGTTATGAATGAATTAGAACCAAATTTGGTCAGAAACATCCTTGGGAGAAGGGGAACAGAGCTTGTATACATTTTTACTCTGAACCCCCAGGGGCCTGAGGGGCGGAGCCAAATATGGGAAATGGAGATTAGTCTTTAAATCGCTACTGGTCATAAAATTTTTCATGGATTTTAATTAGATTTGGTCAGGAACATCCTTGGGGGAAGGGGAACCGAGTTTGTATGAATTTTTACTCTGAACCCTCAGGGGCCTGAGGGGCGGGGCCAAATAGGGGAAATAGGGTTAATCCTTTAAATCGCTACTAGTCATAAAGTTATGAATGAATTTGAACCAAATTTGATCAGGAACATCATTGGGAGAAGGGGAACAGAGTTTGTATAAATTTTTACTCTGAATCCCCAGGGGCCTGAGGGGCGGGGCCAAATAGAGGAAATAGGGTTAATCATTTAAATCGCTACTAGTCATAAAGTTATGGATGAATTTGAACAGGAACATCCTTGGGAGAAGGGGGAACAGAGTTTGTATAAATTTTTACTCTGAACCCCCAGGGGCCTGAGGGGCGGGGCCAAATAGGGGAATAGAGATTAGTCTTTAAATTGCTACAAGTCATAAAGTTATAAATGAATTAGAACCATATTTGGTCAGGAACATCCTTGGGGGGAGGGGAACAGAGTTTGTATAAATTTTACTCTGAACACCCAGGGGCCTGAGGGGCGGAGTCTAAGAGGCCCAAGGGTCTTTCCCCACCCTAAGGAACTTAGTTTCTTCAAACACAATTAGGTTGTAAAAATAATCCATAGGGTCTTTCAGTCCCTTAGAGAGTATGTGTATGAATAAATTGAACATGAACATTATTTTGACATTTGGTCAAATCCAACCAGGTGAGCGATACAGGCCCCATGGGCCTCTTGTTATACAAAGGTCTCAGTATTATACAAAGGGTCTCTGTATTATACAAAGAGTCTCTGTATTATACAAAGGGTTTCAGTATTATATAAAAGGCCTCAATATTATACAAAAGAATTCATATACCAAAAAGGTTTCTATCAGCATTATATATACAAAAAATTCTGAACATTATATCCGAAACATCTGGGTATCATACTCTAATTAAAGGTCCCTGCATGAGCATTATACCCAAAAGGTCTCTGTATTATTTCTAAATTTAAAGGTCTTAATTAGCATCATACCCAAAAAGTCTTTATTACACCCAGAAGAATTCTTTTTTTTAGATTTTACTGCATGATTGAAAAATAGTTTAACAGTACACTGTATTAATTAAGATTCAGATAGTTCCTCTTGGTTGGTAATTATACGTATGTTAATTGTTGTAATGTAGATTTAGAAAGTAAAAGCAGTGGATAGTTGATGTGAGATGTTTTAATGACATTTAAGTGTACATAACATACTCTGTCACCTTCTTTATCAGTCACCTTCTTTATCAGACAAATGTCCAGTATAATGGCTTGTTCACAGTTGCCATGGCAGCCGCAGGGTCTATAATATCTACGTATCTGCCGCCAATAGGAATTATATGACCACCGCAGTATTCCCACGATCTCATACATGAGTAGCAGTCAGATATAAATGTTATAGTCGCAACTCCCTGTATTTTTTAATTTCTGGATGCAGATAAGTTATGGTGGTCATTGGATCTTTACAAATACCATGGCCGCCACAGAGGGACTCTATGGCAACCATTCAGCCTGACTAATGCTATCCCTATACACCTATCTCCCAATTTCGGCAATCTACAGCCACCATATCTTGTCGTAGATGAAATGTGACGAGATATTAAGCTTAGATGTACCCTAGCATAAATGTCATGATTGTGTACAATGTGAATTAATTTGGCTAGCCCTTATTTACTACAGTATTTGATAGATAAGGTTTGTGTACATAGTGTTATATAATGGTCTCGGATATGGGATTGGATATGTCACTCAGCTGTGGATGCAGGTTTCAATTGATGTTGATCATGGGTTGTGGATTATTGCACCAGGGAGCCTGGTTTGATTCCGATCAAGGCACTTGATAGGAATATGTTTTTCCAGTTCTTTCTTGTTTAGTGAAGAAGTTCAGCATACATTTTGCATTAACAACTGCATCTGGTATAGTTATGAATTTCCACAACAAGACTAGTGTTGCTAAGGTGTTTGCTTAGAGAACCAAGAGGTCACAAGTTTATGCTCCAACATGGGCAAAATATTTTCCATTTTTCAAAATGAAGTCATTCAGTTCCATGCATTAACAACTCTGTATATAATGTAACTGTCACCACTGTCTGTAGGGAGGTTAACTGTGTATATAATGTAACTGTCACCACTGTCTGTAGGGAGGTTAACTGTGTATATAATGTAACTGTCACCACTGTCTGTAGGGAGGTTAACTGTCTATATAATGTAACTGTCACCACTGTCTGTAGGGAGGTTAACTGTCTATATAATGTTACTGTCACCACTGTCTGTAGGGAGGTTAACTGTGTATATAATGTAACTGTCACCACTGTCTGTAGGGAGGTTAACTGTCTATATAATGTAACTGTCACCACTGTCTGTAGGGAGGTTAACTGTGTATATAATGTAACTGTCACCACTGTCTGTAGGGAGGTTAACTGTCTATATAATGTAACTGTCACCACTGTCTGTATAGGGAGGTTAACTGTCTATATAATGTAACTGTCACCACTGTCTGTAGGGAGGTTAACTGTGTATATAATGTAACTGTCACCACTGTCTGTAGGGAGGTTAACTGTCTATATAATGTAACTGTCACCAGTCTGTAGGGAGGTTAACTGTCTATATAATGTAACTGTCACCACTGTCTGTAGGGAGGTTAACTGTCTATATAATGAAACTGTCACCACTGTCTGTAGGGAGGTTAACTGTCTATATAATGTAACTGTCACCACTGTCTGTAGGG
This sequence comes from Pecten maximus, assembly GCF_902652985.1. Lineage (NCBI taxonomy): Eukaryota > Metazoa > Mollusca > Bivalvia > Pectinida > Pectinidae > Pecten > Pecten maximus. The sequence goes on from NC_047016.1 coordinate 15,010,867, forward strand.
AGGTTAACTGTCTATATAATGTAACTGTCACCACTGTCTGTAGGGAGGTTAACTGTGTATATAATGTAACTGTCACCACTGTCTGTAGGGAGGTTAACTGTCTATATAATGTAACTGTCACCACTGTCTGTAGGGAGGTTAACTGTCTATATAATGTAACTGTCACCACTGTCTGTAGGGAGGTTAACTGTCTATATAATGTAACTGTCACCACTGTCTGTAGGGAGGTTAACTGTCTATATAATATAACTGTCACCACTGTCTGTAGGGATGTTAACTGTCTATATAATGTAACTGTCACCACTGTCTGTAGGGAGGTTAACTGTGTATATAATGTAACTGTCACCACTGTCTGTAGGGAGGTTAACTGTCTGTATAATGTAACTGTCACCACTGTCTATAGGAAGGTTAACTGTCTATATAATGTAACTGTCACCACTGTCTGTAGGGAGGTTAACTGTCTATATAATGTAACTGTCACCACTGTCTGTAGGGAGGTTAACTGTCTATATAATGTAACTGTCACCACTGTCTGTAGGGAGGTTAACTGTCTATATAATATAACTGTCACCACTGTCTGTAGGGATGTTAACTGTCTATATAATGTAACTGTCACCACTGTCTGTAGGGAGGTTAACTGTCTATATAATGTAACTGTCACCACTGTCTGTAGGGATGTTAACTGTCTATATAATGTAACTGTCACCACTGTCTGTAGGGAGGTTAACTGTCTATATAATGTAACTGTCACCACTGTCTGTAGGGAGGTTAACTGTTTGTATAATGTAACTGTCACCACTGTCTGTAGGGAGGTTAACTGTGTATATAATGTAACTGTCACCACTGTCTGTAGGGAGGTTAACTGTCTATATAATGTAACTGTCACCACCGTCTGTAGGGAGGTTAACTGTGTATATAATGTAACTGTCACCACTGTCTGTAGGGAGGTTAACTGTCTATATAATGTAACTGTCACCACTGTCTGTAGGGAGGTTAACTGTGTATATAATGTAACTGTCACCACTGTCTGTAGGGAGGTTAACTGTGTATATAATGTAACTGTCACCACTGTCTGTAGGGAGGTTAACTGTCTATATAATGTAACTGTCACCACTGTCTGTAGGGAGGTTAACTGTGTATATAATGTAACTGTCACCACTGTCTGTAGGGAGGTTAACTGTCTATATAATGTAACTGTCACCACTGTCTGTAGGGCGGTTAACTGTCTATATAATGTAACTGTCACCAATGTCTGTAGGGAGGTTAACTGTCTATATAATGTAACTGTCACCACTGTCTGTAGGGCGGTTAAGTGTCTATATAATGTAACTGTCACCAATGTCTGTAGGGAGGTTAACTGTCTATATAATGTAACTGTCACCACTGTCTGTAGGGAGGTTAACTGTCTATATAATGTAACTGTCACCACCGTCTGTAGGGAGGTTAACTGTCTATATAATGTAACTGTCACCACTGTCTGTAGGGAGGTTAACTGTTTATATAATGTAACTGTCACCACTGTCTGTAGGGAGGTTAACTGTCTACATAATGTAACTGTCACCACTGTCTGTAGGGAGGTTAACTGTCTACATAATGTAACTATCACCACTGTCTGTAGGGAGGTTAACTGTCTATATAATGTAACTGTCACCACTGTCTGTAGGGAGGTTAACTGTGTATATAATGTAACTGTCACCACTGTCTGTAGGGAGGTTAACTGTCTATATAATGTAACTGTCACCACTGTCTGTAGGGAGGTTAACTGTGTATATAATGTAACTGTCACCACTGTCTGTAGGGAGGTTAACTGTCTATATAATGTAACTGTCACCACTGTCTGTAGGGAGGTTAACTGTGTATATAATGTAACTGTCACCACTGTCTGTAGGGAGGTTAACTGTCTATATAATGTAACTGTCACCACTGTCTGTAGGGAGGTTAACTGTGTATATAATGTAACTGTCACCACTGTCTGTAGGGAGGTTATAAACTGTCTGTATAATGTAACTGTCACCACTGTCTGTAGGGAGGTTAACTGTCTATATAATGTAACTGTCACCACTGTCTGTAGGGAGGTTAACTGTGTATATAATGTAACTGTCACCACTGTCTGTAGGGAGGTTAACTGTGTATATAATGTAACTGTCACCACTGTCTGTAGGGAGGTTAACTGTGTATATAATGTAACTGTCACCACTGTCTGTAGGGAGGTTAACTGTGTATATAATGTAACTGTCACCACCGTCTGTAGGGAGGTTAACTGTGTATATAATATAACTGTCACCACTGTCTGTAGGGAGGTTAACTGTGTATATAATGTAACTGTCACCACTGTCTGTAGGGAGGTTAACTCTCTATATAATGTAACTGTCACCACTGTCTGTAGGGCGGTTAACTGTCTGTATAATGTAACTGTCACCACTGTCTGTAGGGAGGTTAACTGTCTATATAATGTAACTGTCACCACTGTCTGTAGGGAGGTTAACTGTCTATATAATGTAACTGTCACCACTGTCTGTAGGGAGGTTAACTGTCTATATAATGTAACTGTCACCACTGTCTGTAGGGAGGTTAACTGTGTATATAATGTAACTGTCACCACTGTCTGTAGGGAGGTTAACTGTCTATATAATGTAACTGTCACCACTGTCTGTAGGGCGGTTAACTGTCTATATAATGTAACTGTCACCAATGTCTGTAGGGAGGTTAACTGTGTATATAATGTAACTGTCACCACTGTCTGTAGGGAGGTTAACTGTCTATATAATGTAACTGTCACCACTGTCTGTAGGGAGGTTAACTGTCTATATAATGTAACTGTCACCACTGTCTGTAGGGAGGTTAACTGTCTATATAATGTAACTGTCACCACTGTCTGTAGGGAGGTTAACCGTCTATATAATGTAACTGTCACCACTGTCTGTAGGGAGGTTAACTGTGTATATAATGTAACTGTCACCACTGTCTGTAGGGAGGTTAACTGTCTATATAATGTAACTGTCACCACCGTCTGTAGGGAGGTTATAATTGTCTATATAATGTAACTGTCACCACTGTCTGTAGGGAGGTTAACTGTCTATATAATGTAACTGTCACCACTGTCTGTAGGGAGGTTAACTGTCTATATAATGTAACTGTCACCACTGTCTGTAGGGAGGTTAACTGTCTGTATAATGTAACTGTCACCACTGTCTGTAGGGAGGTTAACTGTCTATATAATGTAACTGTCACCACTGTCTGTAGGGAGGTTAACTGTCTATATAATGTAACTGTCACCACCGTCTGTAGGGAGGTTAACTGTCTATATAATGTAACTGTCACCACCGTCTGTAGGGAGGTTAACTGTGTATATAATGTAACTGTCACCACTGTCTGTAGGGAGGTTAACTGTGTATATAATGTAACTGTCACCACTGTCTGTAGGGAGGTTAACTGTCTATATAATGTAACTGTCACCACTGTCTGTATAGGGAGGTTAACTGTCTGTATAATGTAACTGTCACCACTGTCTGTAGGGAGGTTAACTGTCTATATAAAACGTTATTATTATATGCCACTGCTATCAGTTAGGAAGGCTCTGTCTGTGTTTCCAATATCACCTCTATAGGGATTTAACATTCAGTTACAGAAAATAAATGGAAAGAGAAGCTCCTTAAACCTCAAGCCAATATTCTTGTCTGTCCATTAATCTGGGTAGCTAGCATTTGCATCGTCGTTCTTCTTATCATTGGTAAAAACAATGTAAGCCTTTTCCATTTCTGTAGTTAGGATTGATAAATACTCTGTGTTTTTCATTTTTCTCATGAAAATTAATCAATAAGTTAGATAAGTTGTGACTTAAATATTGTAACAGTGATTATATTCCCATTAACCCACTCAGAAGTAAATCCCTGTTAATGATTATACATGGGTGTCTGACATGAACTTACAGGAAAGATGCCAAAAAAGCAAATCAGTTGATACAAGTTATGATTACTTTAACAACAATGCAAATAACATAATGTGTTCTATCAAGCTTGTTCCCTTTGGTTCCATGGACCTGGCCAACAGTTCCATCTAAGAGGAGTGATTAAGGTGTCCCGACACTTTATCACTATAGCCCTCCACCTCTGAGTTGCGAGTTTAAACCTACTTGAGTCAGTTGCCTGGTACTCAGACCATAGCTATAGGCTAGTGTTTTCTCTTGGTACTCCAGCTTTCCTCCACCTCCAAAACTTGGCACATCCTTAAATGACCCTGGCTGTTCCTAGGACGTTAAACAAAATAACTAAATCGCCTGCCAAGCGAATTATGTACATAACTACTAATTTACCCTGGTATCACTGAAGTCTACCAGTGCCACAGCTGTTATAGCCCCTTGGCCCATGCAATAGAAATAAATAAAAATTATGTTTAATCTGATATATTCTCTTTGTGTTTTTTCATAAACAAAGCAAAATCACACAAATTGTTATAATAAGCTTGCAGAAGAGCGTCTGCTGCAAATATAACACCATGCAGTATGCACAAATTGACTTCATGACAGGGACTGTAAGAATTTTTCACTGTCTAGAAGGCCAATAAAGTGTTATACTTTTACAGACATGTTGATACATTGGTAGGGGACCCTTCTATGTATCAATTAATGCTCTTTTCATGCTTATTATTTGCTTTGTACAATTACACTGTAATTGCAACTAAGCTACATGTACCAACCAACGGTTCACCAATGTTCGAATGCTAAAAACACATTCTTAGGCACCAAAAATTAAGGGACTCAATATTTGGTAACATTTTGTCAATTTCAATGTTTCAGAGCAATTGTAAATGCTGTGGTGTATTTTCCATGAAATCATTTTATCAAAGTGCTTCATTTTACTGTCTTTGTCAATATTTCAATACAGTTGCTAACATATATCTTCCAAATTTTTTTTTTCATCGACCAAATCTCGCATTGCAGAAGCAGATAGACAATGAAAGAAGTGGTTCACATGGAAGAGGATTTATCTTTCAGACTGGGAAATTCATGTAATGATCAATCTAGTTATTTCATAATCTGGTCATATTATTTCTATTCTCAACAGGTTTACGGATACGAATATTCAACCTTGTAATCAAGCTGCTAACATGTGCCCTCTACATTGTAAGGGTGTCCATGGATGGTTTGTCCAAATGGTAAGTTAACTGTCCTCTGTGTTGTAAGGGCGTCCATGGATGGTTTGTCCAAATGGTAAGTTAACTATCCTCTGTGTGTAATAAGGGTGTCCATGGATGGCTTGTCCAAATGGTAAGTTAACTGTCCTCTGTGTTGTAAGGGTGTCTATGGATGGTTTGTCCAAATGATAAGTTAACTGTCCTCTGTGTGTAGTAAGGGTGTCCATAGATGGTTTGTCCAAATGGTAAGTTAACTGTCCTCTGTGTGTAGTAAGGGTGTCCATGGATGGTTTGTCCAAATGATAAGTTAACTGTCCTCTGTGTTGTAAGGGTGTCCATGGATGGCTTGTCCAAATGGTAAGTTAACTGTCCTCTGTGTTGTAAGGGTGTCCATGGATGGTTTGTCCAAATGGTAAGTTAACTATCCTCTGTGTTGTAAGGGTGTCCATGGATGGTTTGTCCAAATGGTAAGTTAACTATCCTCTGTGTGTTGTAAGGGTGTCCATGGATGGTTTGTCCAAATGGTAAGTTAACTGTCCTCTGTGTGTAGTAAGGGTGTCCATGGATGGTTTGTCCAAATGGTAAGTTAACTGTCCTCTGTGTTGTAAGGGTGTCCATGGATGGTTTGTCCAAATGGTAAGTTAACTGTCCTCTGTGTTGTAAGGGTGTCCATGGATGGTTTGTCCAAATGGTAAGTTAACTGTCCTCTGTGTTGTAAGGGTGTCCATGGATGGCTTGTCCAAATGGTAAGTTAACTGTCCTCTGTGTTGTAAGGGTGTCCATGGATGGTTTGTCCAAATGTAAGTATCACCCTCATTCAAGGTCATGGGTCAAATAGGCTAAAATCTTCAAATGACTTCTTCTTAATAACCAAGAGGCCCAGGGATTTCATATTAGGCCTGTAGCATGCTGGGGTGAAGGGCTACCGAGTTTGTTCAAATGAATGACCTTGATCTTCATTCAAAGTCACATAGGTCAAATAGGCTAAATTCTTTACACAATGCAAAGAGACCTGGTATTGGGCCAATTGTAACTGGAATGAAGGACTAGAAAATGTATTGACATGAAAAACCTAGCCTACTCTGATATTTGAATGAAATGGTTATCAGCATGGTATATGCAGAAATAACCTAAATCAACTCCAAAGTTGCTGTAGAGCCAGGTGAGCGATACAGGCCCATTCGGCCTCTTGTTATACAGCAGCCTGAGTAGATGTACATAGAGTATGGTGTTGGGATTGTCTCTGGTTGATTTGTCTGTTATCTAATGTGCATGGTCTAGGATAGTTTCTCATCACCACAACGATCATGATACAAAAAACGCTCACCTTTGATAGTGGCCATTGTTACTTTGTTTTTTGTACATTATCGTGACCTTTCATTTTGATTCTCTACATCCTGAATTGGGAGTCGTGGTAATGATGATCAGTATGGATTTGCTAGGGTTTTAAATCCAGGAGTTCCTGTGTTTTGTCATTTGGTAAATGGAAGGCATCACATTAACTATTAACATGTGTTTATAGCCAGACATCCCCCTCAAAGCATTACCCTTTGCATTTGTTGACCTTTACTTAAATACCATATGTTAACGGCTTGCTTTACAGAATTTGTATTACCAGGTAATTTCAGAGGCTATAATTTAGAAGATACATAGGATGATGCTGGGCTATCAATATATGTAGTTGTGAAATACATATTAATTTACACTAATAGCTTTTGGAAAACTTCATGTCAACCTACATTTGGCTACCAATGTATTTGTTAACTTTAATTTGCATTAGCTTTTGGAATATGGAAGTAGATATTTCTGACTTGATAAGGAAGGTATTGAAAGGCTGTGGTTTCAGGTCTTATGCAATCATGTCCTGTTTTCTGATGGTAATGTATAGTGGTTGTTTAACCATTTATAAAGTAAATTAAGTTCAAATAACTGTTTAAGACCTGATGTTTACAGGACCAGGTGCCAATATATTTACCAAACTGTTAGAATTAAAGAACCTGGGCTGTAGTCGTCTTTAGAGATGAAGACTTTGAGAATGGTAGGGTAGTGTTATGTGTGAGTAACTTTGAGAATGGTAGGGTAATGTTATGTTGAGTCAATCTGAGAATGGTAGGGTAGTGTTATGTGTGAGTAATCTCTGCGCAATGGTAGGGTAGTGGTTATTGTGTGTGAGTAACTACTTTGAGAAGGTAGGGTAGTGTTGTTATTGTGTGAGTAACTGTTGAGAATGGTAGTGTCGGGTTATTGTGTGAGTAACTTTGAGAAGGTCTAGGGTATGATGTGTGAGTAAATCTGAGCATGGATAGGTTAATTTTTATGTGTGAGTAAATCTGCAGAATGGTAGGTAAGATGGCGATTGTGTGGGTAACTGTTGAGAAATGGTTGGGTGTGTTGTGTGAGTAAGCTTTGAGAATGGTTGGGTAGTGTTATGGTGAGTAAAGCTGAGGGAATGGTCGGGTAATGTTGTATGTGTGAGTAACTACGGTGAATGGTTAGGTAGTATTATGTGTGAGTAACCTTTGAGAATGATTCGGGTAGTGTTATGTGTGAGTAAATCTGAGAATGGTAGGGTAATGTTATGTGTGAGTAAATCTGAGAATGGTAGGGTAGTGTTATGTGTGAGTAACTTTGAGAATGGTAGGGTAGTGTTATGTGTGAGTAACTTTGAGAATGGTAGGGTAGTGTTATGTGTGAGTAACTTTGAGAATGGTAGGGTAGTGTTATGTGTGAGTAACTTTGAGAATGGTAGGGTAGTGTTATGTGTGAGTAACTTTGAGAATGGTAGGGTAGTGTTATGTGTGAGTAACTTTGAGAATGGTAGGGTAGTGTTATGTGTGAGTAACTTTGAGAATGGTAGGGTAGTGTTATGTGTGAGTAACTTTGAGAATGGTAGGGTAGTGTTATGTGTGAGTAACTTTGAGAATGGTAGGGTAGTGTTATGTGTGAGTAACTTTGAGAATGGTAGGGTAGTGTTATGTGTGAGTAACTTTGAGAATGGTAGGGTAGTGTTATGTGTGAGTAACTTTGAGAATGGTAGGGTAGTGTTATGTGTGAGTAACTTTGAGAATGGTAGGGTAGTGTTATGTGTGAGTAACTTTGAGAATGGTTGGGTAGTGTTATGTGTGAGTAAATCTGAGAATGGTAGGGTAGTGTTATGTGTGAGTAACTTTGAGAATGGTAGGGTAGTGTTATGTGTGAGTAACTTTGAGAATGGTAGGGTAATGTTATGTGTGAGTAACTTTGAGAATGGTTGGGTAGTGTTATGTGTGAGTAACTTTGAGAATGGTTGGGTAGTGTTATGTGTGAGTAAATCTGAGAATGGTAGGGTAGTGTTATGTGTGAGTAAATCTGAGAATGGTAGGGTAATGTTATGTGTGAGTAACTTTGAGAATGGTTGGGTAGTGTTATGTGTGAGTAACTTTGAGAATGGTTGGGTAGTGTTATGTGTGAGTAACTTTGAGAATGGTAGGGTAATGTTATGTGCGAGTAACTTTGAGAATGGTAGGGTAGTGTTATGTGTGAGTAACTTTGGGAATGGTAGGGTAGTGTTATGTGTGAGTAACTTTGAGAATGGTAGGGTAGTGTTATGTGTGAGTAACTTTGAGAATGATAGGGTAGTGTTATGTGTGAGTAACTTTGAGAATGGTTGGGTAGTGTTATGTGTGAGTAACTTTGAGAATGGTTGGGTAGTGTTATGTGTGAGTAAATCTGAGAATGGTAGGGTAGTGTTATGTGTGAGTAAATCTGAGAATGATAGGGTAGTGTTATGTGTGAGTAACTTTGAGAATGATAGGGTAGTGTTATGTGTGAGTAACTTTGAGAATGGTAGGGTAGTGTTATGTGTGAGTAACCTTGAGAATGGTAGGGTAGTGTTATGTGTGAGTAACTTTGAGAATGGTAGGGTAGTGTTATGTGTGAGTAAATCTCCTAATTACCAGGTCTGACTGACATAATTCTGTCTAGAGAGTGTCAGATCACTTATTTTAGCCCAAAGTTGGGCTGGATATTTTCTTATTACACCTTATTTCACTGTAATAAATTGGAGATGAAAACTACAATGAACAAACCAAGACGCAGATTACCATATTACATAGATTACCATGTTACATAAATTACCCTATTATGCAGATTACCATATTATGCAGATTACCATATTATGCAGATTACCATATTATGCAGATTACCCTATTATGCAGGTTACCCTATTACGCAGATTACTCTAACCATATATGCTACCTTGCCACTAGTGTTCAGCCCAATCCACTTCACTCCTCCCTCCTTCAACCAAACCTTCACCTCCAAGGACATGTACACCTTAAGCCATGCTATCATCTGTGGGTATATCTAAGTGTGTACCAAATGTTTTAGGAGAAAAAAAAATGCAATGACTAAAGACTGGGATTTGAACCTGTTAAGTCTAAACTCTAGATGGACCCTTGTCATCAATTGAGCTACCTAGGCAGCAGTATTCAGCCCAATCCATGTTCCACTTCAACCCCAAAGAACTTTACATAAAAACGCTCTATTACCTTCCATTAGTAACTAGTTTGGTGATAAAAGTAAAGGAGAGGAAGAATGTAGTGACCAGATTGGGATTCAAACTAGGAATCTCCAACCTGTAGACCAACATTTTAATTATCATCTACCTGGCGACCTGAGTGTTCAAACCAGTCTTGTTCTGTTACATATTACTAGGATGCCAGGAACTGTTGGTTATCAATATGTCTGCATACCTACCCATGTATGTATATGTATCTTGAATACTTTTGAAATACATCTTCAATACTAAGCCTACCTTTTAACAAGATATGGTACATTGTGGGACCATGATTGGTGTCCTATGTAAATGCGGTAATGATATGACTTAACTTCTGATAGATGGATATTGATTTTGTGAAAGCTTTCACATTAACAGCCGAGTTTCTAGAACTGAATGGTGGTGAGATTCTGTTTTTCTGGTGTATTGGGAATTGTAACACAACTGAAGGCTTGACATAGCCAACCATAAAGTACTCCTACACCATTTAAAATAGCAACGTACATTCATAAATCTCACTCTATTTTCTAGTATCATTGTGACCAACGTCTCACTCAGTTTTCCCATATCTTTGTGACCATGTCTCTTTCCATTTTCTTAGTATCTTTGTGACTAATGTCTCGCTCTCTTTTCCTTGTGACCTTGTGACCAATGCCTCTCTCTATCTTCTTGTATCTTTGTGACTAATGTCTCGCTCTCTTTTCCTTGTGACCTTGTGACCAATGCCTCTCTCTATCTTCTTGTATCTTTGTGACCAATGCCTCTCTCTATCTTCTTGTATCTTTGTGACCAATGCCTCGATCTCTCTATCTTCTTGTATCTTTGTGACCAATGCCTCTCTCTATCTTCTTGTATCTTTGTGACCAATGCCTCGATCTCTCTATCTTCTTGTATCTTTGTGACCAATGCCTCTCTCTATCTTCTTGTATCTTTGTGACCAATGTCTCTCTCTATCTTCTTGTGTCCTTGTGTCCTTGTGACCAATGTCTCTCTCTATCTTCTTGTGTCCTTGTGTCCTTGTATCTTTGTGACCAATGTCTCTCTCTATCTTCTTGTGTCCTTGTGTCCTTGTGACCAATGTCTCTCTCTATCTTCTTGTGTCCTTGTGTCCTTGTATCTTTGTGTCCTTGTGTCCTTGTGACCAATGTCTCTCTATCGTCTTGTGTCCTTGTGTCCTTGTATCTTTGTGACCAATGTCTCTCTCTATCTTCTTGTGTCCTTGTGTCCTTGTGTCCTTGTGACCAATGTCTCTCTCTATCTTCCAATATCTCAGTCAGTTTTTCCATATCTTTGTCTCATTCTATTTTCCTGTGTCCTTGTGACCAATGTCTCGCTCTCTATTTTCTTGTATCTTTGTAGCCAATATTTCTCGCTCTATTTTCCTGTGCCATCACAAATAGTGACACAGGGATCTTTTTTCTTATCCATTAGAGGAATTCTATTGATCCCTACAGTTTTTGAGGTTTTTTTTGTTGTTGTTGTTGGTTTTTTGTTTTTTTTTTGAGAAAACCTAAAAAGAAATGAAAATGCCTGGATGGCAGTTATGACAGTATTGTTAGTGTTTTAGCTACAAGAAGTAATGGACTAAACTTCCCCAGATTCTATAGGTTTACTATTTAACATGTTCACACATAATTCATTCACTACTGACATATGACTTTCAATATGACAGATAATTAAGGAATGAAGTTACATGAGAGCCGACACCCCTTTTATATCACTTGTTCATAGTGATGTGTACTAAAATGATCATGTTGTATTTTCCAGCCAAGAATTCCCAAATGGTACGATCGTGGAAACCCAGGACTGTTGGACACCGGTTGATCCTGATCGTTTCCAAGAAAATCCATCTATCAACTGGTAAGTTGATAAAGTGTTAAAGCCTGATAAAGTACAGCCTGTTACATATTGGTCTGTGTTACAATGACATATTAACTGTTAAAACAATTGATATTTGGGACTGCCAGCTGCCATTGTTTCTCCAAGGCTAACCCTTCAATTGTTTAATCAGTTTTCAATACAAATTATGTTATTTATTTTCTATTATGTTTTTGATTTTAATTTCATTTAAATGACATCAAGTTTTATTTGTTAATCTGATCTTTACTTAAGGCAACTTAACATAATCTAATGCTGGAAGAAAATTATTTTTCTACTAAATGTATGCTATGTTTTTATAGTTTAAATCTCGTGTAGATTTTCATCATCTTTCCTAAAGCCTCTCCAGGGATTTCTGTTAACCAAAATTACTCATCCTTGTGATGTAGATTGGACTTCTTCATTCAACCAGTGTGACACTGGTTATACAGAATTCCCCAAGAGAATTATCCTTGCAGGCACCATGAGACAAGTAGATCTCATTAAGAACTATCTTAATGAAAAATGAAATATACATACATCACACACTTCAACACTTTTATAAGGTCACTGTTATCAGAAAAACAGAATGTTAAAAGATTTCCCTTGACATTAAAGAAGCAAATTAAGAAAATCTAGAAATTTCCTGGTTAAAAGGTCAAGGTTGCAAGGTCAGAGGCTAATGTTAAATTTCTAAATATTCTTATGGTCAGTTTTTTATATGATTATATATATATATAGCAATGTTGATCAGAATTCAACAAAAGGTCAAGCAGCCCAATTTTTAAACTTCTAAATGGTGAATGTTTTATGCCATTTTCAAACAAAGTTATTATTAAATAGTCTAGCTAGCTATATTTATAAATTTCCTTGAAGTTGTATGCTTTTTTTTTCTGATTTTATGTGAGAAGGTGTATATACCTCTGACCTACAGTCTGGTTATGATGTGTAATTGTGGCTTTTGTTGAATTGCAATTTAAATGAAATAATGTTTTTACTTATTGGCTATGTTGACTATACAGGAACAGGATTCTGTGGGTCAATCGGTCAAGTGGTCTATGGATCATCCAGGTGACAGTTGCTGGAATCAGCCTTGTTGAGACCATTCTTGTCCAATATCTCAGCTATAAGGTAAGGCTGTTGTGTTTCTGAGTTTGTATTGTGGGAAATATGATAGACTGAAAGGTGGTAATCTTCATCTGTATGTTTATGAAAAATACTGTTAACTATCTCTTCTAATGAAGGAGTTAGGGTACAAGGGAAAGTGTGAAATACATCAGTTGTTTAGCCCAAGTCTGTGATTAAGGCCAGTCATAGTTATGGTGTCAGATACAATGTTCAGACCAAATCTTGATAAGATATAAGTGCTGTTGAATTTCAGAAGAAAAGAACTGCTGCTTTCTGTAATTTGCAACATAAGAAGTTTAAAAATCAATATTCATTGGTGCATTACAAGATTGTTTTCATAAAATATCCTTAATCAACACCAACTACTCTTGCGGATTCGCAGCATGCTGGCAGCATCTGGTTTGTCCCCTAAACATCCTTGAGTAAGTTCTGTTCTAACTCTAATGTACATATATGGTTCGTTCCCTAAACATCCTTCAATAAGTTCTGTTCTAATTCTATTGTACATAAATGGTTTGTCCCCTAAACATCCTTGAGTAAGTTCTGTTCTAACTCTAATGTACATATATGGTTCGTTCCCTAAACATCCTTCAATAAGTTCTGTTCTAACTCTATTGTACATATATGGTTCGTTCCCTAAACATCCTTCAATAAGTTCTGTTCTAACTCTATTGTACATATATGGTTCGTTCCCTAAACATCCTTCAATAAGTTCTGTTCTAACTCTATTGTACATATATGGTTCGTTCCCTAAACATCCTTGAGTAAGTTCTGTTCTAACTCTATTATATATGGTTCGTTCCCTAAACATCCTTGAGTAAGTTCTGTTCTAACTCTATTGTACATATATGGTTCGTTCCCTAAACATCCTTCAATAAGTTCTGTTCTAACTCTATTGTACATATATGGTTCGTTCCCTAAACATCCATCAATAAGTTCTGTTCTAACTCTATAGTAGAAGGTTTGCCCCTGAAATGTCCTTGATTGATATGTGTGCTAAGCTATAAGGTATATTGAGGTGTATTGGAGGAGAAATAGAAATTAAATAAAGAAATTTTTCTTACAACTCTGTATGATACAGTTGATCTCCTGACCAAGCGGAAGCTGACAAAATGCATATTATATCCCACAAACCTTAAATAGACTGATGTCTGGAAGAATCCATTCTTAATCCTGTATGTATTAGGTTAGGTTAATAGGGCAAGGTGATGCTATTGATTATAAAATGGTATAAAATGTCAATCATAATGATTCCGTCACATACAATATGTAATCTAGGTGTTTTTATAAGTACATTTGTAACCATGGAAACCTATGGTAACTTAAGTGATTTTTTATACTCTGCTACATGAACTTGTGTATTGGATAACAGATTAAAGGATTGATAGGTCAGAAGTAGATATATTGGTGTTCAAACTGGAGATATGTCATATAAGATAGGCTTAGTTAGTGATTTTTTTTGTGGACACAGCTGTGTTTGAAGGAAAAAGGAGTAAGGGTAATTTAGTTGATTTGATAGAGCTATGTCAGTGGGCAGAGGTTAAGAAGATCAATCTAGCTTGATGTCTGAGAATGAGGACATATATGGAGGATATCTAACTTCATTAAAAAAGGAAGGGAGAGATAGAGGATATCTAGATTGATGCAAGGCATTATGAGAGGGGAGATATAGAATATATCTAGATTGACGGAAGGCATTATGAGAGGGGAGATATAAGGATATCTAGATTGATGGAAGGCATTTTGAGAGGGGAGATATAGAGGATATCTAGATTGATGGAGGGGATTATGAGATGGGAGATATAGAGGATATCTAGATTGATGGAAGGCATAATGAGAGGGGATATATAGAGGATATCTAGGTTGAAGGAAGGGATCATGAGAGGGGAGATATAAGGATATCTAGATTGATGGAGGGGATTATGAGAGAGGAGATATAGAGGATATCTAGATTGATGGAAGACATAATGAGAGGGGAGATATAAGGATATCTAGATTGATTGAAGAGATTATGAGAAGGGATATATAAATGATATCTAGATTGATTGAAGGCATTATGAGAGGGGAGATATATAATATATCTAGATTGACGGAAGGCATTATGAGAGGGGAGATATAGAGGATATCTAGATTGATTGAAGAGATTATGAAAGGGGAGATATAAAGGATAATCTAGGTTGAAGGAAGGGATAATGAGAGGGGAGATATAGAGGATATCTAGATTGATGGAAGGTATTATGAGAGGGGAGATATAGAGGATATCTAGGTTGAATGAAGGGATCATGAGAGGGGAGATATAAAGGATATCTAGATTGATTGAAGAGATTATGAAAGGGGAGATATAAAGGATATCTAGATTGATGGAAGACATTATGAGAGGGGAGATATAGAGGATATCTAGGTTGAAGGAAGGGATAATGAGAAGGGATATATAGAGGATATCTAGATTGATGGAAGGCATTATGAGAGGGGAGATATAGAGGATATCTAGATTGATTGAAGGGATCATGAGAGGGGAGATATAAAGGATATCTAGATTGATTGAAGAGATTATGAAAGGGGAGATATAAAGGATATCTAGATTGATGGAAGACATTATGAGAGGGGAGATATAGAGGATATCTAGATTGATTGAAGAGATTATTAGAAGGGATATATAAAGGATATCTAGATTGATGGAGGGGATTATGAGAGAGGAGATATATAGGATAATCTAGGTTGATGGAAGGCATAATGAGAGGGGATATATAGAGGATATCTAGGTTGAAGGAAGGGATCATGAGAGGGGATATATAAAGGATATCTAGATTGATGGAGTGGATTATGAGAGGGGAGATATAGAGGATATCTAGGTTGAAGGAAGGGATCATGAGAGGGGAGATATAAGGATATCTAGATTGATGGAAGGCATTATGAGAGGGGAGATATAGAGGATATCTAGATTGATTGAAGGCATTATGAGAGGGGAGATATAGAGGATGTCTAGATTGATGGAGGGGATTATGAGAGGGGAGATATAGCGGATATCTAGATTGATGGAAGGCATTATGAGAGGGGAGATATATAATATATCTAGATTGACGGAAGGCATTATGAGAGGGGAGATATAGAGGATATCTAGATTGATTGAAGAGATTATGAAAGGGGAGATATAAAGGATAATCTAGGTTGAAGGAAGGGATAATGAGAAGGGAGATATAGAGGATATCTAGATTGATGGAAGGTATTATGAGAGGGGAGATATAGAGGATATCTAGGTTGAATGAAGGGATCATGAGAGGGGAGATATAGAGGATATCTAGGTTGAAGGAAGGGATAATGAGAAGGGATATATAGAGGATATCTAGATTTATGGGAGGGATTATGAGAGGGGAGATAAAGAGGATATCTAGATTGATTGAAGAGGTTATGAAAGGGGAGATATAAAGGATATCTAGATTGATGGAGGGGATCATGAGAGGGGAGATATAGAGGATATCTAGATTGATGGAAGGCATAATGAGAGGGGGAGAATAAGGATATCTAGATTGATGGAGGGGATCATGAGGGAGGGGAGATATAAAGGATATCTAGATTGCGAAGGGGATCATGAGAGGGGAGATATAAAGGATATCTAGATTGATGGAGGGGATCATGAGAGGGGAGATATAAAGGATATCTAGATTGATTGAAGAGATTATGAGAGGGGAGATATAGCGGATATCTAGATTGATGGAAGGCATTATGAGAGGGGAGATATATAATATATCTAGATTGACGGAAGGCATTATGAGAGGGGAGATATAGAGGATATCTAGATTGATTGAAGAGATTATGAAAGGGGAGATATAAAGGATAATCTAGGTTGAAGGAAGGGATAATGAGAAGGGAGATATAGAGGATATCTAGATTGATGGAAGGTATTATGAGAGGGGAGATATAGAGGATATCTAGGTTGAATGAAGGGATCATGAGAGGGGAGATATAGAGGATATCTAGGTTGAAGGAAGGGATAATGAGAAGGGATATATAGATGATATCTAGATTTATGGGAGGGATTATGAGAGGGGAGATAAAGAGGATATCTAGATTGATTGAAGAGATTATGAAAGGGGAGATATAGAGGATATCTAGATTGATTGAAGAGATTATGAAAGGGGAGATATAAAGGATATCTAGATTGATGGAAGACATAATGAGAGGGGAGATATAGAGGATATCTAGATTGATGGAAGGCATTATGAGAGGGGAGATATAAAGGATATCTAGATTGATGGAGGGGATCATGAGAGGGGAGATATAAAGGATATCTAAATTGATGGAGAGGATCATGAGAGGGGAGATATAGAGGATATCTAGATTGATGGAAGACATAATGAGAGGGGAGATATAGAGGATATCTAGATTGATGGAAGGCATTATGAGAGGGGAGATATAAAGGATATCTAGATTGATGGAGGGGATCATGAGAGGGGAGATATAAAGGATATCTAAATTGATGGAGGGGATCATGAGAGGGGAGATATAGAGGATATCTAGATTGATGGAAGGCATAATGAGAGGGGAGATATAAAGGATATCTAGATTGATGGAGGGGATCATGAGAGGGGAGATATAAAGGATATCTAGATTGATGGAAGGGATCATGAGAGGGGAGATATAAAGGATATCTAGATTGATGGAGGGGATCATGAGAGGGGAGATATAAAGGATATCTAGATTGATTGAAGAGATT
The DNA here is from genome assembly GCF_902652985.1 of Pecten maximus. NCBI lineage: Eukaryota > Metazoa > Mollusca > Bivalvia > Pectinida > Pectinidae > Pecten > Pecten maximus. Next base: position 15,028,236 of record NC_047016.1, read on the forward strand.
ATGAAAGGGGAGATATAAAGGATATCTAGATTGATTGAAGAGATTATGAAAGGGGAGATATAAAGGATATCTAGATTGATGGAGGGGATCATGAGAGGGGAGATATAAAGGATATCTAAATTGATGGAAGGGATCATGAGAGGGGAGATATAAAGGATATCTAGATTGATGGAAGGGATTATGAGAGGGGAGATAAAGAGGATATCTAGATTGATTGAAGGCATTATGAGAGGGGAGATAATTAAAGGATATCTAGATTGATGGAGGGGATCATGAGAGGGGAGATATAAAGGATATCTAGATTGATGGGGGGATTATGAGAGAGGAGATATAGAGGATATCTAGATTGATGGAAGGCATTATGAGAGGGGAGATAAAGAGGATATCTAGATTGATTGAAGAGATTATGAAAGGGGAGATAATTAAAGGATATCTAGATTGATGGAGGGGATCATGAGAGGGGAGATATAAAGGATATCTAGATTGATGGAAGGCATTATGAAAGGTAGTATTGACAGGACATTTGGGTTTTAGGTGGCTAAAGTTGTTTGTAATTATAAAGTTAAGATCTCGACTGTTTAATATTGAATGGAGTTTGACGTTGCCTGGGGTTTGAAATTATGACCATGAAAGTTCTGAGAGTTGTTTGGCTATACTGTGAATTCTGCTACTCGACTCATTGTTTGCTCAGTATCATTAAGTTCAATGCTATGACTGAGCAAATGCTGCTTTTGGCTGTGTCCTCCCATACATCTGATATACAACATTATGATAATAAGCCATTAATACCAAACAGCAAACACTTGTGCAGTTTCGAATGAAATAATAAAAATAAATCTGATAACACAGGTACTGTACTACTTTCCTTCTGTGATATAATTATATCATTTGTTTTTGTGATGAATTATGAAGTAGGTATGCATATATAGGTTTCTCTGGCTGTATTAGTGCTGGGCACCACAGTGTCGGTGACATGGAGGACACAGTTACACATTTATCAACATGGGATGTTGATATTTAGGCTGTGTGAATAATTTAGTGAAACTCTTCTGATTGCATTATCGGACTCAGCTGAGAAGGAAACAGATCCAATTTAATACAAGACAAATTTGTAAGGATATAAATGTGAAAAAGAAATATTTTGAAAACTTGAAGGGTGCTGTGAATTCTTAAATGGAGCAGATCATAGCTAATAGATGTTTTATCAATTAATGCATCAAATAATCCCATACTATAAACAGTTATATCAAAACTGTATGCCATGAGATGTGGTCTACAATAATAGGGTAAGAGTATACACTATAAACCATAAAGTAATGACTACATAAAACTATACAGCTATACTGGTCAGCCCTCACTGTCAGAGAGGGAGACTCAAATATACATCAATCACCAGTTAAACTTCTTTTTTTTCATCGTTTTTAGAAATGTTAATCCAAACAAAAAAATCTTGAAATATGAGATCTCCCTCATGGAAATTTCAAGAAGATGGAAAATATGTCCGCTAGATAATAAATACTTACATTTCTGTATGATCTATAGCTATAGCTATAGCAGTATAAAACCATGCATATTGTCTTCAAATTATATATATAAAATAATATAAATATTGTCTAATATATAAAACATAAGATCAATAATAATAACACAGTTAATGCTTAGATTAATTCATAGTATCTATACTTTAAAACAATACATAGTATCTATTATATAAAAGTTAAACAATACATTGTATTTATAATATAAAGCAATACATTGTATCTATAATATAAAATAATACATAGTATCATAAACAATATATAGTAAATATAATATAAAACAATTTATAGTATCTATAATATATATATATTTACAATATATAATAAGATATATATCATTTTATGTATATAAAACAATGCATTATGTTCATGCACCCTTTTACTTAACAGATCAATGTTCGTGCATGAACATGCCTTGTTTTACACTGTGGCTGAGATCAGTTATCCAATACACTTTCAATGGCTTTTAAAGTTTGCTTTCATGTAATGAAATTTAATCTTTGGTATCAATGTTTGGTGGTAGAATAACCATGTTAGAGTACACTTCTGGTTCAATTCATGTGCATGAACATGATACTGTTTACAAATTATCTGTCGTAGCTTTTAAAGTGCTGTTCAAAAACGGGAATTTCCATTAATGTATTAAAGTTCATACATACAAGAGTGAGTTTGATCTAGCTGAGTGTCTGTAGGAAAATTGTCCAGGTAAAACTGTCTGTAGGCAAAATTGTCCAGGTAAAACTGTCTGTAGGCAAAATTGTCCAGGTAAAACTGTCTGTAGGCAAAACTCTCTAGGAAAACTGTCTGTAGGCAAAATTGTCCAGGTAAAACTGTCTGTAGGAAAATTGTCCAGGTAAAACTGTCTGTAGGCAAAATTGTTGCAGTAAAACTATCTGTAGGCAAATCTCTCTAGGAAAACTGTCTGTAGGCAAAATTGTCCAGGTAAAACTGTCTGTAGGCAAAATTGTTGCTGTAACATTGCTGGTATAGACAATTAACTGTCAAGGTAAAACAGTCAGTAGGCAAAACTGTCTGTAGGCAAAACTGTCATGGTAAAACTGTGTATATGCAAAACTGTCATGGTAAAACTGAAGTTTTTATAATTCTTTTTCCATTAAAAGTAATAAATACAACTTTTCACACATACATGAGGTACCTAAATGTTGTCATGTGTTTAACAAAAAACGTATTCCAGTTCAGTTAATCTAAGGAGTGTGGATGTTTGTTTTTTCTTTTGTTTTTCTTGGAAAATAATTTTTTGATATTAATTGTGAAGTAAAAACATTAATTTATCGAGTGTTTTTTGTTTCATCATGATTTAATTTATTAATTCAACAGAAGTAAATAAAAACATAAAAGTAAATATTTTAAAAATCTTAAGGTTGAATCATGTAAGGGAATTGTCTTTTTGATATGGCTTACATTGATTTGATATCTAGAAACGTTCCTCTGGGGTCTGAAGTGTTAATGTTGAAATCACAACTGTAAATGGTTGGTTCACTCCTGGTTTGCATCCTTATGTCAGATTCATCAGGAAATGTTAATGGTCTGTATCTGTCAAACTAACCTGGACCTTCTCATTTCATTGTGATATACAACGATGACATTATATCACATACAATTGTGTTGTCTGTACCATAAATGTCTACCATATCACATTTACGTTATACTTATAATTACATCATCTTCAAAATCATCACCTAGATATTCATTTTAGTGCCACCTCAAATAAATTAACTTTGTTATCATTGTACCCTGGTCATTAGAGTAATATTAATGAAAACCCTATATTTTCACATTGGAAAATGTCTTCCACTTGGACATTTCTCACCTTGTAATAATTGCTGGAAAAAAATATATTTGGGCTGATTTATCAAAAGCTCAAAATATTTGTATCAGATTTGTTGGTGTCAATTTAAAGACTACACAGATCAGTACATATACATCTATAGAGGACCTTTAAATGTATACTCATTATTAGTGTGGAATGTTAGACTGTATAATGAATCAAATCCCCTTGGATGTAGAGCATCCGCAAGTGGCAAGACAGAAATCCAAATAAGATGAGCGCCTCAGGGGTTTTGTGACCTGAATGAACTCATCTGCTGCCGCCAAGACAATGCAAGCTTGTCAATAGAAACTGGAACCAGTCAGTGTCCGAGTGAAAACTAGCTCCAATATCTCTTCAAGTAGTTACCTGATAGAAATAGCTATAGGTCAGATTAACAAGACTGTTTAGTAGCTAGAGAATGGATGTGTTACATAGCTTGGTAACAAACGCATTAGCAATAAGGCTCTGTTAAGTTAGCTTGATTACAACAGATTAACAAGGCTCTGTTAAGTTAGCTTGATTACAACAGATTAACAAGGCTTTGTTAAGTTAGCTTGATTGCAAACAGATGAACAAGGCTTTGTTAAGTTAGCTTGATTGCAAACAGATGAACAAGGCTTTGTTAAGTTCACTTGATTACAACAGATTCACAAGGCTCTGTTAAGTTAGCTTGATTACAACAGATTAATAAGGCTCTGTTAAGTTAGCTTGATTGCAAACAGATGAACAAGGCTTTGTTAAGTTAGCTTGATTACAACAGATTAACAAGGCTCTGTTAAGTTAGCTTGATTACAACAGATTAACAAGGCTCTGTCAAGTTAGCTTGATTACAACAGATTAACAAGGCTCTGTTAAGTTAGCTTGATTACAACAGATTAACAAGGCTTTGTTAAGTTAGCTTGATTACAACAGATTAACAAGGCTCTGTTAAGTTAGCTTGATTACAACAGATTAACAAGGCTCTGTTAAGTTAGCTTGATTACAACAGATGAACAAGGCCTTGTTAAGTTCACTTGATTACAACAGATTAACAAGGCTCTGTTAAGTTAGCTTGATTACAACAGATTAACAAGGCTCTGTTAATTAGCTTGATTACAACAGATTAATAAGGCTCTGTTAAGTTAGCTTGATTGCAAACAGATGAACAAGGCTTTGTTAAGTTAGCTTGATTACAACAGATTAACAAGGCTCTGTTAAGTTAGCTTGATTACAACAGATTAACAAGGCTCTGTTAAGTTAGCTTGATTACAACAGATTAACAAGGCTTTGTTAAGTTAGCTTGATTACAACAGATTAACAAGGCTCTGTTAAGTTAGCTTGATTACAACAGATGAACAAGGCTCTGTTGTGAGCTTAATAACAAACATTTATTAACAAAGATTTGTTAAATTAGCTTGGTAACAAACAGACTAGCAAGGCGCTGTTTAGTTGGCTTGATAATAACAAATTAGCAAGGCTTTGTTAAGTAAGCTTGAAAACAAACAGATTAACAAGGGGCTTGATTACAACAGATTAGAAAGGCTCTGTTTAATTAGCTTGGTAATAATACTACATTGTTTTACTTTCAGGGAAATATTTTGCAGCAAGTTTTGTCATTGGAGTTCCTGTTAGAGTTAGTAAACACTGTACCATTTGTTGTCACAGTAAGTATATATATCCAAATATAGATATGTGTTTTGTATAATCATTAATGTCTATATTGGTCACACATTATATGCAACATTGCATTACTTTCTTGATACAAATGATTAATTCCCATTGGTATATTTACATTTCTTTTTTTTCAGATTTTTTGGGAGGAGCCCCTTCGTAATTTGTTTATCCCTGTATTCCTGAATTGCTGGTTAGCCAAACTTGCTTTACAAAACATGTTTGTAAGTATAAAGATGGTCCCCCTGTCATTGTGTATACAGATGGTCCCCCTGTCATTGTGTATATAGATGGTCCCCTGTCATTGTGTATACAGATGGTCCCCCTGTTATTGTGTATACAGATGGTCCCCCTGTTATTGTGTATACAGATGGTTCCCCTGTTATTGTGTATACAGATGGTCCCCCTGTTATTGTGTATACAGATGGTTCCCCTGTCATTGTGTATACAGATGGTCCCCCTCTTATTGTGTATACAGATGGTCCCCCTGTTATTGTGTATATAGATGGTTCCCCTGTTATTGTGTATACAGATAGTTCCCCTGTTATTGTGTATACAGATGGTTCCCCTGTTATTGTGTATACAGATGGTCCCCCTGTTATTGTGTATATAGATGGTTCCCCTGTTATTAGCTCACCTGCCCGAAGGGCAAGTGAGCTTATGCCGTGGTGCGGCGTCCGTCGTCCGTCCGTCCGTCCGGCCGTCCGTCCGGCCGGCCGTCTGTCCGGCCGGCCGTCCGGCGTCAACTTTTTCATTTAAACAACTTCTTCTCAATAACCAAGAGGCCCAAGGACTTGATATTGGGCCTGTAGCATGCTGGGGTGAAGGGCTACCAAGTTTGTTCAAATGAATGACCTTGACCTTCATTCAAGGTCACAGGGGTCAAATAGGCTATAATCTTCAAACAACTTCTTCTCAATAACCAAGAGGCCCAGGGACTTGATATTGGGCCTGTAGCATGCTGGGGTGAAGGGCTACCAAGTTTGTTCAAATAAATGACCTTGACCTTCATTCAAGGTCACAGGGGTCAAATAGGCTATAATCTTCAATTGACTTCTTCTCAATAACCAAGAGGCCAAGGGACTTGATATTGGGCCTGTAGCATGCTGGGGTGAAGGGCTACCAAGTTTGTTCAAATAAATGACCTTGACCTTCATTCAAGGTCACAGGGGTCAAATAGGCTATACTCTTCAAACAACTTCTTCTGAATAACCAAGAGGCCCAGGGACTTGATATTGGGCCTGTAGCATGCTGGGGTAAAGGGCTACCAAGTTTGTTCAAATAAATGACCTTGACCTTCATTCAAGGTCACATTGGTCAAATAGGCTATACTCTTCAAACAATTTCTTCTGAATAACCAAGAGGCCCAGGGACTTGATATTGGGCCTGTAGCATGCTGGGGTGAAGGGCTACCAAGTTTGTTCAAATAAATGACCTTGACCTTTATTCAAGGTCACATGGGTCAAATAGGTAATAATCTTCAAACGACTTCTTCTGAATAACCAAGAGCCCCAGGGACTTGATATTATGCCTGTAGTATGCTGGGGTGCAGGGCTACCAAGTTTGTTCAAATAAATGACCTTGACCTTTATTCAAGGTCACATGGGTCAAATAGGTAATAATCTTCAAACGACTTCTTCTGAATAACCAAGAGGCCCAGGGACTTGATATTTTGCCTGTAGTATGCTGGGGTGCAGGGCTACCAAGTTTGTTCAAATAAATGACCTTGACCTTCATTCAAGGTCACATGAGTCAAATAGGTTATAATCTTCAAACAACTTCTTCTCAATAACCAAGAGGCTCAGGGACTTGATATTGGGCCTGTAGCATGCTGGGGGAAAGGGCAATCAGGTTTGTTCAAATAAATGACCTTGACCTTCATTCAAGGTCACATGGGTCAAATATACTGTTATCTTCAAACAACTTCTTCTCAATAACCAAGAGGCCCAGGGACTTGATATTGGGCCTGTAGCATGCTGGGATGGAGGGCTACCAAGTTTGTTCAAATAAATGACCTTGACCTTCATTCAAGGTCACAGGGGTCAAATAGAATATAATCTTCAAACAACTTCTTCTCAATAACCAAGAGGCCCAGGGACTTGATATTGGGCCTGTAGCATGCTGGGATGAAGGGCTACCAAGTTTGTTCAAATAAATGACGTTGACCTTCATCCAAGGTCACAGGGGTCAAATAGGCTATAATCTTCAAACAACTTCTTCTCAATAGCCAAGAGGCTCAGGGACTTGATATTGGGCCTGTAGCATGCTGGGATGAAGGGCTACCAAGTTTGTTCAAATAAATGACCTTAACCTTCATTCAAGGTCACAGGGGTCAAATAGGCTATAATCTTCAAACAATTTCTTCTCAATAACCAAGAGGCCCAGGGACTTGATATTGGGCCTGTAGCATGCTGGGATGAAGGACTACCAAGTTTGTTCAAATAGATGACTTTGACCTTCATTCAAGGTCACAGGGGTCAAATAGGCTATAATCTTCAAATCACTTCTTCTCAATAACCAAGAGGCCAAGGGACTTGATATTTGGCCTGTTTGTAGCATGCTCAGAGCTAAGAGTCACCAAGATCCGATCTTAGGCCAATAGAATGCTGGAATGAAGGACTAGAAAATATATTGACATGAATAAACCTAGCTTACTCTGATATTTGAATAAAGTTGTTATCTGAATCAGCATAGTATCTGTAGAAATGACCTCAATCAACTGTAAATTTGCTGTAGAGCCAGGTGAGCGATACAGGCCCATTGGGCCTCTTGTTGTGTATACAGATGGTCCCCCTGTTATTGTGTATACAGATGGTCCCCCTGTTATTGTGTATACAGATGGTCCCCCTGTTGTTGTGTATATAGATGGTTCCCCTGTTATTGTGTATACAGATAGTTCCCCTGTTATTGTGTATACAGATGGTTCCCCTGTTATTGTGTATACAGATGGTCCCCCTGTTATTATGTATACAGATGGTCCCCCTGTTATTATGTATACAGATGGTTCCCCTGTTATTGTGTATACAGATGGTTCCCCTGTTATTGTGTATACAGATGGTTCCCCTGTTATTATGTATACAGATGGTTCCCCTGTTATTGTGTATACAGATGGTCCCCCTGTTATTGTGTATACAGATGGTCCCCCTGTTATTGTGTATACAGATGGTCCCCCTGTTATTGTGTATACAGATGGTCCCCCTGTTGTTGTGTATATAGATGGTTCCCCTGTTATTGTGTATACAGATAGTTCCCCTGTTATTGTGTATACAGATAGTTCCCCTGTTATTGTGTATACAGATGGTTCCCCTGTTATTGTGTATACAGATGGTCCCCCTGTTATTATGTATACAGATGGTCCCCCTGTTATTATGTATATAGATGGTTCCCCTGTTATTATGTATATAGATGGTTCCCCTGTTATTATGTATACAGATGGTTCCCCTGTTATTGTGTATACAGATGGTCCCCCTGTTATTGTGTATATAGATGCCCCCCCCCCTGTTATTATGTATACAGATGGTTCCCCTGTCATTGTGTATACAGATGGTCCCCCTGTTATTGTGTATACAGATGGTCCCCCTGTTATTGTGTATATAGATGGTTCCCCTGTTATTGTGTATACAGATAGTTCCCCTGTTATTGTGTATACAGATGGTTCCCCTGTTATTGTGTATACAGATGGTCCCCCTGTTATTGTGTATATAGATGGTTCCCCTGTTATTGTGTATACAGATGGTCCCCCTGTTATTGTGTATACAGATGGTCCCCCTGTTATTGTGTATACAGATGGTCCCCCTGTTATTGTGTATATAGATGGTCCCCCTGTTATTGTGTATATAGATGGTCCCCCTGTTATTGTGTATACAGATGGTCCCCCTGTTATTGTGTATACAGATGGTCCCCCTGTTGTTGTGTATATAGATGGTTCCCCTGTTATTGTGTATACAGATAGTTCCCCTGTTATTGTGTATACAGATGGTTCCCCTGTTATTGTGTATACAGATGGTCCCCCTGTTATTATGTATACAGATGGTCCCCCTGTTATTATGTATACAGATGGTTCCCCTGTTATTGTGTATACAGATGGTTCCCCTGTTATTGTGTATACAGATGGTTCCCCTGTTATTATGTATACAGATGGTTCCCCTGTTATTGTGTATACAGATGGTCCCCCTGTTATTATGTATACAGATGGTCCCCCTGTTATTATGTATACAGATGGTTCCCCTGTTATTATGTATACAGATGGTTCCCCTGTTATTGTGTATACAGATGGTCCCCCTGTTATTGTGTATATAGATGGTTCCCCTGTTATTGTGTATACAGATGGTCCCCCTGTTATTGTGTATACAGATGGTCCCCCTGTTATTGTGTATACAGATGGTCCCCCTATTATTGTGTATACAGATGGTCCCCCTGTTATTGTGTATACAGATGGTCCCCCTGTTGTTGTGTATATAGATGGTTCCCCTGTTATTGTGTATACAGATAGTTCCCCTGTTATTGTGTATACAGATGGTTCCCCTGTTATTGTGTATACAGATGGTCCCCCTGTTATTATGTATACAGATGGTCCCCCTGTTATTATGTATATAGATGGTTCCCCTGTTATTATGTATATAGATGGTTCCCCTGTTATTATGTATACAGATGGTTCCCCTGTTATTGTGTATACAGATGGTCCCCCTGTTATTGTGTATATAGATGCCCCCCCCCTGTTATTATGTATACAGATGGTTCCCCTGTCATTGTGTATACAGATGGTTCCCCTGTTATTGTGTATACAGATGGTCCCCCTGTTATTGTGTATACAGATGGTCCCCCTGTTATTGTGTATACAGATGATCCCCCTGTTATTGTGTATACAGATGGTTCCCGTTATTGTGTATACAGATGGTTCCCCTGTTATTGTGTATATAGATGGTCCCCCTGTCATTGTGTATATAGATGGTCCCCCTGTTATTGTGTTTACAGATGGTCTCCCTGTTATTGTGTATACAGATGGTCCCCCTGTTATTGTGTATACAGATGGTCCCCCTGTTATTGTGTATACAGATGGTCCCCCTGTTATTGTGTATACAGATGGTCCCCCTGTTATTGTGTATACAGATGGTCCCCCTGTTATTGTGTATACAGATGGTTCCCCTGTTATTGTGTATACAGATAGTCCCCCTGTTATTGTGTATACAGATGGTCCCCCTGTTATTGTGTATATAGATGGTTCCCCTGTTATTGTGTATACAGATGGTCCCCATGTTATTGTGTATACAGATGGTCCCCCTATTGTTGTGTATATAGATGGTTCCCCTGTTATTGTGTATACAGATAGTTCCCCTGTTATTGTGTATACAGATGGTCCCCTGTTATTGTGTATACAGATGGTCCCCCTGTTATTATGTATACAGATGGTCCCCCTGTTATTGTGTATACAGATGGTCCCCCTGTTATTGTGTATATAGATGGTCCCCCTGTTATTGTGTATACAGATGGTCCCCTGTTATTGTGTATACAGATGGTCCCCCCTGTTATTGTGTATATAGATGGTCCCCCTGTTATTGTGTATACAGATGGTCCCCCTGTTATTGTGTATACAGATGGTCCCCCTGTTATTGTGTATACAGATGGTCCCCCTGTTATTGTGTATATAGATAGTCCCCCTGTTATTGTGTATACAGATGGTCCCCCTGTTATTGTGTATATAGATGGTCCCCCTGTTATTGTGTTTACAGATGGTCCCCATGTTATTGTGTATACAGATGGTCCCCCTGTTATTGTGTATACAGATGGTCCCCCTGTTATTGTGTATACAGATGGTCCCCCTGTTATTGTGTATATAGATGGTCCCCCTGTTATTGTGTATACAGATGGTCCCCCTGTTATTGTGTATACAGATGGTCCCCCTGTTATTGTGTATACAGATGGTCCCCCTGTTATTGTGTATACAGATAGTCCCCCTGTTATTGTGTATACAGATGGTCCCCCTGTTATTAAGTATACAGATGATCCCTGTGTTACGAGGAATGATTGATATGTTGTGAGCCTCGTATTGAAGGAGGTACTCAAGGGTCTTCTTTTTAAGTCCTACTATTCTCTGTCTATATAGGGCCATGTACCCAAGGACTGGTCTTATTTGGTTAATTTGTATCGACGAGGTAGCACACTAAAGTAAACAAGACAAGCAGCTTTTGCAAAATGGACAAAATTAGTGAAAGAGCAGTGATCCTATTTTTGCATAAAAAAGGTTTAAAACCTAATATCCATAATGATATGGTATCAACACTAGGTAAAAATGCCCTTTTATATATTGCTACAGTGAAAAAGTGGGTGGTGGAATTTCAGTGCAGCTGACAGAGCCTTGAGGATGACCCGTCCTGGAAGGCCTGTCAATGTTTCAACCCCAGAAATGGTCAATAAAGTCAATGATATTGTTATGACTGACAGACGAGTCACAGAAAGATATATAGCCAGTAGAGTTAGCATTTCACAGGAAAGAGTACATTCCATTCTGACGAGGATCTTGCAATGAGAAAGTTTTTGGCCCGATGGGTACCAAGACTTCTGACAGTTGATCAGAAGCATACCAGGCGCACATTATTGCATGCTAATCTTAACCTTTTTGAGGAAGATCCTGCCAACTTTCTTCAAATATTTGTCACTACGGATGAAACATGGGTCCATCATTTTACCCCAGAGGCCAAACAACAATCGAAACAATGGAAGCTCCCCGGCTCTCCCCTGCCGAAGAAGGCAAATACTAGTTGTTTCAATGGTTAGTTTTCTGGGATACAGATGGTATTCTGCTGATAGATTATCTCCAAAAGGGACAAACAATCCATTGCACATACTATACTTCACTTCTGAGGCAGTTACAGAAAAATATTGAACTTAAGCGCCGCGGAATGCTCACTAAAGGTGTGTTATTCCATCAGGACAATACTCCTGTTCACATGTCTGTCTTTGGCATGGCTGCCATTCACGATTGTGGCTTTAAATTGATTGAGCATCCGCCTTATTCACCTGATCTCACTCCATTAGACTTTCGTCTATTTCCAAAACTGAAAATAGCTATTTCAGGCACTCATGCACTCTCAGTCCGATGATGACATCATACATGGATTAGATGACTTTCTGAACAGCCAAGAAAAGGAGTCATATATAAGTGGCATTGAGGCCCTTAAACACCACTGGCAAAATGTATAGATACTGAAGGGGATTATTTCGAAAAATAATACAATATGTCTGGCAAAATTCAAATCCTTCAATATGAGGCTCAAAACATATCAATCATACATACAGCTGTCCCTCGTATGTTGTATACAGATGGTCCCCTTGCTATTGTGGGCTTCTTTCTATGGTTAGATATGCAAAGAAAATATTTCAGACAGATTAAATGACTGAAACACCAGTGTTAGACCATGCTGACGTTATATGTGTGACATACATCAGCACTTTGTTGTTATTTCAGAATGATTTACACCGAGTGATGATGAAATCCCAATCAGCCCTTGCTCAACAACTCATGATTCTGTGTGCTACTGTATTGTGCCTTGTGTTTACCAGGTAATTAGTACACTAAATCTATATATGATTTGACTATGTATAGAAAGTAAACAAACTGAACCCTTTTTATTGTTTATGTAAATTGAGCTTTCTTATTGCCTTTGTATAAAAGACAAACTGATGATTTTGATTGGTCTGTATATATTAATTATATAAACTAAGTTTTGCGATGGGTTGTGTAGATAAAATAAACTGATTGGTTGTATATGAATTAAACTGATTGGTTGTATATGAAGTATTGAGCTTTGTGATTGGTTGTATAAAATCTTTTAACTACACAAACTGTCTGATTGGTTTCAGTGTTTGTGGTATACAACATCTACAGAGGGGAGGTAACCAACAATTTGGATTGTTTGAGTCCTGTTGGTTTTCTGTGGTCACCTTCTCTACTGTAGGCTATGGAGATATATGCCCTGACATCTGGATATCTCAGTTCTTTATGATATGCATGATTGGGGCTGCCCTTATTGTCTTGCCCACACAGGTATTTATGACATGTTGATAAAAAAACCACCTTATTGTTCAAATTTTGAAATCATTGTGGAGTAATAAAAATTGTGTTTAATGTAGAAGTCTGTTGTCAAAACATATTTAAAATCTATCAAATTAACATTTAAATTAAGCAACATTGAATATTTTAATGACTTTACTCTCTATTCCTCAAAAGTTTGAACAGTTAGCCTTTTTCTGGATGGAACGGCAGAAACAAGGTGGGGCCTACAGCAGCCACCGTGCCCAGACAGAGAAACATGTTGTTGTGTGTACCACCACTCTCCAGGCTGACACCATAATGGACTTCCTCAATGAATTTTATGCCCACCCTAAATTACAGGTAAGTCAACCTTAAATTATAGGTAAATCAGTCCTAGATTACTAGTAAGACAACCCTAATTTACAGGTAAATCAGTCCTAGATTACTAATAAGACAACCCTAATTTATAGGTAGATCAGTCCTAGATTACTAATAAGACAACCCTAATTTATAGGTAAATCAGTCCAGGGTTACTAATAAGACAACCTAATTTACAGGTAAATCAGTCCTAGATTACTAATAAGACAACCCTAATCCATAGGTAAATCAGTCCTACGATTACCAGTTAGACAACCCTAATCCATAGGTAAATCAGTCCTAGATTACTAATAAGACAACCCTAATCCATAGGTAAATCAGTCCTAGATTACTAGTAAGACAACCCTAATCCATAGGTAAATCAGTCCTAGATTACCAGTTAGACAACCCTAATTTAAAGGTAAATCAGTCCTAGATTACTAATAAGACAACCCTTATTTACAGGTAAATCAGTCCTAGATTACTAGTTAGACAGCCCTAATTTAAAGGTAAATCAGTCTTAGATTACTAGTAAGACAACCCAAATTTATGTCCAAAATACAATTAGGTTAGTAATTAAATACAGGTTACTAAATCCCGATTTAAAGGTAATTAAAATGTTCATACATTAGCTGGTACTGAATACCTCTTACTCATGACAGTCCATTTTGCTAAACATACCTTGTGTTGGGCCATGACTTGTGTAAGGTTCTGTCTCTTGCTGACCATACCTTGTGTTGTGCCATGCCTTGTTTAATGTTCTGTCTTTTGCTGACCATGCCTTGTGTTGGGCCGACCCTTGTGTAAGGTTCTGTCTCTTGCTGACCATACCTTGTGTTGGACCATACCTCTGTTAATGTTCTGACTCTTGCTGACCATACCTTGTGTTGTGCCATGCCTTGTGTAAGGTTCTGTGTCTTGCTGACCATACCTTGTGTTGGGCCATGCCTTGTGTAAGGTTCTGACTGTTGCTGACCATACCTTGTTAGCTCACCTGCCCGAAGGGCAAGTGAGCTTATGCCGTGGCGCGGCGTCCGTCGTCCGTCCGTCGTCCGTCCGGCCGTCCGGCCGTCCGGCCGTCTGGCCGTCCGTCCGGCGTCAACTTTCCATTCAAGCAACTTCTTCTCAATAACCAAAAGGCCTAGAGACCTAATATTGGGCCTGTAGCATGCTGGGGTGAAGGGCTACCAAGTTTGTTCAAATGAATGACCTTGACCTTCATTCAAGGTCACAGGAGTCAAAAAGGCTAAAATCTTCAAACGACTTCTTCTCAACAACCAACAGTCCCAGGGAGTTGATATTGGGTCTGTAGCATGCTGGGGTAAAGGGCTACCAAGTTTGTTCAAATGAATGACCTTGACTTTCATTCAAGGTCACAGGAGTCAAAAAGGCTAAAAAAAAATTAGACGACTTCTTCTAAATAGCCAAAAGACCCAGGGACTTGATATTGGGTCTGTAGCATGCTGGGGTGAAGGGCTACCAAGTTTGTTCAAATGAATGACCTTGACCTTCATTCAAGGTCACAGGAGTCAAAAAGGCTAAAATCTTTAAACGACTTCTTCTCAATAACCAAGAGTCCCAGGGACTTGATATTGGGTCTGTAGCATGCTGGGGTGAAGGGCTACCAAGTTTGTTCAAATGAATGACCTTGACTTTCATTCAAGGTCACAGGAGTCAAAAAGGCTAAAATCTTTAAACGACTTCTTCTCAATAACCAAGAGTCCCAGGGAGTTGATATTGGGTCTGTAGCATGCTCGGGTGAAGGGCTACCAAGTTTGTTCAAATGAATGACCTTGACTTTCATTCAAGGTCACAGGGGTCAAAAAGGCTAAAATCTTTAAACGACTTCTTCCCAATAACCAAGAGTCCCAGGGAGTTGATATTGGGTCTGTAGCATGCTGGGGTGAAGGGCTACCAAGTTTGTTCAAATGAATGACCTTGACCGTCATTCAAGGTCACAGGAGTCAAAAAGGCTAAAATCTTTAAACGACTTCTTCTCAATAACCAAGAGTCCCAGAGGCCTAATATTTGGCCTGTAGCATGCTGGGGTGAAGGGCTCCCAAGTTTGTTCAAATGAATGACCTTGACTTTCATTCAAGGTCACAGGAGTCAAAAAGGCTAAAATCTTTAAACGACTTCTTCTCAATAACCAAGAGTCTCAGGGAGTTGATATTGGGTCTGTAGCATGCTGCGGTAAAGGGCTACCAATTTTGTTCAAATGAATGACCTTGACCTTCATTCAAGGTCAAAGGGGTCAAAAAGGCTAAAATCTTTAAACAACTTCTTCTCAATAACCAAGAGTCCCAGGGAGTTGATATTGGGTCTGTAGCATGCTGGGGTGAAGGGCTACCAAGTTTGTTCAAATGAATGACCTTGACTTTCATTCAAGGTCACAGGAGTCAAAAAGGCTAAAATCTTTAAACGACTTCTTCTCAATAACCAAGAGTCCCAGAGGCCTAATATTTGGCCTGTAGCATGCTGGGGTGAAGGGCTCCCAAGTTTGTTCAAATGAATGACCTTGACTTTCATTCAAGGTCACAGGAGTCAAAAAGGCTAAAATCTTTAAACGACTTCTTCTCAATAACCAAGAGTCTCAGGGAGTTGATATTGGGTCTGTAGCATGCTGCGGTAAAGGGCTACCAATTTTGTTCAAATGAATGACCTTGACCTTCATTCAAGGTCACAGGGGTCATAAAGGCTAAAATCTTTAAACAACTTCTTCTCAATAACCAAGAGTCCCAGGGAGTTGATATTGGGTCTGTAGCATGCTGGGGTGAAGGGCTACCAAGTTTGTTCAAATGAATGACCTTGATTTCATTCAAGGTCACAGGAGTCAAAAAGGCTAAAATCTTTAAACGACTTCTTCTCAATAACCAAGAGTCCCAGAGACCTAATATTTGGCCTGTAGCATGCTGGGGTGAAGGGCTACCAAGTTTGTTCAAATGAATGACCTTGACCTTCATTCAAGGTCACAGGGGTCAAAAAGGCTAAAATCTTCAAACGACTTCTTCTCAATAACCAACAGTCCCAGGGAGTTGATATTGGGTCTGTAGCATGCTGGGATGAAGGGATACCTAGTTTGTTCAAATGAATGGCCTTGACCTTCATTCAAGGTCACAGGGGCCAAAAAGGCTAAAATCTTTAACGACTTCTTCTCGATAACCAACAGTCCCAGAGACCTAATATTTGGCCTGTAGCATGCTGGGGTGAAGGGCTACCAAGTTTGTTCAAATGAATGACCTTGACGTTCATTCAAGGTCACAGGAGTCAAAAAGGCTAAAATCTTTAAACGACTTCTTCTCAATAACCAAGAGTCCCAGAGAGTTGATATTGGGTCTGTAGCATGCTGGGGTAAAGGGCTACCAAGTTTGTTCAAATGAATGACCTTGACCTTCATTCAAGGTCACAGGGGTCAAAAAGGCTAAAATCTTTAAACAACTTCTTCTCAATAACCAAGAGTCCCAGGGAGTTGATATTGGGTCTGTAGCATGCTGGGGTGAAGGGCTACCAAGTTTGTTCAAATGAATGACCTTGACCTTCATTCAAGGTCACGTCGATCAAGTATGCTTAAATCTTTAAATGACTTTTAGTGAAAAGCCAAAGTGCAGAGAGACATTATATTGGTCCTGTAGCATGCTTTCAAATAACTGCAGGATCCATATATGAAAAGATCACTGCATTGCAGGTGAGCGATTTGGGCCCATTGGGCCCTTGTGTTGTGCCATGCCTTGTGTAAGGTTCTGTGTCTTGCTGACCATACCTTGTGTTGGGCCATGCCTTGTTCAATGTTCTGTGTTTTGCTGACCATACCTTGTGTTGGGCCATGCCTTGTGTAAGATTCTGTGCCTTGCTGACCATACCTTGTGTTTCCATACCTTGTGTAAGATTCTGTGCCTTGCTGACCATACCTTGTGTTGGGCCATGCCTTGTTTAATGTTCTGTCTCTTGCTGACAATACCTTGAATTATGTACATGTAATTTTTGATCGCCCTTCATAACCAGCATTTGTAAGATACTGGGCCTCTTGCTGACAAATTGTCTCTTGCTGACCATACCTTGTGTTGGGCCATGCCTTGTGTAAGGTTCTGTCTCTTGCTGACCATACCTTGTGTTGGGCCATGTCTTATTTAATGTTCTGTCTTTTGCTGACCATACCTTGCGTTGTGCCATGCCTTGTGTAAGGTTCTGTCTCTTGCTGACCATACCTTGTGTTGGGCCATACATTGTGTTGGGTCATGTCTTGTTTAATGTTCTGTCTCTTGCTGACCATACCTTGTGTTGGGCCATACATTGTGTTGGGTCATGTCTTGTTTAATGTTCTATCTCTTGCTGACCATACCTTGTGTTGGGCCATGTCTTGTGGTAGGTTCTGTCTCTTGCTGACCATACTTTGTGTTTGATTATTCTGTACCTGTAATTTTTGAACCAGCATTTGTAAGATACTGTCTGATATCACTTCACAAATTACAGTTGATTCGTTAGGTCACCTGATCTGAAGGTGGTCAACTAGTTCTGAACGACTCGATGGATTTTGATCAAATTTAATCTAGGGCATTATTCAGCAAAGGATATCCATTGTTGTTTAAACAAAATGTATGTTTCCCCTGGAGGAAATATAGCATTTTTTTAAAATCCTTATTTATCCTTATTAGAATGACAGTGGTCCACATTTGGCTTGAACAATTGTTGGGAGAAGCAGCCCAAAAAGTAGGAAAATGTTAACTTAAAGTAATTATTTGATAGGATCTTAATAAATGAGAGTATCTTGTTATGACTACCGAATTATCCTGGTGATATTGATGATATTTCATCTACAAAATACATGCTTGTCAAAAAAATTGTATGTGTTTTAATCAATACCCGTTGACTGAAAGTCACCTACAAGATAATGGTCTTTTCCCAAGAGACAGCAACCTTATATAATGTCTTTTACTTTAGCTTGAAGTCACAAATTACTGTCAAGCAACAAGTGACACCTGCTCATCAATTTTATTTCATGAGCTTTAATCAAGAAGAAATTGTAGTTTTCAGTGTCCAATTAAAGTACATCAGAAGGTGTATCTATTACAATTTATTCTTAATGAGATCAGTCTGTGAAACAAGCTTCTGGCAGACCGCCAGTACCGAACCAGATCATCTACAGATCACAAGTACCCATTCATCAGGTCTCTTTAAACTAAGAAATTTATCATCATCAAGAAATGTAAAGATTAAATAAGTCTATATATATGTATTTGATTTGCAAATCAACTTTGATCTAAAGCTAGGTTCACCCCCGATTTATTACCTGTGATGAGACATTCATGTCTAGATCCACTAGCTATAACCAATTAGCTGTGCCGATACATTCAAGCCTTATATAATTATCCCCCCAGCTTTTATCTGTGTTGATGCCTATCTACAAGCTAACTCGACCACCTATCACCTGTCACGAGGCCTACAAGCCTAACTCAACCACCTATCACCTGTCACGAGGCCTACAAGCCTAGCTCCACCAATCACCTGTCATGAGGCCTACAAGTCTAGCTCCACCACTCATCACCTGACATGAGGCCTACAAGCCTAGCTCCACCAATCACCTGACATGAGGCCTTCAAGCCTAGCTCCACCACCTATCGCCTGTCATGAGGCCTACAAACCTAGCTCAACCACCTATCACCTGTCATGAGACCTAGAACCCTAGTTCCACAACCTATCACCTGACATGAGGCCTCCACAACCGATCACCTGACATGTGACCTATCCTACAACTTAGTACAAGTCTAGCTCCACCATTTATCACATATTAAGAGGCCTACAAGCTTAACTCCATCACCAATTACCTGTTATTAGGCCAACAAGTCTAATTCCACAACCTATCACCTGTCATGAGACCTACAAACCTATAGCTCCACCACCTATTACATTGTACCTGTAACAAGGCCTACAGGCCTAGGTCCACCACCTATTACCTATAACGAGACCTACAGGCCTAGGTCCACCACCTATTACCTGTAACGAGGCCTACAGGCCTTGGTCCACCATCTTTTACCTGTAATGAGATCAACAAGCCTAAGGTCTACCACCTATTACTTGTGTTGAGGCTATATCCTGTCTTTGTATTGATCAGACAAGACCTATTAGCATTAGCCCCTCTCGTCAGTTGATCTGTTTACGCCAGTATTCACTTTCAGTGATAGCTGTAGAAATTCAGTAATATGCCATGTTCTCTGATGAATCCTCTTAACCTGAGAGAAACTTGTAATGCAAATTTAGCATGTTCTGTTTGTGTGTGTTGGTGTCTGTTTTGTTGTCCACACTTTTCTCAGCCATGCTTCATGATATGTGTTGGTGAAGGTTAGCATGTACCTTAAGTATGAGTAGCTATAGATCAAGTTTAAGATCGAGTTTCCAGGTTTTTGGGTCACACTCAAGGTCACTGTTTTAAGTGGGGGCCAGTAGGAGACAGCAATACCCACCATGCTTGTTGTTCATAATTTCAAAACTCCAATCAGTACTACAGAAAGAAGAGCCTAGAATATGGTATAGACAATAGTTTGGTATAGACAATAGTTTGGTATAGACAATAGTTTGGTAGGAGGATGTTCTTCATGTTGAAATTTTCTAAGGAAGATTTTAAGCATTCACAATTTCTGCCCTGGAAATTCTAAGAAGTTGGCAAGTTTAAGTTTGGCCTTGAAGTATATGACTATTACAATTTGTTTATTCCAATAACGCTTCATTGTTAGTAGGTCAAATAAAAAGTGAGTAAGCATTAGGAATTTCACAATCATTAGTTAAAAAATATGAAAAAAATATTGACTTTTTGTCAATATCTCAGCATGAATTAAGGAGTATTAGCCCAAAATTTTATGAAAGATTTTGCGACACAATTATGGGAAAAAAACCTTTACTGATAAAGAATTGTCTATTTATTGAGGGTACACAGCTAATCATGATATTTAAGAAAAATTGGACTCTCAGGTTCGGAGAGTCTGCTTATTACAAGTAAGACAATAAGGAGGATATTTCTTTAGAGTTGGTCATGTGGAAATTCATCAGGTCCATGTTCTGTTTAGAAACAATATTCTTTAGAACTATTTTTTTCAAGTATATGTATATTAAGATCCTTGAAATTAGAGAGCATATGAAACATTGGTGTTCAAATATGAGGTATGACACATTGGTGGTTAGATATCAGGTATGAACAATACTGGTCAGATATCAGGTATGAACAATGGTGGTCAGATATCAGGTATGAACAATGGTGGTCAGATATCAGGTATGAACAATACTGGTCAGATATCAGGTATGAACAATGGTGGTCAGATATCAGGTATGAACAATGGTGGTCAGATATCAGGTATGAACAATACTGGTCAGATATCAGGTATGAACAATGGTGGTCAGATATCAGGTATGAACAATGGTGGTCAGATATCAGGTATGAACAATGGTGGTCAGATATCAGGTATGAACAATGGTGGTCAGATATCAGGTACATGTATGAACAATGGTGGTCAGATATCAGGTATGAACAATGGTGGTCAGATATCAGGTATGAACAATGGTGGTCAGATATCAGGTATGAACAATGGTGGTCAGATATCAGGTATGAAATGTAGGTACATGTAGATATATTAGTAAGAGTGTGAACATATGGAAAGCCATGCACATGTTGATGTCACATTAGATTATACAAGTTGTTGGAATGATGAGGATTTGAAGGTCATTATGACTTTATATACTCATTACACAAAAGTGACAGAGCGGGTAATTCTTTTTTAAACAAGATCAATTCAAGTGCTCAATTTTCCTATTGATAGACACCGTATGATTATGAGCTTTTTATTAACTAATCATGACCAGAAAGTTGATAACATGACACCATTATTTGGTGGATTTTTTAACTTTGTAAATACACAAAGCTTTCTGTACTTTAAACATGATGCAATTTTTCAGTTGGGTAAGTTAATTTTTTGTTTGCTGACAGAAGCGTTTGATTTCAAACTGATTGTAAACCAGAACTGCATGGTAAAATGCGTTATTCACAGATGGGTAATCTATATTGATTTTCACACTGTAACAATACATGGCAAATGAACAGACACACAATGAAAAGAATCGAATTCCCAGTGCACCAACAGCACAACAATAGCGTAATGGATGTATTGTTGGAACATTTTTTGCAAGATACAAACATACCAATGTCAGACATCAAGTCCTGATGATCACAACACATTGATGTCAGACATCAAGTCCTGATGATCACAACACATTGATGTCTGACATCAAGTCATGATGATCACAACACATTGATGTCAGACATCAAGTCCACATGATCACAACACATCGATGTCAGACATCAAATCCTGATGATCACAA